>NC_064633.1:159119245-159744245 GCF_023864275.1 Schistocerca cancellata
TTGAGGGTCTTCCATCCACGGACAATGGCCCTCAGTTCTCTTCTCAGGCCTTCTGTGATTTTTGTACTGGACAAGGGATTCATCATGTTACAGCATCGCCCTTCCATCCGCAATCGAATGGGGAGGTCGAGCACCTTGTCCGCACTTTCAAAAGCCAGATGAAAAAATTCCTTAGTGATTTTTCCACAGATGATGCTCTGCTGCAATTTCTGAGTTCTTATCACTTCACGCCTCTGGGTGATCGCAGCCCTTCTGAACTCTTGAATGGCCGCCAACCGCGTACTCTACTGCACCTGCTTCACCCTGACAGGCCTTGTGCTGTGTCCCCTAGTGCGGGAAAATACTCGGTGGGCACCGATGTGTGGGCACGAGGGTATGGATCTCGCCCTAAATGGATTCCAGGGGTGGTCAAGGCTCTTTGCGGCTGCCGGCTTTGTGAAATACGTACGGACGACGGCATGGTTCTTCGCCATTACGACCAGATGCGCCCACGAGTGGTGGTCACACCGGTGCCACCGCCCCTTCCTTCGCCTCCACCAGCCCGAGAAGCCAGTCCTGTCGCTGCTGCCGATCTACCGTACGTGTTGATGCAGCCGACATCACTACCGCTTCCGAGTACGCCGGAACCGGCCCCAGTCGCGACGCTGCCTTCTCCGGGACCCATCTCGCTGGAGCACACTCCCAGGTCCACAACACCTATGGATGCTGCTCCGGAGTTTTCACCCATAATCTCGTCCTGGAGGCACGTTCCACGCACGAGCTTCCGTCCTGGACATTTTCGACCATACTTTCGTGTCTCTCCGCGGGATCTTCTCAGGGAGACCAGGAGAGACCATGGATGTCTCCGCACTGTCCATGTCTCCAAGGAAGTGAGTGTTTTTTTTTTTTCAAGGGGGGAAAAGTGTTGTGACAGTGCCACGACATTTAACACTGCCACCATGACAGTACGCGCAAATGGCGATAGAGGCGCTCCGCTACTCGGCTGAGCGCAGGAGCGCCACCTACCTACGAACGGCGCCGGCCGCATGTCACGGCACGGTAGTCGAATGAGAGATACTGAGTTGTTATCATGTAACCAGCTATTGTTCATAAGTGAGTGTGTTTGAATATTCACACAATTATTGGTGATTAAAGGTTATAACAGTTTGGTTTAGTCATGAAGCCTACTTTCATTTGAATGGGTTTGTCAATAAGCAAAATTGGCACATTTTGGGGGACTGAGAATCTGCATTTCATGTTTGAGAAGTCTCTTCACCATCAACGGGTGATTGTGTGGTGTGCAGTGTCCAGTTACAGAATAATTGGTACGATATTCCTTGATGGCATAGTGACTACCGAATGATACATGGAAGTTTTGGAAAATGATTTCATCCCCCTTATCCAAAGTGACCCTGATTTTGACAAGATGTGATTCATGCAAGGTGGAGCTCGACCCCATCGAAGTAGGAGAGTGTCTGATGTCCTGGAGGTGCTCTTTGAGGACCGCATTCGGGTCTGGGGTACCCAGAGGCCTATGGCAAGGGCTTCGATTGGCTGCCATATTCTCTGGATCTGAACCATGTGACTTCTTTTTGTGGGACTATATTAAAAACAAGGTGTACAGCAATAACCCCAAAACCACTGCTGAGCTGAAAACAGCCATTCTGGAGGTCATCAACAGCACTGATGTTCTGACACTTCAGTGGGTTGTGCAGAATTTTGCTATTTGTCTGCGTCACATCATCGCCAATGATGGCAAGTATACTGAACATGTCATAAGCTAAATCCGAATATCTGTAGTGATGTTTACAAGTTGAATAAAGTGTGCGCACCATAGGTTCTAACTGCCACAATTTATGTTTTTTTCATATAGTTCAATAATTGTTACCCTATACCTCCCCAGCTAGAAGACTCTGCTGATTTTTGCGGACTATCTGTACTGCATTTCAAACTTCTGCACTCTTCCAGTTAAATATGAATCAAACCACATGTGCACTGTTCTCACTCATACCACAATACTTAAGCTTATCTAGAAGAATTTCATGATTACTACAGTCAAAAGCCTTTGAGAGATCACAGAAAAACCCAGTGGGTGATGTTTGGTTATTCAGAGCATTTAACATTGGATCAGTGTAAGCATATGTAACATTTTCTGTTGAATTACCTTTCTGAAAACCAAACTGACATTTTTTTAGGACAAGGAAAAAAAATTCCCGGATTTCACGGTTAAAAATACATTTTCTCCTGGGTAAAAATACACTGTTTTCGTGTTAAGTGACAGTATACTTTTCCTCTGGAATGTAAAACTTCCGAATCCTTTGAATGGTTATGGTTTTATAAACCGACGTAGAATTTCCCATTGCTTTAGAAAATGAAACTCAGGGAAAAATATACATTTTGGAAAGATCTTTGATATGTAGCAACATGTACACTGAATACTTTCGTATTTCAAAAATATAAATCCGAATTCCACCAAACACCGCACGTTACTTTCCAAAGCATTGAAATCAAGACTGCCATGTGCTTTTGCACACCACTCATATCTCATGTCCTGTGATATCACCAGCCGATGAGAGCAGATATTCAGAGCATAGGACACGTGATGTAGTCAGCCAATAGCAACATCACAGTTAAGTAGTGCGAACACACAAATATGGAAAGTTAATGGATTAAATTAATATACATAGTGTTGCTACAAGGAAAACAAAAACTTCCACATATAATATTGGTCTCTCAGATTCATAAGCTGCAAGAGAAGCTAAGCTTTCACATATAATGTTGATCTTTTTAGCGCATCTTACACTTTAAGATACATCACACAAATGTGGTAGAAAATTTTTAACGACGACATAAATGTCTTACCTTCTGGGCTCGAAATTCTTGTAAATGGTTGTCCCCAAAGAGTTGATTTTTAAATGAGAGTCAAATGTTTTATGATTAAGAAATTTATCATACATTCTTGCACAGAGTTCATCTTGCGTAAAACGAAATTCACTTTGAAAGTAACACTTTTCAAACAACCGTTCACAATATTTTCCCGTGACCTGTTAGAAATAGGTTAGCTTCAATAGTTGCCAGAGAGCACCAGATAATAGGCTTCACCACACTTGTGCAGCTATGATGTTGCAGGAAGCCTGTAGTTCATAGGTGTAAAACATTAAAAGTTCTTACTTATGTCATAAAAGAAACAAGACATTACAGGATACCCCAGGAGCATTGGAATTTCATGAACCATACTAAAATGCATAATTCACGTTAAAGTGCACATTCATATGCCCAGATTCATATGTAAATTTCCTTGGAGTACCAGTACTGTACTATCTCATGTTTGGTTCTTTATTATGGCACAATGCCATACGTGTTAGAAGGTGAAAACGTGCACTTGAAATGCAGCGAACAGTTGAAAATAGCCAATAGTGTGGAATTAAAAACTTCATTTCAAATAAATTGACTGCCTCAGCAGAAAAGTTTAATAGAAGCCAACTTTCTTTAGCAAGCCTACACAAATAACTTCATTGTTCTGCAAGGCGATTAATGCTTGACTGTCAGAAGGGTGGAAATAAAATAAAATCTGAAACTAATAACATATTTTAGCCTCCTGTAATTATGTGAATGTATTTTAATTCACTTGATAGCTCCCAGCCACAGAAATTTGTTTGTTTTAATTTGACATGAGAGCAATAAACGAAGAGGAAACAGCAAAATCACTAAACACAAACACACGTCATGTGGAAACTACCCACCTCCCCACCACAACTCAGACTGCTCTCTGCATCAGCCCTGGACCTATGATATTTCTGAACCGGGGCCAGCATTTGAGGTAGGAAACCAATAATTTAAAAAAAAATCAACTTTTCAAAAATATGTTAATTTCTTAGCACACATTTTTATGTAGAGACTGATACATAAAAGATATGTGTTCGAGGAAATGTAAGACATGTTATTTGGTCTTAAGTGTGCCAAAGTGTAGTACCACATCTCTTCACAGAGCGTTCTTCTATCACACGTCACAGTATTTCGCTTTGTGGAATTCAAACGTGTATATTTTGTAATGGGTGCCATCTAAGTATATCCAGGACAATGTAAATTAAAATGTCCTGTGGTGCCTCTCCTGCTTCAGTTGGCTGGTTTGACATCCCACCTCTCTTGAAATAAAAAGTAAATAAATAAAACTCACAATTAGTACTGGATGCGATTATTTGTAACTGGGAGAACAAGGACTCTAGAAAATCTGCACTCTTTATTGCCTATTGATGTTTTATGCAGCATAAAATTAAATATAGTATACGTAAAACCAGTAAAGACAAGAGGCAAGAATGACAGTACACATTACTTCAATCCTTAGGTCTGGCACTTTTTTCCTCACTAATACTGCTATATGTTTACATGTTGTGCTTTCCTTGCTGGGAAAGAATCTATTACTTCATCAAAGTTCGTGAAATGTTTCGCTACATGAAAAAACGAAATGTTGTTGCCTGATACTAAAAAAAGCTGTTAATACAAATATAATAACTCAAGACTGGTGTGGTTTCTCCATCTGATTATGTGTATTTTGACACTGTCAGCTAGATAAAACAAAATAGGTCTGCAACAATTGTGACACACACTAAATAAATGAGACTGTTTTGGCACAAATGGTCATTTTTATAACACGACAGAATATAATTCATGAAGTACCAATATCAAATGCCTATTAGGCCTGCTACAAGCAAAAAGCTTTATGGTAAGAAATAGTTTCACATTTCATTCATACTCTCCAGTTTCTCAAGCATGAGATCAAAAAGAAGTAGTACAAAATTTTTATATACATTTGGAATTGTCATATTCTTCCATAATTTGTGTGATGTCTCCATTTCTTCTCCTTCCTTGTTCTAATAAACAATCTTGTCCTCACCAATTCTGTCACTATTCCTGCCATTGTCAAAACCTACTCTCCAGTGAACTTCACTAACCCTACCACACTCACCGGTTTAGTTATCCCACATTTATTCTCTGGTTAGGCATTATTACATGTTCCTACAACACGTTTTCCACACTACTCTCAGAATAGAACTTAAGTGGCTGCTAGCTGGGGACTGTACAACTAGCCCTTACTAGTGTAGCGGTATGGCCAAAAATTTTCTGCCAAAGTTTGATTTTCTTGGATACACCGAGAAGATAATACGTAATTTTTCTTACCTGTTAGTTGTTTATTTCCACTCTGGTAGTCTGAATCTATGGATTTCGCTAGTAATTATAACAACACTGATGATTCGCACACCTAATAAACCACATAAATAAACAGCAATTGGCATTCACCCATTCAGGTTTATTTGGCTCAGCGCATATAGCCCCATCCTCTTTTGTCTCTGGGAATGTTTTTATTTCTAGATGCGACGGGAATTCCCCTGGCAGAGACATCATGTACACTATGCACACATTCAAAAATCAACTTATTATTCATTCAGAAATCAACTTAGAATGTGTTCAAAAGCCAACAGGGATGCATTTCAAAATTATATGAACAATCAGTAGACCAACATGTGCTGGATGCTAGGCGCTTTGTGAAACAAGGTTTTTTTCCTCAAGAATATCAATTTGGCACCCCCCCCCCCTCCCCCTGAAATTGCTGCCAGGGACAGATTCCCCAGTTTACCCCCCACTCCCTAGATCCAGGCCTGTTGCACCTGCGTGAATCTGGCAGCTTGGGCGTGGCCAGTAAAATTTTTCCTAGTAGCATCTGGCTGCTTGATGCTACTACCTATACAACTAACAGCTAAACTACTGTAGCCAGAAGCAGGAGAAGGTATTACTCATATGCAACTCAACTGTGCATGTGCATGAGCCCGCTTGCAATTGCTCAAGCGAATCTAATGTAAATAGTTGTGACATCACACTCACCGGAGGCAATTTGTTGTTATGAAGCATTGCACAGTCTTCCTAAAGTCTTTGATACATTTTGCAGTTGGCAGATTGTTGTAAAAGCACTATGTTTTGTTGTTGCATATGGCACACTGAAGTGTTATTTTCGTTTTTTTCTTTTCTCGTTCATGTTTTATTTCTGCAGTATTATTCTGTAGTAGTGACATACAGTAATATCCTTTGTTAGAGTATTGGTTCTTACCAATCAAAATAACAAAAATTTAACTGAAAACTAAAACAATGAAAAATTCCCAGAATTCTAAAAAATTCCTGGGTTTTCCCCAGTTTTCTCCCAGATGAAAAAATTCCCAGGTTTTTCCCGGATCTCCCAGTTGTATACACCCTGTACATAATACCCATGTTCAGAAATGTCATTCAATGACTGCAGAGCATCAAAGTTACAGGTACTGGGGTCTGTAAATGTATTTATATACAGGGTGATTCCGTGATGATGCTACAAATTTTCTAGGATGATGGAGAGGCATAAATGTATCAATTTGAGGTAAGAGACCCTGGTCTGGAAATAAACAAGTTATAAGCAAATCCATTCTGATATCTCTGATGGTGGAATATATTTACTGGTACTGTTGTTGCTAAGATTGTACGGTAGGCAGCTTTCAGAGGTAGTAGTACGGACAAAAATAAGGAAAATATGTCTGGTAAACATGGACTCTAAAATGCATACCTTAAGAGCTACGAGCACTTGTTCAATAGAGGAGATGTATTTCACAATTGTGAAGATGGACAAGTGCTCACTGCTCCTCAGTTATGCATTTTAGTGCTCATGTTTACTGGACTTTTTTCCTTGTTTTGGTCCATACCTCTGAAAGTTGTCTGCCCTACAATCTTAGCAACAACATTATCAGTACATGTATTTCCTGTCTGATGTATTAGAACAATTTTTGCTTATCACTTTCAACTTGTTCATTCTGGTACAGGAGCGTGTAACACAGACTTGTACATTTATCCTTCTCCATCATTTTAGAAAGTTTGTAAAATCTTCACAGAATCATTCTGCATATACATACATTTACAAGTGAGGGTGCCTATAACTTTGACACTGTGTAGTGTCATTGGAAGACAATTCAGCATTTGGGTTCCCATTGAAAATATTATGTACTCATTTCCTTCAAGAAGTCCTAGAAGTTTGTAGTGGTAATTTCCATATATATGATAGTAAAATGTTTTTAGATAAAAGTTGTAGGTGACAAATTTCCATATATATGATAGTAAAATGTTTTTAGATAAAAGTTGTAGGTGACAAAGAGGATCACACATTGCTACTAATGGATGTAACCTTGAACGTGATTTTCGAGATGATTTGGAGGTTAAAACGATTTTTTAAAATAAGAACCCTAATATTTTATTTAAAATTTGAATAGAGCGGCACATTTTACATTTAAAATGATACATTATTCAAGATCACCGTGAGGTTCAATGAAGCTCAAATAAGCAAACATGTTTTTAGTTCAAGAAGGGATTAACTCTGAACCTCTATATCTGCATGTACATCTATACTCTGGAAACCACTATGAGGTGCGTGGCAGAGGTATGTCCCACTGTATCAGTTATTGGGTTTCTTCCTGTACCATTCATGTATGGAGTGTAGGAAGAATGATTATTTGAATGCCTCTGTGTGTGCAGTAATTATTGCAACCTGTCATCACTATCCTTATGTCAGTGATACATAGGGGATTGTAGTATACAGGGTTATTACAAATGATTGAAGTGATTTCACAGCTCTACAATAACTTTATTATTTGAGATATTTTCACAATGCTTTGCACACACATACAAAAACTCAAAAAGTTTTTTTAGGCATTCACAAATGTTCGATATGTGCCCCTTTAGTGATTTGGCAGACATCAAGCCGATAATCAAGTTCCTCCCACACTCGGCACAGCATGTCCCCATCAATGAGTTCGAAAGCATCGTTGATGCGAGCTCGCAGTTCTGGCACGTTTCTTGTTAGAGGAGGTTTAAACACTGAATCTTTCACATAACCCCACAGAAAGAAATCGCATGGGGTTAAGTCGGGAGAGCGTGGAGACCATGACATGAATTGCTGATCATGATCTCCACCACGACCGATCCATCGGTTTTCCAATCTCCTGTTTAAGAAATGCCGAACATCATGATGGAAGTGCGGTGGAGCACCATCCTGTTGAAAGATGAAGTCGGCGCTGTCAGTCTCCAGTTGTGGCATGAGCCAATTTTCCAGCATGTCCAGATACAAGTGTCCTGTAACGTTTTTTTTTGCAGAAGAAAAAGGGGCCGTAAACTTGAAACCGTGAGATTAAACAAAACACGTTAACTTTTGGTGAATTGTGAATTTGCTGCACGAATACGTGAGGATTCTCTACCGCCCAGATTCGCACATTGTATCTGTTCACTTCACCATTAAGAAAAAATGTTGCTTCATCACTGAAAACAAGTTTCGCACTGAACACATCCTCTTCCATGAGCTGTTGCAACCGCGCCGAAAATTCAAAGCGTTTGACTTTGTCATCGGGTGTCAGGGCTTGTAGCAATTGTAAACGGTAAGGCTTCTGCTTTAGCCTTTTCCATAAGATTTTCCAAATCGTCGGCTGTGGTACGTTTAGCTCCCTGCTTGCTTTATTCGTTGACTTCCGCGGGCTACGCGTGAAACTTGCCCACACGCATTCAACCATTTCTTCGCTCACTGCAGGCCGACCCGTTGATTTCCCCTTACAGAGGCATCCAGAAGCTTTAAACTGCGCATACCATCACCGAATGGAGATAGCAGTTGATGGATCTTTGTTGAACTTCATCCTGAAGTGTCGTTGCACTGTTATGACTGACTGATGTGAGTGCATTTCAAGCACGGCATACGCTTTCTCGGCTCCTGTCGCCATTTTGTCTCACTGCGCTCCCGAGCGCTCTGGCGGCAGAAACCTGAAGTGCGGCTTCAGCCAAACAAAACTTTACGAGTTTTTCTACGTATCTGTAATGTGTCGTGACCATAGTTCAATGAATGGAGCTACAGTGAATTTATGAAATCGTTTCAATCATTTGTAATAGCCCTGTATTATTAGTGCAATCATTTAAAGCCAGTTCTTGAAACTTTGTTAACTGACTTTATCAGGACAGTTTATGTTAGTCTTCATGAGTCTTCCAGTTTAGTTCCTTCAGTCTGACACTCCCCCATTGATTAAACAAATCTGTGACCATTTGTGCTCCCCTTCTCTTCATATGTTCGATGTTCCCTGTTAGTCCTATCTGGTATGGGCCCCACACACTTGAGCGATATTCCAGAACTAGTTGCATGAGTGATTTGTAAGGAATCTCCTTTTTAGACTGATTGCACTTTCCCAGTACTTTACCAATAAACCAAAATCTATCACCTGCTGTACCCAACTTTGAACCTATGTGACACTGCATTTCATATCCCTACAAAGTGAATTGCTATTTGCATTTGTACTGTTGGCTGAATCCAACAGTGACTCACTGATATTACAGACATAGCATACAATGGTTTTTCATTTTGTAAAGTGCAAAATTTTACATTTCCAAACATTTAGGCCCAGCTTCCAATCTTTGCACCACTTTGATATCTTATAAAGATCTGACTGAATATTCACGCAGCTTCTTTCAGGTTGTACTTCATTATAGATAACTGCATCATCTACAAAAAGTCTGATATTACTCTTAATATTGACTGCGAGAACATTAATATACAATGTGAACAGCAAGGGTCCCAGCTCACTTCCCTGGGGCACACCAGAAGTTACTTCTACATCTGACGATGACTCTCCATCCAAGATAATATGCTGCTTCCTCACTACTGAAACGCCCTCAATCCAGTCACAAATTTCATTTGATTCCCCATACTTTTCATAATAAGCATGGGTATGTCACTAAGTCAAATGCTTTTTGGAAATCAAGAAATACTGCATCTACCTGACTGCCTTGATCCCAAGCTTTTAGTATGTCATGTGAAAAAAGTGGAGGTTGGGTTTCACACGACCAACGGTATCAGAATCCATGCTGGTTGGCATTGAGAAGGTGATTCTGTTCAAGATACCTCATTATGTTTGAGCTCAAAATACATTCTAAGATTCTACAACAAATCGATGACAGGGATATTGGACAGTAGTTTTGGGGATCACTTCTACTAGCCCTCTTGTAGATGGGTGTGAACTGCACCTTTTTCTAAGAACTGGGTGTGGGTTTTTGTTTGAGGGATCTACGATAGATTATAGTTATGAGGTGCCAACTCAGCTGCAAATTCAGTACAGAATCTGACAGGGATTCCATCAGGCCCTGGAGCTTTGTTCAGTGTTAATAATTTCAACTTTCTCTCAACACCACTGACACTAATAATTATTTCACTCATCTTTTCAGTAGTATGAGGATTAAACGGGGACAATTCTCCTGGATTTTCCTTTGTAAAGAAACATTTGAAAACTGAGTTAGGCATTAATAAGCTGTCACATGCTGTACAGCATCTTCCTAAACATACATTCAAAGAAAGACTGCATGAATGGTCTATTGCCCACCCGTTCTGTGATATCAATGAATTCTTCAACTGTAAAATGCAGTAATCCAACAGATGACCCACTGTACGTTTATTGTAATATAAGCTAAAACATTTCAGTAGTCAATACCTTATCACACTGTATTATAAATTGTATCTTCATTTGATGTTGTCAATTGCTGTAATGACCTACAGACAATAAAATCTATATTATTATTGTTATTTCTTTCTTTTCTCAGAAATTATGTCTGGTCAAAAATGGAAAGTGATGTGGACCTTGATCAAGCATGACTTCCTTTTTAACTGTATGGTATATGTTATATTGCATTTAGGAACTTTCGGGTAATTGAACATGTATCAATAATTACAGATTTCTGTAGTTGTATATAAGTTTGGATGTAGCTGTATTGCATTGATGTACTGGAGGATATTGTGTGGTATGACTCCTGTAGTTGATAGTATAATTGGTATAATGTCAACTTTATCCTGATGCCACATGTTCTTGACTTCCTCAGCCAGTTGGATGTATTTTTCAATTTTTTCTCCTGTTTTCTTTTGTATATTTGTTGTATTGGGTATGGATATTTCAATTAGTTGTGTCAATTTCTTCTTTTTATTGGTGAGTATGATGTCAGGTTTGTTATGTGGTGTTGTTTTATCTATTATAATGGTTCTGTTCCAGTATAATTTGTATTCATCATTCTCCAGTACATTTTGTGGTGCATACTTGTATGTGGGAACGTGTTGTTTTATAAGTTTATGTTGTAAGGCAAGCTGTCGATGTATTATTTTTGCTACATTGTCATGTCTTCTGGGGTATGCTGTATTTGCTAGTATTGTACACACACTTGTGATGTGATCTACTGTTTCTATTTGTTGTTTGCAAAGTCTGCATTTATCTGTTGTGGTATTGGGATCTTTAATAATATGCTTACTGCAATATCTGGTGTTTATTGTTTGATCCTGTATTGCAATCATGAATCCTTCCGTCTCACTGTATATATTGCCTTTTCTTAGCCATGTGTTGGATGCGTCTTGATCGATGTGTGGCTATGTTAGATGATACGGGTGCTTGCCATGTAGTGTTTTCTTTTTCCAATTTACTTTCTTCATATCTGTTGATGTTATGTGATCTAAAGGGTTGTAGAAGTGGTTATGAAATTGCAGTGGTGTAGCCGATGTATTTATATGAGTGATTGCTTCATGTATTTTGCTAGTTTCTGCTCGTTGTAGAAAGAATTTTCTTAAATTGTCTACCTGTCCATAATGTAGGTTTTTTATGTTGATAAATCCCCTTCCTCCTTCCTTTCTGCTTAATGTGAATCTTTCAGTTGCTGAATGTATGTGATGTATTCTATATTTGTGGCATTGTGATCGTGTAAGTGTATTGAGTGCTTCTAGGTCTGTGTCACTCCATTTCACTACTCCAAATGAGCAGGTCAATATTGGTATAGCATAAGTATTTATAGCTTTTGTCTTGTTTATTGCTGTCAATTCTGTTTTCAGTATTTTTGTTAGTCTTTGTCTATATTTTTCTTTTAGTTCTTCTTTAATATTTGTATTATCTATTCCTATTTTTTGTCTGTATCCTAGATATTTATAGGCATCTGTTTTTTCCATTGCTTCTATGCAGTCTCTGAGGTTATCCAATATGTAATCTTCCTGTTTAGTGTGTTTTCCCTTGACTATGCTATTCTCCTTACTTTTGTCTGTTCCAAAAGCCATATTTATATCATTGCTGAATACTTCTGTTATCTTTAGTAATTGGTTGAGTTGTTGATTTGTTGCTGCCACTAGTTTTATATCATCCATGTATAGCAATTGTGTGATTTTGTGTGGGTATGTTCCAGTAATATTGTATCCATAATTTGTATTATTTAGCATGTTGGATAGTGGGTTCAGAGCAAGGCAGAACCAGAAAGGACTTAATGAGTCTCCTTGATATATTCCACACTTAATCTGTATTGGCTATGATGTGATATTATTTGAATTTGTTTGGACATTAAGTGTGGTTTTCCAATTTTTCATTACTATGTTTAGGAACTGTATCAATTTAGGATCTACTTTGTATATTTCCAATATTTGTAGTAACCATGAGTGGGGTACACTATCAAAAGCTTTTTGGTAATCAATGTATGCATAGTGTAGCGACCTTTGTTTAGTTTTAGCTTGATATGTCACCTCTGCATCTATTATCAGTTGCTCTTTTCATCCTCATGCTCCTTTGCAACAGCCTTTTTGTTCTTCATTTATACTTTTGTTCTGTGTTGTATGTGTCATTAATTTCTGTGTAATGACTGAAGTTAATATTTTGTATATTGTTGGTAGGCATGTTATGGGGCGATATTTAGCTGGGTTTGCTGTGTCCGCTTGATATTTAGGTTTCAAATAAGTTATTCCATGTGTAAGTGTATCAGGGAATGCGTATGGGTCTGCAATGTAACTGTTAAATAATTTTTGGGTTCAAATTAATGATATGAATATAATAGAGGGAAACATTCCACGTGGGAAAAATATATTTCCCCCTAAGGTAAGTCTTTCCGCTCCCGGCATTGGAATGACTCCTTACCCTCTCCCTTAAAACCCAAATCCTTTCGTCTTTCCCTCTCCTTCCCTCTTTCCTGATGAGGCAACCGTTGGTTGCGAAAGCTTGAATTTTGTGTGTATGTTTGTGTTTGTTTGTGTGTCTATCGACCTACCAGCGCTTTTGTTTGGTAAGTCTCATCATCTAGATATATGTTAAATAATTTAGTTAGATGTGAATGTGTTGAGGTGAACTTCTTTAGCCAGAAATTTGCTATTTTATCTTTTCCAGGGGCTTTCCAATTGTGAGTAGAATTAATTGCTTGGGTGCCTTCATGTTGCAAAATTATCACTTCAGGCATTTGTGGTATCATCTTGTATGTATCTGTTTCTGCTTGTATCCACCGTGCATGCCTGTTATGTTGTACCGGGTTTGACCATATGTTGCTCCAGAAGTGTTCCATGTCTGTTATGTTTGGTGGTTTGTCTATTTTAATGTGTGTGTTATCTATTGTCTGGTAAAATTTCTTTTGGTTTGTGTTGAATGTTTGTTTTTGTTTTTTTTCTATTTTCACTTTTTTTTGTATCTTCTAAGTCGTTTGGCCAATGCTTGTAATTTCTGCTTCTTTTCATCTAATTGCTCTATTGCTTCTTGTTGTGAGATTTTACCTAACCTTTTTCGTTTTTTTTCTGACATTTCATTTCTTATAAATTGTGTTCACTGTCCGATGTCTTTTCTCAGTTTTTCTATTCTGATCTGTAGCCTGTGTTGCCATGCTGGTTTTGTGGGTTTCTTCTGTGTGTTGGTTGGTTCTGATCTTTGCCTAGTGTGTATATTTAGTGTAGTGAGTGCTCCTATATAAACCAGTAGTTGTAACTCTTCCATAGTTGTGTTTTCATTTATTTTGTTGTGTATGATTGTGTTGATAGTTTTTATTGTTGTTTCGACTTGTGGGTTATTTGGTGGTCTATGCAAGAATGGTCTAATGTCTGTATTTGTGTCTTTGTATTCTATATATGTCAACTGAAATTTTTCTTCTATATCTAACATGTGTGTTACTTCGAGTTCTATTTGTGCTTGTTCTGGTGGCTGTCTTAAGATTTCGTTTTCCTCTGATTGTTTAATTGATGCGTGTTGTTCTTTGTTTGTTTGCTCTGGGATGTTTGAGTCCATTACTGTATTTTTTTCTTCTTCTGATTGCACATTATTTTGTTCCAGTATTTGTTGTACTTGTTGTTTGATGTTTTCTAATTCTGACTGGGGTATCCTGTTATTTTTTATTATTACACAGATCTGATCAGCTAGTCGCTGTTCTGTTAAAAATTTTAATTCTGGGTATCTGATATATGTTGTGTATACTTGTGATCTGTATCCAGATGTGTTGGATCCTAGGTTTGTTGCTTGGTAATAACAGAACATGAGGCATTGATTAACTTCATCTGACCATCTCATCCTCCATCTTTGTTTTCCTTCTAGGGTGGTTGCAGGAAGCATATCCTGCAAAACACCTCTATTTGGATTTAAATAATTTTCCAATTGGCTAGCAGTGTCGTTACCACTGTGCGCGAGCATAGGGTTCAAACGTCATCCCCGACCATGACGGCGCTTGTCCGAGGCTTCTTTATTTCTGTCCTGAACCAACTAATCACACTAAAAGGGGGGTTAGCCCTATTAGTGGTTTGTTCTTTTTGTCGCGTTTTATGACTGGCAGAACATACCGGAGGCCTGTTCTTTTCCCGGGCCTCCACGGGGATAATAATAATAATAATAATAATAATAATAATAATAATAATAATTATTATTATTATTATTATGATTTGCTTTGCTATCCTCAATTTCAGTTCCTATTTCATTCGCTAGGGACTGGACACTAACTTTGGTGCCACTAACAGCCTTTACATATGACCAGAAAATCTTTGGGTTTTGTGAAAGATTACTTGATAGTATTCTGCTATGGTAGACACTGAAGCCATCACGCATTGCTCTCAACAGCCAAATGCACTTCATTCAGCATCTCTCTATCTATAACACTATGCTTTGTTTTACACCTGTTATGCAGTCATTTGTGTTTATTTAGAAGTTTCTTTACAGAGACTGTATACCATGGAAGTTCCCTTACAACAATTGACAGAGGAGGGATACAGCAAATGGTCGTCAATTTGAGCACATGCTCAATGGTTAAATTCCAGGTACAAAGTGAAAGGCATAGGAACTTTTTAAATCAAGCATCCCAAGAAATGAAAGAAAAGGGGACTCACTCAACGTTTTGTAAATCAGTGATATACATTTTATTTCTGTTCGTTCCATCTTTAAAATGTCAAAATAACATTTATATGTGGGATGTATTTATTTTTGCCTGCAAACATGATAATTAAAAGTAAAGGTTCAAATCTCTCTTTGATCTTTCCAAATTCGACATCACTAACAGGGGTTTTCATGAAACAAAACTCAACCTTCGAATGACTTTTGATAATTATCCTTCATATATATGGAGATGGTATCTGTTCTTTCGGACATACCATGCAGCTCGTTAGAATGAAATTACAATGAAATGAATTGTAAAATTATCCTTAGGATCATGGTTATTGGTAATGATATGTGGCCCCTTATTTCCCTTTTAATTTGTATCTAATATCGTATTTTGCTGAATTCCTCCTCTATTTCAAGTTAATCTCTACTAGAATTAAAAAACATATTTGCTTATTTGACCTTCACTGAATCTTGCCATGACCATGAATAACATATCAT
Source organism: Schistocerca cancellata (assembly GCF_023864275.1). NCBI lineage: Eukaryota > Metazoa > Arthropoda > Insecta > Orthoptera > Acrididae > Schistocerca > Schistocerca cancellata. The sequence continues at coordinate 159,134,896 of NC_064633.1, forward strand.
TTTATATGTAAAATCTGCTGCTATTCTCAAATCTTAAATAAAATATTTGGGTTCCCATGTTAAGAAGTCACTTTAACCTCCAAATCACCTTGAAAATTATGTTCAAGTTCATAACCAATAGTAGCACTTCATGACCCTTTTTTCCAACTACAACTTTTATCTAATACTTTTACTGCATCTCATCTCTCTTGCTCAAGTTATTCCCAATTATGGATTAAAATAATCTACAGGATGAACATTTATAAAACAGACAGACTGCATGGATAGGAAACTGACTGGAAATGGAGGAAAAATATCTTATGAACATGCGTTCAGAAATGTATCATTGCTGAGATGGTGCTGACAAATTTCAAATCACTCTTCTAGATTGGATGTTAATGACTGCCTCCATAGCTGAGTAGTCAGTGTTGCTGAGTGCCATGCAGAGGAACTGGGTTCGATTTCCACACCGCCTGGTATTTTTCCTCGGTTGGGGGACTGATATGTGTGCATTCAGCCGCATGAGGCCAACTGAGGAGTTACTCGACCTTTTAGTAGTAGCTCCAATGCCAAGACCGGGAGAGTGATGTGCTAACCACATGCCCCTTCATACCACATCCAGTGACACGATTGGCAAAGGATGATACAGTGATCAGTCAGCCTCGATTGGTCCGTCTAGGGCAAGAATGCAGAACTTTACGTTATCTTTTTTTAGTGTATGCTAATGCATGTATAAATAACAAAATGTTCTTAAACATTAAACTTAAGACTTATGAAAAATAATCGATTTGCAAATGTGAAGTCATGGCAGGTTTACTCAGACAAAATGGCTTTATTATTCACGTGGATTGCAATAAAGAACAGAATTTTTAAAAGCTTGTTGCCAATTTATTTTCCTTAGGTGTGACTAACATTACACTGGACTTTTATTCTACACTTCCATCTTAAAATTATAGGTTTTTCCTTCTGTTTAACAACTGACATGTTTGCAGAGATACTGCGGAAAATATCTTTTTTTCAAACTGTTTAATAATTGATCAGTCCACTTACAGAATAAAACAGCAATGCATTTCAACTGCCAAAAATATGTCACAAAGCAAGTGAAAGGTTAATTACAAACAACAGAAAGATTTTTCAATAAAATTTCACAATAATAGATCTTTTACCTCTGCTGTTTCCATCCACAATCAACCATCAGAAAGAAGCTTGGCAACATAACTGTTCAAAAAGTAGTTCTAGGACTACTTATGGAGAGTTAAAGATACCAAATAAATAAGCCATAAATCTACTAAAGGATAGTATGCCTTAATAGGTTTGAGGTCCTACTTGCAGGTATGCTTACATTGAGATATAAGTTGTTGATTAGTAACTATGGATTCATGAAAATGTATTTCAAAGTATTCAGTATTATTCACTTGCCATATATTTATATTAGTGGCCTTCTTTTTTCTTTTAAAATAAATTTGACAAAAAATTAAAAATGTAATGTGTTATCAAACACTGTACACACATGCTGCTGAGTTCTACTGGGAAAGGACATTTCTCTTGAGGTTAATAGCTTCATGTTGTGTCACAATCCAGTCTGGCATAGCAGCAGACTCCTGTGTCCATCTCATAAGAAATGTTTCATAATAAATATAGGTGATGCTAGAAACATCGGTAGTAAGTGTTCTTGTGCAAAAAGATGTATTTAGTATGCTGACATTGCAGATTCACCACACAGCACTTCTGAAAGGACAGTTGCTACACCATTACAGCACCCCACGACTGTGAAACTGCTGACATAATGGAAAAGTTCAGGCAATGATGTCATAATAGCTCAGTGGTCACACTTTGCACCTTGATCTAGTAACTTAAGAGGGCAAAACTGCATTTCAGAAACAATAGATTATCAGGACTGCATATATACCACAAGTTGTAGATAAGCACCATGTGATCACCACCTGGAGGCAGCTACGATGTGAGGTTGACGCTAATCTACAATTCAAGATGGGCAGCAAGCTGTCGCTACCAGACTCTGCCTCCATTATTTACAAGCCCATTGTCTGTGCTAAGGCTACTGCCACACCAGAAGCACCTTGCTTGGTACCTATGTGCCTAGCAATTCACCTGGTGCCAAGTGCTTCGATGCCTAGTGGCCACACTGGAGCATTGATACCAGCCATCATAGGCACATGCTTGCTTGCACTGTTGAAATGTCTCTTCCAATGCTGAGTCAGAAAAATGCTTCTTGGAGAAAATATTTCTTTGAAATATGAACTGTTGCAGAAATGTCATCATGCTGGGAACATGATACTGACTGTGAGAGAAATGAATGTGGTGAATTCAATTGTTGCACTAAACAAATTTGGGTGTTTCAACACAACTTTTTTTAATTTATAAATAACAGTAAAATTAAAAATTATTCCATGGTGGCAGGCTGATACAGCAAACTTATTGTACATTATCATGAAAACAATCTTAGGTTGCAGATTTGAAATTTATTTATTACGTTTTGCCAAGGTGGGGCTTCATCAGATAATCCTAAAATTAATGTCACCGGCATAGGTCACACTAAAATTAATACCAATTTTAATTTCAATGTGACATATATCTCTGTTTGAATGTTGTTGCAGGGTCATTCAAAGTCAAATTACCCAACAATAATTCTAGGATTTGTAACCCTCCATCTCAGATTTTCATGAAACTTTGTGCATTTGCTTGTACCTATGAGATAAGAACTTGTGGGGATTCTTTTTGATCTCAGACAAACTTTTTTTGATGTTGAATTTTCAATATAGTGATGTTCTGATAATTTGGCTCTGCAAGAATGCCCATGCAAAGTGGTACTTATCTACAGAAATACTCATAACTCAGGTGTATATGAAGCTTTTAACTTGGAATATTTTTTCAGAAATTAAGAGGGGCATATAGTTAAGACTAATGCATTTATTTAAGCTGTAAAGTTACAAATAAAATTACAAAAAAATATTAATGTATGTTGTTTTTCAATTTCTGGAAAAATTACAAGGACGTTGAAAACAATATCACATTTCTCCAACCTACTGGGAACCTAGTTTTGGTCTTAAAAAATTCCAAAGGTTATAAGCTTTCTAATAAAATACAAATATTAATGTTTTTTTGTGAAGGGACATGCAAAGAAATCAGAAATCAATAAACTTTTTACTGTTATGAAAAATGAGTCACTCGAAGTACCGGGTGATCAAAAAGTCAGTATCAATTTGAAAATAGAATAAATCACGGAATAATGTACCAGTAGATAGAGAGGTACAAATTGACACACATGCTTGGAATGACGTGGGGTTTTATTAGAACCAAAAAAATACAAAAGTTCAAAAAATGTCTGACAGATGGTGCTTCATCTGATCAGAATAGCAATAATTAGCATAACAAAGTAAGACAAAGCAAAGATGATGTTCTTTACAGGAAATACTCAATATGTCCACCATCATTCCTCAACAATAGCTGTAGTCGAGGAATAATGTTGTGAACAGCACTGTAAAGCATGTCCGGAGTTGTGGTGAGGCATTGGCATCGCATGTTGTCTGTCAACATCCCTAGAGATGTCGATCGATCACGATACACTTGCGACTTCATGTAACCCAAAGCCAATAATTGCACGGACTGAGGTCTGGGGACCTGGGAGGCCAAGCATGACAAAAGTGGCGGCTGAGCACACGATTATCACCAAATGACGCACTCAAGAGATCTTTCACACACCTAGCAATATGGGGTGGAGCACCATCCTGCATAAACATTGTACATTCCAGCAGGTGTTTATCAGCAAGGCTGGAGATGATGCGATTCTGTAACATATCGGTGTACTTCTCACCCGTCACGGAAGCAGTTACAAAACCAGAATCATGCATTTCCTCGAAGAAAAAAAGCCCGATAATGGTAGATGTGGTAAATCCAACTCACACTGTGACTTTCATGTCGTGCAATGGAGTTTCCACGACAGTTCTAGGATTTTCAGTAGCCCAAATTCTGCAGTTGTGGGTGTTGACAGACTCTCGGAGCGTGAAATGAGCTTCGTCAGTCCACAACACGTCACTCAACTGATCATCATCTTCTGCCGTCTTTTGAAACACCCACACCACAAATGCCCTCCGCTTCACTAAATTGCCAGGTAACAGTTCATGATGCCGATGGATTTTGTATAGATAGCATCACAGGGTACGCCTAAGTGCCAACCAAACAGTAGTGCATGGAATGCCAGTGCGACATGCGACTGCATGAGCACTGACTTCCCCTTGCATAGACGAACCCGGTACAGTCTCCATTTCTTCCTGAACTGTCTCAGCAGCATTACGCCTTGTGCTCGTTCGGCCACTACAGGGTCTTTTGTCTAAACAACCTGTGGCTTTGAACTTTGAAATCATTCTCGCCACAGCTGCATTTGTCAACAGACCTTTACCCATTCAAATCCCCTTCCTATAGCGATAGGATCGTAATGCTGAACTGGCACATTCCCCATTCTGATAATACAGCTTCACTAAAAGCGCCTTTTCAGGTAACGTCAACATGCTGCGACTGCTGGTGCATTTGATTCTCTCTCTCTCATTACAGCTCCTTTTATACACGATTGTCATGTGCAGTCACTGACGTTTTGCTTTCCAGTGCCATCTGTCGGACATTCTTTGAACTTTGTTTATTTTTGGGTTCTAATAAAACCCCATGCCATACCACGCATGTGTGTCAATTTTTACCTCTCTATCTATATTATCCCGTGGTTTATTAAGTTTTCAAATTTATACTGACTTTTTGATCACCCGATATGTTCAGCCAGATCTGATACCCACTGCGTCAAATGCAGAGGTCTCAAATTAGCATATTTAAATATCAGTTATTCTAGGCAGACAAATTAATCTTAACTGAGAAAAATTTATTTCATTTTATTAATTAAGTGATTTTTGAAATAACATAATATATCAATTTTATCTGTGCAGTTAACCCACAGCTCACAGTGATAATGTGTTCTGCATGTTTCCAGCAGCTTCCATGAAACCTGTACATAAATGAAAACACTGCACCAATTGCTTTCATGAATTACTGAACATCACAGACACGCAATAATCAGTCCATTTTGCCTCAGTTGCTCTTTGTCTACTTGTGAGACGGGTCAAGTTTGTGGTACAGCCATTTATCATTCTGTTTGTAATGCAATGTGTTTTTAATTTAAGTAGTTCTCAATTATGTACAATGGAAAATATGAATTCATGTACTGTCCAAAAATTAACGTACAACACCTTGCCATTTGATAACCTACACCCCAGAAAAACTCTTCAAAAATTTTCAGACCTGAGTGAAGGCCAACAGGATTTGGTGGTGTGACAGTCCTATATATATAAACTTTCCAGTTAATCAAGAAAGAACTATTATATTTGGACATATTATTACTTATAAGTTTTTGAAAGGCATCAAAGAAATTGTGATTCTTTCAAAACACACAAGCAGACAGTTAAAAAATTCTTGAGGTCAGTAAGTCTGCCTTTGTCTAAATCATTAAATGCTACAAGAATCAATGTCAAACCAGGCAAAAAACTTTTTACAACATGTCTTAAGATTTGTGAGCAAAAAAACTGAAATCAATGATGGAAATGAAAGTGATGCTAGTGACCTCAAGATGACATTTCATGAGTCAGTGGTAAAAAGTCAAGGCATCAAGGATGAATATAAAACTTAAGATAATTTGAGGTGCTCTCCCTTAAAATTTCACTCCAGTCTAAATCACAGCAAGGCCTTATATGGTGAACAGAAGCTATAAAAAATGGAGCATGTTTTGGAAGAAAAAATGTACCAGGCACTGAACTGCAGCCTTGAAATTTCTCAAGTGAAAGTTCTGAATAGCATCCACTAGAAAAAATTAAATTCTGTTAACTTCATATCATTTTCATTAAAGTAATACGTTCTGACAGTACGGAGGATAAAATGGGCAATGAAATTGTTAAGAAAGCCATGAGATTATTAATGAAAGAAAAAGTGGATGGTGTAAGAAGATCATAACAAATTCAAGTTTTAGCTTAAGCCTCTCCCTCTTGGTCAAAAGAAAAAATAATGTAAAGATTCAATTTTAGTGAGTATGTAGTTCAACAGGCAAAGAAACTGAAAACAGAGATGCATATTTTATCAATTCCTAAGCCAAAAAGAGATAAAATGATCACTGATGATGTTGTAAAGTTGGTCACTGATTTTTGCCAAAGCGATGAATATACTCAAATGTAATCAGGAGCAAAAGACAAAGTTAGCAGAACTCAAACATTAACTTTGCTTTTTTTTTAAATTGTTCATGAAGACCGAAGTGGTGTACTTTAGCTGGTGCTGCAGGCATTAATTCAGTGTGTGTCTGTGGTATCCGCCATAATGTGGATGTGGAACACATTTAAAAAACATATAAAGGATGTGTAGAATTTCGTGTGTGTCTCGGAAAAACTGCATGCTTAATCACTATGATGATTGTCCCAATGATGACAAACTGTTAGAATTTATGAAAGAAAAATTATCTTACAAAACTGCTGATGATGAAATTCAGTACAGTCAGTGGATTAACACAGACCATCAGACTGAATCAGTAATGCAGTCCTCAACTGTTGATGAATACACTGATTTGTTGGTAACTAAATTACAGGCACTTAAAGTGCACTCATTTATATCTAAATGTCAGGCAAGGGCCCCGAAAAATTTGAAAGAAAATCTAATCCCAGAAAAAGCAATTCTATTAATGGATTTTCCTGAAAACTATAGTTTCGTAATTCAGAATGAAATTCAGAGTTACCACTGGACAAGAAGCAGGTGTACAACCCATCCCACTTGTGTTTATATTATAAATGAGGAAAATAAACTGATAATTGCAAACAGTTGCTTTATAAGTGATGATATGGATCACGATGTAGGATTTGTAATTGCTGTTCGGAAAGAAATGGTTAAGTGTTTGGCTGAACACTACCCATGAGTCAAGAAACTGCGTTATTTCACTGATGGGTGTGCTACTCAATACCAAAATAGAAAAAGCTTTAAAAACTTGTGTGAACACAAAAATGCTTTTTCCATTGATGCTGAACATTCCATTTTTACTACTACCCACAGTAAATCTGTATGAGATGAATTGGGAGGAATGTAAAACGTGAAATGAGAAAAGCTAGTCTCCAACTACAGGATGATGTACAAATAACAGCTGCATCTGTCGTTTACAATTTCTGCAAGGCTAATATTGACAAACGTTTTTCCCATTTCTTAGAGAAATTCAATGTAGATTTGTTAAGGAAGAAACTAAAGAAGAGATTTTTTACAATACCCATTACCAGGAATTTTTACAATTACAAACCACTTGCCTGTGATTCACTAGAAATTAGAAAAGTAGCTTGTTCTGAAAAGGCTTCCTCGATTTTCTCATTCCATGAAAATGTCCTGTAATGGACACATGCCCATCTTCAAAAATACTCTTTTTGTGGCAGCTGTATATGATGACAGGTGGTACTTTGCCTTTGTCAAGAATGTACATGATGGAAATGCTAAACTACTTTTTCTCCATCCACCTGGACTGCCAGTGTCTTTTATTGGCATGTGAAGGAAGACTCTTGTTTTGTGCCTTTGGTAAACATTTTATGTGCTGTTGGCGTATCTGAATCAAGCACTTTAGGAAGAATATATTACTTTAATGAAAATGATATGAAGTTAACAGAACCTAATTTTCCTAGTGGATGCTATTCATTACTTTCACATGAGAACCCCAAGGATCTGCATTGCTGAACACGTACATTTTAAATTTAAACATTTGTAAGTGTAGAATAACAGTCATTTTAATATGCTCATTTGATATCCCTAAATAAAGTTAATACTAGTAATGAAATATTTCAATTAAAATGATAACTTTTGGCTCTGCACTTTTGTTATTTAAACAAAACTTAAGACAGGCACTAAAGCTTAGCAGTCTACATAATGTTTTTTTAATCGCATTATACTTGAATTTCAATAAAAAAACTAGCCTCATAACAACTCCGTCTAAAAGTTTTTTGAATATTTAAGAAATCATTGTTTGGGACGTAACAATTTAAGTTGATTTTTTTATTTTACCAGAAGTCAAACAGAGTAATTAAAGATTTTTTCCCATTAAGATTCATTCATTTTTGGTAGACAAGTGTCAGACACAGTGTAAGCTTTTTGAAAACTTTACCATACTTTCCTTCACAAAATATATGAAATATATGCAAGAAATTTTACAATGGTTATTACCATAGCAAAAGTAACAAGTTAAAACTTTTTTATGGAAATCTGAGGCAGTGGGCGTCAGATCCAAGTGAACTTCCTAGGAATGACCTGTTTTTCATCACAGTAGAAAGTCTTTTTGGTTTCCAATTTATTTGTGTGTGTGTTCACAGAACGCCATTACTATTTTTATTTTATTACAAAGCCTACATCCTTGGGAATTATTTAAGATCAAAACTAGATTCCCAGCAGGTCGGAGAATTGTGATATAAGTCTTTCTCAACATCCTTGTAACTTTTCTAGAAATTTGAAGTGACCTACATAAATTTTTTGTAATTTTATTTGTAGTGTTATGGTTAAACAAATGGATTCTTGTTAACTAGATGCCTTTCTTAATTTATGAAAAAAATTCCAAATCAAAAGTTTCATATACACCTGAGTTACGAGTGTTTCTGTAGGTAAGTATCACTTTGCATGAACATTCTTGCAGAGCCAAAATATCAGAACATCATTATATTGAAAATTTGATATACAAAAGTTTTAGCCCGAGACCAAAAAGAATTTCCATAGATTCTTATGTTTAAGTAGAAGCAAATATACAAAGTTTCATGAAAATATGAGATGGTAGGTGACATGACCTGGGAAATTTGACATAGAATGACTCAGTAGAATTTTTTGGAAATTGTACTATTCAAAAAAGTACAAAAAACCTGTGGCAACTTCATCAGCCCTGCCTCCACTTTGTACTTTGCCTACGCTTCACAGCTGTTTAAGAAAGCAGGACTGCAAGTTCTTCCACCTCCCTTTTACATGTTTTTCTGGGGGTTGGGGGGAAGAGTTTGTTTTATAAGGATTTCAAACTGACTGCATAATTGATACAAGGGTAAAACAACAACATTTTAATTATTCTTAAGCACAACTTTTTAGCAATGGGAGAGAGTTATGGAGTTATAGGTCTTTCGCATGCCACTGTCATCTGGGCCTTTCACCAGTGGCTGGCCTAGCAAAACTGAGATGTCAAATCCTCTGGGATTTATTCGAGGATATATACTTGACAGTCCTGAGCAATGGTTAACACTACCAATGATTTTTTGTGGAACTGAGCTTTCCTAACTGCATCAGCACAATAGCTGGGAAACATGAGGAGACAAAAATCCTGTACCACAGTAGAGCTTTGTATTACAGCTACAAACAATATTTTTCTATTTTACTGCAAGCTGTAGTAGATGCAAACTGTAAATTTGTTGCTGCCGACACTGGGATGGAAGGGTGACAATGTGACTCGAACAACTTGAAAAGTTCAACATTGTTTCAAATGCTAGACTCGATCACTCCATCATTCCCTCAAAGAGAGACTGATTCTGGGAACAGATATCACAACTCCTTTTGTTTCAATTGAGGGGTGATGGTTATCCTTGATGAGTCTACTTGATGAAACTATTTCCTGAGAGAAATTCTGACAACAGAGAAACAGTGTCACCAACCATCATTCGAGAGCTCACCGAAGCGTTGAGTGTGCTTTGGCATAATGCCAGCAAAGTGGAGTACTACAAAAAGCTACTGAAACTGATATTAAGTACTGCCATAATAATTACAGAAGCAGTATGTATTCTTCATAACTTTGTGATTGACTATGAACAACTTCTGCATCTCAGGGAGACTCTGATGCAAATTTTTCACCAACACTCGGAACACACATCACAGCACAGATATACGAACAGCACAGTAAATCTGAGGAATATCTTGGTTGATTATTTCAATAGGAGTGGTTCCATGCCCTGGCAAATGAACTGTCTGCCTCAAAACATTATTGAACATGATGATCATTAGATGGAATTTATGCAGCTTTGAATTTATAACTAAATTAAAAATACCATAAACCATTATGACTATTATTATTATGTCATTACAACTGTTTATTAACCCGCAGTTGCTTTCATGGATAAAAATAAAACTAAAATTTACCAGAGCCACCAGTTTCTATTGCAACATCATCCGACATCTTCTCTAGAATCATTGTTTTGTGAATATTTTGCACTGGATTCCAAAATCATTCCCTTTTGGAAACTGTTTTGTCATCCATAGTAAAGAAGAAACAAATGAAATAACATAATCAGCAGCATCTATCAGCCAGTATAATCTTTGGAGCAACTATGTGACACACCAGGAGGAACCAACATGACCATTCATTCACAAACACGCCAAGCCAAACAACTTGCTTAGTAATGTAGTGCCAAGTGTGGCCAGCCTCGTAAGTTCACAGCTTTTTGTTTAGCAAAGTAAGTTATCTGGGGAGTCTCAAGGTATCTAGGTGCCAAGTGAGTTGGGTCTGGTGTAGCCGTAGCCTAAGCGTTGATTATCAACCGGTGGTCCACCTGGTAGCTGATTACTGACAGCTGCTGACCACCAACTGTAAAGGTTCATGGTTTGTACAAGGGCCATCTAACTGTACCTATTCATCTCAGTCTGTGTGGATATATGCTGTTCATGTCTGTCACTGCCTGTCTGGGGAATCACTTTTCCTTTCTGTCAACACCTGTGGATGCATATGTCACTGCTGTGGATCACCATCGACCACACTCAGGGCTGCAATTTGATTCTGCACACCTCTGCATGCCTTGAACTGAACTGCGTGTCCTACTAGTTGTCTTAGCTGCCTGTGCTGACTGCCGAGTCAAACCTGCTACTGCAGGGCTGAGTCAATGCCACCTCTGGAATGCTGAGCATGCCACTTCACTGATTAGCCACCCACTGCCCCGGCGATGCTGCAGGCTTGCTGTGGGAAGAGGTCACTTGTTTACCTAAGAACACTTCACTGACTGAGTCTCACTTGCACCTTGGGGGGTCTTGGACGTCTTCTAGTACCACCGTGGCTGTTGTAATTTGTTACAAAATAAAAAGCATATTTAATATTGGTGTTTAGATGATGGAATGTCAGATAACTTCCTGTCACACCACTGGAACCACATCTAGGATACTGAACTATAGGGCAACACTACTAGTCAAAAGTTTTTGATAACCCACGATAAAATCTGCACATTGTACAAACTAAATAGACCAACAAAATAAATATTTCTCTATCATTAAGTACAATACGGGTTAGATTTTTGTCTCTTCAGAGTATCGAACCTTTGCTCTCAGAACAGATGGACACACTCTTGGCATTCTGGAATTAATATTTTGTAGTGTTTCTGCAGATATTGCAGTCCAATACATCTGTGAGTAATTCCATAGATCTTTAGCATTAGATGACCTCAGTTTTATGACCTCTGTGTCAATTGCATCCCATGAGTTCAATGGGGTTTAAGTCAAGTGACTGACTTGATCAAATCATATGCTTCAGTTCCCCACATTTCTCTTTCCCACCAATGTACCCTCTTCACAGATTAGAAGATGTTTGTGATCATTATCCAGCTGCAGAACAAACCCACAGCCCATAAGTCTCTCACCAGAGAGGACTGCATTGTTGATCAGTATCCTATCATATGCTTCCTTCTTTAATGTTCCACTAATTTTTACTAGACCAGTGACTGTATCACACACAAAACATACTCACAATATGACCGACACTCCACCATTGGTGTCACACAGTGACTTTTCATATGTTCTTCATGAAGTCGATAAACAAACATTCATCCCCCAAATACTTCAAACATAGATTCGTCAGTGAGTAACACCTTGCACCATTGCTGCATGCTACAGTTCTTATGTTGCTGTGTTCAGTGCAATTTTCTCATCTTTTGTTTGCATAATAAAAGTTTTCTAGCCACTGGCCACTCCTTTTAAATCTTGTTCACAAGCATGGTGTTGAATTATTGTGACACAGATTTGAATAGCTCACATACTCCTTATTTCCTCATGAATTTCAGGTTCAGTACATCCTTACCACATGTACTCTGTACACATATAAACTGATCTTCCCTGTGTTATGTTACTCAGGGTCTTCCACATAGTGGAGCACTTGCATTGGCATCAGTTTGCTTAAACAGCTGTAATGAATAAGTCACTTTAGATTGGACTACAACCTCTTCCATCCCATTAGGAGATACTATGGTATGAACCTGATCAGGTATACAAACACACTGATAGAAGTACACAATTTAAAATGCTGTAAACTAATGCAAACTGATTGCTACACAAACAGTTGAAGGCTGAAGCCTATTCAAATGGAAATGTCTAAGGTAAAGGCATGTCAGTGTTGTGGATACTCATCAGCGTTGCTCTATCCAAACAACCAGTCACATGCACAACAGGGGTACTTAGTTTTACATCATTTTACTTGTTTTATTATCAGAACAGGGAATGATAGGCTATTCAAAACAAAATCCCCATTTTAACCGCAAATCCGTAGTTGTGATCAAAAACTTATGACCCATAGAGTACCTGAGGGCTACCAACCTAGCTCCAACACCCACCACAGAGGTCATCAATCCTCAGCCTCTGTGTACATAACAGCATAAGTCCTAAAAGCATAAAACTTTAAATGGACTGTTTTTACAGTTTTATTTTAGATGATATTGCGCATACTCTCCCTATGAAATCAGATGACTGCAATATTTCTCTTAAAGCATTAATATTTTGAATATTAGAGATACAATTGGAAGTCCAGTACTCATAAAATTATAAATGGGTCATTCCATGTCAAGTGTCCCAGTTTAGAAGATGCTCCCAGGTCAACCATCATCAGTTTTGATTAAACTTGTACAGTATGTACCTGAGGGCTCTACATGAACTTATGCAAAGTTTCAGGCTCACCTGTAATTTGGTTGAGGTGCTAGAGCCACTTTTGTGAAGATCACTTTTACTGAAACCAAAAAGTCGCGAAGAAATCTTCAAGTTTTACATTCCACTGTTCCTAATGTAAAAGAGCTAGACTCTTGCTTCTGGGTATAGTGGTACAACTTTTTGTGCTCTACACACAAATGATGGAAGTAGAGCTCAGCAAGCAATGCATTTGGCATAATCTCAGTTCAAAGTGGGCAACAAATCATGTTGCAAGAAATTTGTCATATTCTTAATGAGGCATAAGTAGTGGAGAAAGTGCTCTGTGGACCTGGTCTTTTGCCAAACTACTGCCTGTCTGGGTGTCTAATATATCACAAATTTGGGCCTGGCTTGTGTGTTTAATTACTGTACTACCATCCTGTAAATTTGCTAAAAAACATGAATGTATCAAAATATACCCATGTTCAAAGTCATGTGTCTCAAAATGGACACCTACCATATAATATTCATAAACACCATTCAACAGAGCACATTTCATTCTATTAGAAAAACTTGGGTAAGGTGCATAAATCGTGCCTTAAATTTGAAATTTTATTTGTTACGTGTGCAATGTTTAAATATTCATTCTGCTGTTTATTTAGTGATTTTAAACCTGTTTGTGACAGGTTCATTGCTAAATTTAACCATTTAACTGTACTAGAGTCTGCTACATAGTTTTTGTGAAGCTGAATGTTTATTAATTTTATTTCTTTTCTTTATTTAGGACTCGACAATTTGATTTTAGTGCCTGAAGCATATCAAGTTGTTGCTAAAATGGAAAAACAAGATCAAGTTAATGTATGCAGCTTTGGAAATACTGATTGCCCATGCCATTTAATGACGTACAGTGCCTTAAAAGAACTAAAAGCTGTAAAGGAACTTTCCTTAGAAGAACAAGAATTACTTACTGGACACAGTGGTTTACACTCTACTGAAATGCTCAACTATGCTTCCACCATGAAACTTTACTCCTACAAATATCTGAATTTTTGCAAAGATCATGCTGCAAGCCATTAGGTAAGAAAAACCATACTGCGTGAAAAAGTTTGCACTCAGTCAACACAGAAACAGCTGACCCACTAGATAGGATAACCGTGTCTGATATTAAACCAGACCAAAAAATGTGCCCTTCCTGCAGAAAAGAGTTTTATACACTGAAATATTCACAAATGGAACTTACATATCAGTCACATGAAGATGATGAAACTAATGTTGCTCACAATTTGAATACAAGCTTAACACCTGTTGGAATATCACTATTAAAATTTCAATGAATTGGTGCAAGGGATACAAAAGGATATACAAAGTGCAAAATACATCTAGCTGAAGGTGCAATTATTAAGAAAATTGCAGTGAACTGGAGCAACCATCCACAACCAAGCAATGCTTGACTTGTTCAGATTACGGTCAGCTGATCCAAGAATTGAAAGACAAAATACATACGTCAAATCATAATGGGAAATTTCAGATTTTGACCTTAGTTCCTCAAGGCTGGTCTATCAAAAAGACTATGGAAGAATTTTGTGTTTGAGAAAGAATAGTGAGGAAGGCTAGAAATTTAAAAGCTGAACATGGAATACTGGCACAGGCCAAAGGTAAATGTGGGAAAAAGCTTCATGAGGCTGTGAAGGCGAGAGTCATAGAACATTTTTATGATGAAGAGTTTAGTCGGATTTGTCCAGGGTGTATTACTGCTCGGATCGATGAAGGAAAGGTTCAAAAACAAAAATACTTATTACTGAGCAATGTAAAAGAAATAGTTGTTGCATATCCCAATAAAAATGGGCCAGAAATTGGATTTTCCAAATTAATTAAGGCCAATGTGGTGTGTGACTGCAGGTGCAGCTAGTTCACATTCAGTTTGTGTCTGCACAATACATCAAAATGTGAAACTAATGTTGGCACGTAGCCCAATAAAATAAGATTACAAAATATTACTGAGCAGAACTGTCTGTGATTTGAAAACAAGGGATTGCATGCTTCATCGCTGTGAAGCATGTACAGGAACAGAAGCTCTAAAGGAATATTTGGAAAGTGCTTTTGCAGATATTGATCCTGAGCATACAATTCAGTTCAAACAATGGACTCACACTGACAGAGATACACTTGAAACCAGAGGAATGACAGTTGAAGAATTCATTGAACTATTAGTTACAAAACTTTTGGCCCTCTCTACTCACCATTACATTGCAAAGCATCAGAGCAAGCATTTGCAGTTGACTAAAGACGGTCTGCAACTAGGAGAATTGATTATATTAATGGATTTCACTGAAAATTACTAGTTTATTGTCCAAGACGCATTCCACTGGGAAAATAATCCATTTGTTATTTACTACAAGGATAATGAAGACCTAAAAAGTGTCAGCTACTGTATAATCAGTGATTGCCTCCAACATGACACAGTTGCAGTGCATGTGTTTTTAATGTACTTGATCAAATACCTAAAGTGCATTTTTAAAGACATTAAGCATACTCATTATTTTAGCGACAGTTCTGCCACATAGTACAAATATTTTAAGAACTTCCTAAATCTTTGCCACCATAAAAAAGATTTTGGCATTACTGCAGAATGCAATTTTTTCTGAACAAGCCATGGGAAATCACCATGTGATGGAATTGGCGGCACAGTTAAGCGTTTAGCAGCAAGAGTCAGCCTTCAGAGTCCAACTGACAACCAAATCTTAACACCAACTGATCTGTTTGAATATTGCAAAAAATGCCCATGGTATTGAATTTATCTGTATTAAAAAAGAAATTATAAAAAAAGCAAAAATTGATCACGAAAAGCATTTTGAGGATACAAGAGACCATCATCATTTTGTATCAATTGATGAAAAGTGACTTCAGATTCATAGAGTATCAAATGATACATTGTCCTTTATAGCAAATGTTAACTGATATACTAAAAGCTGCTGCTAAACATGTTGCCATTACTGAACTACAGCCTGGCCAGTATGTTGGTTGCGTTTATGATGAAAAATGGTGGATAGGAAATATCCATTAACTTTTATGCATCCTCACAGAGCTGCTTAATCATTTCACTGACCAGCTAGAAGAGACATATTCTGGATTCCAGAACAACAGATAATTGCAGTCATACCACTTCCTGCTGCTCCAATGATGGGGCAGAAATACAGTTTGCTGGAAGCAATAGTTTTGGACCTCAGCAACAAATTTAAAGCATTTAACAACTGAAGAATTCTGCATTATGGCTTGTGAACCACAGAGAGACAAAACAAGGCTTGGGAACCTGTTGGATACGCACTTTAAGGTTTGAGAACCTGCTAGATACCCACATTCAGACTTGGGAATCTGTTAAATATTCACATTTGGGCTTGGGAACCGGCCAGACTCCCACTTTCAGGCTTGGGAACCTGCAGTAAAGAAATGAACACGTGGCTGACCTTGCATGGCTATCAGGCGTGGCCCCTTGGCGATGGGGCTATCAGTCACTGATATTGGTAGTGGCATAGCCACCATGGACCAACGTAAGGATTTTTCTCGAATTACAAAAAAATTCAATAGTTTAGGTGCAATTTTTTCACCTTAACCAGAGAGACACCAAAATGAAAAAAGTTTTTCTAATAGAATGAAATGTGCTCTGTTGAATGGTAATAATGAATGTAATGTGATAGGTGTCTTTTTTGAGACACATGACTTCGAACGTGGGTATATTTTGATACATTCATGTATTTTAGCAAATTTACAGGATGGTACCATGGAAATTAAACACACAAGCCAGGCTCAAATTTGTGATATACTAAACACCAGGACAGACAGTAGTTTGTCAAATGACCAGGTTCGTAGCACACCCTCTCCACTACTTATGCCTCATTAAAGTAGGGCTATAGGACAAATTTCTCACGACATTATTTGTTGCCCACTTTGACTGAGATTATGCCAAATGCATTGTTTTCTAAACTCTACTTCCATCATTTTTGTGTAGAGCACAAAATGTTGTACCACTATAACCATAAGTACGAGTCTAGCTCTTTTACATTAGGAACAGTGAAATGCTAAACTTTAAGATTTATTCGCTTCTTTTTGGTCTCGGTAAAGTGGTATTCACAAAAGTGGCTTTAGCACCTCAACCAAGTTACAGGTGAGCCTGAAACTTTGCATAAGTTCATGTAGGCCCTCAGATACATAATGTACAAAATTCATCAAAACTGAAGATGGTTGAGAGCTGGAAGCCCTAGGACACTTCTCGTGGAATGACCCAAATATATAGGGTGCTCCATCGATAGAGACCGGGCCAAATGTCTCACTAAATAAGCACCAAACGAAAAAAACTATAAGGAACAAAACTCGTCTAGCTTGATGGGGGAAACCAGATGATGCTATGGTTGGCCCGTTAGATGGTGCTGCCATAGGTCAAACGGATATTGAATGCGTTTTTTAAAAATAGGAACCCCCATTTTTTATTACATATTTGTGTAGTATGTAAAGAAATATGAATGTTTTACTTGGACCACTATTTTCGCTTTGTGATAGATGGCGCTTTAATAGACACAAACATATAAGTTCGTGGTATCATCTAACATTCCACCAGTGCGGACAATATTTGCTTCGTGATACATTACCCGTGTTAAAATGGACCATTTACCAATTGCAGAAAAAGTCAATATCGTGTTGATGAATGGCTATTGTGATCAAAATGCCCAATGGGTGTGTGCTATGTATGCTGCTCAGTATCCAGGACGACATCATCCAAGTGTCCGGACCGTTTGCCGGATAGTTATGTCATTTAAGGAAACAGGAAGTGTTCAGCCAAATGTGAAACATCAACCATGACCTGCAACAAATGATGATGCCCAAGTAGGTGTTTCAGCTGGTGTCGCGGCTATTCCGTACATCAGTAGCAGACAAATTGCATGAGAATTGAGAATCTAAAAAACATTGATGTTGAGAATGCTACATCAACATTTGACTGCACCCGTACCATATTTCTATGCACCAGGAATTCCATGGCGACGACTTTGAACGTCATGTACAGTTCTGTCACTGGGCACAAGAGAAATTACGGGACGATGACAGATGTTTTGTACGTGTTCTATTTAGCAATGAAGCGCCATTCACCAACAGCGGTAACGTAAACCGGCATAATAAGCACTATTGGGCAACAGAAAATCCACGATGGCTGCGACAAGTGGAACATCAACAACCTTGGCGGGTTAATGTACGGTGCGGCATTATGGGAGGAAGGATAATTGCTCCCCATTTTATCAATGGCAATCTAAATGGTGCAATGTATGCTGATTTCCTACGTAATGTTCTACCGATGTTACTACAAGATGTTTCGCTGCACGACAGAATGGCGACGTACTTCTAACATGATGGATGTCCGGCACATAGGTCGCGTGTGGTTGAAGCAGTATTGAATAGCATATTTCATGACAGGTGGATTGGTCGTCGAAGCACCATACCATGGCCCGCACATTCACCGGATCTGTCGTCCCCGGATTGCTTTCTGTGGGGAAAGTTGAAGGATATTTGCTATCGTGATCCACCGACAACGCCTGACAACATGCGTTAGCTCTTTCTCAATGCATGCGTGAACATTACAGAAGGTGAACTACTCACTGTTGAGAGGAATGCCGTTACACGTATTGCCAAATGCATTGAGGTTGACATCATTTTGAGCATTTATTGCACTGATGTGGTATTTACAGGTAATCACGCTGTAACAGCATGCGCTCTCAGAAATGATAAGTTCACAAAGGTACATGTATCACATTGGAACAACCAAAATAAAATGTTCAAACGTACCTACCTTCTGTATTTTACTTTAAAAAAACCTACCTGTAACCAACTGTTCATCTAAAATCGTGAGCCATATGTTTGTGACTATTACAGCGCCATCTATCACAAATCGAAAAAAAGTGGTCCAACTAAAACATTCATACTTCTTTACGTACTACATGAATATGTAATAAAAATGGGGGTTCTTATTAAAAAAAAAAAGGCAGTTCATATCTGTTTGACCTATGGCAGTACCATCTTGCGGACCAACCATAGCGCCATCTGGTTCCCCCTTCAAGGTAGACAAGCTTTGTTATTTGTAGTTTTTTCGTTTGATGCTTATTTCGTGAGATATTTGGCCCGGTCACGGTCAATGGACCATCCTGTATAATGAATGTGTTGGTTTTCACCATTAAACAAGGAAGTAAATTTATAAAAAAATGTGGGCCTAGTCAAAAATTTGATCCATTGGTAGGCATATTTTCTTTGAAGTGTGACAATATATGTTATGTTGATTGTGCATGCTGTGTTTTTATTTGTAATTGTTGTTGGGTGTTCAGTTCTTGTTCATAGTGACTTGGATTCTGTTGTGATTCTTGAGTTTCTCCCGGCGTATTTGATAATCAAAATATCCACGGGTATGCTGCCAGTCTATAGTGTCCAACGGGCACAATATTTCGGCGATCAAACATGTCGCCATCATCAGGTGAACTGACGGACTGAGCTCCTGTGAACGTGCCGGCACGGAGATCCGTACGCTATGGCTGCTCAGTTCCCTCTGAGCAGCCATAGCGTACGGATCTCCGTGCCGGCACGTTCACAGGAGCTCAGTCCGTCAGTTCACCTGATGATGGCGACATGTTTGATCGCCGAAATATTGTGCCCGTTGGACACTATAGACCGGCAGCATACCCGTGGATATTTGGATTCTGTTGTTCACTATATCCAAGTAGGTCAGATCAACTGAATCTACTGATACGGAATACTGACTTATTCGATGACATAATGTTGTGGCAGCAGGTGACATCCTATAGTAGCAAACAGGAAGAGAATAGAACACTGACAATAATTTCTTGCATGTCTATTATTGTTTTGGAATTAAGATTGAAAGATGACAATATGTTCGAGTTGGAGAAGCCAACAAATGTGAGTGTAAGATCTTATTTCTTGTGGCATACTGGCATAGGTTAGGCTGAAAGATGACAGTCTTGGGTGTGAATTGGCAAAATGGTACGCATACCGATTTTTAATTTGAAGTGAGCATGACGATTTGGAACCTATTGTATATTAGTCCTATCACATTCCAACCAAACCTAGACCTTGCATTACGCTATTATTGAGCTATAACCAAAACTTTTATTCCAAATACGCACTGCCATCATCAGTAAAATTATGAACGAAGACCTCAACAAAATTTCAAACACACCAACAGAACTCTGGGTGCGACTGAAGAGTATCATAAGAGTTAAAAAACACATCGCATGTTGACTCGCCTCTTATTGTTTATAGCAACTAAACTATTTACTTTGCTAAGTGAGATGACACGAAACCAATGTACGAGCAACAGCTGCAACGTATTCGTGTTGGCCCTTTCCCTATTATCTTACGAGCCTGAATTTCCTGTAGTTCACTGTACTCAAATCCCACAAAGTATTGGTTTTGTTCCTTCAACCATTGTAAACTTAGGACATACAGCTAAAAGAGTACAGCTACAGGATAATCGGTTCTGAATGTTATAGTAGAAATGATTCTGCTTTAGTATGGGTTCTCAGATGGTGCTTTTATCTATTAATCCAGCAACTGATCAACTCCAACGTGGTCCATCTACCTGTAGTTCACATTGAGCTAGATAATTGTAACTTCTAACTTCTATCCGCACTAGACTTGGCCACTGTTTCTATGTTTCGATACAGTGTATCGATACGTGGAACTGTTTCAGTGTTTCGGAACGGCTACGGTTCACTGTTTCGAAACAGTGGTGTTTCATTCCACCCCTGTCTCGGATAACTGGGCCAGATTCGGTCTCGAGCCAGACACAGAAACTGTATCGTTGTTTCAAAATAAGGCTGTTTCAGTCCACCAGTGCTTGGAACGGACTAATTGTATCGAAACAGTGATGTTTCATTCCCCTCTGTGTCGGACGAGATTCGGGCTCGGCACAGGTACTGAAACACATTTAACATACCACTTCATGAAACACTTTCAAGAGTGTCAAAATCTTTTTGACAAGCAATAGCCTGAAGCTTAAGATATCCGAAAATAAAGCTTCGTTTCTAGCTGACTGTCATATTCCGAAATGGCGTAACATCGGCTTTAGAAACACTAACCAAGCAATAAACAACGCATACTATTCACATTCAAAATAATAAATATGTGAAAATCATTCTGTTAAATTACACTTTTGATAACATACGCTTCTCTGTTCATGTACAGTAATCATATTAAGAAACGTAAGTAAGCCTACAACATTTTGAATAAAAAAAGGCGTAGAGTGACAGTTATTAGACATATACATAAATCTGATGTAGTTATAATTGCAAGCAATCTGTTTGACATATCACTGATAGTGTAATGGTGAACGGGAAGGACTAGGAAGCATGGTGAATTTATAGTAACGGTTCGAAACACCTTGAAAGACAAAAATTTTTTCTGTTATATTTTGTTATTTATTCGAATTATTTGGCGTTATTTGTGAGTCTATAGTCACTGTGCCTATTATCCTCAATGATTCCCTTTGTGTGCATGGCAATTAGCAGGATGGGTATATTACCCATACTAACGGAATGTGGGAATTCCAGTAGCATATACGTTGTTTCTGCAGTTTGCTCCCACCTCCAGTTCCGTTCGTGGTGGCCTTTCTGTCTTCAGCTATGGCTGTCCTCAGCCAATTGAAAAGTATGAAAGCCACACGACACGAAAGCAGCGCATTTTCTGCAGAAATACGAAACTGCCAAGACGCCTAAGTGATAATTTCATACTTTCTGCGATATGATTAGCGCTCTCGCAACTCATTCGTGTTTATGTGGACATACTTATACAGTAGACATTCAAGATGATAAAATGTGTAGGTTTATTAGATTACAAAACACAAACTGTTTCACTGTTTCGAAACAGCGTATCGAAACATTACACTGTACTGTTTCACTTGTTTCGAAACAGTTACGTGTTTCAGTTTGCCCATCTCTAATCCGCACAAGGTAGGCCACTGCAGATGTCGCTGGTGGCAGTAGTTTTACATGAAGATAATGAATGATACGGTATTCGAAAATTGGGTTGCGATGATCTGTTTATTATAAACTTTGTTAAGATCTTGTGTATTACCCATTTTGTGAATGCCTGTCGTATTGATCGACATTTTATAGTTAAAAAAGCCCGACATCATGGTCACAGTTACGTCACATATGGCACTGCCATCAAACATCTTTTATCTGTGCTTATTTTCTTACTATGATATAAGACTTTATGCAAAAGTACATAATAAACTGATACGTACGCTCATGCTTACCTTCGCTTTAATAAATTTCATCGAACAGTGGTAGTACGAATTCCGTTACATTCAAAAGACGCAAATACGAACATTTTGATGAATTATGTAACAATGATGCGCGTGTAGGTCGGACGTCAAAAGCACTTACACGTCGAGGTATTTATCTGGTAGGCTTACAGTCGGAAGTATTATAACAGCTCTAACGAAAAACAAAGAATAAACATCCAAGTCTCAAAATCAATTACTATTCCAAGGAATAAACAATGCACTTCACTGTTTCCACACGCGTATACGTAGTGTAAAAGTCCTGTAACAGTCAAAATAGCGTGACAATTAACGCGACAAAAGCGTAACAGTAAAATGGCAATCGTTTAGTGATATATAGCGTTAGCGCCTTTAACCTACCGAAACGTATTTTACAAGCATGACAATACGGAATTTTTGGATAGAGGGAGTTATTGGATTGACAGGGCGGAAGACAGTGCAATGAAACTTTATAGGAAAAGCTCCTCTTTTCGAACATGTACTTAAAATATTTTAATTTCGAGATATTTTGTTTGATATGAAAGTAATTTCTTCGTTGCCTTCTAATAATTACGGGCGGGGGAATCAGCTCGTGTACATGAACTTGTTCCCTACCACCGAATCTCACAGTATTGTTTCCATGAAGAAACGCACTAATTTTTGACACAACACCTAACAAGAATCACATCGCAATGGCTACATGCGCGCCCAAAGTTCTGTATTATATCGCTGATATTGGCAAATGGCAGCGGCCGACGTCGACCGACCTTAACCGACTAATCCAGAACTAAGCAGCCGTCGTTTGTCTCTTTGTGGAAAGACAACAGCGTTGAATCGAGACAGTACTCGCTTTAACGTTGTGGCTTGCCTGACGACTCACTACATGGCTGCCTCAGCAAATTAACAATTTTCATTTTGTGATTTTTTTTACGACAATATGCCCACCTGAAGAGCGCAATTAAACTTTTTAAACTGATGAATTTGTTTTCTTCTTCTGTCAAAATCTCTTCTGATTCTCTTCTGTTGGTTAGAGTTCTCGGTCTGCCTGGAAACATGTGTTTCTCTACTAGTGTTCTGAATGTAGATGTATTCTGTATCATTATAATAACTATAATACTAAAATTTTATTGCCATTCCTACAGCAATAGACAAAGTCAAAAATCGTACATTTCTACGTTAACTACTACCGGTATATCAATGTAATTTAGTTTACATGAAATGGGTAAAACTAGAAACCACATGTTAGAAAGCAGTATTTTCATCTTCAAAAAAATTCGTGAAGTGTCTAAAAATGATTATTTACTAGTACCTTGTACAATTTAGTTTTAAAAATATTTACAGGGTATTCTTTAAAATCTACTCTTAGTCTATTAAGCATCCTAAGTCCGAGGAATAGGTAGGGGTTATGTGATTTAGATAATGTGTGATGTGGCACATCTACACATGCTCTATTTCTAGTGTTATAGCTATATACATCACTTCTCAATACAAAATTAGAAACATTGTTTCTTACATACAATAAAACATTATATATGAATAAGTTTACTAGTGTCAGACATCCCAGTTTAATGAACAGAGGTTGATAATGTTCTGTTTTATCAGAATCAGTTATTATTCTTATTACTTTCTTCTGCAAGAGTAAAACGTCATTTGCATGACAATAGCTGCCCCACATTAAAAATAACATATGATATGATACTCTGGAAGAAAACAAAATATGCTGATCTTACATAGCTATTTGGAATATAGCTTTTTAAATTTCTAATTAAACAAATAACTTTCAAAAGTCTAGCAGATATATTTTTAATGCGTGGTACCCAGGTCAATATATTGTCAATAATAACTCATAAAAATTTAACAGTTTCTAGTTCATGATGGTCAGGAATCTCTTTGAGGCTAAAATTCAGCACCTATACTTTAATTTTATTTAGTGGGAAACTGTTTGCTCTAAACCGTAACGAAGAATGAACAAGGGTATTTTTGGTTAATGTTTTCAATGACACTTAGATATGAGCTTTTATTTAGAAAACTTGTGTCGTCGGCATACAGTATTGTGTGAGAATTTATGAATAAAAGAAGATTATTAATAAAAACAATAAAGGTCTGAGCACCGACCCTTGTGCACTCCAGACATAACATAACCCAAATTTGACTTCTCACTGCCAATGCACACAACTTTTTGGCAGTTCTCTAGGAAAGGTTTTAAAATATTTATGCTGTTGCTACCAGAACCATAACACAATAGCTTATTCAACAAGATATCTTGCTCTACAGTCTACAGAGTCAAAAGCTCTGCTCAGGTCACAGAATGTAGCATGGGCATAGGCCCTAGCCTCGAACATATCTAGGAAAATTTTACTTGGAATTTATTGCTTCAGTTGTGGATTTACCTTTCCTAAATCCAAACTGTTATCACTAACTAAATTTGATTTATCGAAGTAAACGCTAACGTGATCGTAAATAACTGTTTCAAATTTTTTAGATAGTACAGGGGCTTTGGATATAGACCTATAACTAGCGACACTGTTCTTTTCACCTTTTTTATATACAGACACAACTCTTGAAATTTTTAGTATATCAGCGAAGTTACTATCAACAAGATATTTATTTACATAGTAAGTTGAAGGATAAATTACACAATCAATAACATCTTTCAACAAATTACATGACAAATCATAGTAATCAACACTGACTCAGCTTTTGAAATCTTTCACTATTTTCAGGATGCTCTTTTTGACATACTTCTGCGAATGTAAAAGTGCCCAGGGAAGGCTTTTTAAAGCAGTTATCCATGATAACAAGTGCATTTTCTGCGAGTTTGTTTCTAGTGTTACCAGTTTCTTCAATAGATTGGATGCAAAATTTATTAAATTCTTCTGGGGGTTTGGCTATATAGTCTTTTTGTTTAGTGTGTGCAGTAGAGTTGGATACACTCCAGGCTTATTTACTTTTGTTTTTGGACTTTTCATTGTTTGCTGTATTAAGTACTTTGCTTGCTTCATTGGTTGCCTACCTGTACTTATACTTAGCTTTAGCATACAATTTTTTACACAATTCAGAATTACTTTTTTTTGTAAAGACCAGAATATAGCATGACAGTACGTTTCAATTGCCCTAACTCTGGAGTATACCATTCCTTGGTTTTCTTTTTTTTCTGGTAATTACTACTAATATTCACTGTACATTTTTTCAGAGGGATGTTGTTTCCAAACATAATTAAAATGCAGAGAAACACTCAATGAAAACAATATCAGAGGTACAACGTTGAAGCCTACTGAAAAAGGAGTCCCTGTGGTAACAGTTTCCTGAAGGTTTCTTTCAGTGCCAAGCTGCTAGTCGTTCTTAACTTTCACTGAGGTGACAAGACTGAAATTATTTTGGTCAGCCTTTCTGAGAATTGTTTTTAATTTTTTCCCCTGAAAAAGCCAGAGAGTTTATCAGTATGCTGGTAAAACTTCTGAGGTTTTCTTTTCATCCAAATTCCACCTATGTAAACTGGTCCAAAAATTTACCTTAGATATTTTTCCTGTGCTTTTTGTGGTTTGAATTACCAGCAGTGATGTGCCTACAGTTATCAAAGTTTCCGATGAGTACAACACTTTCAATTGGATTACAGTGCTGTCATGTCTTAAGATATGTCCACACGATGCCTCTTTCCTTGTGTGCAATTGTAGACGCATTTGAATAATAGGGCATGCACAGAATTTTGTGGAAAGAACGCATGTAGGCATGGGCTTTCTCGTTTCCATGCGTTGCCTCTTTGCGCAAGCAGTATGCTATGGATCCCCTTTCATGCTTGAGAGCTTGAGCTGCGTTTATTGTAGTGAAAAGCCCACAGAAGGAACAGCTAGAGCAACTGTAGGTAAAGAGGTATCTAAACAGCAGAGGTGCTGGAAATGCAAAGTGAGGGCTACGTTTTGTTCACAAATATCAGAAGGAGGTCACACTGAGATTTTAGATTCTCTACTTGGGAAACTGCTGCGATAAGGCAGGCAATAATATTCCGTTACCTAATAATTGGCGGCTTACTGTGTATGCCAGTTTTAACTATTTACGTTGCACTTCAAAACGGAATATTTCTGTGATTAATCGTGAAACTGAGAAATAAGTTATTTATGGGAGACTCTTAGTCATTATGTGAAAGTTAATTAACTTTAAATGCTTCATTTGTATTCTCTTTTATAAAAAAAAGTTGTTTACACAGATTTAACCATGAAATATTACGCTATATGTAGATTAACATCCTCAGATTCGACAAATCTGGGACAACCATAGACGACAGAATCATCTAGAATGGAGGCTGTGTTTTCCAATTTTGTATAATTTGCATCTTCAGTGCCATTCACTTCTATTTCCAGTAGTTTCTTGAGAAGCTACACATATCCCATCTTTTCTTTTGTTCAGATGTCAGGCACCTCAGTTGTTGTGCTATTACATTGACAAAGTACGAGTCTGCATTCACAGTTTTCATATACACTTTACATAAATTTCTGGATATTCTTTTCGTCCCCTCCTTCAAAACTCATTCTTTAAAATAATATGATTGGAAACTTTTTGTCTAATATTTGACGCTCACGGCATCTCATCTCACATTTATCGTCAAATCATCTTTAGAAGCAGCATTCCGCACAACTTTTCTTTGTCTGTAAGTTTAAGCGCTTCGCCAAGTAATCCCCCGACACGAGAAGAGAAGGTCGTAGTGGCTGGTGAGAAGATGTTTCCAGAAACGTACCAAGTGGCTGAATATCACCAACCGGAAAAAAACTCCATTCCTTAGAGGGCCTGACACAACCTCCGCCATGTACAACAACAGCGAAGGAGGAATGTTTAAACTGTTCGGCAAGATACTCAAGCAACTGAAGGCCATATCTGATCTTTTCACTAACCCCTCAACACCAGCAGAGTAGGTCGCACCGGGTGGTGAGAAGTAGCTTTTAGAAATGCACCGCCACGCGGGACTAACCGAGCGGTCTCAGGCGCTGCAGTCATCGACTGTGCGGCTGGTCCTGGCGGAGGTTCGAGTCCTCCCTCGGGCATGGGTGTGTGTGTTTGTCCTTAGGATAATTTAGGTTAAGTAGTGTGTAAGCTTAGGGACTGATGACCTTAGTAGTTAAGTCCCATAAGATTTCACACACATTTGAACATTTAGAAATGCACCAAGTCACTGAATATCACCAAGATCTGAATAAACTCCAGCATGCAGCAATCTTAAAAACACGACAAAGCCAAAACCAGACCTCGTCTCACTGCCGCCTACCGCAGGAGCTACGTATCAATACTCGTTTAGAGTTTATTTACAGGAATACTAATTTTATTCATTTTCAATATAATGCTTTTTACAACACAGTTTCTTATTACTTACAGGTGTTTGATTTCTTAGTTACTGATGCAACAGTAGGTCAACAACCCACTACTGCCGACCCCGTGGAGACTGTACTGAGGAGAGGATGTATCGCTCAATCAGTGACAACAAAATTTCCGGGAGCACCTGGAGCTATACACTGAAAAACTTCTTTTGCTGACGTTCTTCTGGGTGTCGAAAAGCCTGGATTCCATGATCCATGGCGTAAAGCATATGCTGTGGTCTGTGTGCTAACAGTGCACCATTATTTGATGTACTAGATGATGACTATCATAATACAATTGTTGATTTTTGAAATGTACACACTGAAGATAAGATGTTATTTCATAATAAGTATTGTAGATTTTCTGTTAGTTCTAAGTTGAAGTGACATTAAACATTAATTTTGTACCATTAAAACACTGTTTTTAATAATCTGAGCTTTTGTCATCACTTGCAACCCAGAAACTATTAGTTCTAGAGAAAAAATGAGTAGGACCTTTTTTGAAGGAAATTTAATGTAGTTTATTTTTGTACGGCATCCATTCAACAGGCAGTTAAATGAAAATGTATAGTGCCTATTTTAATTCTGGTGTACTCCCTGACACATCTTCATGAGTTGTGGTCAGGATCCTCCAGGGATATTCACCTCCCAGTTCACCAATGAAAATACTACAAAATGATTCAATTGGCTCTGAGCACAATGGGACTTAACAGCGGAGTTCATCAGTCCCCTAGAACTTAGAACTACTTAAACCTAACTAACCTACGGAGATCACACACATCCATGCCCGAGGCAAGATTCGAACCTGCGACCGTAGCAGTCGCGCGGTTCCAGACTGCAGCGCCTAGAACCGCTCGGCCACTTTGGCCGTCGAAAATACTACAGACTGAAACTTCTGGCAGATTAAAACTGTGTGCTTAGCAAGGATTCGAACCTGATTTGTGCATTAGTATCAGTTCGAGGAAGGCGTTGACGTACGTTTCTCTGGTTCCGAATGGTAGCAGAGTAAGGATCGCTGCATCAGATGATCTGAGCACAGTGCGACTGCAGTACAAATCAGGACAGCTGATCCAACGAAATGTTATCAATGACCATGTCGTTGGCTGGAATCTGGGTTACCAAACAAAGTAGGAACATTAGAGCTTTCGTCCGTCGATGACGAGGTCACTGCAGTGGAGCCCAAGCTTGCATTGGAGATAGACATTGACAGGACCTTTTTAAAGCAGCCATCCCAGCAGTCGCCTTTAGCGATTAAAGTAAATCAGGAAAAACGTAAATCCGGATTGATGAACAGGGATTTGAACTGCCGCAGTACCGAATACGTATCCTGCGTCTTATCGCTGAGCCACCTCGCTCGATCGGGGCTATGAATAAGGGAGCTTGTTCATCAGGCTTCCTTTTACATGTCGTCACATGCAGCCCGCCTCAAACGGTTTAGCGAAAGACGCATCTAGGCAGATGAATAGACATTGTGGCTAGTGCTGGGAGCGATGGTGGCAATGATAGTTTACAGTTACTGGATTAAAAAAAATTCTTTGTTACTCAACATAGCAATTAATTATTTTTATTGATTACTGATGAACCCAGCCATGCTTCGCAATTACTAAGTATGTATGGGGACTGGATATATGACCCGATTTCCTTCTCCCTGTCCCTCTCTCTCTAACTCATCACCTTCCAACCCTCTCCCTGTACATCTGTTATCCCATTCCTCTCTATCCAGCTCCTCCTACCTCATATCTCTATTCATATCCTCATTCCCCTTCTTTATATCCATTCCCCCCCCCCCCCCATCCTTCTCTGTCCATCTCCTCCTGCCCCCTCTCGCGCAATTTTTTTATTGTTCTTGCAAACGGAGCCGCGATTAAGAATGGAAGTCAAAATGAATGGTAAATCGATTGGAATAGTAAGTACAGGGGATATGAGAGAGAGGTTTCCAGCTGCTGAATGTGAGGATAGTAGCTTTAATGTTAGCATTTCGCATGGTTTTAATCTACGAACAAATTGCATTATAAAGTTAGCCATAAACACAACTTTCTTGTTTTCTGTTAAAAAGGGCTCCTCATAGGAAAACAAAACAGCACATTTTCACAGTACAGCTTCAAATGTTCTTTCTTGCAGCCGGTTTAGCAGAAAGGGTTTTATTGAACCGGGTGGTTATAATTAAACTTTCCCTACTTAACACGTTATAACACGATATCACGGGCATGGGTGTGTGTGATGTCCTTAGGTTAGTTAGGTTTAAGTAGTTCTACGCTCTAGGGGACTGATGACCTTAGAAGTTAAGTCCCATAGTGCTCAGAGCCATTTGAACCATTTTTAAATGAAGCTGGAACTCAGAATCCAAGGCTTGTTTACTTACTGGTACTGCTTCTTGTTCGCTACATTTTTAGCTTCAACTTATTTGCACAATATTTTTAAAGTGACGTGTTGTTCTTTGCTAGCCCAAGAATGTGTGCAGTGAGGAAAGAAGCAAGGCATGCTATCGTATCTTGTGCATGTCAGCAAAGTGAACGATTACTGATATGTCAAAGAAACGTAAGTGCATACAGGATACCTCCATGCAGAATAGGGTTCTTGTTCTATTAGACTGTCAGTGCATTAGTTTCACCGTAGTTTACACATACTTTCACTTTTAAATCTTACTTATGGTGCGTCATTCAGTGTATGACCAATTTTACTCGGTAAAAAAACGATATAGTTTTTTAAACATGTTCTAACGTTGTGCAATACTAATGTGATCAAGGGGATGGCCTCGAAGGCTTAGACCCCGTAAAATGGATAGTCTGTTTTAATATGTGTGTAGATCATTTTTAGTAATGATAGTCTAACCTGTGTAACTTACAGGCGTACCTTTCGAACAGTAGCCTATTTTCTTTTTTTCCCGGAATATTTCGCGCAAATAAGTTTGTCAGCTTTTCAAGAATAAAGAAACATTTCACAATTGGAATGAACGTCTGCTGTGATCATCTGCTTCATTTTACTTTTGAATTTCATTTTGAGTTTTTCAAGGGATGTAAGTCTACGAGTATACCACACTTTGTGATATACCAACAGTCAGTTTCATGTTCCATATGTCATTTGCGCGATGAATCGCAATGGTGTGGAACGAGTCATTGTATATTAACACCAACTTTTTATATGCATCCGTGCTGATCATTTATTAGTTTTTTTGTTTTTTAATTAAAAACATACAGATGTTAGTCAGTAATTCCTACCCATCACCATTTACACATTACAACGATAGTCTTCTGCGGAATAGGAGAAGTTGTCAAAGAGAAACGTTTCCACTTTAGTTACAGATTTTGCTTTGCTGTCTGTTAGGCATTTTGTTATTACCGGGTATGTGGTCCCTGATTGTAACATAATTTTTGAGCAGAGTGTCAAAGGATTAGAATCAGTGGGAGAATACCGGTGATTTTTTCCCGGTATTTAACCACTTACCACTTTGAGAATAGCCGCGAATGGCGGACGAAGTTTTCTTCTATTTGCCTATTTAATTTAATCTTTTTGACTGTATATATCTTGAACCATAGATATTGCCATTGATGGGGAGGCTTGCGTGCCTCAGCGATACTGATAGCCATACCGTAGGTGCAACCACAACGAAGGGCCATCTGCTGAGAGGCCAGACAAACGTGCGGTTCCTGAAGAGAGGTAACAGCTTTTCCAGGAGTTGCAGGGGCAACAATCCGGATGATTGACTGATCTGGCCTTGTAACATCAACCAAAACAGCCTTCCTGTGCTGGTACTGCGAACGGCTGAAAGCAAGGGGAAACTAAAGCCGTAATTTTTCCCGAGGGCATGCAGCTTTACTTTATGGTTAAATAATGATGACGTCCTCTTGGGAAAAATATTCCGGAGGTAAAATAGTCCCCCATTCTGATCTCCGGGCGGGGACTACTCAGGAGGACGTCGTTATCAGGAGAAAGAAAAATATAGATTGGAAAGTGGAATGTCAGATCCCTTAATCGGGCAGATAGGTTAGAAAGTTTTAAAAAGGGAAATGGATAGGTTACAGTCACATATGGTGGGAATTAGTGAATTTCGGTGGCAGGAGGAACAAGACTTCTGGTCAGGTGAATACAGGGTTATAATAAAAATTAAATAGGGATAATGCAGGAGTTGGTTTAATAATGAATAAAAAAATAGGAACGCGGATAAGCTACTATGAACAGCGTAGTGAACGCATTATTGCAGCCAAGATAGACACGAAGTCCACGCCTACCGCAATACTACAAGTTTATACGCCAAATAGCTCCGCAGCTGATGAAGAGATTGAAGAAATTATTCAGATAGTAAAGGGAGACGAAAATTTGATAGTCATGGGGGACTGGAATACGATAGTAGGAAAAGCAATAGAAGGAAAACTAGTAGGTGAATATGGACTGGAGTAACAAATGAAAGAGGAAGACGTCTGGTAGAATTTTGCACAGAGCATACCTAATCATAGCTAACACTTGGTTTAAGAATCATGAAAGAAGGTAGTATACGTGGGAAGGGCCTGGAGACACTGGAAGGTTTCAGATAGATTATATAATGGTAAGATAGAAATTTAGGAACCAGGTTTTTAAATTGTAAGACATTTACAGGGGCAGATGTGGACACTGACCACAATAATTGGTGAAAAACTGAAGAAACTGCGAAAAGGTGGAAATTTAAGGAGGTGGGACATGGATAACGTGATAGAACCAGAGCTGTAGAGAGTTCCAGAGAGAGCGTTAGGGAACGATTAACGAGAACAGGGGAACAGAAGAGATATTGAATTTAATTGATGAAAGGAAAAAATATAAAAATGCGGTAAATGAAGCAGGCGAAAAGAAATATAAACGTCTCAAAAATGAGACCGACATGAAGTGCAACAAAATGGCTAATCAGGGATGGCTAGAGGACAAATGCAAGGATGAAGAGGCATATATCACTAGGGGTAAGATAGATACTGCCTACATGAAAATTAAAGAGACTTTTGGAGAAAAGAGAACCACCTGTATGAATATCAAGAGCTCAGATGGATAACCAGTCCTAAGCAAAAAAGGGAACGCAGAAAGGTGGAAGGAGTATACAGGGTGTTACAAAAAGGAACGGCCAAACTTTCAGGAAACATTCCTCACACACAAAGAAAGAAAATATGTTATGTGGACATGTGTCCGGAAACGCTTAATTTCCATGTTAGAGCTCATATTAGTTTCGTCAGTGTGTACTGTACTTCCTCGATTCACCTCCACATGTGTGGGCTGACGAGAATCCGCACGCAATTGTGCAATCACGTCATCAACACAGATTTTCTGTGAACGTTTGGGCAGGCATTGTTGGTGATGTCTTGATTGGGCCCCATGTTCTTCCACCTACGCTCAATGGAGCACGTTATCATGATTTAATACGCGATACTCTACCTATGCTGCTAGAACATGTGCCTTAACAAGTGCGACACAACATATGGTTCATGCACGATGGAGCTCCTGCACATTTCAGTCGAAGTGTTCGTACGCTTCTCAACAACAGATTCGGTGACCGACGGATTGGTAGAGACGGACCAATTCCATGGCCTCCACGCTCTCCTGACCTCAACCCTCTTGATTTTCATTTATGGGGGCATTTGAAAGCTCTTGTCTACGCAACCCCGGTATTAAATGTAGAGACTCTTCGTGCTCGTATCGTGGACGGCTGTGATACAATACGCCATTCTCCAGGGCTGCATCAGCGCATCAGGGATTCCATGCGACAGAGGGTGGATGCATGTATCCTCGCTAACGGAGGACATTTTGAACATTTCCTGTAACAAAGTGTTTGAAGTCACGCTGGTACGTTCTGTTGCTGTGTGTTTGCATTCCATGATTAATGTGATGTGAAGAGAAGTAATAAAATGAGCACTAACATGGAAAGTAAGCGTTTCCGGACACATGTCCACATAACATATTTTCTTTCTTTGTGTGTGAGGAATGTTTCCTGAAAGTTTGGTAGTACCTTTTTGTAACACCCTGTATAGAGCGTCTATACAAGGGCGATGAACTTGAAGGCAATATTATGGAAATGGAAGAGGACGTAGATGAAGACGAAGTGGAAGATATGATACTGAGTGAAGAATTTGACAGAGCACTGAAGGACCTAAGTCGAAACAAGGCTCCGGGAGTAGACAACATTCCATTAGAACTACTGATAGCGTCCGGAGAGCCAGCCATGAAAAAACTCTAGCATCTGTTGAGCAAGATGTATGAGACAGGTGAAATACCCCCAGCCTTCAAGAAGAATACAATAATTCCAATTCCAAAGAACGCAGGTGCTAATAGGTGTGAAAATTACCGAACTATCAGTTTAATAACTCACAGCTGCAAAATAATAACATGAATTCTTTGCAGACGAATGGAAAACCTTGTAGAAGCCGACCTCGGAAAAGATCAGTTTGGATTACGACTTATCTTAGAAGATAGATTAAGGAAAGGCGAAGTTACGTTTATAGCATTTGTAAAATTGGGGAAAGCTTTTGACAATGTTGCCTGGGATATACTCTTTCAAATTCTGAAAGTGCTAGGGGTAAAATACAGGGAGCGAAAGGCTATTTACAATTTGCACAGAAATCAGATGACAGTTATAAGAGCAGAGGAGCAGGGAAGGGAAGCAGTGGTCAAGAAGGGAATGAGACAGGGCTGTAGTCTATCCCCGATGTTATATTGAGCAAGCAGTAAAGGAAACAAAAGAAAAATTTGGAGTAGGAATTAAAATCCACGGAGAAGAAAAAAAATTTATATTATGATTCTGTCAGAGACAGCAAAGAACTTAGAAAAGCAGTTGAACGGAACGGACAGTGTCTTGAAAGGAGGATATAGGATGAACATCAACAAGAGTAAAACGAGGATAATGGAATGTAGTCGAATTAAATGAGGTGATGCTGAGGGAATTAGATTAGGAAATGAGGGACTTAAAGCAGCAGATGAGTTTTGCTATCTGGGGAGCAAAATAACTGATCCAGAATGAGATTTTCACTCTGCAGCGGAGTGTGCGCTGATATGAAACTTCCTAGCAGATTAAAACTGTGTCCCGGACTGAGACTTGAACACGGGACCTTTGCCTTTCGCGGGCAAGAGCTCTACCACCAAGGTAGGAGACGAGGTACTGGTAGAAGTAAAGCTGTGAGGACGGGGCGTGAGTCGTGCTTGGGTAGCTCAGATGGTAGAGCGTTTGCCGCGAAAGACAAAGGTCCCGAGTTCGAGTCTCGGTCTGGCACACAGTTTTAATCTTCCAGGAAGTTTCAAAATAACTGATGATGGTCGAAGTAGAGAGGATATAAAATGTAAATTGGCTATGGCAAGGAAAGCGTTTCTGAAGAAGAGAAACTTGTTAACATCGATTATAGATATAAGTGTCAGGAAGTTCTTTGTGAAAGTATTTGTATGGAGTGGAGCCATGTATGGAAGTGAAACGTGGACGATAAATAGTGTAGACAAGAAGAGATTAGAAGTCTTCGAAATGTGGTGCTACAGAAGATTGCTGAAGACTAGATGGGTAGATCACGTAACTGGTGAGGAGGTACTGAACAGAATTGGGGAGAAGAGGAATTTGTGGCACAATTTGACTAGAAGAAGGGATAGGTTGATAGGACACGTTCTGAGGCAGCAAGGGATCACCAGTTTAGTAGTGAGGGGAAGTGTGGAGGGTAAAAATCGTAGAGGGAGACCAAGAGAGGAATACACTAAGCAGATTCAGAAGGATGTAGGGTGAAGTAGTTACTCGGAGATGAAGAAGCTTGCACAGGATAGAGTAGCACGGAGAGCTCCTTCAAACCAGTCTCTGAACTGAAGACCACAACAACAGCATATCTGGAAATTGAGAGAATCTAAATTCTTCAATTTTCTCTCTATTTCTACGTTTATTATAGGAAATAATAGGAACAAAAAACCGAAAACTGTTACTTTCTATGACCATAGATGTACAAAGTACAATGGATATCATCTTATATTCGCGTTAACACCTATGACATTATTTAGTGAGTGGAAGAGCAATGAGATACTCATCTTGTTATGCCAGATGACTGAATAGGAACTGTATAGCAATTTTCAGGTATTGCAACGAAATTGTGAGCTCGAACAAAGAACAAATGTTGCCCTCATAAATACGATTGCAAAACACCTCGCGCAAGTTAACCTGATGTTCCACAATGCGCAGCTATGCAAATGCAGAGTAAGCAAGCAACCGTCTTACCATAAATGAGAACGATGTCTCTTCAACGTGCCCATTTCTTTTATCACAAGACAAAGCTTCTATTCTAGACAAAATGGAATGTCCCCGCAGCACCAAATGGAAAATGAGCGTGTGTTGTGTTGTCCACTGACTATGCAGCTCTCGCTGTTTCTGCCTGCCAAGCATTTGTATTGGCTGGCCCATCTCAAGAGTTTTGGCGATTTTGTTAAGATATGCCTTGCATTTCCCAGCCAAAGGTAAGCTACTCTAACAGCCGGATAAGTGACTAAGGCTCTTTGAGACAGAGAAGAGCTTATGATGCTTGCATGAATACATGACATGAAAGGTGTCTAACATCAGAAAGCTTTTAAGTGTAATTGAACAAAGCAAGTAGAAGTAGTTCAAACATCATGGTGGACATATTTCTGATTAGATATATCATCATTAGTTAAAAGTAACGCTAGATTACTCTTTATAATTTGTGAAGTGAAGATATTTGAAAATTATTCAAGCCACTGTTTATGTATGTAATAAATGTTAGCATTTTTATTGAATTTTAAGAACAATCGAATCTCAAAGTAAGAAATAATTTATTTACTGGTTTTTGTACATCATAACCGGCCAGAATGTGCCTTCTGGTCACAGTCTGATGTTTTTGAATGCTGAAGATTAATCTGTAAGGTTATCAGTGGCTGACGAGTTAATATAGCCTCCTGAGTTGTTTGCTCGCTAATGTTGCGTCTTCTTTTACTGTCTAATGTTGAATCTTATTTTACTCGCTAATGTTACATCTTATTTTATTCAAATATCTTTTCAGTTACCGTCATTGACTGAGTGAACTCTTTCTGTTACAGACACATTCGAGGGCTCATTGGAAATCAAATCCAGGATTTGCGGGATAGTAGTCAGCAACTTAACCGATAACTATACAGTATCGCGTTAATTCGACTGAATCAGAATTTCCGAACAATGTTGAAGAAGCACTACAATAATTATCTATTAGTACAACAAAGAAAGCCGTACTACAATCAATAATACAACTTCAGCTATTATATCTTTTGTTCAAGATGGCGGACAACAAAAAAAAAATGGTTCAAATGGCTCTGAGCACTATGGGACTTAACTTCTGTGGTCATCAGTCCCCTAGAACTTAGAACTACTTAAACCTAACTAACCTAAGGACATCACACACATCCATGCCCGAGGCAGGATTCGAACCTGCGACCGTAGCAGTCCCGCGGTTCCGGACTGCGCGCCTAGAACCACTAGACCACCGCGGCCGGCCGGACAACAACAATTTGTTACCATGTGCTGCAGTTGCTTGTGCCACAATTGCTTTGTGTGCATTTGGAAGAGAAGTGGCAGAAAAATAGGGAACATAATTGAATGAAGCCATGGATTTTACGTCGAGATAGTAAAAGGATTCAGCAAAATTTGCTATGGGAGCTACAAGTAGAGGACATCAAGTCTAATATAAATTACTTACGGATGGATGAGAGTACATTTCAGTATTTGGAGAATAAAGTGACTCCTCATATTACAAAGCAGCATACTTACTTGAGAAATGCTGTTTCTGCAAAAGACAAGCTCACCGTAACACTGCAAAATCTTGCTACAGGAAGAGCTACTCTAGTTTACAGTACAGCACTAGAATACTACCATGCACATTAGCCAAAATAATTGCAGAAATGTGCGAAGCAATATGGAAAGTATTGAAGGATGAACATCTGAAGGTATATAAATGTTTAGTGCACTACATGGGTATTAAAAACTATTTTTATTTCTGAATAATTTAATCAATACAATTAGTGTTCCAACAACTACAAATTAATAGAAATACTATACGAAACAGATGAAGAACTTTTTAATTTGCAGCATCCACATTTCAAAAATAGACAAAGTAGAATGGAGAGCTAAGAACTTTTCTTAATTTTCGAATGTCTCTGTTCCGGCTTGCTGAAAAGTTGCGTAGATGTGTCCAGATGTAGACGTTAATGGCTGTAGCTGAGACTGTGGATTTGAAGTCGCCTGCAGCATATCTCACCTGCTCATCAGCGCACGATTAATAGGATGCATTGTGCTCCTTGCGAAAGCCTCATCTCCTCTCTCCCCCCCTCCCCTGCCCTCCACCACTTCACCCATCTACCGCGGTTCAGCCGCGATGTGAACTCGGGCAGGCTGGGATTAACTCTTGTTCTTATCACTCACTGCTCTCAATGTTCTGGGTGTCTCCAGAACAACGTCTGTTGATACTTTTCTTTGCTTTCTGGGAGGCTGCTCATGTTGTTGGGGCTGTGACTCGCTGTAGGCGACTTCAGTCTCCTCTTGAGCAGAATACTGAGCCTCTGTTTCATGCTATAAAAGTAGAAGTAAAAACCGTTAGTTAAGTATTGTCTTAAACATACATAAATTATATTTACAGGTACCCACAAGCATAGAACAGTGGGAGCAAATTGCAAATGATTTCAAGGTAAAGTGGAACTGTTATAATACTGTAGGTCAGTGGATGGAAGACCTATTGGCATCAAATGGCCACAAACTAGTGGCTCTCAATTTTTCAGTTACGTATGTTTCAACAGCATAATATTGTTTGCTCTGGTAGATGCTACCTACAAATTATTTTATGTTGATGTAGGAGCTAACGTACTTGTCGGTGACACTAGAGTGTTTTCAAAAAGCAAACTATGGGAGTGTCTCATTGACCGATCTATTCTGAACATCCTTGATGGCAAAAGCTGGGAAACACCAACATTACAACTACAATGGTTGTGCTGACAGACGATGCTTTTCCTCTGAGTTACAACATTATGACGCTCTACCCCTTGAAGTGAATCACTAATGAAGAAAAGGTTTTCAATTAGAGGTTATCACGAGGAAGAAGACTAGCGGAAAGCATCTTCGGCATTCTTGCCAGTCGCTTCAGGATTTTTCTTACTACCATTAATCTACCTCCAGAAAGTTACTACAATAGCACTAGCCGCTTGCATAGTGCGTAACTTGCTAACCGAGAGGAGAAAAATACATGTATACTCGTCATGAAACAGTGTTTACAGCAGTAGGAAACTTTACCTATCTTAAGTCACAAACCACTGAGAACCTACAGAAAATGAAACATATAGTTTGCCAAGCTTCCTCTGGACGTCAAGCACTTGGGAGAGCGGTTACAGAAGAGTTTAAAACATTTTACAATGGTGCTGGAATAGTGACCTGACAAGACAATTACATTTCCTAAAAGCAAATGAAAACGAATATACCTAACTTAAAATTTCTTCAAGGTGGGTGCTCCACGTTCACTGCCACTTTCGGTATCCTCTATGCCACTTTCAGTACCAA
The DNA here is from genome assembly GCF_023864275.1 of Schistocerca cancellata. Classification (NCBI taxonomy): domain Eukaryota; kingdom Metazoa; phylum Arthropoda; class Insecta; order Orthoptera; family Acrididae; genus Schistocerca; species Schistocerca cancellata. The sequence continues at coordinate 159,173,951 of NC_064633.1, forward strand.
CTACACTGGATACATTTTCATCATCCGCTGTTGTCTGATCCAGAAACTTCAGGAGATGGAATCAAGGCACCTGTGGACTGTAAAAAGCCTGTGAACTGGATCCGCTATTGCTTGTTCTTTTAAGCAAATACAGTAAACAAAACTACGTAAAGTACTTATATTTTATGTAAACCTTATTGTGTGCTTCAAGTATCTGCAGTAAACAAAATTACGTAAAATATATGTATGTTATATGAACAGTAGTGAATTAAATATGTGTGTCAATACGTATTTTTGCTTTTTCATGGGAATAGCTAGAGCGTAGGCCATTAATTTTCTTTTTGCTGCCATCTGCAGTATACCCAGGCCTTATTTCACGACTGATGACATCCGCAATTTTTTTATAGCGCTCCAGTCTTCGTAATCTGTTTAGTATTCCGGACGTCTCACGTTACAGAACGCCTCATCTGCTTAATAAATTTCTGTTAATTTTGCTGTCGAAGGAACACACCAACAAAACTTTGCAGCCATGTTTACATACATACTACAGACGTTAAACAGGCACAGCACTCCAAGCACTCCAAGCGTTTACATTTCACACTGATGTGAACAGAAGACGAACGACTTTTGTGATCAAATCTTTGGCGGTGCCCTAGTTCTGATCATATTTCTTTGATAAGAGGCGAGATTTCACAAAGTTTCTTATAGCACCGTCAAATTTCTTTGACATAAATACTTGACATATCAAAGTTGACAAAGAAATATGATAGTATTTTGGTCAACTTCAGCTTATCTCCGTCTGCTGAAGAGATACAACGTAGTAGTCAAGCAATAACTTTTTATTTACTAAAGCTCGAACACCAATCAACTGAAAAACGTAAGTCAATACAAAGAATACTTATAAAAATAAAAGAGTAAAGCAGATTGTCCTTGCGCTCGTCGCCACAGAATAACGCTGCGTTTCGTTGTGGATTCACAGATGTTCTAGCGACTCCCACGCAGCCCCCCCCCCCCCCCCCCCCCACGCCCATGGCAGAGCGGAGCTCCGGAAATGTAGGGGTATCTATATTTCACCCGACGTCCAGCTTTCGTATGTACTGAAGGCACTGTCTGAACTTCTTCAGCTTCCTGTGCTGACAGTGACTGTTCTATTTCCTCTTGTGGCGCCAAGATAGTGTTATACGTGTCCAGTAGTGTGGCAGGTGGATACGTCGTGCTCAACGTGTACATCCTCTTCGGCCGGTAACATATGTGCACGTTTGGCGCGTTCCAACGATACCACTTGGGTCTTTCCATTTTGATCTATATGCATGGTATATTCATCCCGGGGCAGAACTCTGTAGGGTCCAGAATATGGGGGCTGCAGCGGCGACTTGACAGCATCTGTCCGTAGCATCACATGAGTGCATGATAGTAGATCTTTGTGCACGAACATAGTTACCGCCCCGCGTCTCGAGACAGCGGATGGGCGAAGTCTGGCCATATGCTCGCGCACCGTTTGCAGTATATAAGGCAATTCGGTCTGTCGTGCCCCGGTTTGATCGGTGAAGAATTCTGCGGGCAGTCTTAAGGGTTCACCATAAACCAATTTTGCAGTGGATGCTCCTAAATCTGCTTTTAATGCTGTACGAAGGCCCAACAAAACCAGTGGCAATGCTGACGACAAAGACTGTGCGTGGCACATTAAAGCGGCTTTTAACGTTCTGTGCCAGCGTTCCACCATTCAACTGCTTGGTGGGTGATAAGCTGTGGTACGATGATGGTGGAAACCGCAGAGTTGGCCAATTCTGAGATCAGCGTCGATTGGAATTGACACCCCTGGTCTGTGGTGACATGCAAAGGGCAGCCGAAACTTGCGATCCATGACGAAAGAAATACCTGTGTCACCGTTTCCGATAATGGAACCGCCGCAGCCCACCTGGTGAAGCGGTCGACTGCAGGGAGGCCTTCCGACGGCAATAGAGGTCCCACGATGTCCAGGAGCACATGTGTGAAACGTTGCGTTGTAAGTGGGGAGCCTCCTACCGCTTTGTGCACGTGCTGTCCAACCTCCCTCTGACAATCTAAGCACGTTTTGGTCCAACTACGGCAGTCCTTTATGTTGGGCCACACAAATCTGTCCGTCATCAGTTTGACGCTGACGTTTATTCCCGGGTACGCCAGCCCATGGATGCTGTGAAATAATTGCCGTCGCAACTTCTTAGATACAAAAGGTCTCTGTTTTTTCCTGTGATACATCTCACAAAACGCGCAAACGTTTACCAGCAGGTTGTCTTTGCCGCAACAAACGGACTGTCGCAACGGAATTCGGCGAGTTGTTGGTCTGTCTCTTGCGCAGCAGTTAGCTCCTTGTAGTCAATAGTCTGAGAGACTGATTCCAACCGGGACAGGAAAGCTGCCACGACGTTCTTAGCTCCTTTTACAGGGTGTTTCAAAAATGACCGGTATATTTGAAACGGCAATAAAAACTAAACGAGCAGCGATAGAAATACACCGTTTGTTGCAATATGCTTGGGACAACAGTACATTTTCAGGCGGACAAACTTTCGAAATTACAGTACTTACAATTTTCAACAACAGATGGCGCTGCAAGTGATGGGAAAGGTATAGAAGACAACGCAGTCTGTGGGTGCGCCATTCTGTACGTCGTCTTTCTGCTGTAAGCGAGTGCTGTTCACAACGTGCAAGTGTGCTGTAGACAACATGGTTTATTCCTTAGAACAGAGGATTTTTCTGGTGTTGGAATTCCACCGCCTAGAACCCAGTGTTGTTGCAACAAGACGAAGTTTTCAACGGAGGTTTAATGTAACCAAAGGACCAAAAACCGATACAGTAAAGGATCTGTTTGAAAAATTTCAACGAACTAGGAACGTGACGGATGAACGTGCTGGAAAGGTAGGGCGACCGCGTACGGCAACCACAGAGGGCAACGCGCAGCTACCGCAGCAGGTGATCCGACAGCGGCCTCGGGTTTCCGTTCGCCGTGTTGCAGCTGCGGTCCAAATGACGCCAACGTCCACGTATCGTCTCATGCGCCAGAGTTTACACCTCTATCCATACAAAATTCAAACGCGGCAACCCCTCAGCGCCGCTACCATTGCTGCACGAGAGACATTCGCTAACGATATAGTGCACAGGATTGATGACGGCGATATGCATGTGGGCAGCATTTGGTTTACTGACGAAGCTTATTTTTACCTGGACCGCTTCGTCAATAAACAGAACTGGCGCATATGGGAAACCGAAAAGCCCCATGTTGCAGTCCCTGCATCCTCAAAAACTACTGGTCTGGGCCGCCATTTCTTCCAAAGGAATCATTGGCCCATTTTTCAGATCCGAAACGATTACTGCATCACGCTATCTGGAGATTCTTCGTGAATTTGTGGCGGTACAAACTGCCTTAGACGACACTGCGAACACCTCGTGGTTTATGCAAGATGGTGTCCGGCCACATCGCACGGCCGACGTCTTTAGTTTCCTGAATGAATATTTCGATGATCGTGTGATTGCTTTGGGCTATCCGAAACATACAGGAGGCGGCGTGGATTGGCCTCCCTATTCGCCAGACATGAACCCCTGTGACTTCTTTCTGTGGGGACACTTGAAAGACCAGGTGTACCGCCAGAGTCCAGAAACAATTGAACAGCTGAAGCAGTTTCGGGTAATTTCATTCAGAGACTACGCCATATTATTGCTACGCATGGTGGATATGTGGAAAATATCGTACTATAGAGTTTCCCAGACCGCAGCGCCATCTGTTGTTGAAAATTGTAACTACTGTAATTTCGAATGCTTGTCTGCCTGAAAATGTACTGTTGTCCCAAGCATATTGCAACAAACGGTGTATTTCTATCGCTGCTCGTTTAGTTTTTATTGCAGTTTCAAATATACCGGTCATTTTTGAAACACCCTGTATATGCTGCAGGTCCGTCGTGAATTGGGCGATGAATTCAAGTTGTCTAAATTGTGATGGGCAGCCATCCTCGTTCCTACTGCAGGCGAAAGTAATCGGCTTGTGGTCTGTGAAAACTGTTAATGACCTGGCTTCCACTTGTGGCCGGAAATGTCTGACAGCTTCATAAATTGCTAGCAATTCCCTATCGTAAGGGCTCCATTTCACTTGTGACGATGTAAGCTTACGGGAGAAGAAGCCCAGGGGCTGCTAGTGGCCTTCTACATACTGGTGTAGAGCCGCGCCAATAGCATGCTGGCTAACATCCACAACAACAGCCAGTCGCGCCTGAGGAACTGTGTGTGTCAACATGAAGGCCTGACGTAGACATGCCTCGGTCTTATCGAATGCCATCAACATCTCTGGTGTCCATTGCAAAGGTCGTTTCCCCACTGCGTCCTTGTCGACTAGTGCTGATGTCAGAGGCGCCTTGATGGCTGCCGCATTAGGCAGATGTCTGTAGAAATTAACTGCTGCAAGGAACAGGCGTAGTTGATGATAATCAACGGTGCGAGCCATCTCTTCGATAATGGAAATTTTATCTTGCAGTGGGCTGATGCCGACTGCTGTCACTATCCCAAGAATGGCACCTGACGTCGCCGAAGTTAACACTTTGATTCATTGACCGAAATGCCATATGCATCAATGCGTTGGTAAACAGTCTTTATATGCAGTTCGTACAATAAGCAACATTTTCCTGGTTTTCAATGTCGCGTCGTAAATTTTAGATGTGTTTCAACAAAGCATCGCGCCGATCCGTAGTACCCTGTGTGTGGCGCGGACGCGCTGGCTCTGCGGTAGACGATACCGAACGGTGCTGTATTTGCTCTTCTAAAACGGAATTCGGTATACGGGGTCGCCACTTTGGTCAACGACAGCTTATCTTCATCTGCTGAAGAGATACAACGTAGTAGTCAAGCAATAACTTTTTATTTACTAAAGCTCGAACACCAATCAACTGAAAAACATAAGTCAATACAAAGAATACTTATAAAAATAAAAGAATAGAGCAAACTGTCCGTGCGCTCGTCGCCACAGAATAACGCTGCGTTTCGTTGTGCATCCACAGATGTTCTTCTGCCGACTGCTACAGTATAATACCAGCCAAGTCAATTGTCTGCCTTAAGCAGGGCTGCAGAATACGACGTGATCGAACAGGAAGCTCGTTCCCACGAGGAAGCAGTAACGACTGGACCATACGAAGCAATAGTGAATTACGAAAGTGAGTCTTGAGAACGAATGTTGCTCGCCACGCCAGCAAATAGGTCTGGCAACAACGATTGTTCTGACGCGAAACGACCATTTTACTTTATTAAATTTTAAAGGTGAAAGTCCACTTTCGGCATAACTGGTACTAGAAGAAGCCTGTGGGTCATCAGAGTTTCACAACAATAATAACTCTGTGAAATAAATCAGTAAATTCAGTAAACAAATGAATTACGATGTACGCAGTCGGCGGCGGACGTAAAACGAGCTTGATCTTCTGAGATAGTCTGGATTACCTAGCTCTCTGATTTCAGTAACGTTTCGAGAGAAATTGTTCCATAATATACTAAAAGAAAAAAGCGCGCCACAATGAAATTATTCGAACGGGATGGAAATCGGTAGATGAAATGCGTATGTACAGACAAATAAATGATTACAGTTTCAGAAAAAATGGATGATTTATTCAAGGGGAAGAGCTTTACAAAGTGAACAAGTCAATAAGGAACTGGTCCACCTCTGGCCCGTGTGCAAATTTGGCTTGGCATTGATTAACACAGTTGTAGGATGGCCTCCTGAGGGATATCGTGCCAAATTCTGTCCAATTGGCGTGTTGGATCGTCAGAATCCCGAGACGATTGGACGGCCCCTGCCCATAATGCTCCAAATGTTCTGAGCTGGGAATAATTCTGGCGACCTTGCTGGCCAAGGTAGGGTTTGGCAAGCAAAAAGACAAACAGTAGGAACTCCCGCCGTATGCGGCCGGCCGTTATCTTGCTGAATTGTAAGCCCAGGATAGTTTGCCCTGAAAGGTAACAAAATAGGGCGTAGAATATCGTAGATGTACCGTTGTGCTGTAAGGATGCCACGGATGACAACCAAGGGATTTTGCTGTGAAATGAAATGGCATCCAGACCATCACTCCTGGCTGTCGGGCCGTCACGTTGATATCTCACAGCTGTCCGGGGCGTCTCCACACACGTATTTGACCTGGAATCTGTTTGAGTAGAACCATCTTCAGTGTTGCGTCACTGAGCCCCGACAGCCAGTGTTGTGGCTTTGGAGGTCTGAGAGCTCTAAGTGGTTGTCCCAACATCGTGGCAGACACCAGAATGTTTTGTGTCTCTATCTTATAATGTATTTTTCTAGAGGGGGGGGGGGATCGAGTTTATTCTACAATGTCGTAGAGATTTCACGAACATCTCTAAATGTTTATGAATTTTTTTCGAAAGTTCTAGAATATTTGTGAATGTTCTAGAGTACAATTTTGGAATGACACGTATTCCACTGATTCCAACTTTGGCAAAATCGTCTTAAACGAAGAGTTCTGCAGTGTAGTAAAGACACAGGAACTACTCAAGGAAAAGCGTACTTGCTTATAGAGAGAAATGACATAAACAAAGAATTATGTCGTTCGACAAACAAAACAGCGAATGTAGAATATGACAACAGGAAGAGAAAAAATGTTTAAACCCTTTGATATCGCGATGAATCAAGACGAAAACGAAAACTACGAAACAGAATTCCTAAATTTATTAATTATTTTCGGTATGCTCTCGCAAGAATGCTTTTAAACAACTTCATAGGATCGGAAATATTAAGTGGAAAAGAAACAGGCAAGTCAGTATTGATACCACGAACTCCACGCATTTCAACCAACTTACAGTTACATTGTAGACGGTGCCAATTTTCGGTGAAGCTAGCCAACAATCTGGCTATCAATAAAGCTCAAGGACAAACATTCCAGTGTTAGCAGAGTGAAATTAAAAGAATCGCGTTTGGATTTGGGATTACGTGGTGTGTTTGGCTATTGGACAACCGCAAAACTTATTTACTCTTTCTCCTGAAAGCAAAATATCAATGTAAAACTTCCTGGCATATTTAAACAATGTGCAGGGGCGAGACTCGAGCTCGAGACGTTTACCTTTCTCGGGCAAGTCTTTTAACGATTGAAGTACCAAAGGACGACTGACGACCGCTCGTCACACCTTTACTTCCGGCAGTACCTATTTCCTACCTTCCAAACTTCATAGAAGTTTTCCTGGGCAACTTACCAGACTAACACTCATGGAAGAAAGGAATTTTAATCTGACAGAAAGTTTCATACCAGCACACACTCCACCTCAGAGTGAAAAATTCGTTCTGGCGTCAAGTGCAGTTTATGACAATATGCTCTGAATAAAAAAAATTAAATGAAATTATCATAGGGCATTGTTAGCCAGGAGGCCCCATCCGGGGAAGTTCTGCCGCCTGGTTGCAAGTATTATTTGAGGTGCGCCACATTGGGTGGCTTGCGCATCGGTGATGATGAAATGATTAAGAGAACAGCACAACACGCAGTCCGCAAGTGGAGAAAATCTCCAACGCGGCCTGGAATCGAACTTGGGCCCGGTGCATAGTAGGCAAACACGTTACCACTCAGCTAAGCTGGCGGACTGCTTTGAGTAAGTTAAATGATTCAGATGTGAGTTGATTAACTGAACTTTTTTCTAATTAAGAAAACAAATGGAAAAACTATACCGAACGAAACTGGTCGTTTTCAGCCAGTTATTAAAGGAAAAAAAGTGGAAATTGGAAGACTGATACGCATAACGAATATGAATGTTTTGAAGTTCCTAGATTTCTCTACTGATTCCCGATTAATCATAGAAGTTGTTCCCTGACCTACTAGAACATTTAAAAAAAATGAAACTTCCTGGCAGATTAAAACTGTGTGCCGGACCGAGACTCGAACTCGGGACCTTTGCCTTTCGCGGGCAAGTACTCAAACATTGAGCTACCCAAGCGCGTCTCACGCCCCGTCCTCACAGCTTTACTTCTGCCAGTACCTCGTCTCCTACCTTCCGAACTTTACAGAAGCTCCCCTGCGATTTTAAAAAATGTTTTTCGAAAATCAGAGGTTTGGCTAACCTTGTTGGGTCTTTACACTTTTTTGATTCGATGGAGTTTAACAAGGCGTTTACTGTTTGACAAAGAGAACGAATGCAAAAGAGCTGTATCCTCCTTCCCGTTAATCAAAAGTCAGCGCGACATGTCTAAGACTAACGTGTCACCATCACACTTTCGTGCTGTGACCAGCCATGATGATATGAATAATCACAGAATTACCAGTTCAATGTGCTAATTTGGTTGGCAGACGTCCTTCTGTTACTCACAGCACTGACAAAAATAATTCACCTGTACAGATTAAATAATGTTCATGTTCTGGACTTCCAACGGCTTCTATTATCGTCGTCCGTCTACACGCCAAACTCCCTTTCTTATGGCATAAATACTGCCCACTGGTGCCCTACTCCTTAACCAGCCCTGTTTAGTTTTTTGTATATATTATTCATTTTCCTCTTAATCTTGTGTTCTGCTTTACAAATATTCTGCATTTTTTCGAAACCAATGTGCTTCTTTAAATATTTTAATTTATACATACATAAAAGCTGACTTTATATGAACTTTTAAATTTTGAATTGTTGTATTTGGAGCGGGATCCTTCGGTCAGTCACATAAATCCACGTCCTTCAGGCTTTAGCCAGCATTTGCATGACTATGCACGGGCATGTGAAAGCCGTCGGAAATTTTGGCTTCTCGTGTCCCAGTCTTCCACCATATCCCGTTATCGTTTCCGTTTCTGGGGATAGAAACGTTACATGTTCCTTTAGGGGATCAGGTATACATCGTTGTGCCGGTAATAAAAATGTTGCATTAATCTTTGTTTTGTAAACTCTGTTTATGTGTTCCTTTAGAGATGATAGTGCTCTACCGATTTTAGATTTCAAGTCTGAGAGCGGAAATACGAGATGTATCTAATCAAATTGCCAACAAGTGCCGTGTGTCAAAAGACGTTTTCTTTGTAAACGCAGCACAAAGATATCTGGAGTATAGTGTAGGTATTCTGTAGTGTAGGATAATCGGAAGAACTAGTCGAGCTAGGTGGCCTAGTAGTTCAACCACTGGACTCGCATTCACTTGGAGTGGGGTTCAAATCCCAACCCTATAATTCGGATTTAGGATTTCCTCGGTTTGCCGAAATTAGCTGAGGGAAAAGGCGGTGCGGTGTGTCTCCATTTCCGCCTCAAATACTCTTGTCATGCATGAAATGTTAAAATCCTTTTTCTCGGAGGTAACGAATCTAACGAGCTTCTTTTCATGAGCCACTGGTGTCTAGGGTTTCGTCACATAAAAACACTCAACCAACAATTATTCCGATCAAATTCAAAAGAACCGACACGCACGCACGCACATGCACGCTCTCACAGACACACGCACACGCACACACACACACACACACACACACACACACACACACACACACACACACACACACACATTCAAGGAAGGTTACAGCTCTTTGCTTTTGGATAAATTTGCTCCTAAGAACGTGTCTGCTGGGTTACTAGGGACGTTGAGCCACTTATGACAACGGTGATCCATTGCTCCATGGTAAACAAAATCGTGTGGGGATCCCGCGAGCACGCAGAAGTGCCGCACCACGACTTGGCATGGACTCGACTAACGTCTGAAGTAGTGAAGGAGGGAACTGACATCATGAATCCTGCAGGGCTCTCCATAAATCCGTAAAAGTACGAGGGGGTCGAGATCTCTTCTGAACAGCACGTCTTAAGGCATCCCAGGCTCAGTGGCCAGCGGAAGTGTTTAAACTCAGAAGAGCGTTCCTGGAGCCACTCTGTAGCAATTCTGGACGTGTGGGGTGTCGCGTTGTCCTGCTGGAACTGCCCAAGTCCATCGGAATGCACAATGGACATGAATGGATGCAGGTGAGCAGACAGGACGCTTACTTACGTGTCACCTGTCAGAGTCGTATCTGGACGTATTAGAGGTCCTATTGAAACGTCCCCTTAGAAATATTGTACATGACTGTGCTTAAACTGACACACAATATTTTTAGCGCAACGCAATCTGACTTTCAAAAATCCCTACAAAAGAATGGCCCTGACTAACATTAACCTATACCTTTCACAAATCACTTACCTCACAAAAATCTTCATTACTCGAACTACTGCAATACAGCGAGCGCCACTACTGCCAGCTAAATAAAAGGTTCGGCCGGCCGGTGTGGCCTTGCGGTTCTAGCGCTTCAGTTTGGAACCGCGTGACCGCTACGGTCGCAGGTTCGAATCCTGCCTCGGGCATGGATGTGTGTGATGTCCTTAGGTTAGTTAGGTTTAATTAGTTCTAAGTTCTAGGCGACTGATGACCTCAGCAGTTAAGTCGCATAGTGCTCAGAGCCATTTGAACCATTTACATAAAAGGTTCAAACTACGGAAGGCATTAACTACTGATAGGCATAGATAGCAAATGAAAGATTTTTGTAGAGAACAAACAATGTATTTACCTTAATAGTAATAATATATATATCAGTTCATCACATCCAGTCTAACAAATTTCAAAACTCCGCCATCTCTCTCCCCACATCCACCACTGCTGGCGGCTCACCTCCAACTGCGCAACGCTACGCGCTGTTCACATCCAGCTGCCGCTGCCCAACACTACAATGGCAGACAACAATGCAAACTAGCCACAGACTGCACACAGCACAGCCAGTGATTTTCATATATAGCGCTACTTAACGTTGCCAATAAGAAAACATAAACAGCCTACTTACATAAAGAAAACATAAACAGCCTACTTACACTATATCACTTCAACTGCAGACGCCCCACCAGCTTAACAGTCCCCTGCTGACATGCAGGGCCCATGGATTCATGAGGTTGTTTCCTCCCCGTACATGTCCATCCGCTCGATACAATTTGAAACGAGACTCGTCCGACCAGGCGACATGTTTCCAATCATCAACGGTTCGATTTCGATGCTGACGAGCCAAGGCGAGGCGTAAAGCTTTGTGTCGTGCGGTCATCAAGGGAACACGTGTGGGCATTCGGCTCCGAAAGCCCATATCGATGATGTTTCGTTGAATGGTTCGCACGCTGACCCTTGTTGAAGGCCCAGCATTGAAATCTGCAACAATTTGCGGAAGAGTTGCGCTTCTGTCACGTTGAACGATTCTCTTCAGTCGTCGTTGGTCCCGTTCTTGCGGGATTTTTTTTCCGGCCACGGCGATGTCGGAGATTTGATGTTTTACCGGATTCCTGATATTCACGGTACACTCGTGAAGTGGTTGTACGGGAAAATCCCCACTACATCGCTACCTCGGAGATGCTGTGTCCCATCGCTCGTGTGCCGCCTATAACACCACGTTCAAACTTGATAAACTGCCACAATAGCAGCAGTAACCTATTTAAGAATTGGCGCCAGACACATGTTATATTATAAGGCGTTGCCGACAGCAGCGCCAAATTCTGCCTGTTTACATATCTCTGTATTTGAATACGCATGCCTGTACCAGTTTCTTTGGTTCTTCAGTGTATATAAGAAGGGAGTCCTGGCACTTACAAGGCACGGTTGTGACGCCTGATTGGAAGGCAGCCTTGGCAACGTGATGGCATACGTGGTAGCCTACCATTCACCACACAAGTGGCAAAAAGCTCGGTGTCGCGTTACAGTCAGAGTAACGGAAGACACGTGCGCAGAATATATGGAGAACAGACGTGATTTGAATTCATCGTCAAAGAAAGTGAGCTATTGTTCTTTACAAATGAGCGTACTGCAACAGTGTCTAGCGATAATGTATGATCGTCAGTGTGGCTATTAGAGCATACCGATGTGGGCACAATGGTCCATGTACTGCTGTGTCCTGTGGTGAGTCAGTCTGAAGCTTCCTCGGACGCCGTTATGTAACTGTAAGGGCAACATCGTTAGCAGCGTAATAGTGCCGACGAGTTGTTTCATCGAGTTGTCCGCCATCCAGTTTCGCAACTAAAAACTTGCTGGCCGCGGCACCATCCACATCCGTGACAGCATCCCAACGATGACACACTTCTTTGTAGCCAAGGTCGCTAAAACACACCTCTACTGTGGTGCTCCATTCAGAGGTAGCCAGTTCGAATTGGTGGTGAAAAATTGACATTATTGTTATTTAACTAGCAAGAGGTGGTGAGGTGTTGACATACAGGTCCAAGTCAGGGTCCTACTTCGAAGTGTTGAATTCAGTTCCAAATGTCTACGCATTATTTCAGGGACTGAGCTACGCGACACGCTCCTACAGTAAAAATTACACATCTGTGCAGTGGTGTCAGTGTAGTCTATTACAGTGACCATTATCTAAAACACTGATGAAACACATATCTGGTTCGGTGCCACGATGTGCAGAACTTCTTACTTCAGGTTAGGTAGCTTAAGGAAATACTTAGTACTGTATCTGTAGGTAACTTGTAACTTGTTTGCGATTAAAAGAAGGAGAATATCCGATTACGCATGACTAGGTCTGGTATCCGTACTTATGAGGACTATTGTTGCTGTCAAGGGGGCGTCGACAAGAAACAATTGTGGTGAACAAGAACAGGAAAGAAGCCGTTCTGATAAAACGGTAACCTGATGGGTAAAGCATTGATCAGGTAGCAGATTAGTAATAAGCAAAATACAGGACCCGCTAAACTGTGAGACTATCTGGTAACGACGTGTAGCAATTCATCGTAGGTCGCGTCAGCAATGCACAACTAAAAGTGACTGGAAAAAGGAGCGAGTCATTCCAGATTTAAAGGCTTTGTCAGTCTCAAATAAACATCGCTGGCATTCGTCGTTATAGGCTTGTGGAATGCGTAGTACTCTTATATATTACGATCCCTATGAAAAGCTTTCGAAGCTTTCGAAGCTTTCGAAATGTGGTGCTACAGAAGAATGCTGAAGATAAGGTGCGTAGATCACGTAACTAATGAGGAGGTATTGAATAGGATTGGGGAGAAGAGAAGTTTGTGGCACAACTTGGCTAGAAGAAGGGATCGGTTGGTAGGACATGTTTTGAGGCATCAAGGGATCACAAATTTAGCATTGGAGGGCAGTGTGGAGGGTAAAAATCGTAGAGGGAGACCAAGAGATGAATACACTAAGCAGATTCAGAAGGATGTAGGTTGCAGTAGATACTGGGAGATGAAGAAGCTTGCACAGGATAGAGTAGCATGGAGAGCTGCATCAAACCAGTCTCAGGACTGAAGACCACAACAACAACAACAACAATGAAAACTGAAAATTTTCCCCTTAGGATTCGACATAGGTCCTGCAAACAGAGATTATATGAAATTCAGTTCGACGTGTTCGTCAATGGGACCAAGAAGTCAGTGCATAAGGAGGCCCAGGCTTATGTCACATATTTTGAGTTTCGAAAGGCATTAGATGTAGTTCCCCTGTGAAGCCGAGCCTCCTCAGACCCGAACTTGGATTTTATGAACTAAAAGTTTATATTGGTGGTCATCGCGTTGTTTTTATACAAAATGAGTCTAAAACACTAGATTTAAAGAATTCATGTGATTGATCAAAATTTTTGGAGATGTAGCATATATGCTACATTAAAATTCAAATACGTTATATTTTGTTGTAACAAAATGTTCTGCCTGCCGCGTGGCCGAGCGGTTCTAGGTGCTACAGTCTGGAACCGCGTGACCGCTACGGTCGCAGGTTCGAATCCTGCCTCGGGCATGGATGTGTGTGATGTCCTTAGGTTAGTTAGGTTTAAGTAGTTCTAAGTTCTAGGGGACTGATGGCCTGAGAAGTTAAGTCCCAAATAAAATGTTCTCAGTGTTTACTTTGATGGGTTTAATTACTGCTCAACAACTGAAAAAACATAAATGTGGTTATGTGTCACAGTGCGGTATTTAATTATTATACGCGAAAAACAATCAGTAAATTCTTCGTAATTCTGCTATTTTTTATGAAACAGCAAAAAACAATTTCTCTATATCTGTGGAACAGGGATATTTTTTGCATTTAGTGGACTGCAAAAATGTGAAACCCTTACGTCCATACCAACTCCATCTGAAACTACTTTTCTGTGTTTGATTCACTCAGCAGACGCTGTGCACGGAACTTTCTAGCTGTTTGTGAAGGCACAGGCTTTGGTGTTATGGGACGCATCATCTTTGGAACTGCATTATTTTTGTCGTCTCATTCCACCTCTTCTTCTGCACTCTCTTCTTCCTCTTGCATTTTCTCTTGTGAACTCCAAAGTATAGGTCGTTGCCGAAAGCAGATCCAGTGTACATCGTAAAAATAAATAAATAAAAAAACAAAACGTAACGCTGAATTTTTAGATTAAATAATCAATCACTTACTAGACAGTGTGGTGTAGCATATTATAGCATACTGTAAACACTTTCATTTCAGAATTACTAAAAACAAACAATAATTAGCTTTATTTCTAGAAACGATGCTAACAGAGCGATAAATAGCTTTCTTCAATAAGATGCTACCATCTGCTGGGAACATGCACTAACTAAAACAAATGATGCGCAGAAAGCAGGAAGTTTAAAGCATAAGTAATAATCATGAAGGCTCAGCAAGATTAGTTTATCCTCTGAAGTAGAAAAAAAAGAACTAAAAATTGGATGTAGCATGTACGTTAGACAAGTACTGAGGAGGCTAGTGAACTAGATACAAGGCTGCGGTACATTGGACCGTTTTGCTCCCGAACTTCCTCAATGGCAGAACTCAATGCACCGATCTTAACGGGAGGATATCGTCAGATGTAAAAGTAACTTCGGAAGGAAGAAAGGAGAGATCAGAGTTTTATGTCCCGCCGCCGACGAGGTCATAAGAGACGGCGCAGAAGGTCGGATTGGGAAATTGGTCGCGCTCTTTCAAAGTAAGCATCCCGTCATTTGCCTTAAGCGGTGTTGGGAAACCAGATCTCAATGGCCAGACTGGGATTTGAACCACCGTCCAGTCTCTTACGACTGCGCAGACCCGCCCCGTAGATAACAGCGATAGTACTATGTCGCTGTATACACTGGCGAGACTAAACATTAAGATCACCTGTTTGGTAACGCAGTGGTCTGCTTTTGAAATTCAATACAGCTGCTATTCTGCGTGGGTTGGATGCGACAAGTCCTTCGTAGGTTTTCGAAAGTATGTTTTCGCACAGGTCAGTGATTCCCGCAAATTACGGGCCAGTGGTTTGTGGACGCATATCTGGTACCCGATAACGTCTCAGATGTGTTCCACCCTGTTCAGAACAGGCGAATTTGCTGGCCAAGACATCAGTGCGAGTTCACTATGATGCTCCTCACACAACTATAGCACGATTCTGGCCTTGTGTCACGGACAGATATACAGGAGGATTATTTCACCGCCGTCCTGGAAGACACTAAGGATGAAAGCCCACAATAATGTTAACATGTCCCGTAGCTGTCATGGTGCCTTCGATTATTACGGCAGGTGCCACGGAAGCCCAGCTGAATGACCCATGTGCGATAACACAGCCTCCACCGCCACGCCTCCGTGGAGCGGAATATGTCTCGAGCAGCCATTCACCTGGATGACGGAGTAATCGGAAATTAACATCGGCCCGGTGTAACAAGAAACATGATTCATCAGACGAGGGGACACTCTTCCACCGATCTAAGGTGAAACCTAGGGGACCGTGTTTGGCGACATCGCGGTGAACGCACATTGGAAGCGTGTATTCGTCATCGCCATACTGGCGTATGACCCGGCGTGATGGTATGGGGTGCCATTGGTTATACGTCTCGGTCACCTCTTGTTCGCATTGACGGCACTTTGAACAGTGGACGCTACATTTAAGATGTGTTACGACCCGTGGCGCTACCCTTCATATGATTCCTGCGAAACCCTACATTTCAGCAGGATAATGCACGACCGCATGTTGCAGGTCTTGTGCGTGCCTTTCTGGATACAGAAAACGTTCGACTGCTGCCCTGGCCAGCACATTGTCCAGATCTCTCACCAACTGAAAACGTCTGGTCAATGGTGGCCGAGCAACTGGCTCGTCACAATACGCCAGTCAGTACTCTTGATGAACTGTGGTATCGTGTTGAAGCTGCATGGGCAGCTGTATCTGTACATGCCATCCAAGCTCAATGCCCAGGCGTATCAAGGCCGTTATTACGGCCAGAGGTGGTTGTTCTGGGTACTGATTTCTCAGGATCTATGCACCCAAATTGCGCGAAAATGTAATCACATGTCTGTTCTAGTATAATACATTTGTCCAATGAATACTCGTTTATCATATGCATTTCTTCTTGGTGTAGCAATGTTAATGGCCAGTAGTGTACTTAGGTCATCGGTCCCTAAGCCTACACACTACTTAAGCTAACTTAAACTAACTTACGCTTGGATAAAACAGACACCCCGAAGTCGGAGGGAGGACTCGAACCTCCGACACGGGGAGCTGCAAGGACCGTGACAAGGCGCCCCAGACCGCACGGCTACCCCGCACTTCAAGCATCATTAGTGAAGCGGTTCGTAAGGTTGCGCAGCACGTAAAAAGAAAACGTAATTAACAACATTTTCTGGACGTGGTACTGTCACGTAAAAAATAACTGTCAGTGAATAAGGCCGACATTTCGGCCACGATTGCAGTGGCCTTCCTCCGCACATATAGTTAACTGATTCTTCGCGGAGCCTGTGGAGTTACATAAAGAGGAATGTCATTTCACTGCCTGATAAACAAAGTGAGGCACCCAGGAGAAATGGTCGAATGTCAACGTAACTTCATACTCGGACACACTATGGGCGGGTATGTAAATAATCGTGTTGCAATTCTGTGTGAAAGGTAGAAATGCCACTAAAGTGCATTAGTCTTGTTCTTGTTTAGTGTTGGTACCAGACCTGGTTGGGTATATAAGAGGCATATTACTCGTGTGAGACAGCGTTATGATTACCTGAGAGTTATAAAATGGTCTCATTGTGGGTCTTCATTTGCCCGCGGCTGATCGAATAGTGCAATATCTTGATTTGTGGGGCATTCGTATGTGACAGTGGTCCGATGTTGGACTGCGTGGGAATGTGAGGGCAGCCATACTCGTCGTCAAGCATCCGGTCTACACATCTGACCACCACGAGGGAGAATCGCAGTATTGTCCACCAAGCACATCGTAATCCCTCTACATTTGCGTCTACCACCCTAGAACAAGTAAGGAGAATCTCTGCAACTTTCTGTGAAACCTTCACTATTGGCCAGAGATCACCAGCAGTTGGACAAGGAAATTACCGTCTCATGCTTAGGCTGCGGTTATCACCACGAAAGAAACGACCGCGTTTGTAGTGATGCTGTGACTGGCAGCGTGGACTGCTGACGGATGGCGTCGTCCTACGTTCAGCTCTGAATGGCGGTTCTGCGCTATCCCGAATGGCCACCGTCGGAGAGTATGTCGGCCACCTGAGGAAATGCCCCATTGTTCCAGTGTTTTGGAGAGGCACGGCAGTGTCATTCCTGGCGTCACGTCATGGAGTGGGGATCCTCAGAATATGACGTCAGGTCACGACTGGCAGTACGAGTAACTGAGGAGACTCTGACGGCCCAGCGTTACGTCACTTCCTGCTGGTTCAAATGGGTCTGAGCACTATGGGACTTAACATCTGAGGTCATCTGTCTCCTGGAACTTAAAACTACTTAAACCTACCTAACCTAAGGACATGACACACATCCATGCCCGAGACAGGATTCGAACCTGCCACCGTAGCGGTCGAGCGGTTCCAGACTGAAGCGCCTAGAGCCGCTCGGTTACAACGGCCGGCGGACTCCCTGCGTCTTCATGTGAACCTGTCAAATGAAAGTGTCGTGTTTCCGTCTTTCGAGCAGGACGAAGCTCGTCCACATTGGCACGTGTCTCTATAAACAGTCTGCGTGACGTTGAGTTACACTCGCGGCAAGCACATTTGGTGGGACTGGCTCGGACGTCTACTTACTCCGTCCCGGTGCCAGTTTACAGGATACGAAGGTCCAGTTACTACAGTTGTTGGCCATTTTGGCTCAGGAGAGGATACATCGGCTATATGACAGTCTTCCTAATCAGATCAGTACATGCATCTAGGCCAGAAGAGGTGCTACATCATACTCAAAAGTGGGATCACACTACGAATTTCATTGCAAATTTGACTCAA
Source organism: Schistocerca cancellata (assembly GCF_023864275.1). NCBI lineage: Eukaryota > Metazoa > Arthropoda > Insecta > Orthoptera > Acrididae > Schistocerca > Schistocerca cancellata. The sequence goes on from NC_064633.1 coordinate 159,192,051, forward strand.
TTTTGTAATCACTGAAATAATATCACATACCCTCTCATCCGCTGAACTTATACTTCGTTTCCTCCTCCCCTTGGGCTTACCAGTTTTTTTTCTTGTTTTTTGTTTTCTGTCATACGCTGTATATCGCTACGAAATGACTTACACAAACCCTAGAAGTTGTTTCCAGAGTAAGCCATTAAGTCTGCATGGGTGTGAGCGCTGTTTTGAACTTCGTGTAGGACTGAAACTGAGTGTCGGGCCGTGTTTCTAAATTGGAGCCACGCCTTTCCTGGCTAATACTCTTACCAACTGAATTTCTTCGTTATATTTTTTCCCCGCTTCCACCCCTTCAGCCACTTCTCACTCCCTCCGAATTGTTACCGTCATGGGCTCTTACGTTTGCAATTCTTACCTTGTGAGGCTATTTTGCTGGAAAACTAAAAGTTCTTATATCTTCAACACTTCTGAAAACAAAATTTTGTTCTTCTTTCTTGGAAAGGCTGGATTTCTGAAAATAAAAGTCTTCGTGCTTAAAAAAATAAAAATCTCCATTTTTGGGGATGAAAATATTCTTCCCTATCAAATAAAAGACATTCGTTCCTAGGAAAGCAGTCGGCCTGGACCTTCCAGTCCCAGTTAATACAAACTAAGAGAACGATTAAAAACAGTTTACGATATTTCTTGTTTCAGCTTTATTGTATGATCCAGTACGGCTGCTGTAAATAAATTTCCAAATCCAGTATATCTGGAGTCGGTGTGGTTATCGAGTAGTGAGCGAAATGAGCAGCGGACAAGCAAGCACAGGACCGGTGTTTGGTAGCAGGGAACATGTGGCAATCCTGCTGCAAGATGTCAGCGAAGCCTGTGGTTATGGGGCTCCATCTGGTGTTATTAAGGCCAATTTCTTCCTCAGCCATGACGAAATAACGTTTTTATTAAAACCAATGAATCTATTGTTCTAGGGCATGCCGTAACTGAGACTTTTTGCAGAGGAGATCCACTTTTAGATTGCAGTTATGTTACTTTTCTGTTATGGCAACAGCACAACACATTCTATCGCACCAACTCGATTTGATATTTGCCGGCAGAAATGATTGATGAACATTCCGCTACATCCTGCTCCAGTCTGTCGATGAGAAAGCTATGAATGCACGATCTACACTTCGCTCTCATAGTTTCAGCTCTGCAGTTGCCTCCTACTTCATAGAAGCTCCTCAACACACGTAGCTGACGTAGGACCCCTATCAGAAAGGAGTTCGTGACGAAACGGCTTAGCAGCAGCTTGGTGTTGCTTCCAGAACGGTTCGTTAATCTGCAGCCGAGTGAGCGCCATTATGAAACTTCATGGCATATTGAAACTACGTGTCGGGCCAGATCTTGCACTCTATATCTCAACTTCCTCGTAATTTTTCCATGAACGCTGCCGGTGTTGCGGGAAAAGAAGTCACTCGAAAATTAGTGTCCTTCTTGAGGGGTAAAAATTGTTCTTTTGAAAGGAAAGAAAGTGAAATACAAAAAATTTTCTTTCGTTTGTTAGTGTCACAAAGAGTAGTAAATTGTTTCTTACAAAAAATTAAAAAGTCTACTTCCAAGTATCGACTCTTCTTCCAAAAATTCTGCTCTGTTGAAGGAACAAGAAAAACTCCTTCTAAGTCAAAATATTTTCTTGAAAATTTAAAAGTTATTCTTCCATAATGAATGATATGTCTTTATTGAAGAACTATAATTGCCTTCTAAAACTAATAATACTTTACACGACGCTTAAAATCAGTAAAACGTAAACACTACTCATGGATGAAGCCTTAGGCCTGCTCCGACTGGCAAACTGTTGCCTACAAGGAGCACTCTGGAGACATTTGATCAGCATATCGCAAATCCCTTCGCATGTTAATACCTGTAGATGAATCCTGGTTATGCCGCTGCCTCTTTATTCAAGCAACTCCTCGTCTGGCCTCAGGCGGCTGATTGGACTCAGTTCCAGACTACCTTACCTGAGAAAAAATCTGAGGAGATACCTGAAATATGAACATGGGTCCTTCCACACCAAAGGCAACGACGATAACAATTTTTACTTCATTTTACTTTTTCGTTTTTTATTTAGACACTACTCATATTTTATTCCTTTATTTATTTGTTTCTTTTCAGGGCCACCCATCCACCCTGTCGTTGTTCTCTCCAATTAATGACTTCGTTGGCTAGCTTCTTTGCTATGATATAATGTGTTTAGTTTACTCTTTTTTTAATTGTGAGAATGCCGAAATTCTGGATTTAGACGTAAACGATACTCTTCAATCTTCTGAAATAAAATGTTTTCCTCTACCGCAGAAAGAAAAATTAAACTAAATTTTATATTTCCTGTCGAATACATTACACAAACATATATTGGTTTTCGAGATGAGATGTGATGAAATAATGGAATTCGTTCTCTCGTGGCAAAGGAAATAAAGTATATGTTCATTGCATTCTCGCATCTCTGTAAAATAAAATAAAATGGCAGTCGTTCACAAAAAAAAACAAAAACGGTAGGGCAGGAATGCACAAAAATACACTCCTGGAAATGGAAAAAAGAACACATTGACACCGGTGTGTCAGACCCACCATACTTGCTCCGGACACTGCGAGAGGGCTGTACAAGCAATGATCACACGCACGGCACAGCGGACACACCAGGAACCGCGGTGTTGGCCGTCGAATGGCGCTAGCTGCCCAGCATTTGTGCACCGCCGCCGTCAGTGTCAGCCAATTTGCCGTGGCATACGGAGCTCCATCGCAGTCTTTAACACTGGTAGCATGCCGCGACAGCGTGGACGTGAACCGTATGTGCAGTTGACGGACTTTGAGCGAGGGCGTATAGTGGGCATGCGGGAGGCCGGGTGGACGTACCGCCGAATTGCTCAACACGTGGGGCGTGAGGTCTCCACAGTACATCGATGTTGTCGCCAGTGGTCGGCGGAAGGTGCACGTGCCCGTCGACCTGGGACCGGACCGCAGCGACGCACGGATGCACGCCAAGACCGTAGGATCCTACGCAGTGCCGTAGGGGACCGCACCGCCACTTCCCAGCAAATTAGGAACACTGTTGCTCCTGGGGTATCGGCGAGGACCATTCGCAACCGTCTCCATGAAGCTGGGCTACGGTCCCGCACACCGTTAGGCCGTCTTCCGCTCACGCCCCAACATCGTGCAGCCCGCCTCCAGTGGTGTCGCGACAGGCGTGAATGGAGGGACGAATGGAGACGTGTCGTCTTCAGCGATGAGAGTCGCTTCTGCCTTGGTGCCAATGATGGTCGTATGCGTGTTTGGCGCCGTGCAGGTGAGCGCCACAATCAGGACTGCATACGACCGAGGCACACAGGGCCAACACCCGGCATCATGGTATGGGGAGCGATCTCCTACACTGGCCGTACACCACTGGTGATCGTCGAGGGGACACTGAATAGTGCACGGTACATCCAAACAGTCATCGAACCCATCGTTCTACCATTCCTAGACCGGCAAGGGAACTTGCTGTTCCAACAGGACAATGCACGTCCGCATGTATCCCGTGCCACCCAACGTGCTCTAGAAGGTGTAAGTCAACTACCCTGGCCAGCAAGATCTCCGGATCTGTCCCCCATTGAGCATGTTTGGGACTGGATGAAGCGTCGTCTCATGCGGTCAGCACGTCCAGCACGAACGCTGGTCCAACTGAGGCGCCAGGTGGAAATGGCATGGCAAGCCGTTCCACAGGACTACATCCAGCATCTCTACGATCGTCTCCATGGGAGAATAGCAGCCTGCATTGCTGAGAAAGGTGGATATACACTGTACTAGTGCCGACATTGTGCATGCTCTTTTGCCTGTGTCTATGTGCCTGTGGTTCTGTCAGTGTGATCATGTGATGTATCTGACCCCAGGAATGTATCAATAAAGTTTCCCCTTCCTGGGACAATGAATTCACGGTGTTCTTATTTCAATTTCCAGGAGTGTACATGCGTGCTTGACATTTTTCTTTTTTTTTTCTCCGTTCTAATGTGCATAGTCATGTTCGGAATCCATGCAGATATGAAACTGTTTCTAAAATGGGTATTCCATGAAACTGAAAACACTTGTTGGAACTGAAGTTGAAAATCATTTTGCTAGAAAGTCAGACTCCTCGCTCTAGCCTCTGATAAATCTCTCCTACAAAGAAGTTTATTTTACGAAGCTGAAGTGACAGAATTAAGGAATAGAAGGTCACCCTTGCTAATATAGCTTGATACGGGGCAGCGCTGTTTTCTCAGTGGTTGGATGTACTGTAACCGTCTTATGATGTGGAGATAGATAATTTCTTACCGAAATTATGAGGGGCGTTTATTAAGTAATGCAATACTCTTCCGCGGCCAATTTCGGTGGAGAAAATGCGGTATTCGTTGTGAGACACCGTGGAATATTCCTTGTCAGCCCCTATAGTTTCATGAAATTCCTATAGGTGACGACGCTATAAGTAGCCTTAAAAATGGCATGTGCAAAGGAGGTTCGTTCCAAGCAGACAGCTGTAATTGAGTTTCTTTTAGTGCTAAACCAGAGCATCTGGGATATTCATTGGCATTTTGTTTACGGAGGCCTGGCAGTGAACAAAAGCACTGAGTCGTTGGGCGAGGCGCCTGTCATCATGGCAACAAGGTCGCACAAACGAGTCCCCATACACCCTTAGCTAAACATTCCGACTTCCATCTGTTTCGCCAAATGAAGGATGTACTCAGGGGGAAGCAGTACGTTCATGACAGGGAGGTTAGCGATACTGCAAGGCCTTGGGTCCGAAGACGACCGGCAGAGTCGTACCATGCTGGTATGCTTACCAGTAAAGTGGCGTAAGGCCCCCACGTAGATAGGAGATTATGTTGAAAAATAAGTAAAATATCAAATATCCGACATCGCTGCGGCCGGAAAAAGATCCCGCAAGAATCGGACCAACGACGACTGAAGAGAATTGTTCAACGTGACAGAAGTGCAACCCTTCTGCAAATTGTTGCAGATTTCAATGCTGAGCCATCCACAAGTGTCAGCGTGCGAACTACTCAACGAAATATCATCGATATAGGCTTTCGGAGCCAAATGCCCACCCGTGTACTCTTGCTGACTGGACGACACAAAGCTTTACGCCTCGCCTGGGCCCATCAGCATCGAAGTTGGACTGTTGATGCCTGGAAACATGTTGTCTGGTAGGACCAGTATCGTTTCAAATTATATCGAGTGGATGGGCGTGTACGGGTATGGAGACAACCTTATCAAACCGTGTGAAGTGTCGAGACAACATGTTATTACACCTTTTACGCAACGACACAAACTCAGCACAATAGGCCGTAGGGTGGTAGGACTGGACCAATGTAACACATCGGGCAATCACCATCGACAGTTGCACCTAACATTTTATTTGGCACCTTTAAACAAGAGAACTTGACAAATAAAACCATCGCATGTTTAAAACTACCACACATCTTTAAAATTTACCATTTAGGTGAAAATAAATTAGTTCAGTTTTAAACACTCATAAAAACGCGGAACTTATGGCCTATTACACATTTACTGCAATGATTTAAATTTTATAACTAATGTACTCTTTCATTACGACAGTGGTTGTTATTACCAAAATAATTCAGTTAATTTAGCATATAACATATAAAATTTCATGTGAGCAAACAAGCTCGTGAGATTCAATAATTACGCTCAGAAAACGGAAGACCGCCCGTTCAGTTGTTTCCGATACAGGCTCGACATGGACCCCCAGACGGGAGCAGCAAGGGTCACGGATGGGCACGAGAAAATCGCAGAACTAGTGGGTATCTACAACAGACTGTCATCTGCCTTAAATAACTAGAAACACAATAACTCATTACAACACATCAGTAAAATTAATACATGAAATTAAATACAATATCGATCTATTGTCATTGAAGGAATTCTAGTATCACCATCAGTAGAATCCGTTTCAGGCCATTAAACACACAATAACAACTGGAAAAAATTTAGGAAACTACTGATTTCAAAATTATACACTTGTCTCTCAGACACGCTATTAGTTCAAACAGAAACGTAACAGTAATGTTATTACAATTCAGAGATAAATATATCCAGGGAAATATTATATAGACCACTGACCATCTTAACTCCGTGGTGTGACAATAAACAGGCGACACTTAAACAAGGACAAGCAAACTGTTCTCAGTGACGGTTAAACCTTGACAGTAGGGTTCTAGAACGGAATGTCTCAGCACTCCAGGCCCTCGTAAATGTTTGTGATCACACCACATACACCTTAAAACATTACGTATTAAACCAATTAAAATCAACACATTGTAGGCCAGATTCAGTAGGAGCAGAGACGGCTGCCCAAGAAAATACAGTCAACCGCACAGAGCCCAGTAGTAGATTCCGACCACAATTTACAGGACAAGCAAGGCCTTTACACTCTTGCTTGTTCGACGAAGCCAGCCGCCGCAGATCCCGTTGCCAGGAGACATGAAGCAAGCGGAAAAACATCATCAACGGCTTCCCAGTAACGTCTCTTTCCACGCTGGCGATATTTGCCACGGCGCCGACACCCGGGTAAACAGCCCCTTCTGGACGTGCCCTGCTTGCTGGCTGACACCGGACCTTAGCTGTCCTCCACAGTTCCAAAAAGGCCGTTACTGCTCGGCGTCCCAAAGCAAAAATAACTCCCTCTTCCTTAGCTTTTCCTCTCGCTCCCGATCGGGTCGGTAGGTGGCGCCAGCGCGCGCTCTGCGCACACCGCCGGAAAGATGACCCATACCGGCGGTGGGAATTTCGCTGATGGATGGAGGCTCTGTAATGGTGTGGGGGCGTACAGCTGGGGTGATATAGGACCACTGATACGTCTAGATACAACTTTGACGGATGACACGTATGTAAGAATCAGCTGCATCCATTCATGTCCATTGTGCATTGCGACGGACATGGGGGAATTCCAGCTGGGCAATGCGACATCCCAGAACTGCTACAGAGTGGCTCCATGAACATTTTTCTCAGTTTAAACACTTCCGCTTGCCACCAAACTCCCCGCACATGAACATTATCGAGCATATCTGGGATGCCTTGCAACGTGCTGTTCAGAGGAGATCTCCACTCCCTCGTACTCTTACCGATTTAGGGACAGTCGTGCAGGATTCATGGTCTCAGTTCCCTCCAGCGCTACTTCAGACATTAGTCGAGTCCACTCCATGTCATGTACCGGCACTTTTGCGTGCTTGCGTAGGCCCTACACGATATTAGTCAGGTGTACCAATTTCTTTGGCTCTTCAGTTTATAGGCATGGGACATTTCATTTCGGAAATCGTTAGGGAATTCGACATTCTGAGATCCATGGTGTCAAGAGTGTGTCGAGAGTACAAAATTTCAGGCATTACCCTTCACCACGGACAACGCAGAGGCCAACGGCCTTCGCTTTACGACCGGGAGTAGCGGCGTTTGAGTAGAGTTGTCAGTGCCAACGGATAAGCATCACTGCGTGAAATAACCACAGAAATCAATGTATGGCGTACGACGAAAGGATCCATTAGGACAGTGCAGCGAAATTTGTCGTTAATGGGCTATGGCAGCAGTTGACCACCGCGAGTGACTTTGTCAGCAGCACGACATCGCCTTTAGCGACTCTCCTGGGATCGTCCCCTTATCGACTAGAGCCTGGATGACTGTAGATGAGTCCCGATTTTAGTTGACAAAAGCTGGTGGTAGGGTTCTAGTGTGCTGCAGGCCCCACGAAGCCATGGACCCAGGTTGTCAAAGAGGCACTATTTGGAGACTGTTTGCAGCCATCCATGGACTTCAAGTTCCCAAACAACGGAATTTTTATGGACGCATTGCGCCATATCCCATACTATAAGTGTTCGTACTTGGTTTGAAGAACATTCTGTACAATCCCAATGAAGGGTTTGGCCACCGAGGTCACCGGACGTGAATCCCATCGAACATTTGTCGGACATAATCGACAAGTCAGCTCTTGCACAAAATCCTGCACCGGCAACTGTAGACGGCTGTAGAGGCAGGCAGCATCGCTTAATACTTATGCAGGGGACTTTCATCGACTTATTGGGTCCATGAGACGTCGAGTTGCTGGACTAAGCCGGCCAAAAGGAGGTCCTTCACGATATTAGGAGATATCCCGTGAATTTTGTCACCTGCAAGATCCCCTCGCTTCTAAAATGATGCTGTTATTACTCAGCTTAGCCGCCAGGCCGTAGAGGGTGGTATATGTGACGTACAGTATGACTGGTCAGCATTTCCACCCGTAATTTGCGAGTGTAAGTCGGACCTTCCTTGATCCGCCTCGGTGGGTCGTGTCGTCGGATTTCCTCCTACCTGTGCGCGGTGCAGCTCTCGTAAATGTCGTCCCGTGCAGATTCTTCAATGGCGCATTGTATGTCTCTGTCGGTGGAAGCTAACTATCTGAAATTGCTGTCTGTCAAATTTGGGGTATCTATTTACTCGAAATTAACATTCAGAATGCCGTAATATCACTTTTATTCCTATTAGATCAATAATGGAACACTCATGTCACAAACTACTCGTAACCGAGAGCATGGCTACCATCGAACAAGACAGGAAGAGCTCTTAACACCGACTGCCGACTTTGGCGCGCAGTCCGTATCTCTTACTAGTTTCGTCACAGTTCGTGGATTTCCGATCAAGTTCGTTCTTACTAAGATATGCATTTGTTAATGAACGGGTGTGAATTTTAACGAGGCAAAATTATGATAAATAGCTTTAAACATCCAGAGGCTCCTCCTAGTATTCATGTTGTCATAAATGGCTTTAATTATTATATACAAATAAACAAAATCTGTGACTTTAGCGCCAAGATGGCGGTACTTCCCGTCATTTATATTTCCCAGGCTAAGGCCGGTATTACGCTATCAAATTTCTTTGTCAAATATCTTTGTCTAATACCTTTGTCAAAGATATTTGATGGTGTAATAGGGAACTTTGTCAAATGTCGTCCAATATTTGATCAAATCTAGGGCCTCGCTGTAGATTTGATCAAAGAAGTCGCTTGTCTTCTGTTCACTGCAATGTGACATGTTACCACATGGAGCGCTAACTAGCATCGCTGCATTCTGTCGTCTTTAGTATTTTTATAAACATTGCCAGTAAATACAACTGGTGTGTGCCGACAACTACAAAATTAAGAGAGATGTATGAAGCTGATGAGACGCTTTACAACGCTGAATACAAAAATAGATTACGAAGATTGGAGACCTGACCAAACCTAACCCAACCTAATCCTCTCCTGTAGCAAGGAATGGGAGTGTTACAGTGAGCCTGTCTTCTGCAGATGTAGCAGTTCCTAAGTGAATATTGTGCTTTCTGATATGAGGATGCACTTCATTGGGAACATACAGAAATGTATGCTTATCCTTTCTTAAGTAATTGATGTACGACTTGACGTCCTCCACTATAAGCTCACGTAACAAGTTTTGATGAATGCTTTTATCGTGTCGTCGTAAAACCCACAGCTTCACCCAGGTATTTTTCCTTTTTTTCCCCCGCTTCTCTTCCGAATGTGCACACTTTTTATTCTATGTTCCTTGGTGCACACAGTGCAATTGTGATACATGCAACTGCTGCGGTTAATCACAAGTTGTTGTTGTCAGCCGTCTTGAACTTTGACGAAAAATATGATGACAGTTTAATACCCCTTTTACCGCTACGTCAAAGATCTTTGTCAAATATATTTGACGGAATATTTGATCACATCTTTGCTCACATGTTTGACAAAGAAATTTGATAGTGTAATACCGGGCTGACGCTTGTTGCTACGGTCCAGCGCTGACCCCCACCCCATTACGCGCGACATATGGTCGCTTCGTCACCTAGCCAACCAGCGTAGGAAATGCTCTCCGATTCATGGCCGGCTACGGACTACAGCACTTCCTAACTATCGTGAATACATCAATGGGAGACAATAATTTATTAAAACTGGTAAAAATGTCTTCCTCGATGTTGTGTAAATAGGTCCGCGTAGTCAGCGCATACACAACTTTCCCACTAGAGCGCGCCCCGCTAAGCACAACAGCGCAGGCGCAGCGCTCGTCCGTCTCCGCACTACGAGATGGCACTACCTTAGAGATGGACCAAATTCTGCTTCTACCGATCCGCGTTTTAATATGTAACGCAACCAATGAGATTGCTGCTAACATAGAACCTTTTCTCCTTGCGGATCACACTCGTGCAGTGATACCTGAACATGCGAGGTATTATATCGAGTGTACAGACCTCCGATTAGTCAGCCTGCATTTGTCTGCACCAGTCTGTACCAGTCTGCATTAGTCTGTACCAGTCTGTAGTCAAGTTTCAGTCTGCGCCTAATAAGATTACCATATTCCTGTACATAGCCATGAAGATAAATGTATAGACACTTTGTCAAGTATCAGAGATATGTGAGAATATCATTAACGTACCAAGACCAAAGGAACTTCAGATTGTCAATTGTAAATAGCATCCAGAATCAAGTTAAGTAATGTTTATGCTTGTTATTATTTTAATAAATGTGTGTGAAAATTAATCAAGTTCTGTTTAAAGTTGGTCACCGTCAATCTGCTACTCTAAGTGTGCCAGTGGCATTTCTATCGTCTGACCTAACGGCAGAAGATAAACACGCCACGATAAGACCACGAGACATATTGCTGACACTCGCCTACTTCGTTAGAGCAACAAGTCAAATAATCTGATGGTGTGTGTACCGAAGGTCTTACAGTACGTACACCACACTCACGTAAGAGGAACCTTACACACCCCACTGTATAAGGGCTGCCGACATTTGTACACTTCCAAGTGATTTGCACACCTTGCGAACAGTAACGGTCCTACCACGCTTCCCTGAGGTATGTCCGGCGCTACTTTCGCTTCCGCACACGCCGCGGCCGCGCCACTGATAGCTGTGATTCCAGCACTTCATCTGCCGCGGTGAAACGCGGCCGCAGGCTGCGTTGCTCGTGGGCGAGGAAGGGCCCGGCGAGGGTGTCGAGCGCGGGGGTCGCGCGGTGACCCCCAAGGCCGGGGCCGCGCGTTGGCTGCGCCGGGAGCCGCAGAGCCGTAGCCTCAGCCGTGCTTTCTCCCGCCGAGCTGAGGCTGCCGGCCGTAATCATACGGCACGCCGGCAGGAGAGAGCAGAGAAAGTGCGCGGCGGTGAAGGGCTCCGACTGCCTGCCGCTGCCTACCTGCTGCTCACATGGACTATCTGGGCAGCCGCCATCCATCACCACTGCAGACGAGGTGACGCCACGCTCTGCTCGCCTGTCGTCCGCACTCTGTCAACCCGTCCAAGTACGGCTATTTTGGGTCCTGGCCTTACACAACTGCCTTCAGGGACTTTCTAGGCATGAAGTTCCACTGGGCTCAAGCCTCGGTACAAATTTTCTTCTCATTGTCACATCCACAGGTGCTTTTTAGGTTATAGTCCAAATCGCAATTTCTTTTTCACACGTTACCGAAATCGTAATATCATGCAGAAGTGCTGCAAGACGACGTGGCTTGGACTCGACTAAAATCTGAAGTGGTGTTGGAGGGAACTGACACCATCAATCCGTAAGGGTATGAGGTGAACAGCAAGTTACAAGGCGTTCCAGACATGCTCAATAATGTTCGTGTCTGGGGGCTTGGTGGCCAGCGGAAGTGTTTAAACTCAGAAGAGTCATTCTGGAACCACTCTGTAGCAACACTGGACGTGTGGGGTGTCCCATTGTCCTGCTGGAATTGCCCAAGTCCAACGGAATGCACAATGGACATGAAAGACGTAACAGGGGTCCCATATCACTCCAACTGCACACTCCCCACACCATTACAAAGCCTCCACCAGTTTGAAGAGTCCACTGCTGAGATGGATTCATGAGGTTGTCACCAAAGTACACGTCCTTCTCCTTGATACAACTTGTTAGAATACTGCTGCGCGGTGTGGGATCCTTACCAGACAGGACTGACGGAGTACGTCGAAAAAGTTCAAAGAAAGGCAGCACGTCTTGTATTACCACGAAATATGGGAGAGAGTGTCACAGAACTGATACAGGATTTTCTTCTCATTGTCATATCCACAGGAGTTTTTTTAGAATATAGTCCAAATCGCAATTTCTTTTTCACACGTTACCGAAATCGATTTTATTTGTCACTGGAACATATACTGAAGACCCAAAGAAACTTGTACACCTGCCTAATATCACGCAGAAGTGCTGCAGGACGACGTGGCATGGACTCGACTAAAGACTGAAGTAGTGTTGGAGGGAACTGACACCATGAATCCGTAAGGGTATGAGGGGGTGGAGATCTCTTCTGAACAGCACGTTACAAGGTATTCCAGATATGCTCAGTAATGTTCATGTCTGGCGAGCATGGAGGCCAGCGGAAGTGTTTAAACTCTGGAACCACTCTGTAGCAACACTGGACATGTGGGGTGTCCCCTGCTGGAATTGCCCAAGTCCAACGGAATGCACAATGGACATGAAAGACTTATCAGGGGTCCCACATCACTCCAACTGCACACGCCCCACACCATTATAGAGCCTCTACCAGTTTGAACGGTCCACTGCTGACACGCAGGGTCCATGGATTCATGAGATTGTCACCATAGTATACGTCCATCTCCTTGATACAATTTGTTAGAATACTGCTGCGCGGTGTGGGATCCTTACCAGACAGGACTGACGGGGTGCGTCGAAAAGGTTCAGACAAAGGCAGCACGTTTTGTATTACCACGAAATATGGGAGAGAGTGTCACAGAAGTGATACAGGATTTTCTTTTCATTGTCACATCCACAGGAGTTTTTTTAGAATATAGTCAAAATCGCAATTTCTTTTTCACACGTTACCAAAATCGATTTTCTTTAATTGTCACTGGAACTTACACTGAAGAGCCAAAGAAACTAGCACACCTGCCTAATATCACGCAGAAGTGCTGCAAGGCGATGTGGCATGGACTCGACTAAATACTGAAGTAGTGTTGGAGGGAACTGACACCACGAATCCGTAAGGGTATGAGGGGGTGCAGATATCTTCTGAACAGCACGTTACAAGGCATTCCAGATATGCTCAGTAATGTTCATGTCTGGGGAGTCGACGTGTGGGGTGTCGCATTGTCATGCTGGAATTGCCCAATGGAATCCACAATGGACATGGAAGACGTATCAGGGTTCCCAAATCACTCCAACTGCACACGCCCCACACCATTACAGAGCCTCCACCAGTTTGAACAGTCCACTGCTGACATGCAGGGTCTATGGATTCATGAGGTTGTCACCATAGTACACGTCCATCTCCTTGACACAATTTGTTAGAATACTGCTGCGCGGTGTGGGATCCTTACCAGACAGGACTGACGGAGTACATCTAAAATGTTCAAAGAAAGGCAGCACGTTTTCTATTACCGCGAAATATGGGAGAGAGTGTCACAGAAATGATACAGGATTTGGGCTGGAAATCATTAAAAGAAAGGCGTTATTCGTTCAGACAGAATCTTCTCACGAAATACCAGTCACCAATTTTCTCCTACGAATGCGAAAATATTTTGTTGACACTGACCTACATAGAGAGGATCGATCACCACGATAAAATAAGGGAAATCAGAGCTCGTGCGGAAAGATACAAGTGTTCATTCTTTCCGCTCGCTATACGAGATTGGAATAATAGTGAATTGTGAAGGTGGTTCGATGAACCCTCTGCCAGGCACTTAAATGTGATTTTCATAGTATCCATGTAGATGTAGATGTAGATAAAAGGAGATTCGTCCGACCACGCGTTTCCAGTTATCAACAGTCAAAAATCGGAGTTGACGGGCCCAGACGAGGCCTAAAGCTTTGTGTCGTGCAGTCATCAAGGGTACATGAGTGGGCCTTTGTCTCCGAAAGCCCATATCGATGATGTTTTGTTGAATGGTTTGCACGCTGACACTTGTTGGTGGCCAAACATAGAAATCTGCAGCAATTTGCGGAAGTGTTGCACTTCTGTCATGCTGAACGATTTTCTTCAGTCGACATTGGCCCCGTTCTTGCAGAAGCTTTTCCCGGCCGCAGCGATGTCGGAGATTTGATGTTTTACCGGATTTCTAATATTGACGGTACACTCGTGACATGGTCGTACGGGAAAATCCCCACTTCATCGCTACCTCGGGGATGTTGTGTCCCGTCGCTCGTGCGCTGAGTATAACACCACGTTCAAATTCACTTAAATCTCGATAACTTGCCATTGTAGCAGCAGTACCCGATCAAACAACTGCGCCAGACACTTGTCTTATATAGGCTTTGCCGATTGCAGCGCCGTATTCTGCCTGTTTACATATCTCTGTATTTGAGTACGCATGCCTAAAGCAGTTTCTTTGGCGCTTCAGCGTATGTAGGGCAAGGGTGGGGCATAATGGTCAGTGCGGCCGTGATGGCTGTGGTGTAGTCGATAGGGGTAGCGCTGGGCCTGCTATTGACACTACAGAGATGCTTATGGTTATTGGAGCATCGCTGCCCACACGATTGAGACGGAAGTAGCAAGACATGCCCACGGAAGTTCTCCGCGCCATATTAGGCGGCCTATTTTAAAATAGACGACAGGCTAAGTTCCGGTCAATGCCTAATACAGCCAGAAGCGGAAAGAGTACCGTTTTCGACTACAACAGAGTTAGAGACAATCAGTTAAATTCTTCATGTTAATCTGTAGATCCTCACATATGTTTGTGAACAGTGTCTTTGAATAGTGCTACGAGATAGAGTTCCCACTGAACAGTGCTTCGAGTTGTATTACCACCGGGAGTCCATTTCATCACAACTGTCAGACTGGTTCTATCAATGTATATAGACGTATCTACATTCCGACCCATAGTCACAACAAAGAAGAAATTGTATAACAAGAGATAACTCTTGGTTTTGACTGTAAATATATTTCAATTCTTAGCTTTTACGCGTGCAATTATCATGTCAGTTACCATCTGTTTAGAACCCAATTCATTTGTGACAACCCGTCACTGTAACGGCTATTTGAAGTATTTTAGTCAGTGCGGTTTTGTAATTGTATGGTGAGTGCATAAAAGTGTCACTTGAAACATCCTCAGTTACGCATAGTCATGTGAAGGAGACAGGATATCGCGTTGTCTCGCATCACGTTTTGAATGGTTGTCACACTTTCTAACGTATGTTCCAGCTTCAACCGGCGAACGGTCTACCCGACGGGAGGCCCTAGTCACACGACATTTACATTTTACTTCATGTAATTATCACAGATTTACACAACAAGTTAGATTTTTCGGAAATATATGTGTTGAAAGAGTGGTTACGCAGAGACAACTTCCCATGTCCGCGAATTCTTCATCAGAGCCAGTTTGCAACTCAAAACCACTTTTGCGGAGTGGCGTCTAGGCTGACACATGGTCAGCCAGTGGCTAACCCAGAACTAAATCTGGTTTCTTCTGTTTCCGCAGTAATTTTTGAGAACGAATATTGAATGTAACTAAACACTGAATCGTAGTAAATAATAATAGTGTGAATGTTGGCCTCGTCAACAATTCTCCACCAGCTACTGCGATCCAACGCTCTTGATTTCCATCAAAAACAGACAGGAACACGAGATGGGCATCAAGCTCTGTCAGTGACAATCAGTTTCAAATGCGACAGGCGTTTCTGCTGGCGGGGAATGCAGTTTCACCTCAACCATATTCCGAAAGGATTGGGAAAGGAACTGCATGCAATGAACATTTGGAGCCAAGTACTTGGCAAATGGCCGTTGCTCGCATAAAACTACACCTCGTCAGCGGGCTAACCGATCTAGAAACTGGGCAGTAGCTGACTAGAGACTTGTAGACTGATCCAACGAATCACGCCTGTGTCCCTTTTCAAATAATTCAAGGGTTCAAGTGCATCGGCGGTCCAATGAAGGATTCAAAAATGGTTCAAATGGCTCTGAGCACTATGGGACTTAACATCTATGGTCATCAGTCCCCTAGAACTACTTAAACCTAACTAACCTAAGGACATCACACAACACCCAGTCATCACGAGGCAGAGAAAATCCCTGACCCCGCCGGGAATCGAACCCGGAAACCCGCACGCGGGAAGCGAGAACGCTACCACACGACCACGAACTGCGGACAATGAAGGATTCAACCCACAGAGTTTGTAGGGCGTCGCTCAGGCCGGAGATGATACCGTGGTGTTCTTAGGCTCGTTTTTCATATCATGACAAGAGTCCACGAATTCGCGTTACCGTGAACGTACTTGGTGACCAAGTGTTGCTGTTTCCCTTGCAGCTTCATGATGAGCTTATTGTGGACACCCCCATATTCGAAAAAGACAATAGCCGAGTTCATAGAGCTGCATATGTAAGTTACTGGTTTTGTTTTGACGAACACTCAGACGCCCTATTGCACTCGAATGGCCTGCTAAATCACCCGATCTATGTTTCATAAAAAAATCTGGAACTGTTTGGAGCAGCTTATGAATCGTAGCAGTCAACATCCACTAAATCTGGCTGCGCTGCAGTATCTAATCATCAATGAATAGACTCAGCTGGTATCCCCAAACATACTTGTGGAATGTCTTCCTCGACGAACTGATATAATTATAAGGGATAGAATCATTGTTACACGGTATTAGCGTGACGTCTCCTGGCGGTGACTAATTTTGTGTCTGTGTAAGTAGCTCTGTGGAAGTAAGGTTAGACTAAACTGTAAGAATTTGGAAACATTGGGCAACTACCACGCCAAAAACCGCAATTGTTGAAAGCACAGCTTGAGACGCAGAACTGTCATTAGTGTACTCGTATATTACTATTTTGGAATTTTGCTCCTCTATTGGAGAGAGCTACGGTCAGGTGTGGTACAAATCATACCCTCGATGGGAAATGCAGATTCATTGTCTAGCACCGAAGTGGAAACGGTGTCATCGGATTGGCATCGCACGCTCGATGGTTAGAAGTGCAGTAGCAGGCTACAGATCCAGGGCGAACCTGAACTCCACCGACAAAGTTTCGTAGGTTGTTCAGCGATATTTTCTGAATAATTTGGGTATAAGAGATCTCCGGTGGCTCGTTACACAATAATAACGCAATTAATATTTATCCGGTTTGTTACGCTAATTACTTTTGTTTTTGTGAAAATATCTTCACAGCTGAGACATGGCACTCAAACTGAATTCTGTTCTCTTACACGTTGTCGTGAATGGGTTACAACAAATATGACGACTCTTCAAACGGTTTTCAAACGATCACGTCGTTATTATTCGAATCAGTGTTCGCACCCACAAGAAAGCCTTTTTATTATTCGTCAACATACAAGAAGGAAAACTTCTTTCGTAACCATGGGGCTGCAGACAGAGCCAAGAGACATCCAGTGAGAGTCTTCGCACCGTTATCGTCAACAGTAACGCCATTTGCCATCGTCGAGCATGAAGATGGACCATCAAGATTGAAATGGAAATGAAGTCCCATGCTTCTTTACAGAGCGTAGGAGAACGATGCGGGACACCCGCACCGCTTTACTAGGCAAGGTCCTAATGGAGGTGGTTTGCCGTTGCCTTCCTCCGACCGTAATGGCGATGAATGATGATGATGAAGACGAAACAACAACACCCAGTCATCTCGAGGCAGGAAAAATCCCTGACCCCGCCGGGAATCGAACCCGGGACCCCGTGCTCGGGAAGCGAGAACGCTACCGCGAGACCACGAGGGCCGGACATCATCAAGATTACACGATTAGACGTGGGTCAATCGAAATGAAGGTTACTTTTAGAAAAAAATGATGTTCTAGCGTAGTCCACTGATCCGTCTCGCATCTCGAAAGAAAATAGAACCGACTGACACAAATATTTGTTTTAATTTAGTTTCTTTGTCTTCTGTTTTCAGTTTTGGTGGGCGGTTCAACTAATTTTCCTTCATTGGTGTTCATGTGAACACTTCTGAAGGCTGTTTAGGTTATGAAGTTTGGAGATTACTTTATCTACTCAAGTGCTGCAATCAGGTAATGATGAAAGTTGTGTTCGTATTGCAGTACAGCAGATTATAAATGGGCTAATTTGACCGAACTGCAATTGAGACAGCAGACTTGATGAGGTTAGAAAGTCAAGATTTAGATCAATTAACGATGTTAAATTATTAATCCTAGACAAAGCGTTGAGAAAATCATCAATGATAGATGTTACAGGAGAACAGCTTTTACCAGTAAGGTATACATGCTCGTAGACAATGTCTGTGAAGGCCGTGGAACGTGGTGGAGACAATGTATATAAGTAGTACATATAAAAGAAATGTTGACTGATGTTATTATCAAACTCTAACTCTTGAGAATAAATACATTATGAGAAAAAAGTGTGGAGCGTTATTTATGGAACGACTGTCGTTAAGTAGGGCTTTCCAATAAGTTTGAAAAGGAAAGGTTAATTTGAGTGTGTATTTCTGGGTTTGACTTATGGCAGTGAAATATGAAATTTTTACATAAAAACCATTCAAAAATTGGACTTTCTCAGCGAGCTAAGGAGAGATGCACGTTGCGAGCGAGAAGGAAACAAACAAATGACTCAGGTTCAAATGGTTCAAATGGCTCTGAGCACTATGGGACTTAACATCTGAGGTCATCAGTCCCCTACAACTTAGAACTACTTAAACCTAACTAACCTAAGGACATCACACACATCCATGACCGCGGCAGGATTCGAACCTGCGACCGTAGCGGTCCCGCGGTTCCAGACTGAAGCGCCTAAAACCGCTCGGTCACTGGGCCGGCAATGAGTCAGGTAAAGGAGAGGAGTGGAAGAAGTGATTGTAACGGTAGTGAAAATGAAACGGTGTTGGGTGGCACATGTAGCAGGCGGATGGTGGACATACCAAAAAATTTCTTGGTTGGAGTCTAAGGGATAAGAGAAGATCGAGACGAAGTGGAAGTTGGGTAAATGACTTCAGGAAACACTCAGGAGCTTCCTGGATGCGTAAAGATGGAGGCCTTGGTTCAAAAAATGGTTCAAATGGCTCTGAGCACTATGAGACTTAACATCTGAGGTCATCAGTCCCCTAGAACTTAGAACTACTTAAACCTAACTAACACACCATGCCCGAGGCAGGATTCGAACCTGCGACCGTAGCGGTTGCGCGGTTCCAGACTGAACTGCCTAGAACCGCTCAGCCACTCCGGCCGGCGATTTAATGGAGGCGAAAGTCTACACGAACAACTTACGTGGCAGTGGATGTCGAGTGGATGACGGTGATGGAAGACTGTGGCACTGGCCAGCCTTTAAAGTCTAGCTTACAAGTTGTCTGAGCGGGCAGAGGGGGCGAGAGTGCAGGTTGAGACAGCGTGGGAAGAGGTGCAGCCACGGGCTGAGGAGACGGCTGGTATTCCAGCTGCGGCGCTCACTCCACAGGTCAGGGCAGATGGGCGACCAGTGGCCGGCTGCAATCCCCTGCGTTACGTGGTGCGCTGAAAGTGAGAGGCTATCCGGCGAGAGGCGGGGTCTGCGGAACTGGAGCGACTGCACGCAGCCGCGCTTCCTTGCCCCGGTTACTGCCCCACAGCACTGGCATGACGTCACATGGCACTCTACAACTGGTCACGTTCCGCGTGGGACGCTACCGAGAGAATACGAAACATACGCTCAGATTTCGCAATACAATTTTCGACGTGCTCAGGAGGTGTGAGCTCCGATGTATAGCTTAACAGAACCTACAACATACTTCCGCTTTACACGATGCTCGGTATGTTATTTCTTTCAGCGATGCTGACGCAGATTTACATTTATTTCCCCATAGTTCTCACGATCAATACTGGAATTGCAGTGAACACATAGTGTGTTGTGAGGCGATCACTCTGTTGTAGAAATAATCCAAAAGTCAAGATCGCTTAAATACTGTTTACTGGATAACCGGCAGGCCGTGTTATGGTACATGCTTGTTATGAGGTCTAATGTGTAGTTGGTCACCCTCGCCAGTAAATCTTTGCCTGATGATTACCATTGCCCGCCAAATGTGTCTTCGTCACATTTCTATATTAAAAAAATGCTATCGTATTGATGTTTTCCATTAATTCCCGCTCGGTGAGTTGAATGGAAGGAACGAGTTCCACGCCGATGGGAGCGCACGTGGAGTGGCTGTGCATCTTGGTGCTCATGTCGGTTTTTTCTCCCCTGTTCCCGTGCCCCCTAGGTTTGTTTTTGACCTGCCCTTCCTTAATTCCATGTGCCTATGCATGTTTTCATAGTCGGTCCGTACTACGTTCGTAATGAGTGTATAGATGGGGAGAGCCTTTTATAGCACGCTAGTACTTTTTTAGCGTTTACAATACCTAAGACCGTAGTGCCCAGGCAGGTAAGGCCCAGCATGTAGGTTTCATCACTCGTCACAGTGTGTCTAAGTCGTGTTATTAACAGCTTACTATGTGTAAATTCCGGACTTCCAGATATGAATAAGGGTAAATTAATATGTAGTTTATTGGTCAATTTTTCTCTTTTTGTGGGGCGTGTTCAAAAAATGTTCAAATGTGTGTGTAATCTTATGGGACTTAACTGCTAAAGTCATCAGTCCCTAAGCTTACACACTACTTAACCTAAATTATCCTAAGGACAAACACACACACCCATGCCCGAAGGAGGACTCGAACCTCCGCCGGGACCAGCCGCACAGTCCATGACTGCAGCGCGTTAGAGCGCTTGTCTAATCCCGCGCGGCTTGTGGGGCGTGGCCTGCCATACTTTATAGTATATATAGTATGCATAGCATGTATAATATGTACAGTAAGTGTATGGGAATGTGTTCTTTGCATGGGTATTCGAAAAGCAATAATAGTAAACTTGTAGTAGTAATGAGTGGTTATACCGTGGGACTGTGTGTGCACTGCTGGGACAGTGCTATCTAGTGGCCGGTTGTAAACCACTAGAATCGCAGCAGGCAAACCAGCGCGGAAGAGCGCAGTGTGTTGCAGACCGTTGTTAGTCGAATAGTTTTATCTTTTGACTTGGGTTTTATACACTCCTGGAAATGGAAAAAAGAACACATTGACACCGGTGTGTCAGACCCACAATACTTGCTCCGGACACTGCGAGAGGGCTGTACAAGCAATGATCACACGCACGGCACAGCGGACACACCAGGAACCGCGGTGTTGGCCGTCGAATGGCGCTAGCTGCGCAGCATTTGTGCACCGCCGCCGTCAGTGTCAGCCAGTTTGCCGTGGCATACGGAGCTCCATCGCAGTCTTGAACACTGGTAGCATGCCGCGACAGCGTGGACGTGAACCGTATGTGCAGTTGACGGACTTTGAGCGAGGGCGTATAGTGGGCATGCGGGAGGCCGGGTGGACGTACCGCCGAATTGCTCAACACGTGGGGCGTGAGGTCTCCACAGTACATCGATGTTGTCGCCAGTGGTCGGCGGAAGGTGCACGTGCCCGTCGACCTGGGACCGGACCGCAGCGACGCACGGATGCACGCCAAGACCGTAGGATCCTACGCAGTGCCGTAGGAGACCGCACCGCCACTTCCCAGCAAATTAGGGACACTGTTGCTCCTGGGGTATCGGCGAGGACCATTCGCAACCGTCTCCATGAAGCTGGGCTACGGTCCCGCACACCGTTAGGCCGTCTTCCGCTCACGCCCCAACATCGTGCAGCCCGCCTCCAGTGGTGTCGCGACAGGCGTGAATGGAGGGACGAATGGAGACGTGTCGTCTTCAGCGATGAGAGTCGCTTCTGCCCTGGTGCCAATGATGGTCGTATGCGTGTTTGGCGCCGTGCTGGTGCGCGCCACAATCAGGACTGCATACGACCGAGGCACACAGGGCCAACACCCGGCATCATGGTGTGGGGAGCGATCTCCTACACTGGCCGTACACCACTGGTGATCGTCGAGGGGACACTGAATAGTGCACGGTACATCCAAACCGTCATCGAACCCATCGTTCTACCATTCCTAGATCGGCAAGGGAACTTGCTGTTCCAACAGGACAATGTACGTCCGCATGTATCCCGTGCCACCCAACGTGCTCTAGAAGGTGTAAGTCAACTACTCTGGCCAGCAAGATCTCCGGATCTGTCCCCCATTGAGCATGTTTGGGACTGGATGAAGCGTCGTCTCACGCGGTCTGCACGTCCAGCACGAACGCTGGTCCAACTGAGGCGCCAGGTGGAAATGGCATGGCAAGCCGTTCCACAGGACTACATCCAGCATCTCTACGATCGTCTCCATGGGCGAAGAGCAGCCTGCATTGCTGCGAAAGGTGGATATACACTGTACTAGTGCCGACATTGTGCATGCTCTGTTGCCTGTGTCTATGTGCCTGTGGTTCTGTCAGTGTGATCATGTGATGTATCTGACCCCAGTAATGTGTCAATAAAGTTTCCCCTTCCTGGGACAATGAATTCACGGTGTTCTTATTTCAATTTCCAGGAGTGTATATCTGATGGAATAGAATGACCATGAGAGCAGTTATTATTTTTTATTTCTGCGACAATGATTTTATATCAGCTGATCTGCCTCATGTATCGTTATATCCAAATGATTTATGCATGTTAAGCTACATTCAGGTATGTGGTACTGTGCTAATAGTAACGTATATAGTGTAACTCATGTAAGCCCTCCTTCAAACCAGTCATGTTAGGTCTTCACAGATCCGATGATGGCGCCTTTAGTGTGTTGATCCCACGCTCGGGTTCCCGGGTTCGATTCCCGGCGGGGTCAGAGATTTTCTCTGCCTCGTGATGACTGGGTGTTGTGTGATGTCCTTAGGTTAGTTAGGTTTAAGTAGTTCTAAGTTCTAGGGGACTGATGACCATAGATGTTAAGTCCCATAGTGCTCAGAGCCATTTGAACCATTTTTTTAGTGTGTTGAAACCGGTCATCCAGTAAACAGTATTTAAGCGATCTTGGCTTTTGAATTATTTCTAACACTGGAATTGTTCCTTTGACAAGATCACTTTGGTTTCGTTTCAGAATTCAACGGTCCCCGTAATTTAGGAGAAGTCTCATCATGTAAATATTTACAACAGTCTTCACCAAATTATTCCACACCCAATCCCTCAACCGATTTGAAACATCCTTCTCGTCCGTCGTCGGCGCTTCCATGGCATCACGCGAAGTCATCCTTGCGGTCGCGGCCGAAATCCTCACAGTCCTTTTGATTTGCCAGAATTAAATTTGATAACCGTCTCTTATGAACGTCTTTCGTATATTACGGCGTGACTTGCGAATCCCTGGCATGACTCGAACACTATGTATTTCATGTTTTCGTTTGCTAGAAAAGTCTTATCTTTGGTGGAAAAATGTCTTCAGGCTATAAATTGAGCGCGGAGCCTAATTGGCGCAGAGTTTCAAGTTCTAATGGAAATGCAGAGTGGCTAGGGCCTCCCGTCGGGAAGACCGTTCGTCAGGTGCAAGTCTTTCGAGTTGACGCCACTTCGGCGATTTGCGTGTCGATGGGGATGAAACGATGATGATAAGGACAACACAACACCCTGAGCGGAGTAAATCTCCGACCCAGCCAGGAATCGAACTCGGGCCGTTAGGTATGACAAGTTCTAATACGGCCATGTGGAGATACTCTTACATTTTCCGCAGTCACCGACTGGAGCTGTTATCATCGTTCTGCCTGCTGACGATTTGTGAAATTCAAGGTGCATTCAAGTTCTAAGGCCTCCGATTTTTTTTCTCTGGACTGGAAAGAGATAGAAACATGCGCATTGTTTTAAAATGAAGCCGCGTTCATTGTCAATACGTCCCAGAGTTGGCAGCACCGTACGGCAGACGGAATTTTACCGCCAGCGGCGAGAATGAGAACTGTTTTAAATACTTAAACTGGCGACGTTTTCCTTACTTGAACAGCGTGCAATCATTCGTTTTCTGAATTTGCGTGGTGTGAAACCAATTGAAATTCATCGACAGTTGAAGGAGACATGTTGCCAAGCAATGTTGACGCGCAACGACAGCATGAATGGTACTTTCTTTTAGTCGGTTGTGACAATGGATGAGATGTGCATGCAATTTTTCAATCCAGAAACAAAGCGCCAGTCAGCTCAATGGAAGCACACAGATTCACCGCCACCAAAAAAATTTCGGGTAACCGCCAGTGTTGAAAAAATGATGGTGTCCATGTTCTGGGACAGCGAGGGCGTAATCCTTCCCCATTGCGTTCCAAAGGGCACTACGGTAACAGGTGCATCCTACGAAAATGTTTTGAAGAACAAATTCCTTCCTGCACTGCAACAAAGACGTCCGGGAAGGGCTGCGCGTGTGCTGTTTCACCAAGACAACGCACCCGCACATCGAGCTAACGTTACGCAACAGTTTCTTCGTGATAACAACTTTGAAGTGATTCCTCATGCTCCCTACTCACCTGACCTGGCTCCTAGTGACTTTTGGCTTTTTCCAACAATGAAAGACACTCTCCGTGGCCGCACATTCACCAGCCGTGCTGCTATTGCCTCAGCGATTTTCCAGTGGTCAAAACAGACTCCTAAAGAAGCCTTCGCCGATGCCATGGAATCATGGCGTCAGCGTTGTGAAAAATGTGTACGTCTGCAGGGCGACTACGTCGGGAAGTAACGCCAGTTTCATCGATTTCGGGTGAGTAGTTAATTAGAAAAAAAATCGGAGGCCTTAGAACTTGAATGCACCTCGTATTTTCTCTTGTGTATTAGCGGTTGGGCATTTCTAAGCTGAAGCCCTCAGGATTATTGATGAGATAGTTGCTTGCTTGCTTGCAGCGGTGCAATTCAGTATCACATGGTTTTTCAGGTGCAACTGTGAGACAAAAATTTCACAATTAGCGTATCTATGTGTCAAGATTAGCTCTTTATTCAACTCACGTCTTTGTTCGAATGTGCAAGGATCAGTATCGATTTTTCTTTGAGTCCTCT
Source organism: Schistocerca cancellata (assembly GCF_023864275.1). Lineage (NCBI taxonomy): Eukaryota > Metazoa > Arthropoda > Insecta > Orthoptera > Acrididae > Schistocerca > Schistocerca cancellata. The sequence continues at coordinate 159,216,865 of NC_064633.1, forward strand.
TTCGCATCCTCTAAGTAGTATTATGGCGATAAAGGGCACAGGCTTATTGCTTATTTTTATGGACGCGCGTGGTAGCCGCGCGGTGTGAGGCGCCTTGCCAAGGTACGCGCGGCTCCCGCTCTCCTCCTCCCCCCCCCCTTTCCCCTGCCTCATCGGACGTCGGAGATTCGAATCCTCCCTCAGGCATGGGTGTGTGTGTTGTCCTTAGCGTAAATTAGATTAAGTAGTGTGATGACCTCAGCAGTTTGGTCCCACAGGGACTTACCACCGCTTATTTTTGTGTTATGCGAATGTGTAGTACTGTACAACAACGTGGTCTGTTAGAAGACATTTAAATATACCTAATTTTTCATGTCTATTTTCCGAATAATTAATGAAATGAAGTTCAAATATTCCTCGAATTATTTTCCTCTATAAGCCTTCTTTCCATCCTCCGAACTTTTATGCTCGTTTGCACGTATGCTCACTTATCGTTTGTTCATACTTGCAGCAGAGGCGAGCACAATATATTGAAAATGAATTGCCTTCATCAGAATTATATTTCCATAAACAGCCTCAGCAATCTTGTTATTTTACAATTTAATGCACGATTTCCAGCCAAATAATGTGAGTGCAAATTGCAGTGAACTTCGATACACGTGCTACACAGTTGGACACTTCGAGATTTTGCTTTCAAAGGTAGCATTTTCGTTGCGATAGGTGTTAAAACATGCAGTGTGCAGTTAAATATGTAACGCACACGTTTCTCCTACAAAGAGGGACGCACTTACAGTGAAAGTTTTTATTAGGACAACTGGAAACCTTGGTTACAATTTATCTCGATTTAATTTATGGTTAAGGCCTCTTTATTGTTCTTTTGCACTGTGAAGGTTAGCTCTCTACCTCATATTTCATTAACTGTAATCAAATCGCGTTGTTGTTCATTCATGTGAGATATATCATACAAAAAGAAATAATTTCAGGACACTAATACAGGAGGTATAATTTTTATGCACTCAAGTTAAATTCTAATAGAGGTGTTCTCATTTCTCGCTATTTAGTTGCTGTAGATGTTGAATGAATGAAAGAATCAGTGTTACTGCCTGCCATCGTCTCCGTGTCAGCAGATAAATGACTGTGGAGACGTCGGACCTGGTCACTTAATGCAAGTATTTCAGTTGCCAGAATTAATAGCATAAAAATAGAAGGTGACAGGGGGAAAACTCCAGACCAGTAGCAGACAGAATTTTTTCAATAAATCCTAAGTATATTGTTCGTTTAAAACAGGGCTGCTGCCCAAATGGAACTGAATCAACGCACAATTCGGGATTACTTGACACGCAACCGTCTTGCTGTAGGACAAGAAAATATGAGGGAGAACTATAAGAAACAATTGTTAACTCGTCCAGACCCTAGAGAGTGGTGTCTGGACCACTGAGATGAGCTCTCGGAGGTAAATCACGAGAAAAACGGGGGTTAGTCATGAAGAGTTAAGATACGAACGGAAAGGCAGGGGCAGCACGACAGTGCTTACCACGTTGGCTCTGATGAGGCTGTGGTACCGGTTGCTCCCGGTGCAAACGGCGTAATCGCGTAATAAAACGTTCGAAGCAGTGACGTGCTTTCTGTAGCAAAGTATCCTAACTAAAACTGAATGACTCCACAGAATGTCGCCTCCAAAGTAACGGACAATAATGTGGTGGCAATTCCGGAACTACTACCAGTAAGGAAGTGATGCGTTGTAAGATCTGCAACCGGATGGGGCTTAGAGAGCACCTCTCCGTGGTTTCGTACACTTGGATGCAGCTCAGCAGTATGCCTCTTCCGAGTGAAAAAAAGTTCCCAATAGGCATCTTGACTGGGAGTGACAGCTTCCAGGCAGCAGGGCGGTCCGACCTCCTGGCGTTTAAACTGGGAAACCTGTTGTGTCGCCAGGTAAATGAGTTTAGGAGAAGGCCCTACGCAAAGGCGAGTCTGAAGCAGAAATCTGAATATAACAGCCTCAAATTTAATTGATTTTCGACATCGTGTGGTGTTCCTAATTGATCAGTGGCCGTGGAAAAGCTCCGCCCCCACCAATCAATGGTCCTCTAATCAGGCAAACAAACTGTGGTTTCCGTTGGCCGGAGAAAACTGATATTGATGACTAAATTGCCATTAATTTAATAGACATTTTAATTCGTTAAGCAATAGACCCTTCACTGAAACTTGGCACAAACTTGCCTACAACCTTCCTCTGGGGTGGTGCAAAAGCGTGGCGCTTCGCGCAAGGTGTCGACATATACGGAAAAAGTTCGAATTTAAAAGTTCATAGACGTGTAAGTTAGCTTAATGATGTCACAGAGGCACTAGATTTCACCACAATTCTGCCCGTTGTCATCGTGGACGCGTCACACGATGGGATCGTCCTCATAGGCTCTCTTATCCACATTTCACCCCTTGTTTTGACGCCTCTGGCATGGAGGCTAGAACTGCGACGCCCAGCGTTGAAATCATACGGTTTTCTTACGAATATCCGAGGGAAACATTTCAGTCACATCGCCACACGGAACTGGTATGAAAACGACTCAGGACGTGCCATAAATCGAATCATAGCTGATAAGGAAAAGCTGAACGAAGCGAAAAAGAGCGTAAAGAGAGCAATGAGAGAAGCATTCAACGAATTCGAACATAAAACATTGGCAAACAATCTAAACAAGAACCCTAAAAAGTTTTGGTCATATGTAAAATCGGTAAGCGGATCTAAATCCCCTATTCAGTCACTCGTTGACCACGATGGCACCGAAACAGAGGACGACCGAAGAAAGGCAGAAATACTGAATTCAGTGTTCCGAAACTGTTTCACTGCGGAAAATCGTAACACGGTCCCTGACTTCAGCCGTCGCACGGACGCCAAAATGGAAAATATTGAAATAAACGATGTCGGAATTGAAAAACAACTGCTATCACTTAGTAGCGGAAAAGCATCCGGACCAGACGAGATACCCTTAAGATTCTACAGTGATTATGCTAAAGAACTTGCCCCCTTTCTATCAGCAATTTATCGTAGATCGCTGGAAGAACGTAAAGTACCTAGCGACTGGAAGAAAGCGCAGGTCGTTCCCATTTTCAAGAAGGGTCATAAATCAGATGCGAATAATTATAGGCCTATTTCGCTTACGTCAATCTGTTGTAGAATAATGGAACATGTTTTGTGTTCTCGTATTATGACGTTCTTAGATAATACAAATCTCCTTCATCATAACCAACATGGATTCCGCAAACAGAGATCATGTGAAACTCAGCTCGCCCTATTTGCCCAAGAAATTCACAGTGCCGTAGACACTGGCGAGCAGATTGATGCCGTATTCCTGGACTTCAGGAAGGCATTTGATACGGTTCCGCACTTACGTTTAGTGAAAAAAATACGAGCTTACGGAATATCGGACCAGGTTTGTGATTGGATTCAGGATTTCCTAGAAGAAAGAACACAACATGTCATTCTTAACGGTTCAAAATCTGCAGATGTAGAGGTAATTTCGGGAGTACCGCAAGGAAGCGTGATAGGACCTTTATTGTTTACAATATACATAAATGACTTAGTTGACAACATCGGTAGCTCCGTGAGGCTATTTGCAGATGACACGGTTGTCTACAAGAAAGTAGCAACATCAGAAGACTCGTACGTACTCCAGGAAGACCTGCAGAGGATTAATGCATGGTGCGACAGCTGGCAGCTTTCCCTAAACGTAGATAAATGTAATATAATGCGCATACATAGGGGCAGAAATCCATTCCAGTACGATTATGCCATAGGTGGTAAATCATTGGAAGCGGTAACGACCGTAAAATACTTAGGAGTTACTATCCGGAGCGATCTGAAGTGGAATGATCACATAAAACAAATAGTGGGAAAAGCAGGCGCCAGGTTGAGATTCATAGGAAGAATTCTAAGAAAATGTGACTCATCGACGAAAGAAGTAGCTTACAAAACGCTTGTTCGTCCGATTCTTGAGTATTGCTCATCAGTATGGGACCCTTACCAGGTTGGATTAATAGAAGAGATAGACATGATCCAGCGAAAAGCAGCGCGATTCGTCATGGGGACATTTAGTCAGCGCGAGAGCGTTACGGAGATGCTGAACAAGCTCCAGTGGCGGACACTTCAAGAAAGGCGTTACGCAATACGGAGAGGTTTATTATCGAAATTACGAGAGAGCACATTCCGGGAAGAGATGGGCAACATATTACTACCGCCCACATATATCTCGCGTAATGATCACAACGAAAAGATCCGAGAAATTAGAGCAAATACGGAGACTTACAAGCAGTCGTTCTTCCCACGCACAATTCGTGAATGGAACAGGGAAGGGGGGATCAGATAGTGGTACAATAAGTACCCTCCGCCACACACCGTAAGGTGGTTCGCGGAGTATAGATGTAGATGTAGATGTAGATAAACGGTGTCAGTGTGACCATCTCTTACATTGGGACGCTGATTGCCACACATTTCGCTGTCGAAACGACGGTTCGTGGTGCAACGAGTAACAGGAAACGTTATAAACAATCTTTGATACTGCTCACATCTCCCTAACCCTTCAACCCTTCTCATAGGACATCGTGGCCTAGCAATCCCCTTGAACATGATCTTACCCGTTTGGATGCCGATTCTGAATGATGGTGTGTCTGAGTGGTGGTGTTTTTCTCGCCTGATGATAAGAAAACCCTGTGCTTTCAACGCCGGGTGCTGCGATTCTGACGTTCATAGCAGAGGTTTCAAAAGAAGGAGACAAATATGCAAATATTGGAAATTTGTGGTAAGGTACTATGGGACCAAACTGCTGAGGTCATCGGTCCCTCGGCCCACACATTACTTCATCTACATCTACATTTACATTTATACTCCGCAAGCCACCCAACGGTGTGTGGCGGAAGGCACTTTACGTGCCACTGTCATTACCTCCCTTTCCTGTTCCAGTTGCGTATGGTTCGCGGGAAGAACGACTGCCGGAAAGCCTCGAATCTCTCTAATTTTACATTCGTGTTCTCCTCGGGAGGTATAAGTAGGGGGAAGCAAAATATTCGATACCTGAATGAGATTTTCACTCTGCAGCTGAGTGTGCGCTGATATGAAACTTCCTGGTTACCAGGCTATCTTCCCGGAAGACTTTTTGGAAGTGGTTTAGTTCTAGTAACAGATTTTTCAGTGTCTGAGACGACTTATGCACGATGGACGAGGGTGTTCAAAACGTCACGTTTTGTGCCGCATGCTGGTGGATAAGAGCGTTTAGATACCGATCCGTGTGTGCTTGTTTCCTGCACACACTGTAGCTGAGTTCTTCACTGGTTTTTCGGCGAACGAGGAAGTGAAGAAAGGGAAAAGTACCATCTATCTCTACTTCAATCGTAAACCTAACGTGGTCCTGAAGGACGTCTTCCAGTTTTTCAAGTCCGTGAGTCCAGACAGTAAAAAGGTCGTTGACGTAACGATGAAAGTATGTTGGCTTCTCTGGAGCCGTGTCCAAACCGATGTCTTCAAGTTTCTCCATGAAAACGTTGATTATGGATGAAGCTAATGGACTTTCCACCGCCACGGCGTTCAGCTGGTCGAAATACCGACCGCCATATAGAAAATACGATGAGTCAGCATGGGTTTAAGGGATAACTAGGAACTATATTAGTCGTACCAGACTTTCGGGAAAGAGAGGATGAGAACTGTAGTTCCCCTGTATGAAGGAAAGACTGAGTCAAGAGTCACAACGACTTGATAATCAAGTGGCTTGGGTCACTTATACGGCCAGTATGGCCGAGCGGTTCTAGGTGCTTCAGTCCGGAACTGCGCTGCTGCTACGGTCGCAGGTTCGAATCCTGCCTCGGACATGGATGTGTGTGATGTCCTTATTTTAGTTAGATTTAAATAGTTCTAAGTCTAGGGGATTGATGACCGCAGATGTTAAGTCCCATAGTGCTTAGAGCCATTTGAACCATGTGTCACTTTTCTCTTCCATTTCAACCAGCGACTCTAATAAATTCCGAAAAATGATGGCTTATGAAGGTACAAAAGGCACTATTACACTATCTTGTCTATTACCGTGGTGCTAATTGCGAAAAGTCCAGGAAGTGATGCTCACAAATAGTTTTAAAGAGAAATCACAATAGCAGGAGATCGAGTAGCATCTGATAACTCCAAGAAGGTGATGTAGAATACCTTACGGCAACTTTAGAAGTGTTTAATAGAGGGAAGGTTGGCTGTTTGTATCACGTTCATTATTATTGTCATGTAAACGTGCAAGGGCGAAGTATTCCAAAATTTAAGACGGTGCCACCTAGGAAGAATGGCGACCAAAATACATACAATTTTCAAGGATATGTACACTGCGCAACATAATTAAACGACCACTTTTTCAAAACCTCGTAAATATCTCCCATTACCACGCATAAGTCTGAAATTTGGCTCAGAGGTGCCTACAAAGTTCCTCTATAACGGTGCAAAAGCGTGGCGCCCTGCGACATCAGCCTCTACCTCGACACCGCTTCAAACAGCAATGTATCGTCACATGCAGAAAAGAAGCCAAACTCAGAAGTTCCTGTGCGTGTAAAATGGGTTAATGGTATCACACTGGCACCAGATTTCACCACAATTCTGCTCACTGTCATTGAGGACGTATAGCACGATGAAAACATCGTCACAGTCCGTCTTATCCGTATTTCATCTACCGCCGGGGTAGCCACGCGGTCTAAGGCGCCTGGTCACGGTTCGCGCGGCTCCTCCTCCCCCCCCCCCCCCCCGGCAGAGGTTCGAGTCCTCCCTTCCCTCGGGCATGAGTGTGTTTGTGTGTTGTTGTCCTTAGCCTAAGTTAGCTTAAGTTAGATTAAGTCACACGCTTTTCGCGGATGATTCTGTAGTATACAGAGAAGTTGCAGCATTAGAAAATTGCAGCGAAATGCAGGAAGATCTGCAACGGATAGGCACTTGGTGCAGGGAGTGACAACTGACCCTTAACATATACAAATGTAATGTATTGCGAATACATAGAAAGTAGGATCTTTCATTGTATGATAGCGGAACAAACACTGGTAGCAGTTACTTGTGTAAAATATCTGGGAGTATGCGTACGGAACGATTTGAAGTGGAATGATCATATAAAATTAACTGTTGGTAAGGCGGGTGCCAGGTTGAGACTCATTGGGAGAATCCTTAGAAAATGTAGACCATCAACAAAGGAGGTGGCTTACAAAACACTCGTTCGACCTATACTTGAGTATTGCTCATCAGTGTGGGATCCGTACCAGATCGGGTTGACGGAGGAGATAGAGAAGATCCCAAGAAGAGGGGCACATTTCGTCATAGGGTTATTTGGTAAGCGTGATAGCGTTACGGAGATGTTTAGCAAACTCAAGTGGCAGACACTGCAAGAGAGGCGCTCTGCATCGCGGTGTAGATTGCTGTCCAGGTTTCGAGAGGGTGTGTTTCTGGATTAGGTATCGAATATGAAACTTCCTGGCAGATTAACACTGTGTGCCCGACCGAGACTCGAACTCGGGACCTTTGCCTTTCGCGGGCAAGTGCTCTACCATCTGAGCTACCGAAGCACGACTCACGCCCGGTCTCACAGCTTTTCTTCTGCCAGTATCTCGTCTCCTACCTTCCAAACATTACAGAAGCTCTCCTGCGAACCTTGCAGAACCAGCACTCCTGAGAGAAAGGATATTGCGGAGACATAGCTTAGCCACAGCCTGGGGGATGTTTCCAGAATGAGATTTCCACTCTGCAGCGGAGTGTGCGCTGATATGAAACTTCCTGGCAGATTAAAACTGTGTGCCCGACCGAGACTCGAACTCGGGACCTTTGCCTTTCGCGAGCAAGTGCTCTACCATCTGAGCTACCGAAGCACGACTCACGCCCGGTCTCACAGCTTTACTTTTGCCAGTATCTCGTCTCCTACCTTCCGAACTTTACAGAAGCTCTCCTGCGAACCTTGCAGAACCAGCACTCCTGAAAGAAACCAGGTAACACAGGCTATTTCTGGTGAGACGCGAAGAAAAAACACCACCGAAGATGTGATCAAGAAACTTGCCTTTTTGCTTTTTTTGGTACAGTGCCGGGGAAGATTAGTCGGCTCCTGAAGAGACAAAACATCTTATCAGTTTTCAGGTCCCCAGCGATAAGCCGGCCAGAGTGGTGCTACAGTCTGGAGCCGAGCGACCGCTGCGGTCGCAGGTTCCAATCCTGCCTCGGGCATGGATGTGTGTGATATCCTTAGGTTAATCAGGTTTAATTAGTTCTAAGTTCTAGGCGACTGATGACAGAAGTTAAGTCGCATAGTGCTCAGAGCCATTTGAACCATTTTGAACCCAGCGGTAATAAGACTGCTCATGAGGCTAGTGAAGCACGATCTAGGGCTTAGAACGCCTCATGTATGCAAAATACCATGCCAGTGTGGCTGCTATTACGTCGACCAAACAGTACACACTGTGGAGCAAAGCCGGACAGTACACGAAAAGTGCTTACTACTACGATATCCTGAAAAATTAGCTTTAGGAAATCTGCACCGAATTCAATTCGACGAAACATCTGTCATTATGAGGACGTTGGGATTTTGGGATAGCTTTGTAAAAGAAGCAGTAGGAATAAATACAACTGAAAACGGTGTCGACGGGGACGGCGGTTTCCAGCTCAGCACAGCCTGGGACCCGGTCATCGCGAGGTTGAAGCGGGGGCGACGGACACGGGACGAAAACATTGCCACAGCTGGAGAGGAAGCGCGCACCAGTGACGTCACAGCCAGCAGCGCGGCTATATAACGGCGAGACCACGACGACACAGTAGTCACTTACCACTTGTCAATAGTCGAGGAGAGCTCGGTCGAAAGCTCGTGGGATTTTAACCAATGACGCGGCTGAAAGCCCGAGAAGATTTTATTAATCGCTGAAGTTGTTCCCACAGGATAAAATTTGAAATTCCTTGTTAACACATCTAAAATTACAGATAAGAGGCCGGCCGCGGTGGTCTAGCGGTTCTAGGCGCGCAGTCCGGAACCGCGCGACTGCTACGGTCGCAGGTTCGAATCCTGCCTCGGGCATGGATGTGTGTGATGTCCTTAGGTTAGTTAGGTTTAAGTAGTTCTAAGTTCTAGGGGACTGATGACCACAGATGTTAAGTCCCATAGTGCTCAGAGCCATTTGAACCATTTTTGAACAAATAAGAATCGTGCTCCTCTACCTACAGGGAGACGCCCCATAATGTACTTCCCACAATGTACCATGAGGCTGACACAGCTGTGTCTCATATCAGTACTGTAAGTCTTGCTCTAGGCAGTTTTGCCTTCTGACACAATTCGCACTTCGCCGGCTGCTTAAAAGTTATCGCCTCAGTCTTTTTGAAGTGCACATCCTGTTGGAGAATTATGAGACATTCTGGAGCACCGTAATGTCCGAACATCAGGTGGGCCCAGTCTGTAACATCAACCTGCATTTTCTTCGGAATGGAGAGCTTCCGTCGCTCACTGTCCCTCCGGGTTTGGACGTACAGTACTCCATCCAGAAATCTGTACTATGTACGTACCGTCTCGGTCGCTCGATCTTCACGTACTTGATTCTTCATGCTGAGAAGTTTTGGATCGTCTAACTGATGTGGAGGTATATTCCGGATATTCATCTCTCTCTACCGTTTTGATGCTATGGATGCTCATTACCTTGCTCTCCGGGTGCTCCAGATCATCTTTGGGAATTCCAAGTTGATGACGGGATAGTGCATCTGGAACGACATTTTCTCTGCTCAGTACATACTGGACGGTACAGTTGAATTGCTGCAGGGCGGGTGCCCAATGCAGTAACCTGGTATTCCTATGCCGACAGCTGTTCAGGAACGTTTGTGCCAGTCACAGGTCTCTACTGTTACCTGGTAGACTAACAGATACTGTTAGAATCTGTGCAAGCTCCGGGCTACTGCTAATACTCTACTGGCCATTAAAATTGCTACACCACGACGATGACGTGCTACAGACGCGAAATTTAACCGATAGGAAGAAGGTGCTGTGATATGCAAATGATTAGCTTTTCAGAGCATTCAAATAAGCTTGGCGCCGTTGCTACACCTACAACGTGCTGACATGAGGGAAGTTTCCAACCGATTGCTCATACACAAACAGCAATTGACCGGCGTTGCCTGGAGAAACGTTGTTGTGATGCCTCGTGTAAGGAGGAAAAATGCGCACCATCACGTTTCCGACTTTGATAAAGGTCGGATTGTAGCCTATCGCGATTGTGGTTTATCGTATCGCGACACTGCTGCTCGCGTTGGTCGAGATCCAATGCCTGTTAGCAGAATATGGAATCGGTGGGTACAGGAGGGTAATACGTAACGCCTTGCTCGATCCCAACGGCCTCGTATCACTAGCAGTCGAGGTGACAGGCATCTTATCCGCATGGCTGTAACGGATCGTGCAGCCACGTCTCGACCCTGAGTCAACAGATCGAGACGTTTGCAAGACAACAACCATCTGCACGAACAGTTCGACGACGTTTGCAGCAGCTCGGAGACCATGACTGCGTTTACCCTTGACGCTGCATCACAGACAGGAGCGCCTGCGATGGTGTACTCAACGTCGAACCTGGGTGCACGAATGGCAAAACGTAGTTTTTTCGGATGAATCCAGGTTCTGTTTACAGCATCATGATGTTCGCATCCGTGTTTGGCGACATCGCGGTGAACGCATATTGGAAGCGTGTATTCGTCATCGCCATACTGGCGTATCACCCGGCGTGATGGTATGGGGTGCCATTGGTTACACGTCTCGGTCACCTCTTGTTCGCATTGAGGGCACTTTGAGCAGTGGACGTTACGTTTCAGATGTGTTACGACCCGTGGCTCTACCCTTAATTCGATCCCTGCGAAACCCTACATTTCAGCAGGATAATGAACGACCGCATGTTGCAGGACCTGTACGGGCCTTTCTGGATACAGAAAATGTTCGATTGCTGTCCTGGCCAGCAGATTCTCCAGATCTCGCACCAACTGAAAACGTCTGGTCAATGGTGGCCGAGCAACTGTCTCGTCACAATACGCCAGTCACTACTCTTGATGAACTGTGGTATCGTGTTGAAGCTACATGGGCAGCTGTACCTGTACACGCCATCCAAGCTCTGTTTGAGTCAATGCCCAGGCGTATCAAGGCCGTTATTACGGCCAGAGGTGGTTGTTCTGGGTACTGATTTCTCAGGATCTATGCACCCAAATTGCGCGAACATGTAATCACATGTCAGTGCTAGTATAATATATTTGTTCAATGAATACCCGTTTATCATCTGCGTTTCTTTTTGGTGTAGCAATTTTAATGGTCAGTAGTGTAGCTTCTTCCCAGTCACTCCGTATAGTACCTGACTGTCACTCGACACGCATCTTGCAAGAGAAATTATGCGATGCTCTTTGTATTCTCCCTCACTCTGTTCCTGCTATGATTCTGATACGATTGTATAGTAGGAAATGTCAGTAGCGACGAAGAATTTCCTGTTAAAATCTGGGTGGTGGAGCGGAAGACTGTTAGCTGGTCAGTCCTTAAAAGTCTGAAACTCGTGCTCGTTCTCTTCATACCAACAGATATTCTAAATCATTTTCTTACAAACAGCCATTGGGAGTAACTCGGCTACCGACATTCGTTTCCTGAAGTACAGAGATCGAGGCTATCACCACCGGTGGAGCATTGTCCTTCACGTTTTGCGGTGGCACACCGCTGTCACGGTTCGATTTATGCCTCCTTTCCGTACTGGTTTCTAACTGCACTGACATGATATTTCTTGCATTTTGGTTAAGCGATGGGTAATTATTATTCTGAATTCACATCGGATGGTTATTCACCCAGATAGGCCTCCTCTTGGTCTGTTTTTGGAGGTCTGCGACGTGTGGTTACCGCGACCTTATCCGTCATTAATGAGGGTGCTACTATTATGCTCTCTTAGAAACCGTATGAGGTAGACAGAGTTTCCAAGGACTGGTTAACACTGACAATACGGACGATCGGCAACTGCGTTCTTGCCCAATCAGGGATTCTATGACAGATCAGTGGAATCATCTCTTCCCGATCTATTGGCTGGTCCTGGTGATGTAACGCTGAGACCTTATATAGAAAGAACACTCTAAGAGTTCCGTCACTTGAACCGTATACCGGTTCTGTCATTAAAGAGTATCAGGAAGTTTGCTGATACGCCTAGTTACAGTACTGAGAGAAAAACTCTCGAATCAGTTCCTCGAAATCTGGATAATAACTTTTAGATATATGCCACCAAAGGCTCATCTCTGACATGAAGTGGCGGCCAAGTAGGTTCATTAGTTGCTGAGGTCTACAAAATTCTGCAGAAAGTTAATCAGAGGGATTATTGAGTTCGGTCGATTGAATTTTTCCCAGTTTTGAGGAGCAAGTGGCAAAGGAGAGCTCCAAGACTGCGAGCCTTTCACAACTCGAAACCATGACAGCTGCTCACGAGGTGAAGTTTGTAGGTCTGAATCAAAGAGAATCATTGTCTCCATCTCCATCGACCTGGTTTCCTCCCTCTGCCTCTGTTGCCATCATGAGCGAGGAATCTACATTTACAGGAAGGTGCATCTGTAGGTACAGGACAAACCTTCCATGCAGAATTGACTGGTTCCAACAAAGGGACAGCATACAGTCACTTGAAATGCACTACCCTGTTCTTTGTTATCACATCGGAAATGGCCTCCCTAGCGGTAGAAAGTGCCTCAAAGCTAAAGACGCAGGCATAACTACACCGAACGTGGAAGGTCTTAATGGAGCACAGCTCAATATGGATAGAAATGACTGCCCTGGCCACCCATAACTGTCCACGCCACGGCTCTAGCGTAGCTTTTTGACCATATATCTGTTAAGCAATGATTACGAATAGTTCGTCTATTTCCGTAATTTAGATCGATGTCTCACGGTTTGGAATCTATATTAGTCCAGGCCTCCTTGTTTTCTGCCATTGTCTTGTCCAGAAGCTCACCCTGTGACCTCAAACATAAAGCGTGAGCCTCCAAACGGTTTGAAACCTCATTACTGTTAGCCTTAAAGCCCTCAGAGAATGAACTTCTAACTGTTTCCAATGCTTTTGTTTGTTTATCAATTTTTGACATCAAGTCTCAGCTTAATTTTGCATTTATAATTTCCCTGGAATTTTGCAATTAGAATTTATCTCCTAACCTGGTATATTGCACCTGCATCATTGCTATTAGCTGACCCAACATAGCTTGCATATCACTAGCAAAAAAATGGCTCGGAGCACTATGGGACTCAACTGCTGTGGTCATAAGTCCCCTAGAACGTAGAGGGTAAAAATCGTAGAGGGAGACCAAGAGATGAATACACTAAACAGATTCAGAAGGATGTGGGTTGCAGTAAGTACTGGGAGATGAAGAACCTTGCACAGGATAGAGTAGCATGGAGAGCTGCATCAAACCATTCTCAGGACTGAAGACCACAACAACAACAAGCTAACTTAGGCTAAGGACAACACACACACTCATGCCCAAGGGAAGGGAGGACCTCTGCCGGGGGGGCGGAGGGGTAGGGGCGCGATCGTGTCCAGGCGCTCAGATCGCGCGGCTTCCCCGGCGGTAGATGAAATACGGATAAGACGGACTGTGACGATGTTTTCATCGTGCGATACGTCCACGATGGCAATGAGCAGAATTGTGGTAAAATCTGGTGCCAGTGTGACGCTATTAACCCATTTTACACGTCACATGAACTTCCGAGTTTGGTTTCTTTTCTGCATGTGACGACACATTGCTGTTTGATGCGGTGTGGAGGTCGAGGGTGATGTTGCAGGGCGCCACGCTTTTGCACCGTTATAGAGGAAAGTTGTAGGCACCTCTCAGCCAAATTTCAGACTTATGCATCGTAATGGGAGATAATTCCGAGGTTCTGAAAAAGTGGTCGTTTAATTTTGTTGCGCAGATCCTTGAAAACTGTATGTCTTTTGGTCGCCATTCTTCCTAGGTGGCACCGTCTTAAATTCTCAAATACTTCACCCTTGCACCTTTACATGACAATAACAATGAACGCGATACAAACAGCCAACCTTCCCTCTATTAAACACTTCTAAAGTTTGCATTAAGGTATTCTACATCACCTTCTTAGAGTTAACAGATGCTACTCGGTCTCCTGCTACTGTGATTTCTCTTTAAAACTATTTCTGAACATCACTTCCCGGACTTTTCGCAATTATCACCATGATAATAGACAAGATAGTGTAATAGTACCTTCTGTACCTTCATAAGTCATCAGTTTTCGGAATTTATTAGAGTCGCTGGTTGAAATGGAAGAGAAAAGTGATACATGGTTCAAATGGCTCTAAGCACTATGGAACTTAACATCTGCGGTCATCAGTCCCCTAGACTTAGAACTGCTTAAACCTAACTACCATAGCAGCAGCGCAGTTCCGGACTGAAGCGCCTAGAACCGCTCGGTCACAACGGCCGTATAAGTGACTCATGCCACTTGATTATCAAGTCGTTGTGACTCTTGAGTAAATCTTTCCTTCATACAGGGGAACTACAGTTCTCATCCTCTCTTCCCCGAAAGTCTGGTACGACTAATATAGTTGCTAGTTAACCCCTAAATCGATGCTAACTCATCGTATTTTTTATATTGCGGCCGGTATTTTGACCAGCTGAACGCCGTGGCGGTGGAAAGTCCATTAGCTTCATCCATAACCAACGTTTTCATGGAGAAACTTGAAGACATCGGTTTGGACACGGCTCCAGAGAAGCCAAGATGCTTTCATCGTTACGTCGACGCCCTTTTTACTGTCTGGACTCACAGACTTGAAAAACTGGAAGAATTCTTAGAACACTTGAACGGCCTTCAGGACCATGTTAGGTTTACGATTGAAGTAGAGATAGATGGTACTTTTCCCTTTCTTGACGTCCTCGTTCTCCGGAAAACCAGTGAAGAACCCAGCTACAGTGTGTGTAGGAAACTAACACACACGGATCGGTATCTGCACGCTCTTATCCACCAGCATGCGGCACAAAACGTGGTGTTTTGAACATCCTCGCTCACCGTACTTAAGTCGTCTCAGACGCTGAAAAATCTGTCACTAGAACTAAACCACTTCCGAAAAGTTTTCCGGAAAAATGGCTATAATCACAGCCAAGTATCACAGGCTATTTCTGGTGTAACACGCAGAAAAAACACCAGCGAAGACGTGATCAAGAAACTTCCCTTTTTGACTTTTTGTGGCACAGTGTCGGGAAAGATTAGCCGGCTCCTGAAGAGACAAAACATCTCATCTGTGTTCAGGCATCCAGCGGTAATATGACTACTCATGAGGCCAGTGAAGGACGATCTAGGGCTTTGAACACCTCATGTATGCAAAATACCATGTCAGTGTGGCTGCTATTACGTCGACCAAACAGTACACACTGTGGAGCAAAGTCGGACAGAGCACGAAAAGTGCTTACGCGTACGATATCTTGAAAAATAAGCCGTAGCAGAACGCGCTTTAGGAAATCAACACCGAATTCTATTCGACGAAACATCTGTTATTATGAGGACGAAGGGATTCTGGGATAGCGTTGTAAAAGAAACAGTAATAAAAATAACTGAAATCGGCGTCGACGAGGACGACGGTTTGCATCTCAGCACAGCCTGGGACCCGGTCATCGCGAGGTTGATGCGGGGGCGACGGACGCGGGACGAAAACATTGCCACAGCTGGAGAGGAAGCGCGCACCAGTGACGTCACAGGCAGCAGCGCGGCTGTATAACGGCGAGGCCACGAGGACACAGTAGTCACTTACCACTTCTCAATGGTCGAGCAGAGCTCGGTCGAAAGCTCGTGGGATTTTAACCAATGACGCGGTTGAAAGCCCGAGAAGATTTTATTAATCGCTGAAGTTGTTCTCACAGGATAAAATTTGAAATTCCTTGTTAACACATCTAAAATTACAGATAAGAGGCCGACCGCGGTGGTCTAGCGGTTCTAGGCGCGCAATTCGGAACCACGCGACTGCTACGGTCGCAGGTTCGAATCCTGCCTCGGGCATGGATGTGTGTGATGTCCTTAGGCTAGTTAGGTTTAAGTAGTTCTAAGTTCTAGGGGACTGATGACCACAGATGTTAAGTCCCATAGTGCTCAGAGCCATTTGAACCATTCTTGAACAGATAAGAATCGTGCTCTTCTACCTACAGGGAGACGCCCCATAATGTACTTCCCACAATGTACCATGAGGCTGACACAGCTGTGTCTCATATCAGTACTGTAAGTCTTGCTCTAGCCAGTTTTGCCTTCTGACACAATTCGCACTTCGCCGGCTGCTTAAAAGTTATCGCCTCAGTCTTTTTGAAGTGCACATCCTGTTGGAGAATCATGAGACATTCTGGTGCACCGTAATGTCCGAACTTCAGGTGGGCCCAGTCTGTAACATCAACCTGCATTTTCTTCGTAATGGAGAGCTTCCGTCGCTCACTGTCCCTCCGGGTTTGGACGTACAGTATTCCAACCAGAAATCTGTACTACGTACGTACCGTCCCGGTCACTCGATCTTCACGTACTTGATTCTTCATGTTGAGAAGTTTTGGATCGTCTAACTGATGTGGAGGTATATTCCGGATATTCATCTATCTCTAACCTTTTGATGCTATGGATGCTCATTACCTTGCTCTCCGGGTGCTCCAGATCATCTTTGGGAATTCCAAGTTGACGACGGGATAGTGCATCTGTAACGACATTTTCTCTGCTCAGTACATACTGGACGGCACAGTTGAATTGCTGCAGGGCGGATGCCCAATGCAGTAACCTGGTATTCCTATGCCGACAGCTGTTCAGGAACGTTTGTGCCAGTCACAGGTCTCTACTGTTACCTGGTAGACTAACAGATACAGTTAGAGTCTGTGCAAGCTCCGGGCTACTGCTAATACTCTACTGGCCATTAAAAATTGCTACACCACGAAGATGACATGCTACAGACGCGAAATTTAACCGACAGGAAGAAGATGCTGTGATAGGCAAATGATTAGCTTTTCAGAGCATTCAAACAAGGTTGGCGCCGGTGGCTACACCTACAACGTGCTGACATGAGGAAAGTTTCCAATCGATTGCTCATACACAAACAGCAATTGACCGGCGTTGCCTGGTGAAACGTTGTTGTGATGCCCCGTTTAAGGAGGAAAAATGCGTACCATCACGTTTCCGACATTGATAAAGGTCGGATTGTAGCCTATCGCGATTGTGGTTTATCGTATCGCGACACTGCTGCTCGCGTTGGTCGAGATCCAATGCCTTGTAGCAGAATATGGAATCGGTGGGTTCAGGACGGTAATACGGAACGCCGTGCTGGATCCCAACGGCCTCGTATCACTAGCAGTCGAGATGACAGGCATCTTCTCCGCATGGCTGTAACGGATCGTACAGCCACGTCTCGATCCCTGAGTCAACAGATCGAGACGTTTGCAAGACAACAACCATATGCACGAAGAGTTCGACGACGTTTGCAGCAGCTCGGAGACCATGGCTGCGTTTACCCTTGACGCTGCATCACAGACAGGAGCGCCTGCGATGGTGTACTCAACGTCGAACCTGGGTGCACGAATGGCAAAACGTAGTTTTTTCGGATGAATCCAGGTTCTGTTTACAGCATCATGATGTTCGCATCCGTGTTTGGCGACATCGCGGTGAACGCACATTGGAAGCGTGTATTCGTCATCGCCATACTGGCGTATCACCCGGCGTGATGGTATGGGGTGCCATTGGTTACACGTCTCGGTCACCTCTTGTTCGCATTGAGGGCACTTTGAGCAGTGGACGTTACGTTTCAGATGTGTTACGACCCGTGGCTCTACCCTTAATTCGATCCCTGCGAAACCCTACATTTCAGCAGGATAATGAACGACCGCATGTTGCAGGACCTGTACGGGCCTTTCTGGATACAGAAAATGTTCGATTGCTGTCCTGGCCAGCAGATTCTCCAGATCTCGCACCAACTGAAAACGTCTGGTCAATGGTGGCCGAGCAACTGTCTCGTCACAATACGCCAGTCACTACTCTTGATGAACTGTGGTATCGTGTTGAAGCTACATGGGCAGCTGTACCTGTACACGCCATCCAAGCTCTGTTTGAGTCAATGCCCAGGCGTATCAAGGCCGTTATTACGGCCAGAGGTGGTTGTTCTGGGTACTGATTTCTCAGGATCTATGCACCCAAATTGCGCGAACATGTAATCACATGTCAGTGCTAGTATAATATATTTGTTCAATGAATACCCGTTTATCATCTGCGTTTCTTTTTGGTGGAGCAATTTTAGTGGCCAGTAGTGTAGCTTCTTCCCAGTCACTCCGTATAGTACCTGACTGTCACTCGACACGCATCTTGCAAGAGAAATTATGCGATGCTCTTTGTATTCTCCCTCACTCTGTTCCTGCTATGATTCTGATACGATTGTATAGTAGGAAATGTCAGTAGCGACGAAGAATTTCCTGTTAAAATCTGGGTGGTGGAGCAGAAGACTGTTAGCTGGTCAGTCCTTAAAAGTCTGAAACTCGTGCTCGTTCTCTTCATACCAACAGATATTCTAAAGCATTTTCTTACAAACAGCCATTGGGAGTAACTCGGCTACCGACATTCGTTTCCTGAAGTACAGAGATCGAGGCTATCACCACCGGTGGAGCATTTTCCTTCACGTTTTGCGGAGGCACACAGCTGTCACGGTTCGATTTATGCCTCCTTTCCGTACTGGTTTCTAACTGCACTGACATGATACTTCTTGCACTTTGGTTAAGCGATGGGTAATTATTATTCTGAATTCACATCGGATGGTTATTCACCCAGATAGGCCTCCTCTTGGTCTGTTTTTGGAGGTCTGCGACGTGTGGTTACCGCGACCTTATCCGTCATTAATGAGGGTGCTACTATTATGCTCTCTTAGAAACCGTATGAGGTAGACAGAGTTTCCAAGGACTGGTTAACACTGACAATACGGACGATCGGCAACTACGTTCTTGCCCACTCAGGAATTCTATGACAGATCAGTGGAATCATCTCTTCCCGATCTATTGGCTGGTCCAGGTGATGTAACGCTGAGACATTATATAGAAAGAACACTGTGAGAGTCCCGTCAGTTGAACCGTTCAGTCATTAAAGAGTATCAGGCAGTTTGCTGATACGCCTAGTTACAGTACTGAGAGAAACTCTCGAATCAGTTCCTCGAAATCTGGATAATAACTTTTAGATATATGCCACCAAAGGCTCATCTCTGACGTGAAGTGGCGGCCAAGTATGTTCATTAGTTGGTGAGGTCTACAAAATTCTGCAGAAAGTTAATCAGAGGGATTATTGAGTTCGGTCGATTGAATTTTTCCCAGTTTTGAGGAGCAAGTGGCAAAGGAGAGCTCCAAGACTGCGAGCCGTTCACAACTCGAAACCATGACAGCTGCTCACGAGGTGAAGTTTGTAGGTCTGAATCAAAGAGAATCATTGTCTCCCTCTCCATCGACCTGGTTTCCTCTCTCTGCCTCTGTTGCCATCATGAGCGAGGAATCTACATTTACAGGAAGGTGCATCTGTAGGTACAGGACATACCTTCCATGCAAAATTGACTGCTTGCAACAAAGAGACAGCATGCAGTCACTTGAAATGCACTACCCTGTTCTTTGTTATCACATCGGAAATGGCCTCCCTAGCGGTAAAAACTGCCTCAAAGCTAAAGACGCAGGCACAACTACACCGAACGTGGAAGGTCTTAATGGAGCACAGCTCAATATGGACAGAAATGACTGCCCTGGCCACCCATAACTGTTCACGCCACGGCTCTAACGTAGCTTTTTGACCATATGTCTGTTAAGCAATGATTACGAATAGTTCGTCTATTTCCGTAATTTAGATCGATATCTCACAGTTTGGAATCGATATTAGTCCAGGCCTCCTTGTTTTCTGCCATTATCTTGTCCAGAAGCTCACCCTGTGACCTCAAACATAAAGCGTGAGCCTCCAAACGGTTTGAAACCTCATTACTGTTAGCCTTAAAGCCCTCAGAGAATGAATTTCTAACTGTTTCCAATGCTTTTGTTTGTTTATCAATTTTTGACATCAACTCTCAGCTTAATTTTGCATTTTGCATTTATAATTTCCCTGGAATTTTTCAATTAGAATTTATCTCCTAACCTGATATATTGCACCTGCATCATTGCTATTAACTGACCCAACATAGCTTGCATATCACTAGCAGCAACAGTTTGTGGGTACATAGTACTTTTCTTTTGCTGTCTTGCGTCTGTAGCTGGTGGTGTCAAGGGCCATCCAATGGATCCCTCACCATCAGCGTGCTGTGACGTATTGGCATTAGATGCAGTGTTCTGATTGTGGCAGCAGTATCGGAGGCAGTAAAGACGCAAACCTCCGATGGTGGGGTGGCGATGGCTGTGGCATCCTCGGCAGACACGTTATTTTGGCACCTTGAAATGTGGCAGTGTGCTGTCAAAACACTGTGGACACTCAGCGATAATTAAAGAATTAAGTAGATAATCCTAATAGTTAAGAGAAATAAGGAGATGAAAACCGTGTTAGTCACGGCAGCATTTTATTACGAGAATAATCTCAAAAGTAAGGTCTCCTATTTTTCTGTAAGTACATGGGCCATGTTTATTTCTACAATGGTTTACACCAGTTTACAGCTTGAACATTTAGCTATTTTCCGACATAATCACCATTTCTGTCGATGCATTTTTGTAGACGGTGTGGCAGTTTTTGTGTGCCCATGTCATACCAGCTCGCCGCCATGCTGTTCAGAAAGTTATGAACCTCTTCTTTCACCTCGTCGTCGGAGATGAATCGCTTTCCGGCCAAATTTCCTTTTAATCTAGGGAACAGGTGATAGTCACTGGGCGCCAAGTCAGGAGAATTGGGTGGGTGAGTGATTATGTTCCACTGAAACTGTTGCAGGAGAGCAACGGTTTGCCGAGCGATGTGTGGGCGAGTGTTATCATGGAGAATGTATATGCCCTTGCTCAATATTCCTCATCTCCGTTCTGAATTGCCCGTTTGAGTTTTTTCAGAATCTCACAGTAGTTGTCAGCGTTAATTGTGTTCCCAGCGATTCAGCTCCGTCGACGAGGTGAAAGAAGAGGTTCATAAGTTTCTGAACAGCATGGCGGCGAGCTGGTATGACATGGGCATAAAAAAACTGCCACAGCGTCTACAAAAATGCATCGACAGAAATGGTAATTATGTCGAAAAATAGCTAAATGTTCAAGCTGTCAACTGATGTAAACCACTGTAGAAATAAACAGGTCTATGTTCTTATAAAAAAAAATAGGAGACTTTACTTTTGCGATTACCCTCGTACAATAGGAATGGTGAAAACTGCATAACAGTCGGAGTGTATATAGTGGAGATATTTGTGTTTAAATGCAGTGAGCCGGTCAGAATTAACTTAAAAGTGGATGGAACGTGAGGAGGCTGGATAGAACATTCAGGGAGAAGCGCTTGTAGCGGGTCCAGATATTTTCATCAGTGTTGCGGGTGAAACCTGCAGAGTGCAAAGTGAAGGAGGAGGCATAAGGATATTGAAAAAGAATCAGAAGTAAAAGTTAAGACGTAGTTTATGGGGGTAGACACTCACTCACTTTGGTTGCTGTGGACGAATCCCTTAGTGGATACTGCTCTAAGGAAAAGTAGTGCACCTCAGATTTTACTGCGGCGGACAGCAGTGAATTTGCTGTATTTATTAAGCAATGTTTGCCTCCAGGTCAGTATGTCGCAGAGAAATATATAATTACAAAAAGAGGTAATATTTGCTGAAGTGTAACGTCTGACGTCACTGCCAATATGTAGCTGAGCAGTCGGAATATGCACCATTGTTAGAGTAGACGCGGCTCGGTGGTGGAACCGGACGGACGTTTACTGAATATCGCTCCATCATGATCGTAGAATAAACATTGCTACTGCCCATACTGTGCCAGTAACGTTTTCTATGTTAAGTCACGCCGACAGTGAACTTTAATACTGTGTTTTGAGTATACAATCTAAGAAAAAAAAAGACGCACCACGAAGGACTTATCCTAATGGGACGGAAATCGTAGATGTGACGTACGTGTACAGCCAAAAAGTTATTACAATACCAGAAAAACTGGATGATTTATTCGAGAGAAGTAGCTTTACAAACCGAGCAACTCAATAACGCGTTGGTCCACCTCTGCCCCTAATGCAAGCAGTCAGTCCGCTTGACATTGATTGATAGAGTTGTTGGATGTCATCCTGAGGGATATTGCGCCAAATTGTGTCCAATTGATACGTTAAGTCGTTTAAATCCCGAGCTGATTGGAGGAACCTGCCCGTGTTCTCAGTTGGGGAGAGATGCAGCGACCTTGCTAACCAAGGTAGTGTTTGGTGAGCACGAAGGCAACCAGTAGAAACTCTTGCTGTGTGCGGGCGTTCATTATTTTGCTGAAATATAAGACCAAGATGACTTGACATGAGTGGCAACAAAACGGGACATAGAATATCGTCACTTGCTGCTGTGTTGTAAGTGTGCCGCGGATGACAACCAAAGGGGTTCTTTTATGAAAAGAATCGGAACCCAGACTCCTGGTTGGCGGGCTGAATGGCTGGCGACAGCCAGGTTGGTATCCCACCACTGTCCGGGGCGGTCCCAAATACGTCTTCGGTGGTCATTGGGACTCAGCTCGAAGCGGTACCCATCAATGAAGACAGTTGTGTTCCAGTCAATGAGATTCTCCCGAATTTTGAAATACACTTCGAAAGCACCAATTCCCCTCCCAGAGGCCCTACGAAATCTACGATGGCTGCAAGTCGACTCACAGCTCCCAAAGCACTCCACGAAATTATTTGACATTTTGAACTTCCTACCAATCAGAATATCGCTGATAATCTAGGCTTTCTCGTTTGGAACTTTTTGATCTCACTCCCAGTAAGGTGTTACTTCCTATCAGTATATCCAGAAGTTTCTCTGAAACGGGTGTTGCAAATCTCTGACCCTTGAGATCAGCCTTGTCGGCTCTGGCCAGCATCCATTTAGGAGCATTAGGGAAAGACCAGTCCATCACACTGAGGCCGAACGAACACCCCCTTTGCACCAGCTACTGAAAAGTGGCTCTGGTGACCGCAATAGTGTAAAGAAGAAAATCATGCAACTGAAAAAAAACTTAGGCTGGGAGACCTAGTAAGAACATTTACTGTGCTAAACAATCTTGCACAATTGTTATTTAGCTCACACTAGTACGTGATGTCACATGCGTTGTTACTGCGATGTAACTTAAGAACGCCGCTGCCAGATTCCTCATAGCCGAACAACGACTCACCAGCCCACAACCACAAGAATTCTTACTGCATTTCGTTCTGAATAATTAAGAAATCCCTTTCACTTGGTATGCGATATTGGTGAAATTCTGACTGAGCACTTAAACTGGAGTTAAGATGCTCTTTGCGGGAAATTGTGTGAATTACTTCATATTTTAGAGAAACACAGCAAGCTTTTTCACACAGTCATCGAAAGGGAAATGGGTCGAGATTAGTTTTGTTCGTCTTAAAGTATCACAATGTGTCGCAGCAAGATCTATAGCTCCTTGCCCCAAATTCCTGTCTCAGACGGTTACCGACACATCACTCTTTATCACGCTGCCCCTTCCTTGAGAGAACAATTCTGTTTATGCACAGTCCGAAGGTGTGATTATCCTATGTTTTACTTAGTTTATCAATTCTACTACAATCGCAACATCTGTTATTGATCTTAATTACAGCATTCTTTCATTAAGAAGACGCACGAAACAGCCGATTCATATAATATAGATTACTTTCAGTTTTCATACTTCAAGTGTTAATATCAAATCTCTCTGTGTTGCAAGCACTCGACTATGGAATAACCTTCCATCCAACATCAGAAATGTTACAGATTTCCTCAATTTCAAAAATAAATGGTAGGAGCTCTCCATTTACTTCTCGCTGATTCCATATACACACATAAGTCGGAGTTCTCATTGTAGGATTACCCGAAGTGTTAAGACACATTTTAACATCTAGCCTCCTTTATCTCTATATTTCGTTTTTTCGCTGTTTCCATTTTTCTTCTTCCCTTTCAAAATTTCATTTTATTATTAATTATTATAATATAAATGAGACATAAGCAGCTAAGACAGTTAATGGATAATAACCACTTATATAGTCTCATATGTTGTCTTTATGGTAACGTCAAGTGTGGTGAAACGGATCCCTTTGCACTGTGAATCTTTGGTAAAGGATCTCGTTTATAATTTTCCGTCTTGATACACTTTGACTGTAAGTCGTTTATTTCCTGGCTATTTGCAGGTTCGTCTTATTTGACAAAGAACATGGCAAAGAAAGGAAAAATCTTTTCTATATAGTCTCTTTTAGAAATGGTTATAAAAATTCAGTTATAGATTTCTCCGCCTCCTGGACGTCTATCGATGCTGTTTAAACAGGCACTCAACAAATTCTGCGAATCGTTGATTTGTGCATTAGCTATTACAGATGGAATTAATATTTTCCAACACTAATAGACAGTACGATTATTCCTCAGGTAAACGGACTGTGTACTGTTATCTTCACGTAATTTAAAGGCCTTTCTGATCCTGAAACGACAAAACATTCTTTTGTAAATACACGTCATTGAAGTAGTATAAAGCCAAAGATATACTTCTGATATTTTGCACTTTTTGAGATCAAACAACTTTTTCATATGCACCAACAATCTAATTAAATTTTCATAATAGGTGCAACTGAAATAATCTCCTTGGTTATACATGAAGAGCCAAAGAAACTGATGCATTTGCCTAATATTGTGTAGGGCCCCCGCGAGCACGCAAAAGTGGCGCAACACGACGTGGCGTGGACTCGACTAATGTCTGTAGCAGTGCTGGAGGGAACTCACACAATGAATCCTGCAGGGCTGCCCAAAAATCCTAACAGTACGAGGGGTGAATGTCTCTTCTGAACAGCACGTTGCAAGGCATCCCAGATATGCTCAATTATGTTCATGTCTGGGGCGTTTGGTGCCCAGCGGAAGTGTTTACATTCAGAAGTGTGTTCATGGAGCCGCTATGCAGCAATTCCGGACACGCGGACACGTGAGGTGTCGGATTGTCCTGCTGGAATTGCCCAAGTTCGTCGGAATGCACAATGAACATGAATATATATATGTAGGTGATCAGACAGGATACGACTCACCGGTCAGAGTCGTGTCTAGACGTATCAGGAGTCCCATATCATTCGAACTGCACACACCCCACACCATTACAGAGCCTCCACCAGCTTGAACAGTTCCCTGCTGACATGCAGGGTCCATGTATTCATGAGGTTGTCTCCATACTCGTACACGTCCATCCGTTCGACACAATTTGAAACGAGACTCGTCCGACCAGGCAACATGTTTCCAGTCAAAAATGGGTCAAATGGCTCTGAGCACTATGGGACTTAACATCTATGGTCACCAGTCCCCTAGAACTTAGAACTACTTAAAGCTAACTAACCTAAGGACAGCACACACAACACCCAGCCATCACGAGGCAGAGAAAATCCCTGACCCCGCCGGGAATCGAACCCGGGAACCCGGGCGTGGGAAGCGAGAACGCTACCGCACGACCACGAGATGCGGGCTGTTTCCAGTCATCAACAGTTCAGTGTCAGTTTTGACGGGCCCACGCGAGGCGAAAAGCTATCTGTCGTGTAGTCGTCAAAAGTACACGAGTGGACCTTCGGCTTCGAAAGCCCATATCGATGATGTTTCGTTGAATGGTTCTCACGCTGACATTTGTTGATGGCCCAGCATTGAAATATGCAGCAATTTGGCGAAGGAATGCATTTCTGTCACGTTGAACGATACTCTTCAGTTGTCGTTGGTCCCGTTCTTGCAGAATGTTTCTCCAGCCACGGCGATGTCGGAGTTTTGATGTTCTACCGGATTCCTGCCATTGTAGCACCAGTAACCGGTCCAACAACTGCACCAGACACATGCTGTCTTATGTTGCCGACCGCGGCGCGGTATTCTGCCTGTTAACATATCTCTTTTTTTTAATACGCATGCCTATACCGGTTTCTTTGGTGCTTCAGTGTATAATTTGGTATGCCTCATTACATGAACATTAATTATTATTCACGAAACAGTGCCATACGATTTATTTTCACGAACAATATACAAAGTTGGCCACTTAATAAAATCTCTTGACTGACCCCTCAAAAATGAACTTGAATCGAAAGTGGCAAATAAGAGGACAAATACAATTTAAAAGACAACATAACACTGATTATTAATCCATTTATTTCAGCGTTGGTCATAATCGCCGTAGGAGACGTGGCGCAGCTAACGGCTGCTTGTTGCGGTGTACAGACGTGAGCCAGGTGGGTCTTGTAATGGCGGCGTCAGAGAAAAGTGCTGCCGAAGTATGGCCGTTAGCGCTCGCGAGATATTCGTGACGTACTTGCTGCAAGTAAAAACAAACAAAACATTTAGTAGTTTAAGTTAAAAGAAAGAAGTATTATAATATACTAATTAGATTAATTGTAATTAGCGCCATAAATCGTTTAGGCGCCGAAGACCTCTCGGTGATGCTGCGCAACTTCGGTATCGCTACGAAAGGTAAGCAGGTCTACAACGTAAACTGAAAACTGTCTGAAACGAAGATCGTACCGTGAGCAGGAGAAAAAAGGGGATAAGTAAACAAAATCCTTACGAATGTTTCTGTTGTACTACTGTACATAACAATGCTTCGTGTACGTCGAACGTCAGTCCCCTCATGTCATTAACTGTGTTTCTATCAACGCTTGGTCCGATGAGACCTTATAGTTGTACCTGTACACGTAGTTATACTAATGAAACAACTAATATACAGTTTAGTAATGATTAATTGAGGGAATCCTTCTCTTACACGTTTAACTTTTTAAGACATTTGTAACTCGATGTATTTAATTCCGTGAGTAACGGAGTTACCACAAATGCGTAGAAGTGTAGGGACACTGACTTGAGCATGCAAAGTCTGACCTCATATTAGCACTCGAAGTGAATACAGATGGAGGTACAGTGCTTGTTTTCTATCAGAATGAGTCACTAAAGGAAGTTGAGTTCTAAAGAGACACGATGGTCGGGGCAAATAAGTTCGGCCTTACAACCTAGAGGATGTACAGGAGTTTTGGTGTGCCCACATCCACTAATAGCGGTGATATTGCCAAGCCGACGCCTCT
Organism: Schistocerca cancellata; assembly: GCF_023864275.1. Taxonomy (NCBI): domain Eukaryota; kingdom Metazoa; phylum Arthropoda; class Insecta; order Orthoptera; family Acrididae; genus Schistocerca; species Schistocerca cancellata. The sequence continues at coordinate 159,244,026 of NC_064633.1, forward strand.
GGCAATAGAGACCGTGTGTTAGGGTTTTACAAATTACCTTGCAGGGACAGCTATATTATATTGAGTCCCTTTGAAAAGGAATTCATCTTTACAAGGATCAACTGTGGGACGATCCTAGAGAGGCGACGAGATTCGGTTTTCACTGTCGTTGCAGTACACAGAAGCCGCAGAGTACAAGGGCGCCGCTTAGACTCCTGCGAGTAAAATCAAGGTTGGCCTGGAGAATACTGGATGAAAGTATTATGGGATGAGGAACTCAGATGACTGGATTTGTAGCAACAGGTGTTTATATCTGTTGTTGTTTTGTGTGGTCGTTGGTCCTAAGAAGTGGTCTCTCAGGTTTTTCGGCGTGACTGATTTATGTTGTACTCGTGCATGTTTAACCGAATGGCTGATTCCATTTTTTGCGTGGTACTTCGACGACCGATCCAGTCTTCTTCTTCATGCGTTGCAACCTGTCTTGTTATGGCTACTCGCTGCCTGGAGTTCAGTCAGTCTATGAACTATTGTTGGTGTCGTGCCACTCAAAAAATGGTTCAAATGGCTCTAATCATTGTCGGACTTAGCATCTGAGGTCATCAGTCCCCTAGACTTAGAACTACTTAAACCTAACTAACCTAAGGACATCAAACACATCCATGACCGAGGCAGGATTCGAACCTGCGACCGTAGCAGCAGCTTGGTTCCGGACTGAAGCGCCTAGAACCGCTAGGCCACAATGGCCGGCTGTCGTGCCACTGCTCATAGCCTAATTTGATTCCTGGCGCCTGGTACCGACATTGGGTTCATTTGTTTTTCGATGTGCACAATGTTGTTTTAAGGATTTACAGCGCCTATGAGCAAACACAGCAGGAATTCCAGTCAAAATCAACCATGCCGGCGGGAGGAATTGAGAAAGGAACAGAAAAGCCAAGCAATGCTTATTTGCGATTTACGGAGATGTAAAGAATTTGGAGAGCGTAGGTTTTTAATTAACTAGTAGAGAATGCTCGTGAGAGACAAATTAATTGTGAAAGTGCTTGTGAAATAGATATAAATTATGGAAGGTAGTATGGGAGAATTTTCTTCTCATTTGCAGCTGTTCCTTAGACCAACATTTCTTCTTTTGAGCAGTACCTTACACCACAAACAAGCAGCCTAAACCGGCAAAAGTTTGTCCATCACCCATGGTCTTGAGATTATGAAAGGAGATCGCGGAGAACAAGTGACCAACAACTGTTTGGTCATCGTCCTTGCGGGATCTCCTTTTACATTCTTTGGACTATTGCACCTAAAATACACAACTTATTTTTATCAGTTCGCTTCCGAAGCTAAGGTGATATAATAAAGTTTATGAGATCCAACGTGAAGTTAATCAAGTATAATGTGTATTTCTCCTTCAAAATTTTTCAGCTGATGCCCCAGATAAGCGAACTATTTTTTGAGGGGGTCCTGTGAAGCCTATGAACAAGCTACGCTCGATGGAATACTCAAGGACTGGCCTACAGGTTTTCCTCCTACGGATTAAATTTAACTGTGCACCAATCTTAAACATGGAGAAAATCGTAAAGTTTCGCATGGTTTCTTGAAGATGGAGAAATTCTATAAAATAATTCGCCGGTACGATCGGAATTCTTGCAACAAGACACGAAGGAATACATCCTGCTCCGAGTTTAGTACCTTATAGAGCTCTCTTTCCCAGAACGTCATTACCTCCTTGACATCACTGGACACAAATTAGGAGCTGCCAGTTGCTTCCTTGCTGAGATGCAGAAATCTCGGCTGATGATTTAATCGCACCGCCATGCTGCCACTCAGACACGGAACCTCTCCAGTACGAGGGGTCAGAGGTCACCATGGAGCAACGTAAACGTACACTTGCAGTCTCGTCGCTTTAGCGAACAGCCATCACCGCACAGCTCTCTAACTACATGTAAAAAGTGTGTATCACGCAACGTCGGTGCCACGGAACGCGTTGCCGGCGACTGGCTTGACTGCGGTGTCCAATTAATTCAGACGTGACGAATATCGTAAACAAGCACAACACATTACTCTGTACTCCAAGGCGCGGGAATGGATGAGATGCATCTGTACGTGTCACCAAATGTCTGAGGCGACGTGCACAGACAACTTTCTTTCATTCTTTTGCAAGTGGGACTTCATCCGAATACTATGATGAGAGGTAGGACTTATTGAAGTACACAAAAACTTTTAAGTTTCTCATACATTTTCAGATCTGGTTTCATCACCAGGATCTATAAATCGTGGCGATATGTTCGTACCCAGATATGTTCTGTCTGAATTCCTAGGATAAAAGAAACATTTAATCTCTAGCCATTGGCTAAAGTGACGGAAGTTGTAACGGTAAGGGGTCCCCAATCACGAAGTTGCGTACCAACTCCCAACATACTTCTGTCATCTCATACAGCAAAAACATAGACCATTGTTGATGGAGATCCGTCTTCTCTCCTCGTAGTTAAAATAAATAGAAATTATCTTTTATTGTTTTTAATACCAAATATTTTAATTTTTAATACCAAATATTTTATCCTTTTAAAACTGTAAACTCTGCTTGCATTTGGTCCCTCAGAACGAGAGCGGAGTTGAGCTTTCAATAAAGGAAAAAAAAACACCCTTATGCGAAATGAAAGTAATACAGTTGCTTTCATCTAACGTCACATGTCAATGGTCACCGCTTGCACTACAAAAAAAGATGCTATAATGCATATCGTGGTTTCTTCACGCGAAAGACTGATGGCACATGAGTACTAATAAAACGAGACATTAGTTAAAAATAATACCCTCTTTAAGCTGTGATTCCTGACCCACTGCAGAGTACATTCTTCATAAACTAATAGAATGTGATAAATACAAGCATCTGAGAGCAAATACTCTGTACATATTTAAAAAATTAAAGATTTTTTTTCTTTGACTAGTTCTTATTTCCAAGAATTAGTCTGTTGTCAAATATATTACCCATTTCGTATCTCTTTGTAGAAGGGAACTTTAAAATTTCAAGAAATTTTCTGTACGTAATTAGATTTTATGTTAAAAATTTGTAGATTATGTCAGGTGCCCTCGCATTTGAACTAATGTACTATAAACTAATTATCTCGCACAGTTGCTCGCTTATCTTTATACAGTTTGTTTACATAATATATAGTGTTTTATGTATTGCAATGAAATCAGATAAATCTCTTTGTTTCGTTATGTGAGATAAGTTTATTTGTGAAATGAGCTTTGCATCAAACCTACAATAAATAAATAAATAAATAAAAAGAAGACTTTAGTTTTTGACTAATGTAAGACGTTACTAAGATCTTGCGTTTTCAATAACGGTCTCTCCTTAATCCCTCAGTTGTATAGGATAAAGATGTTACGAACACTTGTTGAGGAGATGCGTTTCGCAGAAGCAAAGATTAACAAGTGCCCATAGTTCTTCAGGCATGCACTTAAGAGCCCATGTTTACTCAATTTTTCTTCTTCTTTTGGTTCATATTAGCTTCTCCCAAAACATGGGAAGCAAAGAGCTTGCATTAGAAGAGGTATCAGAACGATTTTCTCTTATAACTTGCGACTCGGTCGTTTCCGGGCCAGGATACATTACCTCAAACTGATACATTTACCTTTCTCCATTATCCCTGAATCCCACCACAGAGTACCCTGTACAGTGCCAGAAACATGTGGGCGTCTTTACGTGGCTCTTTACAAACTTTGTTTTATGGTAAGTAAAGTAATTATTTCAATGTTAAGATCGGATGGTGATAATATTATTTCATCCGACTAATCTTAATGCAATAAGAATCATATATATTTAATAATCTTGGATTTTTAAATCTCTGTGCCCGTGCTGGGATAAAAAAACTGATTAATGAAGTTCGTCTTTTGGCATAAGATGGTTTACCCAAACATGTTTCGCTACAGTTGTGGGATCCTCAATAGGAGCGCATTTATTTTCTCTGAAAATATAAGTATTAGATCTTCTGTGTACGTCTAATATGTCTTAGCTTTAGATTACATGTTTTTTTTTCCTTTGACTACACATAATAAATATACTCATTCGGTAAAGGCCTGAAATGTGTTATCAAGAGACGTATATTGAGGCCAGAAACATCAGAACTGTAGCTGAAGAAGATAGACTGCAACTATTAACAAAACAACTTTTTTATTCGGCTTTTTTGTAGGGGAGTCACACTGCCACTTAATATACATTTTTGAACCAATATACAGTACATACTGTATATGCACATATTCCGAGCTAGCAGCCTGTTTATGTTATCTTACGCACACGCACACACACACACACACACACAGCCGGCCGCGGTGGTCTAGCGGTTCTGGCGTTGCAGTCCGGAACCGCGGGACTGCTACGGTCGCAGGTTCGAATCCTGCCTCGGGCATGGGTGTGTGTGATGTCCTTAGGTTAGTTAGGTTTAAGTAGTTCTAAGTTCTAGGGGACTTATGACCTAAGATGTTGAGTCCCATAGTGCTCAGAGCCATTTGAACCATTTGAACACACACACACTCACACACACACACACACATACTCGAGTTTTGTATCTACACCTACACGTTAATTCTGGAAGACTCTGAACAGTGCTTGGTGGAGGGCACATCGTACTAATGTTATCGCGTTTCAGTCCAGTTCCAGAGACATATTAATCGAGGGAAAAATGACTTAAAATGGACTTGTACGTGACTTAATCTCTCGTATCTTACTCTCTATGCGAGATATTCAGCGTATATCAACGTGAACTTAAAAAGTAAATTATAGCTGCATCACATTAAAACCTGACCTGAACATCAGATACAAATGAAAATAACGGGGGTATACTTTAATATATTGTAGGCATAGTAGTACATTTAGGGAAGTCGGCAGAGGACAGCGCAAATCCATCAACTGTGGTAGCCGTTAACTTTTAGTATGTATTCGGGTAGCAAAGATGTCGTTGGCACTGTCTTCTTACCGTAGTCGCTTAATGAGGATGCCACCAACACCGTGTGATGTAGGAGTTTTCTGTAAGCACAGTGGCTAAGCATTAAGCGTGTTACAATATTCTCGAATGTTCTGGAGCATTGATGGTTCTTGTACAAAACTTAGACACCAAAAAACGACGTAATTTTGTCGTAGCTCCTCTCTTTTAATGTGGACGACCCTTAGAATCATCCATCCCGTCTTTCTCTGATTACTTGTTCGAAGACGTTGAAAAGATCTGCAGATTGTTCTTCTACATGTGAGCTTTGACATGTAACTGTTGATGCAGTGGATCCGCTATGAGGCTTGCGAGTTTAGGCTTTATGGTCCGTTTAAGTGCCCCGGTTTTTTTCTTATTTGCTAGATCTGTGGGAGTCGGTAAGTTATGTAAGAGTGACGTGCATCTCTTGGTTGACTATGTGGTGTCAAAGCAGTAAGGTGTGTCGACTAGGAGACGTGACAAAACAGCAGAAGGGAGCTGTCCTGCTGAGACGTACCCATTACCGCATAGCTAAAGAAGCTGCTCGTTTTATTAGTGCAACAACGCTGACTGTCCAACATGTCTACGAGAAATGGTGTACCTCTCACAACTATGTACACGGAGTGAGAACCGAGGTCATAAAAAGATTCGAACCGAACGCCACGTCTTGACAGAGACAAACGGTTCCCGAACGCGACAGGAATTGCTGCTGCCACTGAACACAGGTCCATCTCAACCAGTTTTCGAGTGAACAGTACGCGACAGATATTTAGAGTTGGGTACCTCTCGAAAGTCCGTTGCTCACTGCAACACATAAGGCTGCATGCCTTCAATGGGTTTAACGAACTGGACAGTAGCTAACAGAAGGCGCGTAGTGTGCACCGATGAGTCGCGATTTCTCTTCTTTTCAAGTGATACAAAGCGCCGAATACAATGACGCCCCAATAAGGCGTTATGTATGGAGGGTACGGTTCAGCTCAGCGATGGCTGACGTTCTCAGGATGTTTTTGTACCATGACTTGGGCCGTTCTTAGGTTACCATGACCATGTTTATTTCGGCATACTCGGTGACCAGGTGTTGTCCGTTCTTCTATGTCTTGATGACGAGTACACTGTGGAAACTCCCATCTTCCAAGGTGACAAAAGTGGGGCTCAGGCACCGTACCGCACCTCGGTTAGCTCGCAAAATCACCTTATTTAAAACCCACATACAGTGTCTGGAATTATTTAGGACATCGAGATACGAGGGCTGTTCGGAAAGTAAGGCCCGATCGGTCGCAAAATGGAAACCGCAATGAAATCAATTTTTTTTTATTTGCAACAGTTAGCCACATTTTCCAACTGCCTCCCAAAATATTCGCTGCTCCGACTTAGATAATTGTCGTGGTACTCCTCACAGAAAGCAACCGCCTGTGCTTTCCGCCAATTCTCTACGCTGTTCTGCCTTCCGTTGTTTGTGCCAAAATGTTGTCTTTGTAACCAGCGATTCGTGTGAGCAGAGATGAACATCGGAGGGAGCCAGTTAAGGGCTGTATTGTGGATGATCTAACACTTACCATGGAAAAAGCTGCAGGAGCGTCATCATTGCCCCTCCAGAATGCGGCTGAGAGTTGTCTTGAAGAAAGAAACGCATGGCATTTATGTTATGTGGGCTGCAGAGCTTCAGGCGAAATCTCTCGCCACATCCACATACTCGGCGGGACTGACCACTTTGCATTCTGAACTGAAAAGAGCAACGTGAAGCGATCGACAGGCACAATAGAGGCACTGCCCAACACATCTGTACAATGTTCCATTGGATTTTCACAGGGATTTCCATTTCGTGCCAAATCGGACCTTCCATTCCGAATACATCCCACAAAACGTAACAGTCAACAACACTTCAGTCTGGTAGTTCTATGGTATCTGTTCATCAAAGAGAGACTTCATCTGGATATGGCATACCTGGAAACGTATAGACTCTCTTTCTTACCGAATTGAGGACATTGCGAAGACCACACTGCGAGTTACGCAGCATTGGGATTGTTGCACAGAAGAGCAGTGATTAAGTGCAGCAATAAAATTTTGCTGGAATCGACTATGCCGAGGCTAAGTGGAGCATGTCCGCTGAGTATGCAGCGATGACTTAACTAATGTCAGCACTCGGAAGAATGGAAGTACAACCAAACCGGGGCTCAGTGCCGCAGCGTGTGCGAAAGATAACGTCAGAGACATCTGATTTAGCACTCAGACAACACTATAGAGCAAACACGACGGTGTACTGTAACGGTGCTATTTGAAGTAACCTCACCTCGCTATGACTCAAGAAGCCTTTCATGCTGTAAACTTTGCGTAGAGGAACGCTATGAAGCCCTGAAGTTAAACATTAGGACAGCCAAGAGTGCTGACAGCCTCAGAAAACGGGGGCACATACGGTCACGCACAAGGGCAACGACGTCATCGACTGTTATAAAAACGTCTCCTTCTTTCCACTCACTCTCAGAGCTAGGCCACTCCGTCTGCATCACTGATACGGTGGAAGGTCAGCTCTACTAATGGCATGATGGCCTGCTGAATATAACTAGCGAGGATAACATGATAAGTGCCATAATCCATTTCCCCAGAAAATTCGCTCAGTGAAAGAGGAGTCAAAATAAGTAAACACGCGTCAAGGCTTATCCGCAGAAATTTGACCGTTTGCGATACAACAACGCTCAAAATTTTCGAGGCATTCTATGTTTCTTTTAACGCACGATAATCTCACCTGAAATGGTGGCAAAGTGGATAGTGTCGCGGCTTCTCACTTTTGCGCCCCGTGTTCGAAACCCGATTGCTGTTTTTATTTGTTTTATTTTTATTCTTTTTCATTTATTTAGCCATGTCCTCAGAAGATTACTACAAGTATGTTTCTTACCAAGGTAGGGTACACAAGGGCGTTGTATTAATTGTAAAATCTTAACTCGGTTCCACAATAAATGTCATACATTCATTATATGATGTGCGTGCATATGGTATTTTCAGGGGTTGCAATCTATTTGAAGTCTCATATACTTATATTTCATTCTTATATTAATTCTTATGTGTATTTTTCCGGAAAATATCTTTCATTGCTTTGGATGATACAGCTCATAGAAATATCCTAAATTTAGAAATTCCGATCACCACGAGCATCGCTCGAAAGCAGGTGTGCCAGACTGACATTTCTTTGTATGAATCTCATTCGGAAAAGAAGCGTCGTTAACATTGCTGAATATTTCACTCCTTAGCAATAATTTCGCGGCAAACCACGCATGACGGATCGCTTTTATGGAAACTCTCACCTGTAATTGATTATGTATCAAGATACATTACAGTAATTTCATCGAGAATAATTTTAAATAATCGTCTCCTTCGTTTATTGCTTTTTTAGGTTCATTCACCAGATGTACAACTAGCGGACAAATAAGGACAACGTTATTTCAATATACATTGGAAAACATTTGTACAGTAATCTTCTGTGGACGTGGCTAGACAAATGAAAATTAAAAATAATAATCGGGTTCGAACATGGGAAGCAGAAGTGTGAATTTCCGGCGCTTGCCAGTATGTCACCGCTTTGGGTGAAGTAACTGCTCGCTAAAAGGCACACACAGTACCTCAACAACTTTGACCATCGTTTTCTGAGAAAAATCTAGTATCTACGGGTAAGTCGAGCCTCATTTTCCCGTATTTTTCCCTTCCACTGAGCGAAGTTGCCATGCGCCTCTCGTGTCTACAGCCGCCGCCTGCTCGGAGTCCACTGCTACGAGTCCGCAGCCGTCTGGCTGTGGAGGAAACTTCGCTTTGCAACCTGCATTCTTGCCGGCCACAAAGGTGACTGTTCTTCTGTGGACGACGTATCGATCTGTCCGGCTGCGAGCTGTTCAACTTGGGAGCAGGGCGCCTGCGCCGCTATTCTAGGTCAGTACGCTTACAGCCTTACCGGCTGTGTGCTGGGACCGCCTGTTGGGCTGTCGTTCGTGTCACTCACTGTTGGGTCTTCTGTCTATACTGTATAGCGACAACCGACAGCAGGTACATGCAAGTTTCTGGAGCCGAGCCTAAGCGCAGATTGTCTACGAGAGCGCTTAGGCTCCGATGGACGTCCACGGCCACGCGAGGCCATAGTGACGCGCCGGCCGCCGCAGCCTCCTGCGACAGCGTCGCAGCACTGACCACAGGCAACGCCAGGGCCTGCACTAGCAGATTTGCTCGCCGGAAACGGACATGTTACCTTCCGCCTTCGTGCAAGAGGGCTCACCCCAGCCGCTATCAAGCAGCACTGGGAAGAAGTAAAACCTGGGGAAATAAATGTCTGCTATTTGAATGGTGTTTCATTAGTGCCCCGGCACACCACAGCACCCCACCATCGCACCGCACTGTCCTACACCCCTGTAGGAGGCCACATCTGACTGACTCCTGCAACATGTTGTTTCCTCATGGTGACTGACTGTTTTCTCCAGAGAGCCAATTTTTAAGTTATTATGTGGGTAGCGTCTTTGACTAGTAATTAAAACGTCCTGGGTCCCACGTTCGAACCCAGCAAATGCTTAAATTTTAAATAAAATGATTAGCAATGGCGGCCGAAGACTCCCGACATAGGGAATACCCTCCTTCTACCAACGGCTTCGTCAGAGAAGTGGAGGTACGCACAGAACTCCAGGGCAATCTCCTGTACTTGAGGTGGGAAACTGAATCAGCAATGATAAACGGCATGAGGATGAAGAAGGCAATGGAGACCACTACATTAAAGACACACAATGTGTAACTACAGGACATGTAGCCTGTAACTGAAAAAATGACTTGATGATCTCTGCATTGGCAAAAGATTTCTGATTAATCCACCATTCGTACCGCCAGGAGGGGCCTGCCAATGTGGAGGTGACCGAGGAAAAAAAAGTCAATAACCAACGAAACGGTAACATACTATGACTCGGAGCGTGTAACGTCAGAAATTTCGACTCCTAGGGAAGCTAGAAAATCTGAAAAGGGAAATGCAAAGGCTCACTATAGATATAACTGGGGTCGATGGAGTGAAATGAAAAGAAGGTAACGCTTTCTTGCCAGACAAATGTAAGGTAACATCAACAGCGGCAGAAAATGGTATAATGGGACTAGGATTCGGTACGAGTAGGAAAGTAGACCAGAGAGTGAGTTATTGAAAACATTTTGCGATAGAGTTGTTCTCATTAGCATGAACAGCAAACCAACGACAAATCAGGTATAGAAGCCTACGTCATAAGCACTAGATACAGACATGGAGAAAGTATGTGAGAATACTGAACAGGTAATTCAGTCTGCGAAAGGAAACCACAGTCTAATAACCACGGGGGGATTGGAACGCTGCAGTAGGGGAAGGAATTTAAGAAAAAGTTACGGTAGATTGTGGGCTTGATAGTAGGAACGAGAGAGGAGAAAAACTAATTGTGTTCTGCAATAAATGTCAGCTAGTAACAGGAAATACGCTATTAAAAAATTACAACAGGAGGAGGAGGTAAAGTTGGACAATGCCTGGGGCTGTCAGAAGAACCATGCTGGATTTCATAACTGTCAGATACAAATTCCGAAATCACATATCGGATTGTAAGGTGTACCAAGAAGCAGAGTTATACTCAGACCACAATTGAGTAATGATGAAAAGTGGCCCGAGATTTAAGAGACTCGTCCGGAAGAATCAGCGTGCAAAGAAGTGTAATTCTGAAGTGATGAAAGAGATGAGATGCGTTCGAAGTTCTCTGACGCTACAGAAACTACGATAATGAATTTCACAGCAGGCAGTTCAGCTGAAGAGGAATGGACACTTCTAAAAAGGGCAATGACAGTAGTTGGACATAAAAACAGGTGCAAGGAAGGTAGCTACGAAGAAACATTGGGAACGAAAGATATACGTCAATTGACCGACGAAAGAAGGAAGTACAAACGTTGAGGGAAATTCAGGAATACAGACATATAATTCACTTAGGAATAAATGTATAGGAAGCCAAGGTGAAATGGCTGCAGGGAAAATGTGATGAACTAAAAAAAAAGGTGCCGGAAGTACTCATGTATATACGAAAGTCAAAAAAAGTTCGGTGAAATCAAAAGCAAGGACGTCAACATTACGAGCGCTGTGGGGATTCCATTGTTAAGCACAAAGAACATTCTTAGGAAAATAGAAGCAATATCCGAACTAAGAGGGGTTAATATGACTGGAAGACCAAGAGGAAAGTGCTCGGGTTAAAAAGGTGTAAGAGTGGGATATACTCTTTCGCAGGAAATTGCAATGAAATGAATATCATAAGCGGCATGCAGGCGTTGATATAAGTCAACGGGAACAGTTGAAAACGTGTGCCCCGACCGTGACCCGGGATCTCCTGCTTACATGGCAGACACTATCCATCTTTTTTTTGGGGGGGGGGGGTCGTAGGTATTTCGTCGTAGCGTATATCACATGACATCCGTTGAAGTTCGTTGTTGATGTTTTCACTCAGTTTCTTTATTACAGAGGCCAACCAGCTCTCTGAGAACACGCCGAGCTACCGTGCCGGCTCCATGTGAGCCACCCAGTGCGACTGCAGGGACTTACCTCTGGCACACCTCCCGTGACACCCACATTCGCAGCTTATTGTCCCGCACTATGTTCATAGTGCCGCTGTCCATTATACTCATTACTCGCGGCTTTACTGCCGATTCCCGTAAGAGTTCGGGCACTGTTTATGTCCGAAAAAACAGATACCATCTTCATATATACAGGATGAGTCACCTAACGTTACCACTGGATATATTTCGTAAACCACATCAAATACTGACGAACCGATTCCACAGACCGAACGTGAGGAGAGGGGCTAGTGTAATTGTTTAATACAAACCATACAAAAATGCATGGAAGTATGTCTTTTAACACAAACCTACGTTTTTTTAAATGGAACCACGTTAGTTTTGTTAGCACATCTGAACATATAAACAAATACGTAATCAGTGCCGTTTGTTGCATTGTAAAATGTTAATTACATCCGGACGCTTGAAACCTCCGACGTTCAGTTGCGTGTTGTAACAAACACGGGCCGCGGGCGTTTCATAGGACGTGGAGGACGCATAAATTGGCCAGCCCTTTCTCCTGACCTTACACCTCTGGACTTCTTTCTGTGGGGTACGTTAAAGGAGAATGTGTACCGTGATGTGCCTACAACCCCAGAGGATATGAAACAACGTACTGTGGCAGCCTGCGGCGACATTACACCAGATGTACTGCGGCGTGTACGGCATTCATTACGCCAGAGATTGCAATTGTGTGCAGCAAATGATGGCCACCACATTGAATATCTATTGGCCTGACATGTCGGGACACACTTTATTCCATTCCATAATTGAAAACGGAAACGACGTGTGTACGTGTACCTCACCCCTCATGGTAATGTACATGTGCGTCAGTGAAAAAGACCAATAAAAAGGTGTTAGCACGTGGACGTAATATGCTGTTCCAGTCTCTTCTGTACCTAAGGTCCATCACCGTTCCCTTTGGATCCCTACGTAATTCGGTGCTCTCCGATATACACGATCGAACAGCGGAGGAGTGGAACTCAAGCGTCAACTTTAGGTTACAATATCTCCGGATGTAATTAACGTTTTACAATGCAACAAACGGCACTGATTACGTATTTGTTTATATGTTCAGATGTGCTAACAAAACTAACGGGGTTCCATTTTTAAAAAAACGTAGGTTTGTGTTAAAAACATACTTCCGTGCACTTTTTTATGGTTTGTATTAACCAATTACACTAGCCCCTCTCCTCACGTTCGTTCTTGTGGAATCGATTCGTCAGTATTTGATGTGGTTTACGAAATATATCCAGCGGTAATGTTAGGTGACTCACCCTGTATATATACGCTTTCGCTCCTACCGTTCAATCTGTATATCAAAGAAGCAATGACGGAAATAATAGAAAGGTTCGGAAGTGGGTTTAAAATTTAGGGTGAAAGATATTAATGATAAAATTCGCTGATGACACTGCTATTCTCAGTGAAACTGAAGAAGGATTACATGACTTCCTCAATGGAATGAGCAGTGAATGAGTGCAGAACATGAACAGTGTAAACTGATGAAAGACGAAAGTAATGAGAACTAGTACAAATGAGATTAACCATAAACGTAACATCAAAACTGGGGACCACGAATTCTGCTATCTTGGAAGCCAAATAACACAGCAAGGAGGAGATATAAATCAGATTAATACTGGCAAAGAGGACATTCAGTCATTGGCCATAACGTGAGGAAGAGATTTCTGAGAATGGAACAGAGCATTGTATGGCAGTGAATCATGGACTGTGGGAAAACCAAAAAATAAAAGAATCAGAGTGTTTGTGATGTGGTGAAAATTAAGCGGACTGATAAGATAAGGAATGAAAAGGTTCATTGCAGAATCGCTCAAGAAAAAAACAAAAAACAAAAAAATGGAAAATACTGACACGTAGAGCAGCAGGATGAAGGACTTGTGATAATATATCAGGGAATATCTTCCATGGCACTAGAGGGAATTGTAGAGGTAAAATCAGTAGGGGAAGACAGAGATTGCAATACTCCCAGAAAATAATTGAGGACGTAGGGTGCTACTCTGAGATGGAAAAGAAAAGAAAAACAATTTAAATACGCCTGTTAGATGTTTATTGTGTTTTGTAGCTGTAGTGTCGTCACATAATTTTTACCTGCACTTTTAAACCACTGAAAGATCACGAGTAAAAAGTAAATGATCGCCGCCACATAAGAACTGCCGAAACAAGGACGATTTCCAGTCGTTGTGTATGAACAGAAACTGAACATCGATTATGCAACTACGTGCTACCCAATGTCGCTGACGACTATGGCTATTGATGTCGATTAAGCTAGGTTACTTATACAACGCTGTGGCATCGCAATCATCTCTCTGGAATTTTATGTAAAAAATTAATAAAACTTGTAATCATTTAAAGACTTTTCTGACATCTTGTAATTTTCCATTTTCACATCATCGTCATTCTTAAATTTTGTCTCCTCGATATTCTTGATGATCCCTCACCTTCTTCATTTACTTCGAGTTTAGTGCATATCAGGCAGGGTCAAAGAATACATGAACGATCATATCACAACAAATTATGCAACTAAAAGAAGAGACACATCATCAGATGGACAACACTTAGAGCAGGAAACACTTACTCGTACATCTTGTCCGGTTCCACTAGCTGAAACGTGTAAGTTGACACAGTTCGTCACTTCCATACTGATCAATATTTAACGCGGAGGCTATAGCGATTCGAGGGGCTCTCAGATTTGGTCACGATACGGGACACCAGCACCTGCTGTTAGTGTCAGATTCAAAAAGTATGTAGGAATCTACTGAAAATCCCAATAGGAAAGGGAAAACGAATGTTCAAATACTGGAAATCATACAAGAATTCCCACCACCTCTTGACGTCAGACGGGAATTTCCAACTCTAATGGCTCTGAGCACTATGGGACTTAACTGCTGAGGTCATCAGTCCCCTAGAACTTAGAACTACTTAAACCTAACTAACCTAAGGACATCACACACATCCATGCCCGAGGCAGGATTCGAACCTGCGACCGTAGCTGTCACGCGGTTCCAGACTGTAGCGCCTAGAACCGCTCGGCCACTCCGGCCGGCCGGGAATTTCCGCAACAAACTTTGACAGGAGAGTGGGTCCTGATAGGCTTTCTACTTCATATATTCGGTGGTGGAAAATCATTTAACATTGCAATTTCAGGCCATTGGACAGAAGTGTAAGATCTCAGACTATCATGCATCGGTCGTCTTAGAGGTGACTTCACGTGTTCGATCGCTGAGGGACGATCAGTTTGGTGTACTGCGTAGGGGCATCGTGCCAGCAACTTAGTTTGATTCACAGATTCCGGGCTGGTGCAGATCTCGTGTTGGTACACATTTTCAAGTCCATCAAGCCGACAAGAGATTGGTGAGTATACTGTACAGCATCGGCTCCTTAGGTGGGAGTTTACCATTATACATCAACGCTGTAGCGACGTTAGATTTCACTTAAGAAGATAGGATTTTTCATTTTAGTTCGGACAACCAACCACTGCATAGTAAAATTCAGATTCATGGGGTTTATTCACATCATTGAGGGAATGCGCACCATGAGCCCATTATCCTTCCCTGGACATCATACTTGTGCTGATTAATAGCCTATCATGTTAAACTCGTGTTGTCAATCCGTTTGTTTTCTTGAACATTTGCAATAAATCACCAGTTTATTTTGATTTGAATTTCATTTAAAGTAGTTGGTGTTCCCTTCATCACATTTCCTTTATTAATTATTTTTAAAATATAATATTGACTGATTTTACAGCAATTCCCCATTATAGGATCTCAAGTTAGGGGCAATTTTCAGATAGTGTATTTGCACTGTGTGAATGTATCAATATTGGGTCCTAAGAGGTGTGTCGGAGTCTAGATAGCCCGGTAAATATCTCCAAGTTGTAGGGTAATTATTAGGAAAAAGGATTTAGAAATGATAAGGGAAATATTATTTAAAGGGGTAAATGATTTTTAAGATTATTCTGCAATATGTTATAGGATAAAGGAGGGGTTTCCGGCTATCCGAACATTCACTGTAGCTAATGAAGAGAAAGTTCAGCAATAAGACTTCGATAAGAATAATTGGATACAAAAATTGAAAATGTTCTTATGTCTCTTCTCGAAATAACTTTTTTATAACTCTTCAACCCTCTGCTGACACGTTAGTGTTTCCATTCATTATAATTGGTGTCCTTGCAGGTCCTCACGATCGTTCAAAATTGTTACGACAGATTTGGATGATCTGATAAATAATTATTCAAACAACTTTTTAAGATTGTTCTGAATATATTTGCACACACAACCTTTACGTAACATATCCACAATGTTGATAATACTTGGCGTGCGTACACATGCGTCTAGTCTCTTTCAGATATCAAGACGGACAGACAGTCAAGCTGCTACTAATTAACTAATGTGGCTGGATTGCCATTAATAATCATCTCTGGCCTTGCTATCTTTCATCGTTGTCACAGATGGTATCCCTATCTCGCATGTCATTCAATCAACTTAAAAATTACTGTCACACAGTTCACACGGGCGGGGTATTGCGATGTTAACCACTTGCTGTTTGCCTGAAGTTTCTTCAAAGCACAGGAAAACCGATTGCTACGGAACTTCGTGAATTTGACGTTGCTTCTTGCAACATACTCCTATTTTATTATATCGTGAAGATTCTTAAATATACAATGCCATTTTTTGCTTTTTCCGGATAGCGTTCTGTCTGTGGTTGCTTAAACATCCTAATCTCCAGGTGTATGCTTCCCAAAACATGTTAACTTCTTTTTCTTTTCTATATTGTCTCTAGCTAATAAGTAAATTTTTCTTATAGATATGTACTCAAAAGTATGTGGACGCTGCAACATAAATCATAGTTCAAAAATTTTTATTTAGCGAGTGCTCTATATATACGTTTTATATTTGTACCAAGACGTTGGCAGCATGATTCAGTAAACCGAGGCATCGAGTGGCGACTTCTCTGAGGTGAAAGTCCTTCGCCTCAACCGTAGCAGCCCCAGAGCGTAAAGAACGTTGCGTGATATTTCGAGCTCACGCAAACAGGATCTGCTATATGATTATGCTCCACACCTGTTTCGGCCTACGGGAACTAATTTTTTATTGGCAAAAAAGGGAGAAAGTACTTCACTAATGCATCTTGTGAGTATGCTCTGTTGCCAAAGCTGAGGATACCCATGAACACTTACTCATAACGAAATAGAATATATGACCACCAGTATGAATGGTGCATTTAAATGCTTGCTTGTTGTCGCAATTCAAGCAGATTTGGCTGCCTGCTGATGTTAAGGGTGCAAATTATCACCAAGTATCCTTCATTAGCACAGCTGGTCGCTCCAAGGCTATTGCAGTTACACTCGCAAATCGTGATGCATGTAAAATGGAAGTTATGTTCTGAAATTCAGCCGTGATATTTGTTGCACAATCGTGTAGTGGGCCGCGAAGAAGCTGCTGATGCAACACACTCCGCTGCAGAGTGAAAATCTCATTCTGGAAACATCCCCCAGGCTGTGGCTAAGCCATGTCTCTGCAATATCCTTTCTTTCGGGAGTGCCAGTTCTGCAAGGTTCGCAGGAGAGCTTCTGTAAAGTTTGCAAGGTAGGAGACGGGATACTGGCAGAAGTAAAGCTGTGAGTACCGGGCGTGAGTCGTGCTTCGGTAGCTCAGATGGTAGAGCACTTGCCCGCGAAAGGCAAAGGTCCCGAGTTCGAGTCTCGGTCGGGCACACAGTTTCAGTCTGCCAGGAAGTTTCATATCAGCGCACACTCCGCTGCAGAGTGAAAATCTCATTCTGTAAACATCCCCCAGGCTGTGGCTAAGCCATGTCTCTGCAATATCCTTTCTTTCGGGAGTGCTAGTTCTGTAAGGTTCGCAGGAGAGCTTCTGTAAAGTTTGGAAGGTAGGAGACGGGATATTGGCAGAAGTAAAGCTGTGAGTACCGGGCGTGAGTCGTGCTTCGCTAGCTCAGATGGTAGAGCACTTGCCTGCGAAAGGCAAAGGTCCCGAGTTCGAGTCTCGGTCGGGCACACAGTTTTAATCTGCCGGGAAGTTTTATAAAGAGAAATAGTCTTTCAGCTCACGTAGAACGAGTGGGAAGAGGTTTGTAGGTTTACAATACTTTGCGAACAGCCTGATAAGAGAAGTCCTTCTTTGAGGTTGACCAGTCTGTGAGTTTGATTGCCATATGGCGAAACTGGGTTCGGGTTCCCGAGGATTTTTCTTCAGTGGAGGATCCGAATGAAATGCACACATCCCAGTGAAGACAACTGAGGAGCCATACGAAGGAGAATGGTGTCTCCGATTTGGAAAAGCCAACATTAACCTCCGCGAGAGTGCTGTGCTAATCATTTCCCCCTCCAAACTGACGCCAGGTAACGTCACAAACAGAGCTCGACACGGCGCTCGTTTGGTAGCACTCTGCACTCCGCTTCTGATCGTGGAAATTAGTTTAGTTTTCTGATCTCACGGCTAATAAATAAATAAATAAAATGTGTAAAAATGTAAATTAATTCAGGTGAGTGGGAAAAACAACCTCTTGATCTTGGAATTCACCATTTGTAGTGTACTGCTCGATACAGTCATGTCGATTAAAAATCTAGGCGCAACGTCTCAAGCTGATATGAAACAGAACGAGCATGTAATGATGGTGCAATGTGTGATCTTATAGGACAACTATCTAAGGATTTCCACCCAATAATATCCAAACAGCATACTCTGTACACAATTTATTAAATTGCCAATACTAAACTCTTTTAAATAACAACAAATTCATATAACTTACAGAACTTAACAAATGGTTAAAAGAATGTGCTTTAAAAACAATAACGGTGGCTTGCCACCATAAAATCAAGCAACCTTTTACAATAGCGCTTTTAGAGTTTATCAAGAGACAAAATCCAATAATAAGTTAACTTGGCAATACAACTTAAGATCATTTACCAAAAACTATTAAGAACGATAATAACACTTGGCACCATAAAATTGGAAAACATTAAGAGCAGTAATAAAATTATAAACAGCCGACCAGTTGCAATGGATAAAGAATTCTTTACCTAGGTTTCAACAAATTTAAATTTGTCTTCTTCAGAAGGTGGCAATTTTACGTTAGTAAGGAGTAATGTACCATCGCAGTTTTTACAAATGTCGGCATAGATCCATTTGTCAAAATTAAAATATAGCCCTAGAAATAGGGTTTGTCACGTAAATATAAATTAGTACATGGACCTTGCAGAGCTCTGCAGCCAGTGCACAGTAGGTGACGTGCAGTTCAACAGCTGAAGCAGGACTCCTAAGCTATAGCTTGGTTCAAATGGCTCTGAGCACTATGGGACTCAACTGCTGAGGTCATTAGTCCCCTAGAACTTAGAACTAGTTAAACCTAACTAACCTAAGGACATCACACACATCCATACCCGAGGCAGGATTCGAACCTGCGACCGTAGCAGTCTCGCGGTTCCAGACTGCAGCGCCAGAATCGCGCGGCCACTTCGGCCGGCTAGCTATAGCTTGCCATCGTATTAACAGATTATTTCAGTATGACCGATAATTCGATAACTCATTAGTCTCTGACTAAAGTACCGTATAAGTAAACCAGTGAATTACCACCTGAGACGGTCATTTCTAACGGACGATGAGCATAGCTCAGCAGGTAACAGGAAAATACGGCGACCGCCCTTTCGCAATGAATGCTGAGACGGAAAATGCGTTTCTGGGCTGGTGGCTCTTTAATTTGACAACACCTCAATCAAACATGGACAAGACACAGAAAGAACTGATATAGTACAGAAAGAAACTGAGGGAAATGCACAACGAGACGAACAGAAATGAAACCTTTATTCAATGACAATAATTGCACTGCAGTCACTGTGGCTTACGATGGTCCCCTGGACATTACAAAAGGCGGGCCATTGTTCTTAATAGTGTGTCTCATCACCACGGACGGCATTCATGCTGTGAAAAGTGCGCTCATGCTAGTTACAAGGATGGTAAGGACTTGTTGTCGTAGGAAGTTCCATTCTTTCATTAACGCGGCTGAGAACTGCGGGATGGTCGTTGGTGCATGAGGCCGTGCTGCAATACGTGTTCGAAGTGATTTAAGTCGGAAGAGCGGAGAGACCAGTGCATTTGTAGAATGTCCTCTCGTTCCAACAGCTCTTACGCCTGCCTGTTCGATGCGGTCACCCATTGTCAACCATAAAAATGAATTCAGGGCCGAATGCATAGCTGAAAAGATGCACATGGGAAACGAGTAAAGTTTCACAGTGTTGCTGACCGGTGAATGTACCGTGTTCAAAGATTTCGAAGTCAGTTCGCCCATGCAACATTCTGCCTCCTCACACCATAACACCTGCACCACCAAAACGGTCATGTTCGGCAATGTTCCTGGGAGCACTACTTACCCCATATGGCGGGAGGTTGGACGCCTAATGTATCCAGGAATGTTACTTTCGTCCTTATCTTTTCCACACCAGTGTATTTTGTGCTAGCTCTACCACAAGTATAATTGCCACACACGGTAAGGAGGCTTGCACAGTCAATATTTAATTGTATGCAGTAGTTTCTCACAATCAATATCTCTGTCCCCGTCTGAGTCAGTTATCTTCTCTGACATGTGGTTCTATGTAGCACCTAGCAATGGAAAACATCGGTTCAGGTTTTCATCATCATCATCATCATCTGCATTGCGTCGTTTGACCTGCTGCGAACTAAAAACTTGATCATTCCATTTTCTCAATGGTCTACCCCCTCTGTGGAACCCTCTAGTCTTACATCTGTAGACCCATTTTGGCAAACGTTTATCGTTCATCTGTAACATAGTACAGTACTGGCCATTAAAATTGCTACACCAAGAAGAATGCAGATGATAAATGGGTATTCATTAGACAAATATATTATACTAGAACTGACATGTAATTACATTTTCACGCAATTTGGGTGCATAGATCCTGAGAAATCAGTACCAAGAACAACCACCTCTGGCCGTAATAACGGCCTTGATACGCCTGGACGTTGAGTGAAACAGAGCTTGGATGGCGTGTACAGGTACAGCTGCCCATGCAACTTCAACACCATACCACAGCTGATCAAGAGTAGTGACTGGCGTATTGTTGCTCGGCCACCATTGACCAGACGTTTTCAGTTGGTGAGAGATCTGGAGAATGTGCTGGCCAGGGCAACAGTCGAACATTTTCTGTATCCAGAAAGGCCCGTACAGGACATGTAACATGCGGTCGTGCATTATCCTGCTGAAATGTAGGGTTTCGTAGGGATCGAATGAAGGGTAGAGCCACGGGTTGTAACACATCTGTAAAGTAACGTCCACTGTTCAAAGTGCCGTTAATGCGGACAAGAGGTGACCGAGACGTGTAACCAATGGCACTCCATACCATCACGCCTGTTGATATGCCAGTATGGCGATGACGAATACACGCTTCCAATGTGCGTTCACCGCGATGTCGCCAAACACGGATGCGACCATCATGATGCTGTAAACAGAACCTGGATTCATCCGAAAAAATGACGTTTTGTCATTCGTGCATCCAAGTTCGTCGTTGAGTACACCATCGCAGGTACTCCTGTCTGTGATGCAGCGTCAAGGGTAACCGCAGCTATGGTCTCCGAGCTGATAGTCCATGCTGCTGCAAACGTCGTCGAACTGTTCGTGCAGATGGTTGTTGTCTTGCAAACGTCCCCATCTGTTGACTCAGGGATCGAGACGTGGCTGTGATACGAGGCCTTTGGGATCCAGCACGGCGTTCCGTTTACCCTCCTGAACCCACCGATTCCACATTCTGCTAATAGTCATTGGATCTCGACCAACGCGAGCAGCAATGTCGCGATACGATAAACCGTAATCGCGATAGGCTACAACCCGACCTTTATGAAAGTCGGAAACGTGATGGTACGCATTTCTCCTCCTTACACGAGGCATCACATCAACGTTTCACCAGACAACGCCGGTCAACTGCTGTTTGTGTATGAGATATCGGTTGGAATCTTTCCTCATGTCAGAACGTTGTGGGTGGCGCCACCGGCGCCAACCTTATTTGAATGCTCTGAAAAGCTAATCATTTGCAAATCACAGCATCTTCTTCCTGTCGGTTAAATTTCGCGTCTGTAGCACGTCATCTTCGTGGTATAGCAATTTTAATGGCCAGTGGTGTATATAACATCTGTAATTGAGCATAGGAATCGCACAGCCAACCGGTTGCAAAATAAACAGTTGTTTGCAACCGGTTGGCTGTGTGATCCCCGTGTGAAACTTATATACGGATGTTGAGAGACAGCCATGTTTAAAACTGTGACATCTCTAATTATTACGATTTTCTAAGATTTAATTTAAGCTATAAATGTTGAGTGTCTCATTTATGTCTTCTGTTCTCTTTCCGTCCCTTTTTATCATTCACACGACTGATGGAAGAAACCGCGTTTCGGTGTCCCGAACTCTACCTATGCCGTTGCTAGTGGGGATCGACGTTTCAGCTCCGTATAAATCTGTCGGTGCCGTCTCAGTCTTCTTCTACAGCACTGTTTTCATTCCTTGATTTGTTTGTTAGCGTTCTGCTTATTTTACCAAAGATCATGCTACATTTTCCGAATTTCTTTCCAATATTAGATTCTTCAAAAGGCGAGGGGTGCGAAATGAAAGAATATAAACTATCTGACCTGTTTCATAGATTTTTTATTGATAGCCAACTTGCTGCAAAGTTGAGATGGACCACACAATGCAACGAATTCCCTTTTAAGCAGCAAAGACTCAAAATTAAGCTGTTCCGTAGGTTTATTCTGTTTAAACGGAATTCAAATGAGGAGCTGTTACCTAATCTTCGGTAAACAAGAGCATCAAAACAGAGCCACCGCTATTTATGTTATTGTCGAAACATAGCTGCTGACGTTTTCTTTTCCATTCTAGAATGACAAGGTAAATATATAATTTGAGTAAAACTGGTGACATAGAGCAGGTTTGGCGTACGATCATGTTTATGTATTTCAAAAGTAGTTCTCCTGACCTCCTCTTAACATTTATCTGGGTCCTATCACGTATCCACATTTTTGGCGTTTCTTCTGTCCATGATGTCGCTTAACTTATTTATTACTACTCTGTCAACGGGACTGACGTGGTCTCTAAGTATAATTATAGGAGCTGCGGCTCCTTTCTCATGTTTTTTCACTAAACGTTTCACGACGGAAACATTATCAAAACTGAATTTATCCTAGTGAAAACCTGTTTTATTCTCTAGTAAAGCTGTCTCTCGATGACTGAGCTGTGACAAGATGTGGGTATTTTGGTATTAAGCTTGTATCGAGAGTTTAAAAGGCTGATTACTGTGTAGTCTGTTTCTGTTCTGACTATGGGACTACAGCAACAGTGGTCACCGTCTACTTCAGTTGCTTGTTTTATCGTAACGAATGTTGCTTCGTAGTTTTTAAGTTTTTCGTGCCAGACCTCTCGCTGCTGACCTGTGTTTCTTTTCTCTTTAGATGATATCCAAGAGAAGCGAGTTATACGTCACTGCTTTCAAAGATACACATCATGTTTCCAGCATCAGATATCTCTTACTTCGGAGGCCTTCCTAGCATCTTCTATTTTCCGCGGTTTTAGTACGAAGGCAACGTTACTAAAAGATATTTATATGTTGTGTAAATTTGGCTATACAATTTGCAGACTCATGGGTTCACAATGCTGTTGTTATGACTTATTGGAAGACTGTTGTTGACCAGGTTGGGCGAATGCGAAGAATTACAGTTAAAGGCATCCTTGCTTGAGGCCGGGCATCTTTCTCTGTAGCTATGTCAGTCGATAAGATACTACCTGCTACCTATGAAGGTGATTTGTTGTAATCCGTGTATAGTACGTTCAAGAATAGTTGCGACTGTGTCTCTTCCCCAGGTCTACAGAGTTTTGGTTATTTTCTCC
Organism: Schistocerca cancellata; assembly: GCF_023864275.1. Classification (NCBI taxonomy): domain Eukaryota; kingdom Metazoa; phylum Arthropoda; class Insecta; order Orthoptera; family Acrididae; genus Schistocerca; species Schistocerca cancellata. The sequence continues at coordinate 159,267,455 of NC_064633.1, forward strand.
CTGATTTACACTCATTTCTTGGCTGCATGTTGTCATTGGACGCAGTAATGAGATGTCATCAGCAACAAGCGTCATCAGCAACAAGCGCGGATCCAAGGGTGTGGGGGGGGGGGGGGGGGGAGGGATGGAAGGTGGTCCAGGTCATGGTATCTACAGAGAAAAATTTTATTACAAGCGTATGAAATTTATATCGAATGTTCGTAATATGGTGGCATATGTCACAAGACCTGCAGTCTGAGTAGAATGACGCGTAGTGGAGGTTTCAGTGTGGCAATTTGCTGAGTTGGCACGGCGTCACCGACCTGGAAACAACGTTATCGCTTGGTTTTGGCCAAGCAAGGATTCGCTGTATATAATAGTATGAAAATTTCTTTGCTGACATTGGCTAAAACTCTCGATCGAGGTTCTCCTTTATCTACATCTATATCTACATACAAAGTCCGCAGGCCACCCTATGGCGCGTGGTGGATGGTATCCTGTACCACAACTAACGATTTCCTTTCCTGTTCCACACGCAAATAGAGAGAGGGAGAAACTACTGTCCATATGCCTCCGTACGAGCCATAATCTCTCTGATCTTATTTTCATGGCCCTGACTCAAAATGAACCCTGGCGGTAGTAGAATCGTTCTGCAGTCAGCCTCAGATTCCAGTTCTCTAAATTTTCTCAGTAGTGCTCCCAGAGCCGGCCGCTGTGACAGAGCGGTTCTAGGCGCTTTGGTCCGGAACCGCGATGCTGCTACTGTCGCAGGTTCGAATACTGCCTCGGGCACGGATGTGTGTGATGTCCTTAGGTTAGTTAGGTTTGAGTAGTTCTAAGTCTAGGGGACTGACGACCTCAGATACACTCCTGGAAATGGAAAAAGGAACACATTGACACCGGTGTGTCAGACCCACCATACTTGCTCCGGACACTGCGAGAGGGCTGTACAAGCAATGATCACACGCACGGCACAGCGGACACACCAGGAACCGCGGTGTTGGCCGTCGAATGGCGCTAGCTGCGCAGCATTTGTGCACCGCCGCCGTCAGTGTCAGCCATAGTGATGGGCTAAACTGCGATTTTCCGATATCAGTGATTTCTGTGAATGCTACTTTTCAGTATCTGTTATTCTTAACTGTGATTTGTCGCAGTTAAGAGTCGCAGTTAAGGAACATAGGTCGTGTATCCCTCCGCCACTGCGATTTCTGCGATTTCTGCTACTTCCGCGATTTCTGCTACTTCTGCGATTTCTGTGACTTCTGCTACTTCTGCGATTTCTGCTACTTCTGCGATTTCTGCTACTTCTGCGATTTCTGTGACTTCTGCTACTTCTGCGATTTCTGTGATTCCTGCGATTTCTGCGACTTACCACCGTATGAAAAAGTTACATCTGTCAACACAGAAAATTGCATCTCAACAAACCTGTCATTGGCAAGTATGTTTTACGTTTTTTCTTCCGTTGGCTTTAATTTTGTATTAAAGAAACAACTGTGAAAATATTAATAGTGTAATTAATATGTAAGTAGCCGTACAGTACCGTAATAGTTCGTATTTAGAAAATGAATTCTAACATATTGTTATGTTCACAGGTACCTGAACTACATTTCAGTCACTCAGTAAAGTGATAACTCAAAATATCAATGTCAACAGATCTGAAGAAATTGCCACTGCGTCTTTAGACCGTTTTCGTCAGACGAGAGGTTAGTTTCTAAGCGTTTCGATGGACTTAATTACTTCAGTGAGATCGTTCTTGCAAATGTGATATTCATTATAGCAAATATTAGCAATCTACTCTGTCAATTATATTGCTAGTAATTAATGACAGCAAAAATTGTTTAATAATCCTTGTGTTTTTGCAGACACAGTTCTGACTCTGATTACTGGTTGCTGTACGTATCTATCCACATCAAGGCTGTTTTTGAGAGAGACTCGTGAAGATTCAAGACAGCTCTTAGAGGATTTGCAGTTTAAAAGTGAAATAAGTGTGTGAATGATTAAACTGTGTTTTATTGAAGTTGTTGTGCGATTTTAAAGGAATAATAAATGTCAAATACAGTGAGTGAATAATAAAAATCTCATTTTCCACATGTTTAAGCCGTCCTATAGCCATAATTTTCCGCCACTTACTTATTGGTAAACACTTGTTGGAGAGTGACATGGCCCCACCCCCCACCCTTTCTCCACAATCTTGGTGTGACACTGACCTGTAACTTATCCCGAAGTCTACAATATGCATTTTGAGGCTGTTGATATAAAAGTGGGAAGTACGGATCTTCCAGTTAAATCAGGAATAGCTTAAGTGCATTACTTGAAAGTAACACAGGAAAAGCTTACTTATGTAGGTGGTAGTAGTGTCGGCAAAAAGTTCTTGTGTGTGAAGTTGCCATGTAGAACACCAGGTGTAAAACTTTTCTCCCGAGGCTTGAACTATGTCGGAACAAAAGTGAGGCATTCATATGACTGTTTTCATTTCTCTACACTTATACAGATGTCTGAGTTCTGCTGTGTTAACATTGCAAAGTCCTGTAGGCATGTGGAGTATTAACCAAAACTGTCATATTGGAAGCAGAATCAAACACATTTGTTACGTTACTTGATATTATCAGGAGAAAAAGGCAATGTTGCTTCTTATTAATATAATACATTCAGAGTCACAGCAGTATTTGACCAACCATAACTGATGCTGAATGTGCATGTCGTCATATAATATGAAGGGCTTATCTCAATAGTGGTACAAGTCCATTACCTCCACTTTTCTGTCTATAATGCTTCTAAAATTAGTGATCCAAACAAACATAAATAAAGGTTCATCTCTAGCAAGAAGCCATATGCTTGAATATTTCTGGTATCTCAAATGCAGATTTGTCAGCGCTCATTTAACTTTACGACTCTGTATCTCAAAATGAACAAAAATGGACTTGTACCACTATTGAAATAAGCCCTTCATATGCACACACAGCACATCGATCACGTGAGGCGTAGTATGAACTTTGCTCAACAGATGGCAGTGCTAACTGCGCTTTTTAGTTGCTACTTGCGACTCTTAGTTGCGACTTGTCACAGAAATCGCAGTTGGACTCAATAGTGTATCGCAGAGATGGACATATTACGAACTTTGGCCAACAGATGCCACTGTTAACCGCGCTTTTTAGTTGCTACTTGCGACTCTTAGTTGCGACTTGTCACTGAAATCGCAGAAAGCAGTGCTAAATTCGAGCAATAGATGGCTCACGTCCTTGAATATGAAATTATACTTGCGACTGCTAACTGTGACTGAAATCGCAGTTAGATTCTGTAAAGTTGCTACTGTGATATCTGTGACTTCTCAGTCACTGTGATTTCTAACAGATACGCGATTTCCTGCCCACCACTAGTCAGCCAGTTTGCCGTGGCATACGGAGCTCCATCGCAGTCTTTAACACTGGTAGCATGCCGCGACAGCGTGGACGTGAACCGTATGTGCAGTTGACGGACTTTGAGCGAGGGCGTATAGTGGGCATGCGGGAGGCCGGGTGGACGTACCGCCGAATTGCTCAACACGTGGGGCGTGAGGTCTCCACAGTACATCGATGTTGTCGTCAGTGGTCGGCGGAAGGTGCACGTGCCCGTCGACCTGGGACCGGACCGCAGCGACGCACGGATGCACGCCAAGACCGTAGGATCCTACGCAGTGCCGTAGGGGACCGCACCGCCACTTCCCAGCAAATTAGGGACACTGTTGCTCCTGGGGTATCGGCGAGGACCATTCGCAACCGTCTCCATGAAGCTGGGCTACGGTCCCGCACACCGTTAGGCCGTCTTCCGCTCACGCCCCAACATCGTGCAGCCCGCCTCCAGTGGTGTCGCGACAGGCGTGAATGGAGGGACGAATGGAGACGTGTCGTCTTCAGCGATGAGAGTCGCTTCTGCCTTGGTGCCAATGATGGTCGTATGCGTGTTTGGCGCCGTGCAGGTGAGCGCCACAATCGGGACTGCATACGACCGAGGCACACAGGGCCAACACCCGGCATCATGGTGTGGGGAGCGATCTCCTACACTGGCCGTACACCACTGGTGATCGTCGAGGGGACACTGAATAGTGCACGGTACATCCAAACCGTCATCGAACCCATCGTTCTACCATTCCTAGACCGGCAAGGGAACTTGCTGTTCCAACAGGACAATGCACGTCCGCATGTATCCCGTGCCACCCAACGTGCTCTAGAAGGTGTAAGTCAACTACCCTGGCCAGCAAGATCTCCGGATCTGTCCCCCATTGAGCATGTTTGGGACTGGATGAAGCGTCGTCTCACGCGGTCTGCACGTCCAGCACGAACGCTGGTCCAACTGAGGCGCCAGGTGGAAATGGCATGGCAAGCCGTTCCACAGGACTACATCCAGCATCTCTACGATCGTCTCCATGGGAGAATAGCAGCCTGCATTGCTGCGAAAGGTGGATATACACTGTACTAGTGCCGACATTGTGCATGCTCTGTTGCCTGTGTCTATGTGCCTGTGGTTCTGTCAGTGTGATCATGTGATGTATCTGACCCCAGGAATGTGTCAATAAAGTTTCCCCTTCCTGGGACAATGAATTCACGGTGTTCTTATTTCAATTTCCAGGAGTGTATTAAGTCCCATAGTGCTCAGAGCAATTTGAACCATTTTGAAGTGCTCCCCGAAAAGAAAGTTGTTCCTTACAATGACTCCCATCTGAGTTCCCGAAGCATCTCCGTAATACTTGCGTGCTGTTCGAACCTATCGGTAACAAATGTAGCATCCCACCTCTGAATTGCTTTAATCCGACATGGTGCGGATCCCTAACACTCAACAGTCCTCCACAGTGGGTCGCACTACTGTCCTTTACAGATGAATCACATTATTTGCCTTCCCTACTACAATTCTTACACGCTCATTCCATTTCACACCGCTTTGTAACATTACGCCTACATATTTAATAGACGTGACTGTGCCAATCAGCACATTACTAATGTTGCACTCGAAAATCATAGGATTGTTTTTCCTACTCATATGCATTAACTAACGTTTTTCTACATTTAGGGTTAGCTGCCATCCATCACACCAACTTGAAATTTTGTCTAAGACATCTCGTATCCTCCTACAGTCACTCAACGACGACAGCTTGTAAGATTCTCATATGTTGACTGCTGTTGTAATTAATTCACCTCTACTGTACTGGGACAAAGATGAATAAACGTTCTGTATGAGTAATGAATAAGACCCTTGACTTTGTGTTTTGTTTTATCTCTGGTTCACTTGCTAGTCAGTCAGTTGCGTGGAGCTACGACATTCTTGTTTGATACATAGTAGCGAGGAGCTGAGTTTTTCAGAGAATGAGACCTGTTTTCTGTGAATCTTGGAGAAACTACTTGGAATACTTTATTATGGACGTGGAAACTCATTTATAATTCTTTCTTGTTTTTTTTGTTGGAGAAGATTTTGGATGAATTTGTAAGCTATGTTTGTAGTTTCTTTGTAATGAGAAAATTTAGTAATTGTTCGGGTCTTCTTATGTTGTACAGTCTTCTTGTCAGTAACCACAGTTTGATTTTTAAAAAACGATTTTCTTTAAAGTAATACCTACCTCCGTCATTCATAGTAAAGCCTGACATTTTTGGCGTGTTTGCATCGCATCTGACGCCACACGAAGATACAGATTGTTTCTGATAAACGAATATACAGTAGATTATTTATATTTAGCTGCTGCATCTGCTGTTTTGTATTCGCTTCCGAGAACATCAGAACTCCAGACAATAAAAAAAAACAAAAAAAAAACGATGCTGAGCGAGAGGTACGTCACTTTTAGTTCAGGGCAGATCTCACCTCGCAGTCTTGAACAAACAGTATGTAGTCGCTATTGTGATGTGTGGTACTACCAAGCAGATTAATTTTCAGCGAACTGTATTGGTAATTTGAAACATTTATTTTGTTCCTAGTCGAGCAGTAATTTATTTTTGTGGATACTCCAAGTCAAACATCGCAGTTCATATCACGCAACATTCATAATGTACTTCGGTACTGAGTTTTAGTTATACAGATTTCATTGAGCACACAATTAGTTTCTTTTGGCATTTAATTAGATTCACTTTCTTTACTTCAAATTTTTCCATTTCTTAAAGTTTAAAGTTCTATTTCACGACACTGTTCACATGCGAAGCACGGCGCCAACCATTATTCAATTTTTCTCAGCAATTGAACACGGTATCTGAAGTATACGTAACTTGAGGAGACAGTTTCCGAAAACAATGTATTCAGTTTTCTCTCATACGAGTATATATAATTTTATAATGGAACTGCCGGCCTGTGTGGCCGAGCGGTTCTAGGCGCTTCAGTCTGGAATCGCGTGACCGCTACGGTCGCAGGTTCGAATCCTGCCTCGGGCATGGATGTGTGTGATGTCCTTAGTTTTGTTAGGTTTAAGTAGTTCTAAGTTCAAGGGGAGTGATGACCTCAGATGTTAAGTCCCATAGTGCTCAGAGCTATATTTTTACAGAACCCTTAAAACCTCCCATACACCACAGCATCATCAGCAAACGCCCGATGGCTGCTGCTTACCCTGTCTTCCAGACCATTCACATACAGAAAATAACTACGATCCTATCATACTTCTGTGGGGCACTCCTGACGACACGCTTGTCTCTGATGAACACTCGCAGCTGAGGACAACGTAGTCGGTTCTGTTACTTAGGAAACGTTCGAGCTAGTCACATAGCTGGGAACCTATTCCTTATCCTTGTACTACCTTTGTTAACAGTTAGCTGTGTGGCTACGTGTGAAATGCTTAATGGAAATCTAGGAGTATGGAATCCGCCTACTGCCCTCCATCCATGGTTCGCAAGGTCTCATGTGAAAAAATGGCAAGCTTATTTCGCACAAGCGACTCTTTCCGATTTGTCGACAAAACCTTTTCTCTCTCAAGGAAATATATTATATTCGAAATGAGAATATGTTCAAGGATTCTGCAGCAAACCGATGTTAAAGACATTGGTCTGTAATTCTGCAGGCTGGTAGTCGTTCACAGTTGACAGTCGTATCGGTGGTGGCCCTCGTCAGTTGTGTTAGCTCTTGCATTGTGAAACAGTCCTAAAGCGGGGGTCAAAGTTGACGGTCGAATTGTTCTCGACAACTGTTGCAAGTTATTGCTGGTAGGATCTATTGGACGTGGCCACAGTGTAAAGTTGCGTTGGTTATATATCAACCATTTACTGCTAAAATGTGTTACTCATTAGATTAAAAAGACTTACTCATGAACCGGTGATAAGACAAGCTGTGCGCGTGAGCCAGAACTGTTAAAGATTTAAACTGAGAGTGATCTCAGAGTTTTGGTTGTAGACGATAGAGTTGGCTGCGCTGCTATCAAAGGATCATAGGAATTAATGAAAAGAATTCCCTGACTAGAACAACGGCGCTCTCTGCAAGGCAGTTAAGGATTTATTCCAGTTATGACCATCACAGCGCCATTTCTGTACGCTTCCACTGCAGCGAAGAGACATCTTTGGAAGATGCAAGGTGTATAGTTTACGGAGAACACTCACCATTTATGACGGGCTTGCACATTTCCAACGACAGCTCTCATGTATACAGGTGCTTTATTACCATTAGAGACCGGGGCACGTCTCGTTAACACCAGGGCGTGATGACTGGGTGTTGTGTGCTGTCCTTAGGTTAGTTAGGTTTACGTAGTTCTAAGTTCTAGGGGACTGATGACCATAGATGTTAAGTCCCATAGTGCTCAGAGCCATTTTGAACACCAGGGGCGTGTTGTATACGGCATCGCTTGCGGAATCCGATGGATTTACGAAGCTATAACAATGCTGTAACAGTCAACCTCTGAAAAAGCGTTCGGCAGAGTAAAATGGTGCAAGACGTTTGAAATTGTGAGAAAAGTATGGGTAAGTTGTAGGGAGAGACAGGTAATACATAATATGTACAAGCACCAAGAGGGAACAATAAGAGTGGATCACGAACCACGTACTCAGATTAGAAAGGGTGTAAGACGGGGGTGTAGTCTTCCGCCCCTAATGTTCAATCTATACATCTTTTTTTATTTCCATCATTGCTTCTTCGATGTATAGATTGAACATTAGGGGCGGAAGACTACACCCCCGTCTTACACCCTTTCTAATCTGAGTACGTGGTTCGTGATCCACTCTTATTGTTCCCTCTTGGTGCTTGTACATATTATGTATTACCTGTCTCTCCCTACAACTATGAAACGTCCCCTTAGAAGAATTTATACACGATTGTGCTTAACCTGACACACAATATTATTTAGCGCAACGCAATCTGACTATCAAAGATCCCTGCAAAAGAATGGCCCTGACTAACATTAACCTATACCTATCACAAATCACTTACCTCACAAAAATCTTCATTACTCGAACTACTGCAATACAGCGAGCGCTACTACAGCCAGCTAAATAAAAGATTCAAACTACTGAAGGCACTAACTACTGATAGGGATAGTTAGCAAATGAAAGATTTTAATAGAGAACAAACACTGTATTTACCTTAATATCATCAAAAGTCATAATATATGTAATTTCAAAACTCCGCCATCTCTCTCCTCACATCCACCACTGCTGGCGGCTCACCTCTAACTGCGCAACGCTACGCGCTGTTCACATCCAGCTGCCGCTGCCCAACACTACAATGGCAGACAACAATGCAAACTAGAACAATGCAAACTAGCCACAGACTGCACACAGCACAGCCAGTGATTTTCATATAGAGCGCTACGTAACGTTGCCGATAATAAAACATAAACAGCCTACTTACATAAAGAAAACATAAACAGCCTACTTACATAGCCCCCATGCTCCCCACAAAAAATTTTACAAAATGTGTTGGGCACTGGCCAATATAGATTTGAAAAAAATTTTCATATTTACAGTAAGAAAGATATCAAATGCACACACTTATTTATACAATGTTGGTCAAAAGCTAAAATTTTCTCACAGTCCATAAAGACAGTCCAGATTGTTCATCACAGTAAAATTTCAGTGTTTTACTCAAAGTCTGAGCAGTAAAAGAAAATGCACACGGAAGTAGTGGATTTCCATGGAGTCTTGCAGAAGTAGTGTTGTCCTTCCAACGGAGAGACAGTGCTGACACTTGACATGCTGACAGGTAATGGGCCACAACAGAGCAAACCCACAGCAGAGTCATTCGACATTTGGAAGAATATTGGTAGGTAGGTCATCACAGAGCAGACCCACTGTAGTCCTGGTAGAGAGTATGGTATTGGTGGGCCACCAGAGGTGCAGACCCACTGCAGTCCTTGTAGAAATAATGGTATTAGTGAGTCAGCAAAGGTGTAGACCCACTGTAGTCCTTGTAGTAATAATGGTATTGGTGGGCCATCAAAGATGCAGACCCACTGCAGTCCTTGTGGTGACGGCCAGCAGCCATCTGTTGCGACTGTGCAGGTGCACATTCACCATCGAAGAGTCTTGCGGAGAATATAGCAAGTCCATAAAGCACCACTTGTCCACTCACAAAAAAATTTGTTTGTAATGTCCTTAGAACCAGCAATGCTGTTATCCAGTCCCTTGCTGAATTATCAACACACGTGCAAACACTAACAATCCCAACTTCTCACATATTGTCCATATACTATGACCAACAGAAACGTGTGCAGTGAAATGTAACTTACAAGTTACTTAATGTGATTAACTGGCGTCAATTACAATATTATAACATGAGAATACAATAACAAAGGTACAAAATACATCATTAAAAACATAACAATACAGATAACATTTGTAGTACAGGCTTTACAAAAGAATAGAAATAAACATATACATCAGTGTTACAGGAATTATGACATAAGTACATACATAAAAGATCAGAATAACTTTCGAAACATCAACTACACACATGAGCATTAAAACAGAACAGAATAAATAATGTCAAACATCTTTACAAAGTAAATAACATATTATTAATGCAGATTATATTTGAGGATAACAGTATTCCTCATCATAGTTCATGTAGCTGAGTATTAGAAAAATTCTACAACATAAGTCTTATTAATAAACATATAAAGACAGGAAGAACATAAATACACAAGGGTACACAAACATATAGAGGGATGACACAAAAGGAAAGGACAGGGTTTGTTTTACTGCAGTATTTTGCATGGAGATCTCCCTTTGTTCATCATTATTCCCAAAAGTACTATCTAAGCCTGCTTTCTGTATTCTGTTCACATCCTCTTTCAAAATAGTTTTTCTCCACTGTACACTACTTTTTTTTTTTTGCCCAAACCATTTTCATATAGCTTCTCAATACATTTCTTCCAAGTCATCATAGTTAGTTTCTTATATAGTCTACACCTCTTAAGCTAACTTAAATCTACTGAGCTCAGATGCTAAACTAAGGGACGAGGCAATGCAGCAGCACATAACAAATTAACACAAATAGCAATGCAAAAAAATGGAAAATTGCAAAGCAAGCTACAGTAAATCTAAATTACCAAGCAATGCAACATTACAACTAATATGAGCCAATGTGCAGCAACAATAAAAATAAATCAATAGTAAAACTAGCTTAACAGAGTAATACAAAGTGAAATTTAGTAGCACTATACCTGGCAAACAGCAGCAGAAATAACTTATATCCAAACATGACATAGCTCAAGCAAAAAAAAAAATTACATTAAAGACAACAATGCAGACAAGGGAAATGTATATTCACATCTTAATGTCTATGTAATTAAAGTGGTGCACCACAACTTATTCTACGAAAAATATTACCATGTACTTGAAAAGAATATTACGTATACAGTTACTGTTACTAGTTCCTTCTTATTGTTCTTTCCTTTCCAAGTGATCCTTTTTTAAAGAATGTGGATCATAAAATGATTATTTAATAGATCTGTTGACAGAAAGTGTTCACATTAGCAAATGCATTTTATTTTATAAAAGCAATGCTGCAACACAACTGGAAACCAGATATCAAATGAAATAAGCAATTGCGCAAACCAAAGCATAAAAATATCATTCAGTAGTCATGTGACATTTCATAAGTTAGTATAAATTCTCTCAACTCTCGTAGAAAGATGCTTGTCATAATCAGGTGTGCAGATAAAAGTATCTTTCCAAGTAATGAGGGTGTCGCATTTGCAATGTTTTCTCTAAAGGAATGTCAATGGCGAGGATAATGGCCTCCCTTTTTTTTTTCTTTTCTACCTGAGCGTCTGGAAAGGCACACCCTAATGGCTTGTTCTCCAGGTGTCTGACACAGCTGTGTGCCGACAACGCACGTGCAGGTGGTCACTTAACTTTCTTACGGAAATATTTACGACAGCAGTTTCCGCTACAGTGACAGTCTCATATAAAAATTTCACAGGTCAAGAATTTGCGTTGCAAATGTGTAGAAACAAAATCCTATGAATATAACATTGTCCAAAAAATTTTCACCGGCATTGTGATACATTCACGCATTTACACACATTTCATAACTCTTAAAGTACGATTCTTATGGATGAAACGTCCCCTTAGAAGAATTTATACACGACTGTGCTTAACCTGACACACAATATTATTTAGCGCAACGCAATCTGACTATCAAAGATCCCTGCAAAAGAATGGCCCTGACTAACATTAACCTATACCTATCACAAATCACTTACCTCACAAAAATCTTCATTACTCGAACTACTGCAATACAGCGAGCGCCACTACAGCCAGCTAAATAAAAGATTCAAACTACTGAAGGCACTAACTACTGATAGGGATAGTTAGCAAATGAAAGATTTTAATAGAGAACAAACACTGTATTTACCTTAATATCATCAAAAGTCATAATATATGTAATTTCAAAACTCCGCCATCTCTCTCCTCACATCCACCACTGCTGGCGGCTCACCTCTAACTGCGCAACGCTACGCGCTGTTCACATCCAGCTGCCGCTGCCCAACACTACAATGGCAGACAACAATGCAAACTAGAACAATGCAAACTAGCCACAGACTGCACACAGCACAGCCAGTGATTTTCATATAGAGCGCTACGTAACGTTGCCGATAATAAAACATAAACAGCCTACTTACATAAAGAAAACATAAACAGCCTACTTACATAAAGAAAACATAAACAGCCTACTTACACAACTTACCCATACTTTTCTCACAATTTCAAACGTCTTGCACCATTTTACTCTGCTGAACGCTTTTTCAGAGGTTGACTGTTACAGCATTGTTATAGCTTCGTAAATCCATTGGATTCCGCAAGCGATGCCGTATACAACACGCCCCTGGTGTTCAAAATGGCTCTGAGCACTATGGGACTTAACATCTATGGTCATCAGTCCCCTAGAACTTAGAACTACGTAAACCTAACTAACCTAAGGACAGCACACAACACCCAGTCATCACGCCCTGGTGTTAACAAGACGTGCCCCGGCCTCTAAGGGTTATAAAGCATCTGTATACATGAGAGCTGTTGTTAGAAATGTGCAAGCCCGTCATAAATCGTGAGTGTTCTCTGTAAACTATACACCTTGCATCTTCCAAAGATGTCTCTTCGCTGCAGTGGAAGCGTACAGAAATGGCGCTGTGATGGTCATAACTGGAATAAATCCTTAACTGCCTTGCAGAGAGCGCCGTTGTTCTAGTCAGGGAATTCCTTTTATTAATTCCTTTGATCCTTTGATAGCAGTACAGCCAACTCTATCGTCTACAACCAAAACTCTGAGATCACTCTCAGATTAAATCTTTAACAGTTCTGGCTCACGCGCACAGCTAACAATATTGCTGTCCTCAGTGAAAGTGAAGAAACATTACAGGATCTGTTGAGCGGAATGAACAGTCTAACAGGTAAAGATTACGGACTGAGAGTAAATTGAAGAAAGACGAATGTAATGAGAAGTAGCAGAAATGAGAACAGCGAGAAACTTAACACCAGAGTTGCGGATCACGAAGTAGACGAAGTCAAGGAATTCTGATATCTAGGCTGCAAAATAACCCATGACGGACGAGGCAAGGACATAAAAAGTAGACTAGCGCTGACACAGCATTATATGGTAGTGATACTTGGACTGCGTGAAAACCGAAACACAGCAGGATCGAAGCATTTTAGAAGGATAGGACGATAGGAGACCTGTTAAGACATCAGAGAATAACTTGCATGGTTCCCGAGGGAGCTAAAACTGTATAGGAAGACAGAGATTGGAATACATCCAACAATAGTTGAGGACTTAGGTTGCGAGTGCTACTTTGAGATGTAAAAGGTGGCACGGGAGAGGAATGCGTGACCGACCGCGTCAAACCATGACAGTGCAGTGACAATTAGTGGTAGTAGCAGTACTAGACAAGTAGTAGTAGTAGTGCAACGTAACCTTCCAGTACTGGTGGTGGTAAAAGTTTACCTAAGTGGGTAGATTACCGTCGCTTTGACCTGTCCTACCGCTCCTGCAAGCTAGCGTCTGTAGTAAATGGTTTCTTAAATTCGTGTGGTCCACGAAATTACTGGCCCCTGCGAGTTATTGTTGGGTATTAATTATTTCTAGCGGAAGGTTTTAATGAACCGGTAAAAATTTGAACGCAACAGATAACGCATTTTTTTTAACCACTACAGAAGGCACCTATACAGGGCTTAATAGGCAGTATATAGCTTTTATTTGCTTTCACGACCCAGAATTCGACTGTGGTACTGACTGCCACCTATTCTTTATGATGGACGGAGTAAATAATCAGTCGAGGGTAGACATTAATTGATATTTATTCAGTACCGATGGTACTTCAACAACTAGTCGTGTTTCTCTTGCAATATACATAATCAAAACCGGTCTCTAGTTAACATGGTTCAGTTTCGCCACGTAATTATGGAATTGGACAGAAGAGCCCAGACCTGGCTTCAATGCAATTTTATACAACCGCACAATTATACCTAAACCCACTGTTATTACATTCAGTTGCTATAGATTACTCAGAACAAGTTCCGCAAAGACACTACAAGCAAAACTAGGTCAGGGTGGAAGAGTATTTCGCAAATCTTTATCAAATCAGTGGGCATTAAAATCCGATACTTTTCCTAGTGGCACGAGTATTTTACTTAACGCAACACATCGGCAACCAATCAAATCGTTATGGGGGTGCACAAGAAACATCACTTCAATGCTGTTCAACCCACATGGCCAAGTTTCAGTAGCCAACAGAAACCCAGAAAAATATGGACTCACACGATTATTCCTTCCCTATTTCACACTCGCTCACTATCGTATGATTATCCATCGTGTACAATATATTTTCAGACCGAAACTACAATTTATCAATGGGGCGGTTGCTCCAACCGACCACGTGGCGCGAAAGCAAGTTCACAAAGAAAACATGGAAAATAAATAAAAATCCCCAAAATATTACTGTAAATGGAAGAGCAGATTAAAATACATTGAATGAGTGAATATCCGTCAAGCACGGAGCAATAACGTGACCGTGAGCTTAAGGCACATGGTGCGTTGCCTGAACAAGGCACTAACGCAAGGTCTACTGAAATTCGAGTAAATTAAGAAAATCAATTCCCTTATGGGGTTCAGTGGTAATTTCGCACCTGATTTTAACATCTGGACTTCATTACAGAGCAGATTTCAGTCAATCTAATACCTATGTTAACATTACCAAAACTAGAGCTGCGTCTCCATTTCTGTCCAGCACCACCACCCAGGAACAAGTGCTCTTCCAACCGAATTCGCCTATCCGTTCCGCTTACAAACGTGGTGGGGGTGGCGCGCCAACCTGACAGAGCCAATACGCGCGCCTTCGTGTCATCTTTGCCCTGACCTGCAAACTTGGTCTCTGCTAAACTTGTTCGCGCTTGGGGGGTTGGTACTACTACCCCAGAACGACCATTCATGCAGTGTTACAATCTGTGCCTAAAGCTTTCTGCTAGATCACACACTCACTCATTTATACCGTCCAGGCCACACAAAGGAAAGGAAAATTGGAAACGTGGCACACAACAGAAAAAATTCAATAAATAACACAGTTTAGTCCATTCTCTCCTTTTGGACACCTGCAAGAGAAGACACTCTTGCTAATAATTTCTGCGTGCTTGCAATTTAATAAAACACTGGAACGGTACAACAAGTTCTGTTTCAGTAGTACTAGGAGCAGTAGTAGTGTCAGATATGTAACGCTGTTCAGTAGCGAGATGTAGATATAAAATTGTGATAGTGACTTTTGGAAAATATTTTTGATGATATTACGCGACATTCCGTGACAGTGATTGCAGTATATGTTTTCGTAAATTATTGTAAGGTGTGTGGAGCGCAAACGATAAGAATGAGGGATATCAAGTAAGAGACAGTCATCAACAGCAGAAGACAGATTTCTCCATGGCGCTAAGGTATCGCTTCACAGAGACGTTGCAAGAGACGAGGCAGCCGCTGGCAGCAGGAGAACACAGCCGCGGTTGGTTGGTTGGTTTGGGGAAGGAGACCAGACAGCGTGGTCATCGGTCTCATCGGATTAGGGAAGGATGGGGAAGGAAGTCGGCCGTGCCCTTTCAGAGGAACCATCCCGGCATTTGCCTGGAGTGATTTAGGGAAATCACGGAAAACCTAAATCAGGATGGCCGGACGCGGGATTGAACCGTCGTCCTTCCGAATGCGAGTCCAGTGTCTAACCACTGCGCCACCTCGCTCGGTCGAACACAGCCGCGATGGCAGTTTCGGCGAGCGACCGTGGCGTGGCGAGGACCGAGCAGACGACCCATTCCCAGTGTCCTCCAGGAGTTCACGGACAGAGCCGTACGACTCCTTACACACATAACGAATGCCATCTTGCAACACCAACACTTCGCTGACTTTTGGAAGGCGGCCGTGGTCACGATGTTCAGGAAGCCAGGGAAAGCAATTTTGATTCCACCAGGAACCGTTGTGCACAGCGACCGTAAATTTTACGGAAGGACAGGGACACAGCGGTCATTAGCAATCCCCTTAGTTTTTATTATGCTTGGAAATCTAGATTTCGGATATAAATAGCGATCTTCATTGCATTTTCGTTACAATTTAACAGACTCACGGCAGTTATCACCGAATGTTCTTACAGGCGTATAGGCAGAATGACACTGACACATTTGATGTATTTATTATTATTATTAATAAAACCACACCCAGGCTGGCTGGGTCCCCAGCTTTCGTCGTCTATACGTTAAGCAGATTCGATCCCGTGCCCGTTCTTCTTCTTGGGCCCAGGAACAGTGGAGTATTGCACTTTAGGCTGTCCGGGCAGCTACAGTTTTAATAATTTATTAACTCTATTCTTCCTGAGCTCAAGAAAGAGAACTGGCACCTGTTGGAATCTACTTTGCGGATTATCGACGATGGATGGGGACCCAGACAGCCTGGATGTGCCTTTTAGGCAGTTTCGCGCAGTCAGCTAGATAAATACCAGATTGGTATTCACATCCCAAGCAAACACTTAGAAAATGTTACCACAGTTGAACCTTGAACATGACATTAGACGCAGACGGATGGCGCACTCAGATTGTTTCCAGGAAGCGGGCTCCAAGGAATGGTATGGTATGGCCGCTAAGACTGCCGACCCCGTAGGTAAACTGGAAAAGATAAAGAGAAAATAAAGAATTATTATTAAAATCGTACACTTCTGTGGCACGTTCAAAGTAGAGGTGACAGAAAGTAATATTTGACGAGGGTGGTGGGGGTAGGGCAGGACGACACAGTAGCAAACTGTGCTCCAGAACTCCCCCCTCCCCCCTCCCATCACCCCACCCCACCCTGTCTCTCGGAACCGAATCCGATTTTCTTGAGATACCTGCTTCCGTGGGAATGTCAGTGGCTGGATCGGCTACAGCTTTTGCTCTTAATAGCTTACATCTTCAACTTGATGGCTAGAACACAGACCGTCTCCGAGCCCCGAAAGACCTCAACCTGAACGGCAACTTCACCAGGAGTAGTATTGCAGTCGTCTCGAACTCAGAGCCGGTAATCCTTATCTGGCTACCGCACACGCCAAGTAACATCACAAAAGTTACATAAGTTTGTTGACCACAGACTTACGAATGTTGTTTCACAGTGTGTTTTCCGTTATTCTGAAACCTGTTTGTACAACAGCGACAAATGACGCGATGCGCTTCGTTACTGTCATCTGTTCCGCATGCTTGGCCGTTCTCCTACCAGCTGTGCCTGCTTCAGCGAGCGAAGTTTCCCCAGCTGTGACCGTACGCCTAGGAGGCATAGAAAAGATGAAGTGTCAGTAGGCTGTTTAAACGTCGCGAGCAGTCGTAAATGTGTCTGCAGACGAGAAGAGACAGAGGACGGACGAGTGTCGTTCTTAACACACATGTCGGCAGTAGGAAGACTGCTGGCGAAGAGAAGGGCGCCACGATCCGTGTCAAGGATCTGACTGCGGCAGAAGGAGGACGGCGTGTGCTTCAAACTTGCTTGAACATCTCGAGAATGGCAGGTGAGCACGTTTCCTGGAAGCCGTTGGCCTCACGATGCATGTCGGTCCTGACTGATGCTCATTTAAGTCTCTGTAACAAAACTTACAGGTGTGATGTTCTCCTCTATTCGAGAATCTGTCACGAGATGTAAGTGGCTTGTACAAGTGAATATGTGGAAAGGTCTCTGTTGCTGCTATTGTTCCACGGTCCTTTCCCTGTTTTACTGCTTTTCGATACTGTCCAGGTAGGCGTAGGGAAGGTCTGTTTAACGATGGTAGTCCAAACTGCCTACCTGAAGCTTCAGCGCGGGCTGCTCCTTCCCCCGTGGCACTGTCGTTCGTAGAAATGCTGAAATGTTCTGACACGATATAACAGTTCGACACGGAGGGAACGGGTGCTACTATACCAATTAAAATAACACAATAGGTATAATATCAAATCTATGATGAGAATTGTTCTTCACATCTACATCTACATCATGCTCCGCAAGCCACTCGACGCCGTTGGTGGAGAGTACTTCTGTTACTACCAACTAATTGCCCCTTCCCCTTTCCTGCTCGCGAATGGCGCGTGGGAAGAATGATCGTCGCTAAAACTCTGCATTAGCTCTAATTTCTCAAATTTTCTCGTCGTGGTCTTCTCGAGAGACGTATGTGGGACGAAGTGTTGTGCTGTCCGACTCTTCTCGAAAAGTTTGCAGTGGGTTCAACACTCTGCTGGCGCAAATGTAATCTCGATGTATTGCTCACTTGCTAGAACGACAATTCATAGGCGCTGCCTGAGGCATAAAGTATCTTTGCCCCTGTTAAAAGAGAGCTGCAATAGAGTCCCAGGTGAGAGTAGTGTCTGCCGCAGTTGCAGTCGCTCGCTGCTACATTGTAGTTGTAGTGTGTCGCTGGTACAGCGCAGTTTATAGTTAGTAGTTGTTAAAGTCACAGTGCAGAACAAATTGTTTGTCCGCCGCTCGTGGTCTCGCGGTAGCGTTCTCGCTTCCCGAGCACGGGGTCCCGGGTTCGATTCCCGGCGGGGTCAGGGATTTTCACCTGCCTCGAGATGACTGGGTGTTTGTGTTGTCCTCATCATTTCATCATCATCCAGGAAAGTGGCGAAATTGGACTGAGCAAAGGTTGGGCAATTGTACGGGCGCTGATAACCTCGCAGTTGAGCGCCCCACAAACCAAACATCATCATCATCAGAACAAATTGTAAAACTTTATTATAAGGAAATGAATAATAATTGTGATCAGCCGCAGAGCTAAATGATACCATGGAATGAGATGATGATGAACAAATGAATAATTGTTAATATAATGAAAAATCAACAGTGTAATTAAGTCAACCATCGATTGTAAGGTTGGTGAGTGAGGGACGAGTTTAGCATTAAGTTTCCGTTTTCCTAAATCTTCGCATAAAATCTTATGACACATATCACGTCGCCGCCCTGGTTTGTGGCATTCTCAGGACGGGTTCTTACTGGCTGGCAATGCAAGACCCCATAACGCTTTATCTGTTACCGAGTACCTGGCCAAATATTCTGTTATTCCACGTCCGCCATATTCGTCCGACCTCTCGCCTTGCCATTTTTTCTTGTTTTCGCGAGTGACAAGGCGGCTGAAAGCAAAGTTTTTCAGGATATCGTAGACATCCGACGGGCTGTGCCTAATGACCTTACAAGAACCGCAGCTGAAGATTTTCCTGCTTGCTTCAAGGCTTCCAGAAACTTTGGCAACTCTGACTAGATAGTCAAGGGGACTACTTCGATAAGGGCTAAGATCATTACCTGCTAACTGCAACTTTCTGTTTTTAAAAAAGCCTGTCTTGTAACTTTTCTGATAAAGGCAGAATACCATATTATTTTTTCGAGCAGCTGATTGGAAGAAGAATAGTTTTCTTACGGTTTTCAGTGTTTCCATTGAGGACTCGTCGCCATCATAACAGCTTCCTGCTCCAGCGAAACATCTGTAGGACTTGGTTCAGCAATCTGCTTCCTCAACTTGCACCATCTCTGCAGTCACAGGTGAGAGAGAGAGAAAAACATATTTCACATTTTTGGGGCAGCGATTTCACAACAAGCAGATGTATGTTTATACGGTAAGAACAGTCCATTGATGGTTGTAAGCTCTACTCCACAGCAAGGTAAATCACAACATTTATAACTATTACATAAGTTAATAATAAAACTGAATACTTTCTCTTTAACGCATCACAGAGAAATTAAGGATATTACTCTCAGTCGGATATCACTTCTTTTATTTCTGATTAATTGCTTAACATCGTCTATCAATTCACTTGTGACATGGCGTTTATACACATTAATGAAAACAGCACTTGACATATACGAATACTTACACAGCAGTAGTAATTTTGTTATAGCTATTCCACAATACAGTTTCAGTTCATTTATAGTTATTTACGTACAAATTGTTCAGTAGATTCTAATAAATTCATTGCATTTCAAACACTCATAATTTTGCACTTGCACTAGCAATATTAATACTCAGTAATTAAACCTGAACTGATATATAACTCATTCTGTCTTATTAAATGTTATTTTTATATCTATTTATGCATGAGTGGGTGTACGAGCTCTCATTTACTGTTTATTTCAAACGTAGATGCAGCCATAGTTTACTCTAGGCATATGTTCAGTTCTAGTTCATTCTGGCAAAACAATGGCGAGTGTCGAGGTACTAAGTCGCGTGTCGATTAGGAAGAGTGACTGTTAGTCCGTGATTTATACAATAATAGTGAAAGAACAGTGTTAGATAAGCAATTTAATCATTTAAGTGCGTTTCACGAAGATGATGAATTCAGTAGCTGAGCGTAGTCATCGAAACTACCATGTTTCTGTCCTACAGTTATTAATGCAACACTGGATTTTTGTAATTGTAAAACTTTCTTGTAAATTTCATGAATTTGTTTATGTGAATATTCATACTGTAGGGTATGCAGGAATAATGAAAAACTGAAGTTGTAAATATTTTGCAAAGAGAGTTTCCTTTGGGAAATAATTGTAGAGCCAAGATTATATCACATGCTCGAGATTAATTAGAGACTATTGTAGGTAACTTGCACTCTGTCTTACGTTGTGAACAAGAACACTCGTCTTTTATGAGACAGTTCTGAATTCACGATGGAATGTTGATCATGTGATCATGGTAGGAAGATTGCATCACATAATACATTGAATAGACTGGAAAGCATATAATGTGAGCTAATGCAAGAATTTCTACGTGGCGTGTTAGAATTTCTCCACCGGTGCCTAGATTAACGGCTGAATTGTAGTAAATTCGTTTCTTACAACAGATATGATAAAAACAGAAGATAAGTACTTTCAGTTTTAGGCTGTATTGTGGACTTCGCGCCGGCCGGGGTGGCCGTGCGGTTCTAGGCGCTACAGTCTGGAAGCGCGCGACCGCTGCGGTCGCAGATTCGAATCCTGCCTTGGGCATGGATGTGTGTCATGTTCTTAGGCTAGTTAGGTTTAAGTAGTTCTAAGTTCTAGGGGACTGCTGACCTCCCAAGTTTAAGTCCCATAGTGCTCAGAGCCATCTGAACCATCTGTGGACTTCGCACAAAGTATTCATTAAAAGTTGTATGATTATTTCATTTTGTGCTCGTGTAATTTATTGTTTCCTGTCTGGAACAATACTATCAGTTACGATCATCACTATTAGTAAATATCTTTAATCTCACAGGACACACCGTGCCAAATCATTTTTACGTACTGTTGTATTTAGTAAATTCGTACACTGTAGAAGGATGCGAAAGCAATGTTATAAGTTTGTTGAATGAACTTACCTAAGAAAAGTTATGTGACACGTCAGTTACAGGACAAAAAATCTTTTTTTGTTTCTTGTTTAAAATGTTCTGTGGGATGTCTACTTGCTTGTAGTATTCGTCCTAAATTCGCTCTGAAACTCTGTTATCGCTTTGCAAGGCGTTCTGTGAAATAGTGTCTCTGAAAATCATTCACAGCGCGAAGAAAATATCCAACACGTAATTTCAACGATGGGATAACAGGCATTACAGAAATCTTTCGTGCTCGAACTTCTGAACAAAAGCGGACGAAAAGCTTATCGGGCGGGCAGAGCTGCGGATGGCAGAACCGCCAAAGACGCCCGCAGGATCGATATGTCCACGAAGAAGGTGGAGGAGGACCTCCTTTTGGATCTGGAGGGATTGCTGTATGGTCCACGTATCGCTGACTAGAGGCAAGTTTAACTTAACCACAAAAAAGTAATCCAAAATTTTTGATGTGTTTTTCTGGAAAACGGTTCATAAGATTTTGATCGTAATATGATGCCGGCATTCTAAATTGAATTATCTGCCTGCGTACGTAGCCGTTTTGCGATATCTTCAAAAGTCTATTTTCGGTGCATGCTTTTCTCTCTGTTTTGTGAGCGAAGAAAATGACGTGTTTCAGCACGTCACCATTTTGTCAGAACTTAATATTTTTCATGTACCCTATGTACGCTGATATAAAATATGAAACTTATACATATTATTTTGTTACATGTCCAATAGAAGGGCTTCGAGAATTCCCGCCGATGACCAGTCTTCCGACTGCAAGGAGTTCTTTCACCTAGTGGTTGCAGGGAGCGTCCAATGGGGACACAAAAGTGGTTCCGTAAGGTCAAAAGTGTAACGAATAAAACTATGTCGTCAGATTTAGCTTTCATTTTTATTTTACTTGAAAAAATCACGGAAGTCATCTTTTTCCATGCGTTCAAAGAGAGCTGCTTCCTTAAATGAAAGAGTGTTGTAGTACTGTGGGACCAGTCTGTTCTTAAAAGCTGAATGGATCCGTTGTTTTTTCATATGTTCCTTTGGAAAAATTAAAAAACGTACTATATACAGTATTTTTTAATTTGTTCTGATTCTAATCCATAGTAATTCTTGATAAAAATAATTTCGTCAAGTGTTCTGAACTGGTCATTATTATTTCGCCTGTCTCGATTTTGTTCAATTGATGATATGTGTGAGCGCCGGAGTAAATGTGTTAAGAAAAGTATTGCCAGGTCCTCCTTCTCCTCCTCCTTATTTTTATGCAGTACAGGCATTATAGACTGTTAATTACCATCTGTTTCGTTATTCAAAATTGTTGTGTCACGTTACCAGTTTAGGTTCGCCACATACCGCTACCCATTTCATACATAAATTTGACAGTACTTACACACTGTATACCTGGTACCTACTTTCTACAGCATACTCTTTAAGTTCAACTGGGTACATGGTTAATTGAGTCTTCGCTGCAAGCTGAATAAGAGAGAGAGAGAGAGAGAGAGTCTACCGGCACTTGACGCTGACCTTCAGAGAAGAAGTTATGTGATTTCCATGATGGACCATTCAAAGAATAAAACGACATGTAAAATTGTGGAAGTTACCAAAGTGATCATTCACGCCATGAAAAGAAAGAAACTTTTCTAACTCCGCAATCTAGAAGGGGATGACTAGAAATGACCGAAGTGGATATGGAGACAGGCTCCTCAACGAAGAAGAAAGAGAGGAATATGAAGCTGGAACTTGGAAGGAATGTGTCAACTCGCCAAGAAGAATGGTCAACGAATAGAAAGCGATGCGGTGACGATAATGTGTAAATCAAGCTTCATTCGTAGTGAAATTCTTTGCACCAGTGCGATTTTGCATTGCAGTGTTTTGCTTGTGTTGTTTCACATAATTATGGAAATGAAAAGGAAACGAGTAGAACCCCACGCCACAAAACAAGCTACTACTCTCACACAATGTGAAACGGTCCAATCACAGAATCGTCATCAAGGATGTTACAGACCGTAATTCGTGAGATACTGTGGAGAAGTTCGAAATTTAAACCGGGATATTGGCACTCAGACAGAAGATCGAGGCATGTAAGGCAGGACATTTTCTCTGACTGCTGGCTAAGTACGGCGATGTAGTTTCTTTAACACTCAGGACTCGAAATGGGTTTTTATGGGTGGGATGCTACTTCTCTCGTGTGTGTTAATGACATCGTCTGTGGAGACTGGTACGTGACGTAAACTAGTTGGCTATAATAACGTTTCTACGGCCTATTCACACAAAGAAAGTGTCTGAGTGCCGTGGAAATGCTTGTGGTTTCACGGTCGCAGCTGCGTTTTGTGCCTGATCTTCAGCAACAGTTGAAACTACTAGTAAACTAAGACACGCGGCTTTGTGGCTTTTATCTGTTGCTGTTAGCATAAAGATTAGTTAATTGCCATTTGGTAGTAAAAAAAATTACCGCAGTTGTCAGCAAATTACACTGCTTTATAGAATACCCACTGTTCCACTTCTTGTCGTTATTTTTTCGCACTGAGAACAACTACTTTTGAAACAGGGTTGCGCTATGAACTATAAAAAAAGAATTTCAGCTTCAGGACATGTTGTGGTATCGGATTAAAATAGTGATGATGATGTTTTGTTTGTGGGGCGCTCAACCGCGTGGTTATCAGCGCCCGTACAATTATCCAATCTTTGCTCAGTCCAATTTCGCCACTTTCCTGGATGATGATGAAATGATGAGGACAACACAAACACCCAGTCATCTCGAGGCAGGTGAAAATCCCTGACCCCGCCGGGAATCGAACCCGGGACCCCGTGCTCGGGAAGCGAGAACGCTACCGCGAGACCACGAGCGGCGGACGGATTAAAATAGTATTTGACATGACAGAAACTGTATTTTGAAACGTTTTCAAAACTGATTTCCTCGCACAGCATTTGATGAAAGGATCCGATTTTTACTTCAATTACTACTGGCGTCATTAATCTCAAGAAGATACATAGGGACTCAGCCTATGAGTTACTCATACTGTCCCAAACTATGACCATTGCACAACAAGAGTGTACATCTTCCCAGTTTCCTGCAGACACAGTTTTGCTGCAGTACCTACACTATGTGAACAAAAGTGTCCGTACACCTGGCTGAAAATGACTGACAAGTTCGTGGCACCCTTCATCGGTAGTGCTTGAATTCAATATGGTGGTGGCCCACCCTTATCCTTGATAACAGCTTTCACAGGCATATGTTCGATCAGGTGTTGGAAGCTTTTTGGGGGATGGCAGCCCATTCTTCACGGAGTGCTACACTAAGGAGTGGTATCGATGTCGGTCGGTGAGACCTGGCTCGAAGTCGGCGTTTCAAAACATCCCAAAGGTGTTCTATAGGATTCAGGTCAGGACACTGTGCTGGTCAGTCCATTACAGGGATGTTATTGTCATGTAATCACTCAGCCACAGGCCGTGCAGTATGAAGAGGTGTTCGATCGTTTTGGAAGACGCAATCGCCATCCCCGAATTTCTCTTCAACAGTGGGAAGCAAGAAGGTGCTTAAAACATCAATGTAGGCCTGTGCTGTGATAGTGCCACGCAAAACAACAAGGGGTGTAAGCCCCCTACACGAAAAACACGACCACACCGTAACACCACCGCCTCCGAATTTTACTGTTGGCACTACACACGCTGGCAGATGTCCTTCACCGGGTATTCGCCATACCCACACCCGCCATCGGATAGCCACATTGTGTACCGTGATTCGTCACTCCACACAACGTTTTTCCACTGTTCAATCGTCCAATGTTTACGCTCCTTACACCAGGCGAGGCATCGTTTGGCATTTACCGGCGTGACGTGTGACTTATGAGCACCCGCTCGACCATGAAATCCAACTTTTCTCACCTCCCGCCTAACTATCATAGTACTTGCAGTGATTCCTGATGCAGTTTGGAAGTCCTGTGTAATGGTCTGTATAGATGTCTGCGTATTACACATTACGGCCCTCTTGCACTGTCCGCTTTCTCTGTCAGTCAACAGACGAGGTCGGCCTGTACGCTTTTGTGCTGTACGTCTCCCTTTACATTTCCACTTCACTATCACAACGGAAACAGTGGGCCTAGGGATGTTTATAAGTGTGGAACTGTCGCGTACAGACGTATGGCACAAGTGACACCCAATCATCTGACCATATTCGAAGTCCGTGTGTTCCGCGGAGAGCCCCATTCTGCTCTCTCACCATGTCTAATGGCTACTGAGGTCGCTGATATGGAGTACCTGGCAGTAGGTGGCAGCACAATGCACCTAATATGAAAAACGTATGTTTTTGCTGGTGTCACTTATGATCACACAGTGTATAACATGTGCAACACAATGTGAAATGACATGGCAACTGGAAACGTAATCTAAAGTTGAAATAAGTGGGACGGCACGATTCTTGTGGCAAAACAAATTACACACAATTGACCGTATAAAGGCCAAATGCAATGTCGCATCCCGCCATAGTGAAATGATGGGAGCAATTTGACCAAGGCAGCACACACGTTGGTAATGCTGAGTGGGAAGTCCATACCTTGCACTTTGGGATTTCCAGGTCTTCGGCAAGCTGCAAAATCTCAGGAGAAAGGGATTTACAACGATGACGCCGTTCACACAGCGATTCTCGAAGGCTCTGAGCACTATGGGACTTAACATCTATGGTCATCAGTCCCCTAGAACTTAGAACTACTTAAACCTAACTAACCTAAGGACAGCACACAACACCCAGTCATCACGAGGCAGAGAAAATCCCTGACCCCGCCGGGAATCGAACCCGGGAACCCGGGTGTGTGAAGCGAGAACAGCGATTCTCGAACGGCTCATGATCAAGGAGCGGATTTCTGTCGTCGAGAAATTGTACGAAAGGTACAACTTTCCGACCTATGTCTGCAGGCACTTGGTGACAATGTTGAAAAATAGTGTCATGTATCTGTGTAGCTGTGCAGTGTAGTGCATTATTCACTAAAAGTTATTTGGCCTGCTATTCTATTGCGTAACTTCCTTGTTGAAGAATCCCTGTAAGAAATAAGTGCTCCAAATGACAAAAGTGATTTTAAGTAACATCTTAGAGATATTCCACGCAAGGCGTAAAATATCTCGTAGCAACAGCGAAAAACTTATTTGAACTGAGCTACCGAAATTTAAATTGTAGTAGCAACTTAAAAAAGGCCATAAAATGAACGAAATGATATGAATACACTGTAGGAAATCCCACTAGGCGTCAAGATGGCCAGCCTTGTAGCGTTTCAAACGCTGGAATACAATTAGCCAGTATGTCACCAGTAAAGTTCATGGAGATGTACAGTCGCGAATATCCTTCCTCAACGCGTCTTTGCTGCACTCAACACCTGCAACTTATGCGTACGTTGTTAGACTGCTATTGTATGAAGCAGATGTTTTTTTGAGCCGCGGCCTTCCTTCGCGCAGGAAAGAGAAAGTGGAGATGGTCCTCAGTTAACGAAGCGGAGCATCAGCAGCTGAGTCACGGTGCAGTGCGGGAAGGCCCGTTGTGTAATTGGCGAGTGGTAGGTGAGCGGCACCACTTGCAAATGGGATGGATAGCCGTACTAACCAGTAGCTGGGCTCTCGAAAGTCGCTGTAGCAGCAGGTAGCGGCAGCCGCCGTGTAATCAGCGGACCATCTTCTTCCACGAGGGAAGTGCTGGTGCAGCCTACCAGGATCTGGGAGGCCACGGTCGTTCCTTTCAAAGCAGTGGCTACGCTTGCGAAAGCAAAAATGTGATGAAAAGAGCTTGTAGTGTAACCACACTTCTAGTGGTTAAACAGGGTTGATCACAAGCCTAAAGATTTTTGTGGAACATGCCTGTCGATTGCAAAATGTAGCCGGCCGCTGTGGCCGAGCGGTTTTAGACGCTTCAGTCCGGAACCGCGCTGCTGCTACGGTCGAATGGATGTGTCTGATGTCCTTAAGTTAGTTAGGTTTAAGTAGTTCTAAGTCTAGGGGACTGATGACCTCAGATGTCAAGTCCCATAGTGCTTAGAGCCATTTGAACCATTTTTTGCAAAATTTATAACTAGACTGAAGTATGATACTGCACCCCTCTTGCCCGCATCTCATGGTCGTGCGGTAGCGTTCTCGCTTCCCACGCCCGGGTTCCCGGGTTCGATTCCCGGCGGGGTCAGGGATTTTCTCTACCTCGTGATGGCTGGGTGTTGTGTGCTGTCCTTAGGTTAGTTAGGTTTAAGTAGTTCTAAGTTCTAGGGGACTGATGACCATAGATGTTAAGTCCCATAGTGCTCAGAGCCATTTGAACCATTTGAACTGCACCTCTCAATGCTAAGCATGGCAAAACTAAAACACGCACCTACGAAAGTTTTGATGTAACGTCTGTGTTGATTTACTGATTACTTTGTTGTAATTCTAATCAAAACCGCAGCTGAAACAAGTAAATTTGCTTACAAAATAATAATAACAATAATAGCGTTTAGTTAAAATACCATCTGCGCTCACGAACCTTATATCAATATACAGGCTCATTCAGCTGCCCCTACCAATGTCGTTTTATGCAATCCGCAATTCTCTGTTTGGCCTATCAATCGAGTTATTCAAGAAATCCGTACAAAAGTGATCTTCAAACGCATAACTTCACCCCCAAGCTCATCCCTCATCAGTCTGGATTTCTAATATTTTGTTCGTTGAATTCCCTCCAATGACTGTGCGCAACTTACCGACTACACGAAATATTGTCCATCTTCCTTTTGTTGGTCTCGGTTGATTGAGCTATTACGACACCAGCATAGACGACTGTTTGGTTAACATTAATAATTTAAACATGCCCGTGAGAGTAATGAAAGAAAAACAGCTGTCGTACACGTTACGCTAAAACTAATTACTTTGACGATTCGATCCAAATTTGACCCTTACGAGCACAGTAATTTCCTAGTGAGAAGCTCTGTCGAATACAACGATGTACTTATTTATTTTATACCGTTAAAATTCACAAAATTGTTAGGTAAAATTTACACAAACGTCAATTTTATCGTTTCTATGCGCTCGACTAAACCGGTGGCGTAATAAGGCCAGCCAATAGAGATCAAAAACGGTCGAATGCGGGAAATACTTTGTGTAGTTGCAAATCTTTGTACAGCTGTAGAAGAGAGTGGCCATGGGGGCTGTGGAGGTGGGGGTCACTTTTGTACGTTTTTCTTGAATAACTCGAAAACTACGGCCTATAGTGGAAAAGTAGCTCAGTACAAAATTTATCTACATTATATTTCCTACAAGAAGGTTTCGTTAATTTTTTTCTGTAGGACCAACATTTCTCGCGGAATGGGTCAGAGAATATGAGAATCCAGTGCGTGATTTTTGAAGGCTAAATACTGTACAGAACTGCAGGCTGCATAAAACGACATCGCTAGGGACAGCAGAAAGACCCTGTATTTACACAGTCTGGCAAAAAATTGAAGCCTCTAGAAGACATGGTCGGATAGCAAAGTAGCTTCGTGCACACACACTCCATCGGCGGGTATGTAAATGTTTATATACTGGCTACTCTCTGTGACGGGTAGAACGGTTGCCAGAGTGCATTAGTGTTGTTCGCTTTTGTGTTGTTACCTAGCCTGGTAGGGTATAAACAGGGTGTAACAAAAATGCACAAATGCACAAATTGCGGGACAAATTCCTCACAAGTAGACAAAGAAATTATATTATGTGAACGTGAGTCTGGAAACGCTTCGGTTCCATGTTACAACTAATTTTCTGCAAATTATTAATCATGGGGAACACACAAGAACAGAACCTTCGAATCTTAGGGAACATGCACTATTGGCTGCGTTATGCACCACCAGTGTTTTGTTTTACATGTCCCTGTTTCCAAGCGACGTACGTCATTACTTGTTTACAGTAACATCAATTGTTCCAGGGATCAGTACCACCGTCACAAGCACACAAGTTACTACGCAGAATTGATCACAGACTTGGCTCTTGCAATGGCAGCATACACAAATGCAGAGATGACAGATCATTTGATGTATGGATTAGCTGACGAAAAAGGGTATCTAGGACGCAGGTGGGTCGACAAGATACATTTGACGTCGTTGAACGTCGACCTAGGGAACATGGGGCATTTAAACCTGATACGACTGGGAGACGCCAAGGACGAGGACACCGCAACGGAAGGCTGTAATTGTTCATGCAGTTGGCGACGACCCTAGTATCAGTACAAGACGTGTAGCTGTAACACTGGGTGTTGACACATGACTGTCTGGCGAGTATTACACTAGGAACAGCTGTGTCCATACCACTTACAGCGTGTGCAGGCATTACCAGCAGCTGATGTTCCTGCACGTGTACTGTTTTGTGAATGGTTTATTCAACAAAGTGTCAACCATAATTTCAGTGGAACAGTGCTGTTCACAGGTGGGGCGTCGTTTCAGCATTTGAATGCTCCACAAATCTGGATCTTGCACCATTCGACCAGACGAGCAAATGGAGACCCTCAGTGAGACAACTTTCAAATCCTGTCAGTCACCAATAGAAATATCTCAAATTATACCCATCACAAATGAAACCTTCCCGTCTCCTCTATATCTCTTTTGTTACGCAACCTTCCCTTCTACAATGACCTATGAAACCTTCCATTAGCATTTCTATCTTTTGCTTAATAATAACAAATGAAATCTTCCCTTTGAAATTCTCTTTCTCAATCTTCTCATACAAATTTAAATGCTGCTTATAAAAAGTGATTTTGTGATTATTTCGATGAAACATAGAATGTGTCGTCGTCGTGGCCCTTAGTCGTTACCTGCAATAACCGAAAACTGTTCCTCACCATTTTTACTGTCACTCGATCGCCATCTTACTGCTACATCGAACTGCGACATGAATATAGAATGAGATTTTCACTCTGCAGCGGAGTGTGCGCTGATATGAAACTTCCTGGCAGATTAAAACTGTGTGCCCGACCGAGACTCGAACTCGGGACCTTTGCCTTTCGCGGGCAAGTGCTCTACCAACTGAGCTACCGAAGCACGACTCACGCCCGCTACTCACAGCTGTACTTCTGCCAGTGTGTAGAGCACTTGCCCGCGAAAGGCAAAGGTCCCGAGTTCGAGTCTCGGTCGGGCACACAGTTTTAATCTGCCAGGAAGTGACATGAATATACTTACTCTGTTTTACTATACTTTACTGGTGGGCTGTCACAATAAGTGGCTGTATGTATTACCAAAGCTGACGTTATTCTTTAATAGCAAAGCTGACGTTATTCTTTAGTTAATTTGACTGAAGTTACGTAATTCATAGTTAAACTTTTTCTTGACAACAATAAAATTTTGCAAAGTTTTACGTTGATGGGTTTTGGGATGGATTATAATCAGTAATGCAATATTGCTGGCAAAAATTAATTATATTCTGAATGAAATGATTTTACAAACGTTCAAATGGGACTTACTTTTTACAATAATCTTACAATTAGCATTGCGCAAACATGCCTTCAGTAGTCTTGAGTTTCTCAAAAAAATAATTCAATAATATTAGTTCCTCTTATGATAATAGTTAGCTGATGTCTCTGTACACCCGTTTATAATCTCTTGTAAATCATAGCTGGTGGCTGGCAGGCACACCGCTCCTCTCAACCTCTCGCTTCAGACCTGCTACCCACTCGCTTCACATCTCGCTTACTACTGACTTATTACGAATGCTAAGGTGCGGTCCCTCCCCCCAACAATGCTTTCTGGTGCAGATAATCCCTACTACCATTACAAAATGTATCAATGCGCGGTCTTTCCTGCTCTTTTCTTAAAATGTATCCGTACGCGGTCTCTCCCGCCCGTTTTAAAATTATATCAATGTGCGGTCTCTCCTGCCATCAATACTTTGGTGCAGACATTCCCTGCTACCACAGTTATTTCCAACATGACAAATATTAGTTATTCCTACTTAATCCTGTTAATAAAATATAAACATCTTTCATAAATTGTGGTTTGACAATAGACAATAGAAATATACACGTCTTACACAACTCGTATATTACGATAGTATGTTGTAAGTCAGATATAGGAAAAACTATAAATAAAAGGATTTTAAGTGATGTGTGTATTGAATGTTTATCGAAACCCTCACCAGAAACAGTAGGCAGTCTGCTGTAAAGTGTCCTGAACTAGACAAACTGCTAATGGAAACAGCAAGGGAGATAAGAAGCAGGCCGGAGTGGCCGTGCGGTTCTAGGCGCTGCAGTCTGGAACCGAGCGACCGCTACGGTCGCAGGTTCGAATCCTGCCTCGGGCATGGATGTGTGTGATGTCCTTAGGTTAGTTAGGTTTAATTAGTTCTAAGTTCTAGGCGACTGATGACCTCAGAAGTTAAGTCGCATAGTGCTCCGAGCCATTTTTCTGGAGATAAGAACTGTAGAGGAAGACAGTCTCGGTCAGTAATACAGTTTCCATAAAGTTCTTCTGGACTGTAGACTGCATCGTGTCGTGATTCGATCATTTATTTGGCACGGGTCACAAGTGATTAATTTTGTAGCACATATTCCGTGGTGAGGAGACAAATGGAGAGGAGAATGGAAGACACCAGCAAACACATCGAAAGGCTGCTGATTTAATCACACAAAAACGCATGGAAGCGCGCCCTCAAAGAGACACACACACACACAGGCACGCACACACGCGCACGCACGCACGCACACACGCACGCACGCACGGACGAATGCACTCAACCATGTGCGCGCATTTATTGTGAAAATTTCTAATCTCTTAAAAGTGTCTTTGGCCTTGGGTGTGGTGTGTGTTCCAACTGTTATTCTCCTTCCAGGGACCGCGATTAAACACAGAAGTGCAATTGCTTTTGTAGTCACGCAATATATAGAATGTTGTATCAGTTAGCAGCGGTAGCTCGCGAGATTTCTATTTAGGTGGCTCCACAGATGAATGTGTACCTTGCCACGTACAAATGAATTCCATACGATGATACCTACTCATAGCAAACTTGATGAGCACTTTCTTATTAAATACCAGGTAGTTTTTAATAACTGATTCGATCTGTTGTTAGCAGACATTACGCAGTTAACTGACCTTCCATTGCGTTTCTCAGAAATGTTTTCATTCTTTTTATCATTTTTTGTGTAAAAATTCAGTGTACAAGTTCACTTGTTGTTAAAGGAAGTGTACTACCAATACTTCAGCAAGGTTGTTTGTTCGAAGGTACTGAAGTAAATTAACGGTTATAACAAACTCTCCGCATTCGTGCCTCAAGTATTTTACAGAAATTTTTCCGTGCCCGGTATTCCCACACCGGAGATTTGAAACAATTTAACATAAGTCTCTAGAAGTTTTACTGGAAATGGACCCCTAATTTTGGCAAAATTTAATTCCTAAAACAGGGATGTGATGGAAAGATGTTCCATGAACTGACAGTTTCTTCTTTTGAATGAGAATTGTATACTTCCTGTGCTGCAGTTGCTCTCTACCGCTTAATTTAAGACTAGCTGCAGTGTCTGGCATTGCCCGGAATGATTAATATCTGACAAAGTAAGTGATTGGCGCTGTGCCTTGTTGATATTCATCGCGAATGCAAAGCGCATAGGAAACTACCATCGCTTTAAAATGTAACTTCTACTGTTCCAGTCAGTTTTCACTGTTTCAAGTAGGGCTGTGTTTGAGCACGACTCTAACTGTTCGAACAGTTTACGTCAAAGTTCGGGAAATCTCGGATTGTGTTCTATCTTTTGATCTGCCCGCGATCTAGTGACTTTTGCTGGTACCATATTCTCGACCTACCTTAGCGATTGTGTGGTACTGTGGATATTAATAATAAAAAACAACTGTGAAACACGGAATAAGGTATCTTCAAGGTATATGTGATATGTAACAACGACAACTAATCAATAAATAAGAGTCTGCAATCATATTACCGTCAAATTGTAGAGCTTTCGCTCGTCCCACGATCTAGTGACTTTTGATGGTTCTATCTCGAAGACGTTTATTGCCGCTGTAATTTATTCTCGCGATAATAATTACAGTCATTTTACCGCGGTATATTTCGTTTGTTAGGCATTTAATTTTTTATTAACTTTGTTCACTGTTTCATCTGAATGAAGCAATCTGAAGTAAACCGAACAAGAACTTTGAAGCAAATCGGTGAAGTACTATTTGAAACAACATTTCTGCTCTTTATATTAAAAAGAAAATGTTAATTTGTAGTAAATCAGCAAAGAACTTTTAGCGAGTCCCCTTTGTATATATATTTCAAGCCAGATTACGAAATCTTATGTAGACAATGATTGTCCTCTTGTCTTGAAGGTAAAGTGTGCAAAATTTCATCAAGCTCGGAATAAAACTGTAGATTTGTATGAATTACGAACAAACAAACACTCTTCTTTATGTATATATGGGTAGATACTACATATGCGACATCAGCATTGACACGTTCACCGTTAGGATTAAGAGATAGGATAGAGTGTATCAGGACCCTCCCGGATAGCCGCGCATGTTCCGTGAGGCGCGCTGTCACCGGATCGTCCGTCGGATTCACGACAAGGATCAGTGTGCTGGCAAGCCTGGATGTGGCTTTTTAGGCGGTTTTCCACTTCCCACTAGGTAAATACCGGGCTGGTAGCCACGCCCCGCCTCAGTTATAAGATTCGCAAATATGTAGATAACATTCGCACACTTTCACATGGATAACACTGCACTCAAGTAGCTGGGGTACATTAATTCCGTGCCAGGGAGTAAAGGGGTGGCGTCAGGCCACCCTCTAACATTTGCAATGTCAAATCCAATAATAACCATGTCGACCTCATGTAGATACAAAAGAAGAAGAATATAGCGTGCATAAGACTTCTCTTCATTTTATGCACACAAATGTGTACCAAATCAATCGATACGTGTTTTCTTCATTGGCATGTGACTTCATCCTGCATTTTGGGTATCGTAATGCAATGGAAACAACAGGAACAAATGTCAAATGCACGACGAGCAAAGACTCATCTGTGGCCTAGGCAAACTGGAAATAACGTTAGGGAGGAGGTAAAAATTTTTGTTCTCTGCAAAGCTTGATAGATTACGGTGATCATGAAGCATTAGATTACAAATGATACTTCCTGCTAGACCATACAGATAGAATTTAGCAGAAGCTATGGTTCATGTACTTGTGCAGAGAATATTCTAGATGAAAAGAAAAAAATCTTTGGCTTGCATCAGCAGCTGAATGTGATGCCAGATGAGAACACATACAGCATAGGTAGAATGCTGACACAGGACAGTTGAATAAGACAAGGGTAATATACTGCCAGATAAAACAAAGCGGTCTAATGTCAACGTAACTGCATACACGTACACACCATCAGTTGGTAAGTAAATGACTAGCGCTATAATTCTTTGCGGCATGTAGAATGGCCACTGGAGCTCTTTACTGCTATTTGCGTTTAGTGCTGCTACCAGACCTGGTAGGGTATATAATGAGCTTGAACAGATATTGAATGATCACTGTGCAGGACAAGGTGAAGCAGTGTACTCATTTGCCGGCCGGAGTGGCCATGCTGTTCTAGGCGCTACAGTCTGGAACCGCGCGACCGCTACGGTCGCAGGTTCGAATCCTGCCTCGGGCATGGATGTGTGTGATGTCCTTAGTTAGGTTTAAGTAGTTTTAAGTTCTAGGGGACTGATGACCTCAGATGTTAAGTCCCATAGTGCTCAGAGCCATTTTTGAACAAATGGACACATTTGGAGTGGTGCCCTGAGTGGGAAGCATGAACTGCTGACGAATGGAGTCCTATTGTGTTCAGCGATAAATAGCTGTTCTGAGCTATCCCGGATGATAACTAGCGGCGAGTGTGGCGGTGACTAGGGGAAAAGTCCAATTCTCTCAATATTCTGGAGACGCACAGCAGTGTCACTGCCAATTTGAGGAGCTATCGGAATATGACTTTGTCATGGCCAGTAGTGACTGAGGAAACTCTGACGATAGAATGGTACATGCGTCCTGCTTCCTCAGATGTTACTTCTGTTGCGCAGTATCGTGCTGCAATATTTCAATGGGAATGCTCGTCCACGCATCGTTAATGCCTGTATAAGGTGTCTTCGTGATAATGAGGTACTCCTGTGACCATCAAAATCACCAGATCCGTCACCGAGGCAGCATGTGTGAGAGCTCCAGCATCAGCTCTGTCCCCGAGCCAGTGTGCAGGATGTCAGGGAGGAGTTACAACAAATGTGAACCAGCTTGCTTCAGAAGATTGTATAGCGGCTTTGTGAAACACTTCCCAGTCGAATCAGTACGTAAATGTAGGCCAGTGGGAGTGCAATGTCGTACTGATAAGTGGTCTCATACTGCCGAGTTATTTCTCTGACCCGAGCTTGTTGTTGTTGTTGTGGTCCCCAGTCCCGAGACTGGCCTGATGCAGCTCTCCATGCTACTCTATCCTGCGCAAGCTTCTTCATCTCCCAGTACCTACTGCAGCCTACATCTTTCTAAATCTGCTTAGTGTATTCATCTCTTGGTCTCCCTCTACGATTTTTACCCTCCACGCTGCCCTCCAATACTAAATTCGTGATCCCTCGATGTCTCAGAACATGTCCTACCAACCGATCCCTTCTTCTAGTCAAGTTGTGCCACAAGCTACACTTCTCCCCAATTCTATTCAATACCTCCTCATTAGTTATGTGATCTACCCATCTAATCTTCAGCATTCTTCTGTAGCACCACATTTCGAAAGCTTCAATTCTCTTCTTGCCTAAACTATTTATCGTCCACGTTTCACTTCCATACATGGCTACACTCCATACAAATACTTTCAGAAACGACTTCCTGACACTTAAATCTACACTCGATGTTAACAAATTTTTCTTCTTCAGAAACGCTTTCCTTGCCATTGCCAATCTACATTTTATATCCTCTCGACTTCGACCATCATCAGTTATTTTGCTCCCCAAATAGCAAAACTCCTTCACTACTTTAAGTGTCTCATTTCCTAATAT
This sequence comes from Schistocerca cancellata, assembly GCF_023864275.1. Lineage (NCBI taxonomy): Eukaryota > Metazoa > Arthropoda > Insecta > Orthoptera > Acrididae > Schistocerca > Schistocerca cancellata. The sequence continues at coordinate 159,303,585 of NC_064633.1, forward strand.
AATTCCCTCAGCATCACCCGACTTAATTCGACTACATTCCATTATCCTCGTTTTGCTTTTGTTGATGTTCATCTTATACCCTCCTTTCAAGACACTGTCCATTCCGTTCAACTGCTCTTCCCAGTCCTTTGCTGTCTCTGACAGAATTACAATGTCATCGGCGAACCTCAAAGTTTTTTTTTCTTCTCCATGGATTTTAATACCTACTCCGAATTTTTCTTTTGTTTCCTTTACTGCTTGCTCAATATACAGATTGAATAACATTGGGGAGAGGCTACAACCCTGTCTCACTCCCTTCCCAACCACTGCTTCCCTTCCATGTCCCTCCACTCTTACAACTGCCATCTGCTTTCTGTACAAACTGTAAATAGCCTTTCGCTCCCTGTATTTTACCCCTGCCACCTTCAGGATTTGAAAGAGAGTATTCGAATCAACATTGTCAAAAGCTTTCTCTAAGTCTACAAATGCTAGAAACGTAGGTTTGCCTTTCCTTAATCTTTCTTCTAAGATAAGTCGTAAGGTCAGTATTGCCTCACGTGTTCCAACATTTCTACGGAATCCAAACTGATCTTCCTCGAGGTCGGCTTCTATCAGTTTTTCCATTCGTCTGTAAAGAATTCGCGTTAGTATTTTGCAGCTGTGACTTATTAAACTGATAGTTCGGTAATTTCCACATCTGACAACACCTGCTTTCTTTGGGATTGGAATTATTATATTCGTCTTGAAGTTTGAGGGTATTTCGCCTGTCTCATACATCTTGCTCACCAGATGGTAGAGTTTTGTCAGAACTGGCTCTCCCAAGCCTGTCAGTAGTTCTAATGGAATGTTGGCTACTCCGGGGGCCTTGTTTCGACTCAGGTCTTTCAGTGCTCTGTCAAACTTCACGCAGTATCATATCTCCCATTTCATCTTCATCTACATCCTCTTCCATTTCCATAATATTGTCCTCAAGTACATCGCCCTTGTATAGACCCTCTAAATACTCCTTCCACCTTTCTGCTTTCCCTTCTTTGCTTAGAACTGGGTTTCCATCAAAGTTCTTGATATTCATGCAAGTGGTTCTCCTTTCTCCAAAGGTCTCTTTAATTTTCATGTACGCAGCTTATATTCACTGAAATAAAATCGCATACCCTCTCAAACCGTGAAGTTTAATTTCCTTTCCTTCTCCCCTTCTGGATGCTACACTTTTTTTGTCAGGCAGAGTATTCGAAGGATGATTGCAAAAGCGGTAATTTCTTCTGGTGACTGTTTTCCAAATATTTATTTCCTTCCCTATTTAGAATAATTCTTTTTGCTGTACTTTATCTGTTCTCTTACTTTCTCATATTATCAGCCTCTAGTCACTTCCGCGTGTTGTATTGTTCAGAGTTGACTCAAGTAGAGCAGAAAGTTTCATAAACCTTTTCGTCAATTCATAAAATTAGTCTTTTCGCTTAATTCAAGAAATCATAGGCTTAGACAAATAAGGAAGTTTTATTCTTTTTTGACGAGATGCGTCGCCAACTAGGGATCAGTGTGATTACTTCGAAAAAAAGTCAGTTTCATCTCCAACATTGAAACTTTCCTAAGGTCCTGAACGATCTCTTTTCCTACACAAATTATTTGCTTTCTGATAACGTCGTATGAAAACAATTAGATGCTTTCAGTAAGAAAAGTACGAAGCCAATGTAACGAAACTGATAAATAGCTTATCGAAAAATTCCGTATGACATCACATATAATATAGTTGATATATAAAGTGACAGGCTGTTCAGATCTGTGTTAATAACTCGTTTCTAACCAATGTGAATAGAGGATAAACAGAAAATGTGAATGTAATTTAATATATTCCAAGCATGTTGAAGGTTTCGCTATCAGCGTCTGGAAGAACAGAATTACTTTGTGCTTGTTTTGGATATCCAAATAGGGATTTCCCTATCCTCTATCATCGTTTGCTGTAGCTGAATTTCAGATGTTACCAATCAAACAAGCTAATTTGTAGAGGCTGGCGGACCACAGACGTCTTCAGTCGAACGTAATCTACCCGGGACAGGGAGGATACCCGGCCCTGGTTCAGATCCGCAAGTCGCCCTTCGCCCGGGGAGCGGCACGGACGTCTTGTTTACGTCCTCACTTCGCAGCTTACGGATGGAGTTATTTACGTGATTCTCCCATGTTAACGCGCTATCTTTTCTTAGCAAGTTAATGGCTTATGCCCACAGAAAATCGATGCTGAAGTTCACGTTTTCGACTGAATATGCTCGACCAAATGCACTTGAAAACTAACAGTTTATCAGAGATGAAGATATTGGCATCTACCTGTCTATAGTGAACAGCATGGTGTATGCGAAACTGATTAATGAAGAAGTATGTAACAGAATTCTAGGTGCTATTAGAAGTGGTCCTAAATTATGTCACTGTGATGTACACATTGGCGACATAACTGTGGAACATAAGGGACTTAGACTGCAGACGATCCATGTATTTGAATTCCCTTTTGAGGTGCCTTCAGAGGTGGTTCTATATGAATTCTGCCTCTATAGGCAGGTGTCAGTCATACAGCCCAAAAGTGGGCTCAATTTACCACATACCCAGTTGTCAGTAGAAGTGTGACAGATCCGTATAGAGTTAACCAAACATGTGCCATATGTATTGGCGAATGTCGTGCCTTTATAATTTATGATGGCCAGCCAAAGACGTGCTTGGGATGTGGACGACAAGGACGCATTCGTTCCATCTGTATGCAATACAGACTCACACAGTTGCCGGCTGGGGACGAGCATATTACGACTGCTCCAATCACGCTCCCGCGTTCTCCAAAACCACCTATAACCGCAGTCCATGCTGACTCCTACTACTGAATCATAGCCATCTCCGGTAGTCCCTCAGGGTGTTGCGGACAGAACGACGCCCACGGGCTTCCCGCACATCGCCTGTCGTGCGCGGCGGCGAGCAGCCTCTGGCGCTAGGGATGGACCTCGAATCTATGGTGCCTCTGAGCCTGACAGTCGGATCCATAGGTGTCCTCGGGCACTGAAAATCACTTGCGCAAGCAACAGTCGCCGAAGAGACGTCGGAAACAGTGGACCTCCCAGTCTGACACATGCAGGACACGATGTCAAGACGATGAGGATCACACCTACCGAGATCATTTCCCAACGGATAATTCGGTGGCGCAAACACAAGTGTGCCCCCTCCGTTGGAAAAAAAACCATTGTCGTACATACCACGTGCTGTACCTGTGGACGTTGCATAGCAGCTGAGCCAGCGCCACTCTTCCACCGCAGGTACAATGCCTTCAGATTCGACAGGCGCTCTGTTGCAAGCACACCGTCCACGCAGTTCTGGCTGGTCTGACAGTGTAGAAGACGAACCACTCGTTGTTGTGAAAGCAGCGAATGCTGCTGCTCCGACCCATAACTGCTAATCGACGGGGTTTCTAGATGGCTATGTGCCACCTGCTGGGATGACACTGCTCGATGAGCGTCCCAGCAGTCACAATTCCGCGGCATGCTTGCAGGATTAGCTCAATCGATGTCAAACTACAATTACTCTGTGAAGTGTTGAGGGCGTCGGGCCTCGATGTTGCCCTCCTGCAAGAAGTTCGCCTAGTGAGGTTTCAGATTATGTATGGCTGTCTTTCTTATCTCACGCCGTGCTGATGGTCGCACTGGAGAGGGTATACTTTTAAAAGAAGACATTGTGGTAGATGAAATGGGTTAACTAACATCGTCTAGTGGTGCTGCTGTGACCTTCCACGGTGTCCGAATCATCATTGTTTATGCTCCCACGGGCATGGCCAAGCGACGTGAACAGTCATGATTCTATTCAGAAGAGGTCGCCCCTTTATCTGTGAGCCATTAAGACCATATTATTCTTGGCGGAGACTTCAGTTGCCCCTTATGCCAAAAGGACCAACATCCGCATTTTACTTCATGTCATGAACTCAAGGTGATAGTGCACGAACTTAACCTCACCGATACTTGACCAAGCGCATGGTGATCGGCCTAGATATATGTTTGTCGCCAGCCATTCAACGAGCGTCTTGACCATGTCTATGTTTCCCAAGGATTTGTAACTGCCACTCTTGACGATGAACTGTGACCCACAGTCCTCTTCGGCCATATCACTGTTTCCTTCCAGTGGAAAAAGGTGTGGCTTCCGTGAAAGCTGGTTGTCATCCATCTCAAGGATCCAGAATGCGGTCATGTCATAGAGACGACGTGGAACAATTGCGTGAGATGCCTCCCAGCATATGCTTCAAAGCTCCAGCGGTAGCCTGCTTGCACCAAGCCTCCTTTATGCTGTTCGATGATGAATCACAGTCGTGACAAAATACTGTGGCGACGACATACCGTAGAATAATTTTTCACCCTTCCCCGCGAGCTCTCAGGCCATGCCTCATCTGTTCAATGAAATGTTGAAATTTAACGGATTAAGGCGAAGGTAATTTCTATTATGTGTCGCCGCCTTGAGGGTCAATAGCACGTGCGAGATGTCAAGCCTGGATATGAAGAAAACGCCCTTCCACGCATCATATTATGCGAGAGAAACCACAGAGTTGAAAAACGCTGTCTCACGCCCCCGACATGCTAGATGGCCGCCGATTGACTTCCCAGAAAGATATTACAGGTGTGTTTGTGGACCACTACAAACAGTTCTCTGTGGCAGAGGACAGTATAGTAATGAATGATGTTCCCCACCTGTTGACAGTAATCCTTGACTGGGCTGCTGCGGAGATACTCACAGCGACGATTACGGCCGATGACGTCACTGATGCTCTTCATAAGGGAGCGGCAAATAAATCCCCAGGTTCTGGCGGCCTTCTGTTGGAATTTTACCACGAGTTGCACGACATCATGGCTTCACGACGGACAGCGATGTATCGAGAACTGATAAATCTTGATCCTTCGAAGAGAGTCTTCCTAACCCATTCCACAAGCCGTCCAGAGGTAAGGGACACTATCGGCCGTTGACCATGTTAAATTTGACGTCAAGATTGTTACTCAGATTCTTGACGCCCGTCTACGGCGCGTCCTCCCCCATGTCATCTCTATGTATCAAACGTGCTTTGGTGGTGACAGTAGTATTCAAACGGCGCTCAGCGATTATCGCAACACCATTTTCCTGCAGCAACGTGCCGCATTTGCGGTGCCTTAGTGACTGCGGACTTCGACCATTCCTTCGATAAAGTGAATCATGACTTTCTAGTGAATGTGCTGCAACGGATGGCCTTCCTTCACGCATTTATACACATCGTCTTGCGACTCCTCCGAGGTATGAAGTCACATATGCTGCTCAGTGGGCGTGTTGCGGGTCCTGTTACTATCATGAGGGCTGTACGCTAGGGACGTCCTCTGTAGATGCTTCTTTATGCCACTGCCCTTGAGCCAGTCCACACGGGTTATTGAGCCGGCTCACTGGGATCACAACGAGGGGACATGCTTTAGTTTGTCGCGCATGCGCAGTGTTATTGGTTCTATCAGGGCGTGACGTGCGAGAGGCACAAGACTAGATCAACCAGTTTGGGTCTGCTTCATGAATCTTATCAAGTCTGGTGCCATGTTCGTTGGTAAAGGTCTTCCAGCAAGGAGTGTGGGCCCATTGCCATACAGAACAAGCTCAAATGTTCACCTTCACGCGTGATATACAGTACATGGCCTCGCTTAACTATAAACGGCTCCTTCAAGTGATCCACACACACGTTCGCGGCAACCTCCTGGGAACATTAGGCACGAGGCAGGGGGTGGAGTTTGTTAACACTCATATGGCTTCACGACTGCCTGCCAAAGGCAACAGCACACAGACTGCAGGCGACGCTTGGCTACTTTGTAATTTCGGGTCTTATCAACAAAGTCCGCTACGACACGCTAATTCGTGCTCGTCGAGACGATGGTGTCGGTCTTGTCAACATCCATGCTACAGCAGCTACCCTTTATGTACAAAGGTAAGTACGATTGTTACATCTTGGAACCGACACCGAACTGGATTAACGGGAGACGTCATAGACGAACTGACCCCTCCCTTCCGTGAGGCGCCTTTTGCAGTAGCACATTTTTCTGCCTCGCTCTCCATGACAGGACCTTTTCCATCGAACACAGTTATGTTCATACCGACTTGTCTTCTACCAGGAACCCTACCGTACATGATATTTATCGCCTAATGATGAGAGATCATACTCGGAAAGTTGTGGAAAGCCAATATCCTGAGTCACCTAACGTTACCGCTGGATACATTTCGTAAACCACATCAAATACTGACGAACCGATTCCACAGACCGAACGTGAGGAGAGGGGCTAGTGTAATTGTTTAATACAAACCATACAAAAATGCACGGAAGTATGTTTTTTAACACAAACCTACGTTTTTTTTAAATAGAACCACATTAGTTTTGTTAGCACATCTGAACATATAAACAAATACGTAATCAGTGCCGTTTGTTGCACTGTAAAATGTTAATTACATCCGGAGATATTGTAACCTAAAGTTGACGCTTGAAACCTCCGACGTTCAGTTGCGTGTTGTAACAAACAGCTGCAACATACATCGCGTTTCTACAGAATGATCTGCCAACGTTGCTCGAAAATGTCCCACTGGAAACGCGTCGACGTATGTGGTTTCAGCATGATGGTGCACCTGCACATTCCGCAATTAACACTAGGCTGACCCATGACAGGATGTTCGACGGGCGTTTCATAGGACGTGGAGGACGCATAAATTGGCCAGCCCGTTCTCCTGATCTTACACCTCTGGACTTCTTTCTGTGGGGTATGTTAAAGGAGAATGTGTAACGTGATGTGCCTACAACCCCAGAGGATATGAAACAACGTATTGTGGCAGCCTGCGGCGACATTACACCAGATGTACTGCGGCGTGTACGACATTCATTACGCCAGAGATTGCAATTGTGTGCAGCAAATAATGGCCACCACATTGAACATCTATTGGCCTGACATGTCGGGACACACTCTATTCCACTCCCTGGTTGAAAACGGAAACCACGTGTGTACGTGTACCTCACACCTCATGGTAATGTACATGTGCGTCAGTGAAAAAGACCACTAAAAAGATGTTAGCATGTGGACGTAATGTGCTGTTCCAGTCTCTTCTGTACCTAAGGTTCATCACCGTTCCCTTTGGATCCCTACGTAATTCGGTGCTCTCCGATACACACGACCGAACAGCGGAGGAGTAGTACTCAAGCGTCAACTTTAGGTTACAATATCTCCGGATGTAATTAACATTTTACAATGCAACAAACGGCACTGATTACTTATTTGTTTATATGTTCAGATGTGCTAACAAAACTAATGGGGTTCCATTTAAAAAACGTAGGTTTGTATTAAAAAACATACTTCCGTGCATTTCTGTATGGTTTGTATTAAACAATTACACTAGCCCCTCTCCTCACGTTCGGTCTGTGGAATCGGTTCGTCAGTATTTGATGTGGTTTACGAAATATATCCAGCGGTAATGTTAGGTGACTCACCCTGTATATATATGACACAACTAGGTGTACGTGGCGTTAACATGACAGATTCTCCGCTTTGCCCCTATTGTCACACGCTTGACACGGATGCACAGTGACTAATGTGTGGGTCTGCTGCAGAGGTGTGGCAGCAGATTCGGAAAATGCTCGCCTTTCTTCTGTGTACGGCACCGAAGTCACTTCTGTTTCCTGATGAGACCTATTTCCCATTACGAAGCAAACGCAGTGAATTGGACAAAAGGCCTATCGATCACTTACTTGTTTCATGAAGGAGATAAAAGTGTTATTGATTTTTGCCTTTATCGCTTTGCCTTTATCACGCACAGTCTGAAACACCGTCAGTACTATGCTAGCTGTTTGGGTAGTGCCTTCTTGCACACCTGCTGCATCTGGGATGTCCCTCGTATAAGAAGGTGATTTAAATGTGAGTGCGTAATACCAGGACTCGGACCAGTCTACCGACAAAATAGAATATTCTTCGAGAACATGTGCCCGGAACTTGCCTGAGTGACTTGGAATTCTCAGTGCATCTACCCACAAGTTGGCGGAACGCGAACACCATTTTGTTTGTTTCATCGGGGAGTCGTTTTTACTTCCATTTACGTTTTGTTTTTTATTGGTGCGAATTGCACATCATTATTTTTCGCCTGGAGGGTGTCTTATTTGATCTTACTTGTTTGTTACTTTGTTGATGACCATGCATAATAAAAAACGAAAAACAGCGAAAATAACAGAAAAAAATCTGTACGGCGGATTAACGAAGAGGGCGAGCGTGACGGTCCGTGTGGATGCGGTTTTTAGGCTGTTTCACACATCCCACTAGGTGAATACTGGGCTAGTACCCAGGTCCAGCCGCTGTTATAACAATGAGAAAAACCAGCAACCAACCAAAATATTTCTGATTGTCTGATTTATTTTTTCATAAACAGTTTCGGTCCTAAGTCCATCTTTGGATATTATCATCTGCCGGTAACTTTTTACTAAATTTATGTTACGCATCTCGTAACAATACTTAAGAAATCATATGTTGCCTCACACATGTCTTAAACGTTGATTATGGAACAGAAGATGACGATGATAGTATTGATGTAGTCTGGTAAGGATGCAAAAAGTTTCTTCTTGTACTAGCGCAACGAGAATTTTGTTGGAGTAGGTCTGTGTGTGAACTCGTCACCGTAATTCTTGGTCATGTTGACTGCCGTTACGAGTAGCAGACACGGCGCAATTATGTGAGCGGCAGCGTTACATTACCATTGTTTCCGGTCTGCTCCGCGAGACACTCTGGCTTCCGACGTACAAAGACTTGACTGCCGTTAGGTTCAGGCCATGCGCTAATTGTCGTGACACACAATGACTCTAATGCAGCGAGGAGAATTTAGTTTACGTCGATCGACAAAGAATTTCGATATCTTTTCAGTTAGTCTCCGATCATCATAGATGAACAGGAATAAAATGCAAGTGGAACGGATAGCAGCGATACGGTAAGCGGATGACACAGTCCCGATTGAGGATAAGGACACCAAAAGAATTTTTCATAAACAGTGGGCCCTTTTTAGCAAGGAATTTGGGTTTTGATATACGAAGCTGAGCCGAAACTGATTAAGAATGAATTTAATGAAAATAACAACTTGCTAAATGTCAAAATCAAAGAAGTCGCAGTAAAAGAAGTAAAAGATGAATCCTATCAATGCGATGTCAATACTGAAGATTGTAGTAGCCCACTTGCGTACCTTGTTTTATTCCCTAATACAAACCGAGGAAAATATACTCACGGAAAAAAGCGCAACCGAGAAGAAGTTGTGTGACATAAACGAAAGATGCTCGTCTGTTTGTACATCAGAAAAATGATGTCTCTTCAGATATCACCCCATCAGCATAAGAGTGGCGCGCTATGAAGACGCAAATCAGGTTTGCTACACTCCTGGAAATTGAAATAAGAACACCGTGAATTCATTGTCCCAGGAAGGGGAAACTTTATTGACACATTCCTGGGGTCAGATACATCACATGATCACACTGACAGAACCACAGGCACATAGACACAGGCAACAGAGCGTGCACAATGTCGGCACTAGTACAGTGTATATCCACCTTTCGCAGCAATGCAGGCTGCTATTCTCCCATGGAGACGATCGTAGAGATGCTGGATGTAGTCCTGTGGAACGGCTTGGCATGCCATTTCCACCTGGCGCCTCAGTTGGACCAGCGTTCGTGCTGGACGTGCAGACCGCGTGAGACGACGCTTCATCCAGTCCCAAACATGCTCAATGGGGGACAGATCCGGAGATCTTGCTGGCCAGGGTAGTTGACTTACACCTTCTAGAGCACGTTGGGTGGCACGGGATACATGCGGACGTGCATTGTCCTGTTGGAACAGCAAGTTCCCTTGCCGGTCTAGGAATGGTAGAACGATGGGTTCGATGACGGTTTGGATGTACCGTGCACTATTCAGTGTCCCCTCGACGATCACCAGTGGTGTACGGCCAATGTAGGAGATCGCTCCCCACACCATGATGCCGGGTGTTGGCCCTGTGTGCCTCGGTCGTATGCAGTCCTGATTGTGGCGCTCACCTGCACGGCGCCAAACACGCATACGACCATCATTGGCACCAAGGCAGAAGCGACTCTCATCGCTGAAGACGACACGTCTCCATTCGTCCCTCCATTCACGCCTGTCGCGACACCACTGGAGGCGGGCTGCACGATGTTGGGGCGTGAGCGGAAGACGGCCTAACGGTGTGCGGGACCGTAGCCCAGCTTCATGGAGACGGTTGCGAATGGTCCTCGCCGATACCCCAGGAGCAACAGTGTCCCTAATTTGCTGGGAAGTGGCGGTGCGGTCCCCTACGGCACTGCGTAGGATCCTACGGTCTTGGCGTGCATCCGTGCGTCGCTGCGGTCCGGTCCCAGGTCGACGGGCACGTGCACCTTCCGCCGACCACTGGCGACAACATCGATGTACTGTGGAGACCTCACGCCCCACGTGTTGAGCAATTCGGCGGTACGTCCAGCCGGCCTCCCGCATGCCCACTATACGCCCTCGCTCAAAGTCCGTCAACTGCACATACGGTTCACGTCCACGCTGTCGCGGCATGCTACCAGTGTTAAAGACTGCGATGGAGCTCCGTATACCACGGCAAACTGGCTGACACTGACGGCGGCGGTGCACAAATGCTGCGCAACTAGCGCCATTCGACGGCCAACACCGCGGTTCCTGGTGTGTCCGCTGTGCCGTGCGTGTGATCATTGCTTGTACAGCCCTCTCGCAGTGTCCGGAGCAAGTATGGTGGGTCTGACACACCGGTGTCAATGTGTTCTTTTTTCCATTTCCAGGAGTGTATAAATACGCGCTGTAACGGCCGTGAGCGTTAATTACCTTTGAGACTGAGCATGATGAGTTGATGTTAGCCAGAATGACTTTAAGGCGACAAAGATACCTTTATGGACACCTCATTGAGTTTGAACGAGATCATGTAATAAGGCTACGAGAAGCTGGATATTCCTTCTGCGATACTGCAGAAAGACTTGGCAGGGCTGTACAGGAATGCTGGCAGTGGTGGTCACGAAAACGTGTCTCGCAAGAAGACCTGGAAGAAGACCATCGTGTTGGGTTTAAGGCTGTGGCACATCGTACTCGTACTGCACCTGCAGCAACAATCTTTGTGGTATCGATAGCAACGATGCCACGGCATAGGTTCATAAGTTGGCACTACGAGTCACCGACGACAGCGCACTCTAGCCGGAGCGGGAGAGCTCTACGAGCTCCGCTCCAGTTTCAGCCCATTTGATCAAGAGCAGACGGCCGCGACATTTCGCTTCAGCTTCGCACCTCGGGCAAAGTTTGTATTACACTTGTTGCTAAAGTAAACGTGATTTTAATTCACACTGCAGTACCGAGAGATTTTCACCTTTTCCTGCTCCTATCCACGCGCCGCCTTCCAGGCGGGATACAAAAATCTTGCAGCAGTTGGCACCACAGTGATACAACGAACTGTTACAAATCGATTATTTCAAGGACAGCTCCGAACAGATGCCCTGTAGCGTACATTCCACTGATCCCAAACCACCGCTATTTACGACCGCTATTTGGTCTCAAGCGAGAGCTCGTTGGAGCTCAGGGTGGAGGTCTGTTGTTTTCTAAATAAGCCTGGTTCTGCCCGTGATGGCCGTGTATTGGTTAAAATGAGTCCTTGAGAGTCTGCAGTCAAACTATCTGCGTGCTAAATACAGGGTTATTACAAATGATTGAAGCGATTTCACAGCCCTACAATAACTTTATTATTTGAGATATTTTCACAATGCTTTGCACACACATACAAAAACTCAAAAACTTTTTTTAGGCATTCACAAATGTTCGATATGTGCCCCTTTAGTGATTCGGCAGACATCAAGCCGATAATCAAGTTCCTCCCACACTCGGCGCAGCATGTCCCCATCAATGAGTTCGAAAGCATCGTTGACGCGAGCTCGCAGTTCTGGCACGTTTCTTGGTAGAGGAGGTTTAAACACTGAATCTTTAACATAATCCCACAAAAAAAAAAAAATCGCATGAGGTTAAGTTGGCAGAGCGTGGAGGCCATGACATGAATTGCTGATCATGATCTCCACCACGACTGATCCATCGGTTTTCCAATCTCCTGTTTAAGAAATGCCGAACATCATGATGGAAGTGCGGTGGAGCACCATCCTGTTGAAAGATGAAGGCGCTGTCGGTCTCCAGTTGTGGTATGAGCCAATTTTCCAGCATGTCCAGATACACGTGTCCTGTAACGTTTTTTCGCAGAAGAAAAAGGGGCCGTAAACTTTAAACCGTGAGATTGCACAAAACACGTTAACTTTTGGTGAATTGCGAATTTGCTGCACGAATGCGTGAGGATTCTCTACCGCCCAGATTCGCACATTGTGTCTGTTCACTTCACCATTAAGAAAAAATGTTGCTTCATCACTTATTTTATTTCTCGTTCAGCTACAGGCAAAGCGTGATACACTTACAAACATCAACATAGAAATTTAAATTAACATTAACAATGATTTACAATAAAATTTTCAGGGTTTCCAGCCACAAAAGTGCTTGGTCACTTATCACATGTATGTCCATCAGATTTCCTCCCTTAAGTCCGTGTACGTCGCACTCAACCATATGCTGCATGGTTTGACTCTCTCCGCACTCACAATTGGGGTCCTGGGAGAACCCCAATTGTGAGTGGGGTAGATGGTGACAGCCTCGACGTGGCCTACCCCCCCAGTATCGTGCCGCACAACGATCGCATTGCGAGAAGAAAATCGAAATGCTCAGAACGAGCTGCGACACGAGAAGCAAATGTCACCACCAAACGGCGGCCGGACGTAGTAATACCTCCCGGTCCTCACAGGCGAAGTTACGCAAGAGAGCGAGACAAATGCTTCATCACTGAAAACAAGTTTCGCACTGAACACATCCTCTTCCATGAGCTGTTGCAACCGCGCCGAAAATTCAAAGCGTTTGACTTTGTCATCGGGTGTCAGGGCTTGTAGCAATTGTAAACGGTAAGGCTTCTGCTTTAGCCTTTTCCGTAAGATTTTCCAAACCGTCGGCTGTGGTACGTTTAGCTCCCTGCTTGCTTTATTCGTCGACTTCCGCGGGCTACGCGTGAAACTTGCTCGCACGCGTTCAACCGTTTCTTCGCTCGCTGCAGGCCGACCCGTTGATTTCCCCTTACAGAGGCATCCAGAAGCTTTAAACTGCGCATACCATCGCCGAATGGAGTTAGCAGTTGGTGGATCTTTGTTGAACTTCGTCCTGAAGTGTCGTTGCACTGTTATGATTGACTGATGTGAGTGCATTTCAAGCACGACATACGCTTTCTCGGCTCCTGTCGCCATTTTGTCTCACTGCGCTCTCGAGCGCTCTGGCGGCAGAAACCTGAAGTGCGGCTTCAGCCGAACAAAACTTTATGAGTTTTTCTACGTATCTGTAGTGTGTCGTGACCATATGTCAATGAATGGAGCTACAGTGAATTTATGAAATCGCTTCAATCATTTGTAATAGCCCTGTACACTGGACTTACTCCTGGAGTTATGGTCATGGGTGAGACTTCTTATAACAGTAGGAGCTCAGTGTTGGTTATCTCACTCACACTGACTGGAAATTTGTATGTAAGTCTGGTGATTCGACCTGTTGTGTAGGCATTCATGGACAGTATTCCAGGGGGTGTTTTCCAACAGAACAACGCTCGTCCACATACCGCTGTTGTAACCCAACATGCTGTAAGTGTCGACATACTGCGTTGACCCGCTCGACCACCAGATCTGTCTCAAATCGAACAGATATGGCCCATCATCGGACGACAACTCCAGCGTCATTCAGAACCAGCAAACACACCGTTCCTGGATTGACCGAACTTTGTCCCATAAGTTGACATCTGTCCCTTGTTCAACACAACGCAGCACGTTTGCATGGTTGCATTCAATATTCTGGTTATTAATGTACCAGCATTTCACATTTACAATGGCTTATCTCGCTCCTAGATTAATCTGTACTATTGAAATGTTAATCACTTAACTATATTACGTAGACAAACGTTTTCCCGAAATTTCATTACATTTATTGTTTCTTGGTGTTCAATTTTTTGCATCAGTGTATTAATTTCAAACTGTCGCTGATTGACGGGGAAAGGACGGTAAATAGGGAAAAATCGTTTATTGATACACATGCAAAAAAAACTGTATCATGATCACATCTAAGGACGTCTCAGCCGTTATCTGTAAGTCACGCGCATGTGGTGCAGGTGCGGAGCTATGGTTTGAAAGGCTCAGCATCACATTCCACCATTGTCACGAGTAAAACTAATTGAAGCTTGGGCAGTCAACCATAGCTCTGTATTCGTCATTGACCGATAGATATATATCTGCGGCTGAGCTATGGCAGCTATGACTGACCCCTTTTTAAAGAGTGTTAGGAAGATACTACTGTAAGGTGCATTGCCTCTAATGTTATTCCAGGAATAGACAGTACAATATATTTTCTTCTCAGTAGTCAGTCGTTTCCTTTGCAAAATATACAACCGTAACGTGAATTTATTTTATTACCGATCAATTTTGTACGGTGTGCAGTTTTTTAAACTGTTGCGTGGGGCTGAGACAATTATTTACTCACTGCTTTGTTGTTTAGTACTCCTCTGTGGTTGTCGGCGCCCAGCGCGTCGATATCAGAGGGGGTGAAACTCATATGGGGACTTCTGGTAATACGACTTTGTTTCGCGACCAGGAAACTTGGAGCGCTACTAGTTTATCAGTCCAACAACAGGCTTTCTTACTGGGCAATTTAGTCCGCCTTATTAGTTTTCGTTTCGTAATATACAGAAGCTGGTTTCAACGGATTGTGTTTCTGGTTGTGGCTACAAAACTTATGTGTTGCTCTCTTTGAATAGCGTTGTACGAGGTGTGTTTTTTTAAGTAAGTACCGTTTTGAAATTAAAAAAAAGACGTGCTAAGACATCTCAGTAATTTTTTTTTTACATGAAAGAGGGGTACCTTAATCTACGCACTGACGCCATTACAGTCTGATTCTTGCTTGTTTACGTTGTGTACTGAGTGTTTAAGATGCCTCCGATAATCGTGAGTCCCGCCGACTGTGAAGTACAGGCTGTTATAAAATTTCTTAGTGCTAAAGGCCTAAAAGCGATCGATATTCATCGTTGAGATCTGTGCAGTTTACGGAGAAAACATTATGAGTGATGGTATGGTAAGAAAGTGGGTGAAAGCATTTAAAGATGGCCGCACAAATGTGCATGATGAACAACGGAGTGGGCGTCCTTCGGTCGTTAATGAAAGTTTGGTGCAGGAAGTGGACAATAAGGTGAGAGAAAACAGACGCTTTACTATTTCCTCCTTGCGGGATGACTGTCCTAATGTTTCTCGTAGTGTTTTGTATGGCATTGTGACCGAGCACTTGAATTACCGAAAATTGTGCGCACGTTGGGTACGGACGTGCACAAAACCAAACGTTTAAACAGTGCATTGACTTTCCTTGGGCGGTACCATAACGACGGCGATGATTTCTTAAGCCAAATTGTTACGGCGATGAAACATGGGTGGCCTACGTCACACCAGAATCAAAGCCCTAGTCCATGGAAGTTGAGCATGGGCATCGTTTTGCCGCAAGACAATGTCCGTCCGCATGTGGCGAATCAGACCTAAGATCTCATCACATTTTTTCGATGGGAAACTCCAGATCATCCTCCGTACAGCCCCGATCTTGCGCCCAGTGACTACCATCTGTTCCTACACTTGAAGAAACACCTGGGCGGTCAGCGTCTTCAAGACGATGACGAAGTCAAAACGTGGTGACGCAGTGGTTAACAGATCAGGCGGCAGACTTCTATGAGGAGGGTATTAAAAAACTGGTACAACGTTTTGAAAAGTGCCTCAATATTGACGGAAATTATGTAGAAAAGTAGATTAAGGTACAGGCTTTCACGTAAAAATAAAATTATTCAGATATCTTAGCAAGTCTTTTTTTAATTTCAAAACGGTATTTACTTAAAGAATACGCCTCGTAGATGTGTTGATCATATCCTGCTTGACTTCTGCTCACTTCTGTAATACTGCGCAGATTAAATGGTTCAACATATGTTCCTGTTTCATATAAAACAAGCTTGTTTCGTTGCATGGTGATCTGTAGATTTATGTGTATTTGTTACTGCTTACGAATGCGCGTGTGAACCGTTCGACTTAAATGTATTGTAAGTATATTATTCATATTCTACATTACTTTGTTCGCTTTCATTTATCGTACATTCTCACAATTAATGGAGAATTCCATGTTAGCAGCTTTTGATATAATCGGTATTTTTTATTATATCTTGTCACGGAGTGAGTATGTAAATCTGTTTGTATTAGTGTTGGATTTCGCAATTGAGTGCTAGGCATTTCACAGTAGTTATATGTAGAAGGCGATGAGTATGCTTTTTAGTCTTACGGAATAATGAACTCTTCCTTGCAAATGCTCAAATGCAAATGCAACAGTAGCTGCGCAAATGTATTCACACATTATTATATCTCGCATTACCAAGGGGGAAGGGGTTACTTTATGCTCACTTTTTGAAGATATTGTGTTCCACTCATTTACAGGGTGTTTCAAAATGAATATACCGGTTTTAAGGCTTTGTAGCATTTATTACATTCAACTTATAATTATAAATAATACATTAAATGAAAGAACAGCTCAAACAGTTTTTCTTGCAAGTGTTCAGTGTGAGCACCATTCGTCATACACCGAATCGATAAGCGAGTTGTTCCCCAACCTGGATCAATGTGTCTGGAGTAATAGTTGCAATAATGCTGTTTCTTAAGTCGGGTAGATCAGCTGGTTGCGGATGCACATACACATTTTCGTTTATGAACAGCCAAAGGTAGAAATCGCGCGTGAACGTAGAGGACATGTAAAACAAGCTCTGTCATTTGCCCCCTTGCAGCCAATCCTGCGGTCGGGTATCACAACGTTTAACTAATAGCGTACTGAGTTTCCTTTAGAATGTTAGCACGTAAACAGTAATCAGTGGGCTTTAAAGCTTGTAACAGCTGCAAACAATAAGTACGTAGTTGTAAGAGTCTCTTTAAAAGTCTCAACCCAGACGTCACTGCAGTTGCTAATTAACGCCTAGCCTTCCGAGTTGATTTCTTGAGACTACGCGTGAACGACACTCAGGCGTTCAACACGTCCTTGTCACCCTTCCTCTTCCCTTTGCGCACAGGTATACAAACAAAACTGTCTCAAGTGTCCATTCGTTTGATGTATTACTTATAATTATAAATTGATTATAATAAATTCTTTTTTTTTTTGGTCATCAGTCTACTGACTGATTTAATGCGGCCCGCCACGAATTCCTTTCCTGTGCTAACCTCTTCATCTCAGAGTAGCTCTTGCAACCTACGTCCTCAATTATTTGCTTGACGTATTCCAATCTCTGTCTTCCTCTACAGTTTTTGCCCTCTACAGCTCCCTCTAGTACCATGGAAGTCATTCAGTCATGTCTTAGCAGATGTCCTATCATCCTGTCCCGTCTCCTTATCAGTGTTTTCCACATATTCCTTTCCTCTCCGATTCTGCGTAGAACCTCCTCATTCCTTACCTTATCAGTCCACCTAATTTTCAACATTCGTCTATAGCACCACATCTCAAATGCTTCGATTCTCTTCTGTTCCGGTTTTCCCACAGTCCATGTTTCACTACCATACAATGCTGTATTTCAGACGTACATCCTCAGAAATTTCTTCCTCAAATTAAGGCCGGTATTTGATATTAGTAGACCTCTCTTGGCCAGAAATGCCTTTTTTGCCATAGCGAGTCTGCTTTTGATGTCCTCCTGGCTCCGTCCGTCATTGATTATTTTACAGCCTAGGTAGCAGAATTCTTTAACTTCATTGACTTCGTGACCATCAATCCTGATGTTAAGTTTCTCGCTGTTCTCATTTCTACTACTTCTCATTACCTTCGTCTTTCACCGATTTACTCTCAAACCATACTGTGTACTCATTAGACTGTTCATTCCGTTCAGCAGATCATTTAATTCTTCTTCACTTTCACTCAGGATAGCAATGTCATCAGCGAATCGTATCATTGATCCTTTCACCTTGTATTTTAATTCCACTCCTGAACCTTTCTTTTATTTCCACCATTGCTTCCTCGATGTACAGATTGAAGAGTAGGGGCGAAAGGCTACAGCCTTGTCTTACACCCTTCTTAATACGAGCACTTCGTTCTTGATCGTCGACTCTTATTATTCCCTCTTGGTTGTTGTACATATTGTATATGACCCGTCTCTCCCTATAGCTTACCCCTACTTTTTTCAGAATCTCGAACAGCTTGCACCATTTTATATTGTCGAACGTTTTTTCCAGGTCGACAAATCCCATGAAAGTGTCTTGATTTTTCTTTAGCCTTGCTTCCATTATTAGCCGTAACGTCAGAATTGCCTCTCTCGTCCCTTTACTTTTCCTAAATCCAAACTGATCCTCACCTAGCGCATTCTCAATTTTCTTTTCCATTCTTCTGTATATTATTCTTGTAAGCAGCTTCGATGCATGAGCTGTTAAGCTGATTGTGCGATAATTCTCGCACTTGTCAGCTCTTGCGGTCTTCGGAATTGTGTGGATGATGATTTTCCGAAAGTCAGAAATGCTACAAAGCCTTAAAACCCGTATATTCATATTGAAACACCCTGTACTTAACATTTCAAAATTTTGGAAAAAAACATTTGTTGTTTATGATGAATTCTTCTACCAGATTTCATGTTGTTGTTGTGGTCTTCAGTCCTGAGACTGGTTTGATGCAGCTCTCCATGCTACTCTATCCTGTGCAAGCTTCTTCATCTCCCAGTACCTACTGCAGCCTACACCCTTCTGAATCTGCTTAGTGTGTTAATCTCTTGGTCTGCCTCTACGATTTTTACCCTCCACGCTGCCCTCCAATACTAAATTGGTGATCCCTCGATGTCTCAGAACATGTCCTACCAACCGATCCCTTCTTTTAGTCAAGTTGTGCCACAAGGTCCTCTTCTCCCCAATTCTATTCAATACCTCCTCATTAGTTATGTGATCTACCCATCTAATCTTCAGCATTCTTCTGTAGCACCACATTTCTAAAGCTTCTATTCTCTTCTTGTCTAAACTATTTATCGTCCACGTTTCACTTCCATACATGGCTACACTCCATACAAATACTTTCAGAAACGACTTCCTGACATTTAAATCTATACTCGATGTTAACAAGTTTCTCTTCTTCAGAAACGGTTTCCTTCCCATTGCCAGTATACATACCAGATTCCATACATATTTTAAATTTTTCGGTTAAACTTAACCCAAAAATTTTAAGTCGTAATAACAAATGACACTTTTGACAATAAATATCATATTCAGTATTTTAAGGCTCAAGACCTTACTTACTCTTCAGTATCTCACTAAAAGGTATGCTTTGAATAAAAGTCAATGACAGTTAACAAAGTTCGCATTTTTTAATTTTTTTTGGTGGTGTTCACAAAGTACCCCCAGCAATTTGGTGAAAATGCGTTGATACTGCTGTGGTAAAAGATACGTTCAGGTTCTGGACTGTACTAACACATCAGTACCTCTTTAGAAAGTATATTGTTAATATAAGTCAACAACAATAAACAAATTTTGTTTTTAGGTTGTTTGGAGTGGACATAAAGTAACCCTCCCTCATCCCCTCTTGTACTGCACATCACGGAAAATGAGTTGGGTATTGCCAGGTTTAAAACGCAGTACAGACAATACATTTTACAGAAATCACTAGAATCATTCTCTCCAATGGAAATTTCTGATGCCTCCATTCACTGCGAGAAAGTACGAAAAACAAGCGCGAACAAAAATAAAGTAGAATACGAGCAATATACGTACAACACATTTCAATGGAATGGCTTCACAAACGCATAAGTCAGCAGTAGCAGACAGCCAGGACTCTATTTTACACGAAACAAAAAAGAATAAGGAATCATTTACTCCACCCACTATTACGAATGAGAGCAAAAATTAAGCAGAATACGAGCAATATATTTACAACGCAATTCAGAGAGTGTAATACTCACAAGAACATTGTAATCAGGGCAGTCAGATGCGTGTTCTAGGGTCGTAGTTATAATTGTTATGCTGGTAAATTAAGGTTTCCACAGGTTTTTTAGTGTTAGGTACATTACAGCGGTGGTTCACCGGAGGTAGCATATTAGAACTGAAACTGTGTGTATTCTTGATTTCGGTGAAGAAAATTTTGTTAAAAAAAGATAACTACTGCCTTCAAAGAAAGACAAAGAGATGATGGTTCCTGAAATATTTCGGCTGGAACACAACACTGTATGGAAATAAAATGGCGACTATGGGGATACTGAAGGGAAAGGAATTGGAAACATTTGAAGCATTGCACTAGAACGTTTTAGTGACGTGATAAGTACCAATAAATAACATGGACGGAACTGAAGTAAAAAAGCAAAGCAAAGCTCCGCGTTCTGGAACTGATGGCCCAAACGATAAGATCGAACAACTCGTAAGTGTTACAGAGATGCTTCGGGAACTCAAGTGGGAATCCTTTGAGGAAAGCGACGTTCTTTTCAAGGAACACTATTGAGAAAATTTAGAGAACCGCCGTTTGTAGCTGACTGCCGAACGATTCTACGGCCGCCAACACGCACTGAAGAGCCAAAGAAACTGGTACACCTGCCTGATATCGTGTAGAGCCCCTGCGAGCACGCAGAAGTGCCGCAACAGGACGTGGCATGGATTCGACTAACGTGTGAAGTAGTGTTGGAGAGAACTGATACGATGAATCCTGCAGGGCAGTCCATAAATCCGTAAGAGTACAAGGGGGTGGAGATCTCTTCCGAGGAGCACGTTTAAGACATCCCAGATATGCTCAATAATGTTCATGTCTGGGGAGTTTGGTGGGCAACGGAAGTGTTTAAACTCAGAAAAGTGTTCCTGGAGCAATTATGGACGTGTGGCGTGTCGCATTGTCCTGCTGGAATTACCGAAGTCCGTCGGAATGCACAATGTGATGACAGGATGCTTACGTAGCGTCACCTGTCAGAGCCGTATCTAGACGTATCAGGGCCCCCATATCACTCCAATGGCACACGCCCCACACCATTACAGAGCCTCCACCATCTTGAATAGTCCCCTGCTGACATGCAGAGTCCATGGATTCACGAAGTTGTCGCCATACCCATCCGCTCGATAGAATTTGAAACGAGACTGGTCCGACTAGGCACTATGTTTCCAGTCGTCAACAATCAAATGTCAGTGTTGACAGGCCCAGGCGAGGCATAAAGCTTTGTGTCGCGCAGTCATCAACGGTACACGAGTGGGCCTTCGGCTCCGAAAGCCCATATCGATCATGTTTAGTTGAATGGTTCGCACGCTGACACTTGTTGATGGCCCAGCATTGCAATAAGCAGAAATTTGTGGAAGGGTTGCACTGCTGTCACGTTGAACGATTCTCTTCAGTCATCATTGGTCCCGTTCTTCTAGGATCTTTTTCCGGTCACAGCGATGTCGGAGATTTGATGGTTTACCGCATTCCTGATATTCAAGGTACACTCGTGAAATGGTCGTATGGGAAAATCCCCATTTCATTGTTACCTCGGAGATGCTGTGTCCCATTGCCCTTGCACCGACTATAACACTACGTTGAAACTCACTTAAATCTTGATATCCTACCATTGTAGCAGCAGTAACCGATCTAACAACTGCGCCAGACACTTGTTGTCTTATATAACCGTTACCGACCACAGCGTCGTATTCTGCCTGTTTACATATCTCTGTATTTGAATAGGCATTCCTATACCAGTTTCTTTGGTGCTCCAATGTACAGTGCGCGTAAGGACCGCCAAGATAAGATAGGTCTCATACGGAAGCATATAGACAGTCGTTTTTCCCTCGCTCTGTCTGCTAGTGGAACAGTACAAATGGTTCATATGGCTCTGACAAGGGAACCTCCCCATCGCACCCCCATCAGATTTAGTTATAAGTTGGCACAGTGGATAGGTCTTGAAAAACTGGACACAGATCAATCGAGAAAACAGGAAGAAGTTGAATGGAACTATGAAAAAATAAACAAAATATACAAACTGAGTAGTCAATGTTGAAGATAGGTAACATCAAGGACAGTATGAGCCTAGGAGCGCCTTGATGTTGCATGTCTTGCACATGGACTACTCAGTTTGTATATTTTGCTTATTTTTTCATAGTTTCACACAACTTCTTCCTGTTTTCTCGATTGATCTGTGTTCAGTTTTTCAAGGCCTATCCACTGTGCCAACTTATAACTAAATCTGAGGGGGACGCGATGGGGAGGTTCCCTTGTGAGCACAATGGGACTTAACATCTGAGGTCATCAGTCCCCTAGAACTTAGAACTACTTAAACCTAACTAACCTAAGGACATCACACGCATCCATGCCCAAGGCAGGATTCAAACCTGCGACCTTAGCGGTCGCGTGGTCCCAGACTGAAGCGCCTAGAACCGCTCGGCCACTCCAGCCGGCTGGAACAGTACAGGAGACTAGTAGCAGTGCAGGGCTCCCACCGCCATGCGCCGTACGGTGGCTTGTATGTACGAGGTGCATTCAAGTTCTAAGGCCTCCGATTTTTTTTCTCCGGACTAGAAAGAGATAGAAACATGCGCATTGTTTCAAAATTAGGCCGCATTCATTGTCAATACGTCCCAGAGACGGCAGCACCGTACGGCAGATGGAATTTTACCGCCAACGGCGAGAATGAGAACTGTTTTAAATACTTAAAATGGCGATGTTTTCCTTACTTGAACAGCGTGCAATCATTCGTTTTCTGAATTTGCGTGGTGTGAAACCAATTGAAATTCATCGACAGTTGAAGGAGACATTTGGTGATGGAGTTATGGATGTGTCGAAAGTGCGTTCGTGGGTGTGACAGTATAATGAAGGCAGAACATCGTGTGACAACAAACCGAAACAACCTCGGGCTCGCACAAGCCGGTCTGACGTCATGATCGAAAAAGTGGAGAGAATTGTTTTGGGGGATCGCCGAATGACTGTTGAACAGATCGCCTCCAGAGTTGGCATTTCTGTGGGTTCTGTGCACACAATCCTTCACGACGACCTTACAATGCGAAAAGTGTCATCCAGGTGGGTGCCACGAATGCTGACGGACGACCACATGGCTGCCCGTGTGGCATGTTGTGAAGCAACGTTGACGCGCAACGACAGCATGAATTGGACTTCCTTTCGTCGGATGTGACAATGGATGGGACGTGGATGCCATTTTTCAGTCCAGAAACAAAGCGCCAGTCAGCTCAATGGAAGCACACAGATTCACCGCCACCAAAAAAATTTCGGGTAACCGCCAGTGCTGAAAAAATGATGGTGTCCATGTTCTGGGACAGCGAGGGCGTAATCCTTACCCATTGCTTTCCAAAGGGCACTACGGTAACAGGTGCATCCTACGAAAATGTTTTGAAGAACAAATTCCTTGCTGCACTGCAACAAAAACGTCCGGGAAGGGCTGCGCGTGTGCTGTTTCACCAAGACAACGCACCCGCACATCGAGCTAACGTTACGCAACAGTTTCTTCGTGATAACATCTTTGAAGTGATTCCTCATGCTCCCTACTCACCTGACCTGGCTCCTAGTGACTTTTGGCTTTTTCCAACAATGAAAGACACTCTCCGTGGCCGCACATTCACCAGCCGTGCTGCTATTGCCTCAGCGATTTTCCAGTGGTCAAAACAGACTCCTAAAGAAGCCTTCGCCGCTGCCATGGAATCATGGCGTCAGCGTTGTGAAAAATGTGTACGTCTGCAGGGCGATTACGTCGAGAAGTAACGCCAGTTTCATCGATTTCGGGTGAGTAGTCAATTAGAAAAAAAATCGGAGGCCTTAGAACTTGAATGCACCTCGTAGATGAAGATGTTAGTACAGATGTAGATGTAGAACCGACCTGGCGAATGGCTTTATGTGAATGTGGTATGGAAGAGCAGGGGTCAGCATAACGTCACCAGGTAGCTGCTATCTATCTTGACCACGGAGTCGTTACTTATTACTGAAATTAATCCTCAGTTGTCGTCATGAGGCTGAGTGCACCCTAATCCAGTCAGTAGTAGTTGCTGATGTCGTGGTGTTGACATTGACATATGCATGGGTCGTCGGCTGCGGAGGCCCATCGTTAGGACTGTTGAGTGCACTGTGTGTTCAGACACATTTGTACTGTGCACAGCATTAAAGTCTCATGTTAGTTCCGTCACAGTTCGCTGCCTGCCCTGTTTTAGTAGTCTACCCAGCCTACGACGTCTGACATTTGGAACGAGGGTTGGTCGCCCAACCCCACGACTTCTGGACGTGGTTTCGCCTTCGTTTAGCCACGTGTTGAAGACACTCTCCACAGTACTCCTCGAACACCGAGCCATCACCCTCCACTCTGTCAGATTCAGACAGAGCGCGCGCCTCTCTCATTCTACACACGGACAACACGCTTACTGATACTACATGCACCATGTGTGTGTCTGACTAGCAGTCATTCCTCGCCAGGTCACGCCGCTATCGCCTTAAGGGGCTCCGGAACGCCCTATACTTGCAATGTTAAAATAACGCTTATAAATTACATCTTTCCTCACAAAGTATTTGAGGTAGGAAGTTGAACTTTTTACAGGTTATTTATTGGAATATGGGCTACAACTTAACACAGGGATTTTACAAAATATTAGTTCAGTTATTAAAGATGATTTTTTTCAATTGTAATGAAAATTCACAACATTTTTTTGCAATTTTTTATTTATATATTCAAAAATATACAGTTTTTTGGAAAAAGGCTGTGTTAAATTATGCAGAAGGTACTGTGTAACATTTACTGAAAGTTTGAAACAAATATGTTTGGAAGATCCTTAGAAAACATGTAATTAGTATGAGAAAATAAAAGTTTGGGAATCGAGCGACAAAGGTTGGATTAACTTTTTAGTGCATTCCAGGTCCATAGGATGGATTATCTTCATCCTCTGCAAACTCCTCCTCCAGCTTCTTCTTGTTCCTCCTCCTGTTTACTCTTGCTTGTATTTCTAGACTCTTTACAGCCCTGTCTGCAGCCCGAAGGCGTTCCTTTTCTAAAGCAAGCATCGCTCGTACCATGTTAGAACCTATCTTCATTCCCATATTTCTAAATACCTTGCACCTTACAATGTTGCCATCATTGAAAGTCGCAACAGCATCATACACACCAAAGTGAAGTGTTTCTATTCCAACAAATACAGTCTTGGGGATTCTCGACCATATAACACTATTTACACTTTCATTGGGGTTTTGAGTTTTTCCGTGAATACACTTTTTCAACTGTTCAGGTGCTGCTAAGTCTCTGAAAATAGGTTTTATCACCTCCATTATTGCATGAGGCAGACTATGCTTATGAGTGTACACTTCACCAGTTAGCAATCCTTTGTTATATTTACACCAACTGTCTTCTTCTTTGCGACACAAGCTATGTTGGGGATTTTCATCGGTTGAAGAAGTATGAAAAAAAAAGAGCCCAAACGGTCTTCTTCATTTCGTCGACACTTTGTGTATTTTGCCTAATAGCCATTCCATAATAGTTCTGTATTTTGTCAATTACACTGTCAGTTAACCTTCCCTTCCCATCCAACCCTTCACCATCACTGAGTTTTTGTTTTTTGTACGAAGCTTTCAGTCGCCAAAGTCTCGTTCCCATTCGCTTCTGTACGTGTCCAATACACTCAAATTTCTGCACTACAACATCATCACCATAGGGCTTCAGTCCTTGAACATGTTTGAAACTTTTAGAATCACCGTCACCAAGGTAATTAACATATCGCACAGCGCCACAGTGGGTCACGCCCATGTAGAACACATTTAAAAAAAAATTTAAAAATAGTTGTAGTCTTCGGAATTGAATAAATTATATATCTATTAAAAGGTAATAGTCTGCAGACTCAGAAAACACAAAAAAGTAAAAATTGAACTTTTCATGATTTTGAGCCTTTCCGGAGCCCCTTAACGGGTTTATAGCGATTGTAGGTCGGTGGTCATAATTTTTCCGGGTGGACAATGTATATGTGGTAGGATTATCGGAATCGTGAGAAAATTTTAGGTAAAACAGACTGCGCCAAATCATCGTACAGAAGTTAAAGATTTCTATTTCTCGTCTTGTGTACCTATTATATCTAGTGTCTTCAATGCCGTATATTAGATCTTTGACTGCATTTACTGTTTCTCTCTCTAATGATCCACTTTGCTCTATGTTAACTTTTTGTATCTGTCAAGTTATGTGCTTTGTCTCATCCTCTTCATTGTCTATGCTATGTCGGCTTTCTGGTTGTTCTGGCGACGGAAACTGTATAAAATAGCATACAGTCTGTAGCGTTTGGTTACATTATGAATTATTAATTTATGTCTAACGGGTGCGATTAACTTCTGCATTCCTTAAATCCGAACGAAACGGTTCGAACTAGTTATCACTTCTGTCACACCTGCCAATGAGGATAGAGAAAGAATAACTTCTTTTGAATAATTCCAATGCCATGCTCTTTTCTGTTAGTCACCCTTCTGATATTCCCGTACATTAGTTATGTGAAAATTGGGCTTTGACACGAATTTCTTCAGCGGTTTTGTGTAAATGTCAAATATTTACACCCACAGTGCCTGTTACCTCTCTGTACACTACTTACGTGCAGGTACTGCTGAAAACATCAAATTACAGATATTCGACAATGATTGGTCATAAATGTCTAAGGTAATAGTGTTCTACGGTGCATGATAACCACAATTAGACGTTTATCGTACACACGTTTTCCTCCCTTGATGTATCTCGATTTGCAGCCATACCGCTAACAACCATTCACCATTTATCTCATTAATAAATAAAAACGTAAAAGTACGCCAAATGGATGTAAAATTAAAGTTTCAACGTAAGCAAAAAATGTAGTCAAATGTGTGTTATACGAAAGTCACGTAACAATATCAGTTGGATGTTGGCAACAAGTATGCTATAGTAACACTATGCTCTCTTCATAGATATCCCTAATGTGACAAAAATAGACAACACACAGCTTAGCGTAGTGGACAAAATCGATTTAATTTTGTAAAGATAAATTGCTGCCACAATGGTTAAATTTTTATCACACAAAATTAAAACTGAGAAATGGTTGAGACGGCCGGATTGCCATCGCTCAGGTCCTCGCACCATTTCCCTCTCCCCCCCCCCCTCCGCGCACTCCCCTCCCCCCTCCCACCCATTCCACCCCCGCCTAATGCTGGACCGCACATTCAAGTTCACAAAAACAAAAAAAGCACAGAATACCGTGAATGACTAGAGATAGGCCGTTCGCATTCACAAGACATGTACGTTATTATGTTCTGCAGAAATGATTAGCATTTGAATCATGTCGTCTTTTGGGTTCATGATCAACATCGACATCGCGAAACAACACACCTAAATGTGAAATGTGCCTGCGGTTCTTATTGTCGATATATACCGAACGTAGTGGATCAGTGTGACTTGAGCACATGTGCGGGATGCCTCGCAGACGTATGTGCGAACCGTGCTGTAAAATCTGAGTTCATTATTGGAATGAAGGTATGTGTTGCATCCATCCGGGAAATTGCTGCTCATCTGGGACGAAGTGTTTAAGCAGTGCAACGGGTGTGTTCGTGCAAGAACACGACGAGGTGGGTCAGGTCGCACCACTCATATCATCCCTGAGGAGCTGGACAGCTTGTCCGAGTGCCATTACAGGACACATCTGTGTCCCCCTCGGGTCCGGCGCAACAGTGGAATAGTGTAACACATATTACACTACCAGTCTCGGGCATGGGTGAGTGTGTTGTCCTTAGCGTAAGTTAGTTTACGGTAGATTAAGTAGAGAGTAAGTCTAGGGACCGATGACCCCAACAGTTTGGTCCCATAGAAGCTTACCATCACCACTACCAGTGGTGACAGTCAGTCGCCGTTTATTGCGGCATGGGTTACGTGCGCGTCGTCCACTTCTCCGCCTACCCTTGACGAATGTGCAGAAACGTGCTAGACGGCAATGGTGATACAACAACGTCACTGGGAACAGGAATGGCATTAGTGTTTTTGGACGAATCCAGGTTCTGATTGTTTGAAAATAGTGGCCGCATTTTGGTTCGCCGTAGACAGGGGGAGCGGCATCACAGTGACTGCATTCGCACAAGACATACAGCGCCAACTCAACCCCTTAAGGCGTGGGTTGATACTGAGTACAACCACAAATCACTGTTGGTGCGTGTCCAGGTCACTGTGTGCAGAGAATGACATCCTGCGACCTGTGGCCGTACCCTTTCAGCACAAAACTCCAGGAAGACAATGCACGACCACATGTTGCTGCACGAACACGTGCCTTCTTGATGTCTCAAAATGTCAGCCTTTTGCCTTGGCCCACCAAATAACCAAACTTGTCACCAATCGAAAGTGTGTGGGTTATGGTGAAACAATAGGTGCAGCACTGTTAACCAATGTCAGCCACCACAGATGAACTTTGGAACCAGGTGAATGCAGCATGGATGGCTATACCATAGGACGCCTTAAACGTGTCGAAGACGTCACGCACTGAACAAGTTATCAGGGTCCATGGCGGACCCAGTAGGTAATAGGGAACAGAACATATTCTGAACCGAGATGACTGAAATACTAATCATTTCTGCAGAACATACTAATGTACATGTCCTGTGAATATGAGCGTCCTATCTCTAGTCGTTCAAGGTGTTCTGTTTTTTTTCTGGACACGAGCGTATATTAACAGTGGCCAACTAAAGGACACCACTGAAACGTGAGGCGCCGGCTTCGCCACCCGTGACCCTCGCGTCGACAACAGGCAGCACTACGTGCACAGGACTACTTGCCTCCACTGATCACGTGTCCACAGAATCACCAGCAAATACCAATCCGCTAAGTCTGTACTTAAGCAGCCGTTCAACCACAGAGTGGTCAGTTCCAACCGCAGCACCAGCCACAGGGGCCCTCATTGCAGCACCGCAGCAGGCCAGCTGCCATCACAGCCGGAAACATGGCCTGAACCGACTTCGACATCAATCGGACACTGCGTTTCTGGGATGATATATGTTAGTGAATCATTGATTTTGTGAAAGTGCCAAGTAGCTGTCATCAGTAATCAGTCATAGATGTCTGACCAAACATAGAATTTGTAAACACAAAGACTAATAAGTTCTTTTGTAAATCCAATCTATGTGTGTTCAGATTTCTTTGAGGACACTGTGAATGATTTCATTTTCTGTGTTATGGTAATAAAGTGTTATTTGTGTGTATGTATCGTGTGTGTTGAACTGGGGACTTAGAAACGACGGAGAGGCTTCGTCCCGCCTTAGTCCTCAGAGGTTCACTACCACACAATAGGCCACATCGGTCCACCGACCCCACCGCCGCCCCACACCGGGAACGTCTCATACCAGTCGAGTGTATCCCAAATGTTTGCGTGGTTGAGTAATTATAGTGTACACGTACGTGGAGACAGTGTTTGTGCAGCAACTGCCGAATAGTATAACTGAGGCGGAATAAGGGGAACCATCCCAAATTCGCAAAGGTAGATGGAAAACCGCCTAAAAACCATCCACAGGCTGGCTGGTACACCGGACCTCGACACAAATCCACCGGGCGGATTCGTGCCGGGGACCGGCACGCTTTCCCGCTCGGGAAGCAGCGCGTTAGATCGCGCGGCTAGCCGGGTGGGCAAATGTTATTTACTAGTACGTCCTGAGAATATAACTGCATGTCTGGACTTACTTTAATCACCACGATTACCATGGATCATTACTCTAACAAGTCGTTCTTAAAAAAGAAACAAAAGTAATAAAACAAAAAAATGTAATACCAGAAAACAGTCATTTAACACTAAGATATTTATCGGTGTATTCGTTACTACAATAGTTATAGTGATAACCAGTATAAATTGTACTACAAAGTTCAGCAACTACGCCATGCTGATGACAATGTCATAAAGACCTCTTTGTAAACGCTGGTCTTAAGAATTGCTTATACTCAGTTAACTTGTACAAGACAATGCAGCATATGTACATTGATGTTATTTGTAGATGTAGCAATATATTAATATTACCTGTTCTTGTGTTTAAAGGTGCCAATGTTTTTCAAGATGTGTGGATGTCCATGTATGTTGAATTATCTGCTCTCAGTCGAAAGACGCCACGTAGATTCCTAATGGCAGTAAAAAAATCGATAAAAAGGAATCTTTTATAGAAAAATGTTTTAGTACGGCGGTAAGTCATACACGAAGCGATTCGAAGAGGGCAAGATGAAAACTTCTCAGCATGGCACTGATACTCTGATTTTTTTAAACATAGTCCTTCCTTTGTGGTCACCGTACTTTGCCTAAGCCCCATTCAGATACTAGATTCCACCCCTAAATTACAATTCAGGAAGAACTGGAAAAAATCTATCTACGATTGCTACAATTTCCTGATTGCGCACAAGATGCTTTCCAGCCGTAAAATGGTTCAAATGGCTCTCAGTACTATGGGACTTAACTTCTGAGGTCATCAATCCCATAGAACTTAGAATTACTTAAACCTAACTAACCTAAGGACACCACACACATCCATGCCCGAAGCAGGATTCGAACCTGCGACCGCAGCGGTCTCGCGGTTCCAGACTGTAGCGCATAGAACCACTCGGCCACTCTGGCCGGCTCCAGCCGTAAGTTATTTAGATATTGGACCAGGTTCAACTCATAGGCTGCCAAATCCGTTGAAAAGAGTGGATGTTCTCAAACTTCTAACTTCAAATTCATCATTTTTTCCTGTCAAAGAATCTTATTAGTCCTGGTGAATATTTTTCTTTTGAAATCCAGGCCTCTCTTTGATCATTTCTTCTTCCACTTGCTTCAGAAGTCAGCCATAGTATTCGCTATGTGCTTTTACTAATTTATATAGCTTTGAGTCCAAATTTTTTTTTATTTGATTCCTGGTTTCGATAAGTTATTGACGCCTTCAGAATTAAGATGATTATAATTGACAGAAACTAGTAACCAAATAAAAAAAATACTATCAACTAATGACACAAATTAGAACACCGGATCCCTATACCCTTTGCCGTGACCATATCACATATCATAAAGGTCTTTCTAGCTTTTTAGAGCTTTTTTATTCGGTTTTTATTCTTTATTCTTTAGAATCTCTTTTGTTTCTCAGAAAACACCACCATCGTCTTCTCGTTAGCTGCAATTGAGTTCATCGAGTTGGTTCAGACTGCTGCTCCATTTCTGGCTTGAAGTAGTAGATTCGTCTATAAAGTTAACTGTATATTACTGAGGCCACTCTCTTCCGATACACTTTACTTAATGACCACGAATCTGGGACAAGGATTTAATAACTTACTTATTCATATAGATGGCAGTATTAAGCAAGTAATGAACCAAAAGTTCCAGTCGAATCAGGGCATGAGGCAGCATGCGCTGGTGAGTCAACTAAAAGTCGGATGAACGAGCGGGGATGATCTGAACCTTGGTTGTCGACTGCAAGATTCTGAAACAAGCTGATATCTTTTTGGAAGCTATTTAATCCTTGGCCTGATTTCTTTGGATCCGTACAGATTATCGAAGCTATGGTCTGATGGCGCGTCCCAGTGGTCTCTGTTTCCATACATCCAGCAGGCATCACAACGTCATGTCCTACACGATGTTTGAAAGAAATGCCCGCGTAACCAAATCGGGCGAACGCACCTGGCTGCCCTCAAATTTGATCGTATGCATGAGACACACAAATCTGGAATTTCACACGTTGTAGATGGTTTTGGCATAAACAACGCCTTCAAGTTGCGCCAGTGGTTTTAACAATTGTTATAAATATTTATTCTCTCCCATTCCTTCTTCAGCTCCCCCCATAGTCGTGTGATGTAGACAGTCTAATTTATGAGTTATATCAACAACACCTGTTGGCAGCTGAGGGTTTCAATTAATTATCATCTATTGTAGAGAAGCTGCACAGTCATCAGTAGTATCTGTTCTTTCGAGAACAGTTACTGTCTTCATATATAGTTAAATGGCTACCCGGTCATTGACCTTCGTCTGTGCGAATGCGCACATTTTGCTCTAACTCTTACGGGAATCGACAACTTAGTGTGCGCGAGTAATGAGTGGATGGGCAAATATCTATTACCAACATTACGTATGTAGGTTGTGGACTGTTGGGAATGTGGGTCTCACGGGAAGCGTGCAAGGGATAAGTCCCTGCAGTCGCGCTATTCATCTGTGTCCTCGGTGGCTCAGATGGATAGCCGACACGGTAGCTCAGCGTGTTCGGTCAGAGGGTTAGCTGCCCTCTGTAATAAAGGAAAACTGAGTTAACCGATCAATCACGAACTTAAAAACGGGTGTCTTGTGACGTCCGCCCCGAGCAGATACAACGAACGAAAGCGAACCAAATGAGATCCTTTTTTTAAAAAAAGAAATGGATAGAGCGTCTGCCATGTAAGCAGGAGATCCCGGTTTCGAGTCCCGGTGGGGGTACACATTTTCAGCTGTCCCCATCGAGGTATATCAAGAACACCTGTTGGCAGCTGAGGGTTTCAATTAATTATCATTTATGACAAGGATATAGGGAGAAACGGCAAAACATTATTTCGAGGCACCATATAAAAGTTATCGTTGCATACTTTCATTTCGTACACTATGTTTGACTGTTATAGGAACAAGCAGAAGAGGAAGTGCTGAACAACGAAACAAGAAAAAATCCTAATAGACAGAGGTCCAGAAATCAATGGTTACGACTTAGTATATCGATGCCCGTACCCGGTAGCTGAGTGGTATGTCAATCGTAAGGGCCAGGGTTCAATCCCCGGAGATTTTCTCCGCGCTGGGACTGGGCATAGTGTTGTCCTAATCATCATCATTTCATCCCCATTGACGCGCAAGTCGCCGAAGTGGCGTCAAATCGAAAGACTTGCACCCTGCGAACGGTCTCCCGACGGAGGCCCTAGACCCACGACATTTACAGTATATCGATATTTTATAATGGGGTTCCTGAGTATCCAGCCTGCAGACATGTAGTTGACGACAAACTCATTTCACGTGAAGGCAGGCCTGTTCCGAATGCACTGACAACCATACACATGTCGTTCCCGGAATCCATCGGCACCATCAACAGGGGTGGAATTTAGGTACCAAACCTTTAAGTATCTCTTAC
This sequence comes from Schistocerca cancellata, assembly GCF_023864275.1. Lineage (NCBI taxonomy): Eukaryota > Metazoa > Arthropoda > Insecta > Orthoptera > Acrididae > Schistocerca > Schistocerca cancellata. Next base: position 159,336,749 of record NC_064633.1, read on the forward strand.
AAAAATAAACAACTGCTTCATGTTGTGGGACCTGGGAGACCATGGCGTGCCACGACCGATATATACGCTGTGAAAGTTTCGTGCTACGTTCCACATGAAAGTTTTCCTTTCCACCATCATGTATGTTCCGCGTAGATTCCTTTGATCATAACGAATATCATTCAAGTACTCGGTTACCTTGCGTTGCAGGAAATGAAAGTACACACGACCAGTAAGTCGGCCAAGTAGGAAATATGGATGCATCAACCAATCGCTTACGACACATCCCCAAACGTTAACGGAAAGTCTCCCCTGATGTGCCTCAATAGATCATAATACCACATCGGGTAAAGCATGCTTCATTTGTAAATAATACTTGCACGAGGAACTCAGGATCATTCCCAGTTTGTGTAAGGCTCCATTGGCGGGATGCAACTAAGGGTGGGAAGTGTGGTGTGGTCGGTGCATGTACACTTTGTGCATGATACGGATACAACCGTCCCTCATGTAGTATGGTAGAGCGCGAAACTTGTTATACTGCAGCAATCCCTCTGGTACTACACCTCTTTTCATGGCGTGGATACTTTTTTGGTCCGATTGCATGTTACATTTTGTGTTTAAATGACCGGTGTTTGCTGTCTCCTCTGAGGATACGCTTCTTGATACAATCGTGTTGTCTCTGGAGCATTACCACTAGTACGCCAGTTCATGAAGTGAATGTCAGTCACTTTTTTCATTTGAAAACGTGTGTGGTGCTATGACAACTGCTTCCAGAGTTAGGTGTACACACAGCGTTTGCTGTTCACTGTGAGAACTGGTACTTGGAACGTAAAACAGTGTTTACCCAGCAGCCTCCCTGCTTGCAAATGACTAGCACGGCCGGAAACTAGAGATGTGATTGGTTACTTCAAGGTCACTCTTCGCTTCACACCAATAAAAGAAACAGATCCAAGTAAGCGACAGCAATGTGCCAGCTGCGGAGCTGCAGCATGAACGGAGCCTTAGACGTTAACACTGTTGTAACACTTGTACGACTCTACTTGTGCATATGACGTATCGAGGAAAGCATTCGTTTCCAGACATATATTTATTTTATTTTTTATCATCCTCTTCTCGTCCCTTTCGTTTATACTGATCACTAGCGATCGCGCCTGGCTTTGCACGAGTAGAATTAAGTTTCTACCGCCTGACGGTTTGTGTGCTGTAGCGTATATTCTTTGCGGATCCCTGGGTAGAGTTACGAATGAATTTCAGAGAACATCGTTAAGTAAATGAATATCATCACTTCCATATAACTTACGCGATGAAAGCAGCACACGGCAGCAAAGTTGTTGTGCAGGCATGAATGTTACGAGTTCCATACTGAATTGGCGTGTGGAGTGACATCTCATGGCAATGATGCGAGCACATCGTGAAGTAAGTAATATTTTCACAACCTATGTAAATACTGCATACGGATCATGGGTTTATGTGGGTGTGAGTTATTCCACGTTTATGGGAAACGCCTTAGACGTTAACAGTGTTGTAACACTTGTACTGGCAGAGGTGGCACAAATACGAGAAAAAGTAAGAAAAAGCAGGCACTATGCAAATGTTTAGCCCGTGTTACAGTACTCCTCTTGCGAAGCTTAGTATGCACTGTGATGCATTGTTGAGATTCATCGCCGCAATTCTTCGACGTGGAGTCTTAATGACAAATTTCTTCACAGTCCTACGCTAAGAACCGCGTTCACATCTAGGATTGATTCAAGGAACGCAGAAAGCTAAAAATTCAGTCATCTGCTGTGCTGCTGAAAGGATGTACTTTATGTAAACGAAGCAAACTTACTGAAGTTGCTAAAGAAGTTTTTCGGAAAATATTTTGCTTGTAGCATAAAAACTAAAACACTACATATTTTGCATTCGCATGTTTTTCACTATGGAAATTTTCTCAAACGATCGCAGGGAAACGCCTGGTTAAAAACATTTGATTGCTTCAAATTGTAAGTTTCAAATCACGGCCTGACGACGATATGTTTATCTTTCGTTATTGGTCATATTTATTACGATACTTCAAAGGTGAGTAACTCACTGCCGTCGTTCGAAGAATTTCCATTGAATTAAGAGTGCAAATTTTGATCGAAAATCTGAGGGTAACAGAAATTGGCAGTCTGAAATTGTCGTCTATTTCGAAAGGCGTACCTCCACATCATTGAGAAGTAAATACTAGGTTAAGAAGGCAGAGTGAAAAACGTGACACAGGCGGTATACGATCCAACAACCTTCCGCTTTCCAGCCACACTCTCAGCTGACAGACAACAACGCCAGGTGCAAGTCAAATACCGCTTCTTGCGACTTCCAGCCACTGCTGTTCTCACAAGCTATCGTGGCAGTTCGCTAGGTGGCAATGGCGCCGTTTTCACAACTTAACTTCAGTTCGTCATAATTCACACAATATTTCTAAATTGTATAGAAAACCCTTCCTTGAGAATCATCGTCTCCATTAGTCAAAACCGGATGAAAACACTACAGCAATTCCAAAGATTAGCCTCCATGTACAGACGGATACACACAAGCAACTTCAAATAAATCATATACAAAAACCTTTCTCGTGAATCAGTGTAACTATTAGTCAAAACCAGACGAAGACCCCTACAACAGTTCTTGATATTAGCGCGCATGTACAGGACACGAGAAAGCAGTTTCAGTTTATGTACACTCACGAAAGAAAGGACTTGCATCACCAAGAAAGTGTTGTGCGACTTAAACGAAACCTGGTAGGCCCGTTTCTGCATCTGGAAGATGATGTTTATTAAACTTCCGCGCCAGTCGCTTAAGAGTGGGTTAGTAGAGTCATTATGAGGATGCAAATCAAGTTTGCTCCAAATACACATTGCAATGGTAGTGAGCGTTAGTTACCTTTGAGATTGGACATGGTAAGCTGATGTTAGTTAATAATCCCTTCAAGGCGACAAACACGTAATTATCAGCACCTCACTGAGTTTGAACTTGGTGGTGTAATAGGATTAAAAGAAGCTGGGTTTTCTGTCTGCGATATTGCAGAAAGACTTGATAGAAATGTAGCCACTGTACATGATTGCTGGAAGGGGTGGTCACGAGATTGTACGGTCGCAAGAAGACTTGGGTCCGGACAGCCACGCGGCGCTACCAGGAAGGAAGACCGCCGCGTTCGCAGTGTGAAAAATGGTTCAAATGACTCTGAGCACTATCGGACCTAACATCTGTGGTCATCAGTCCCCTAGAACTTAGAACTACTGAAACCTAACTAACCTAAAGACATCGCACACATCCATGCCCGAGGCAGGATTCGAACCTGCGACCGTAGCGGTCACGCGGTTCCAGATTGAAGCGCCTAGAACCGCACGGCCACACCGGCTGGCGTCGCTGTGTGACTATGGTGCATTGTACTGAATCTGCAGCAGCAATTTGAGCAGTAGTTGCCACCACGGTGACACAGCTGTTACAGATCGGTTACTCCAAAGACAGCTCCGAGCCAGACGCCATGTTGCGTGCGTTCCACCAGCGCTATTTGCGGCTTATGTCAAGCAAGAAACCATTGGAGGGAGGGCCGAGGGCCGGGTGGAAGTCTATTGTGTTCTGATGAAAACTGTTTCTGCCTCGGTGCCAGTGACGGCCGTGTGTTGATTGAAAAGAGGTCAGTTGAGAGGCTGTCTGTGTACTAGACATACTGGACCCACACCTGGAGTTATGATCTGGGATGCGATTTTGTACGACAGCAGGAGCGCTCCTGTAGTTATCCCACGTACCCTGACTGCAAATTTGTACGTCAATCTGATGATTTGACCTGTTGTGCTGTCATTCATGAACAGCATTCCAAGAGTTGTTTTCCAACAGGATAACGCTCTCCCACGTACCACTGTTGCAACCCGACGTGCTCTACAGAGTCGACATGTTGTCTTGACCAGCTCGATCACTAGACCGGTCTCCAATCGAGCACATATGGGAGATCATCGGACGACAATGCCAGCGTCATACACAAACAGCATTAACCGTCACTATACTGACGGACCAAGTGCAACAGGCGTGGAACTCCATCCCACAAACTGACACCTGGGACGTGTACAGCACAAGGCATCTACGTCTGCATGCTTGCATTCGGCATTTTGTCAGTTACAGCGGTTATTAAAGTACCAGCTTTTCACATTTCAGTGACTTATCTCACGTTTACATTACATCTACATGTACATCTACATATATACTTCGCAATCCACCGTACGGTGCGTGGCGGAGGGTACCTCGTACCACAACTAGCATCTTCTCTCCCTGTTCCACTCCCAAACAGAACGAGGGAAAAATGACTGCCTATATGCCTCTGTACGAGCCCTAATCTCCCTTATCTTATCTTTGTGGTCTTGCCGTGAAATGTAAGTTGGCGGCAGTAAAATTGTACTGCAGTCAGTCTCATATGCTGGTTCTCTAAATTTCCTCAGTAGCGATTCACGAAAGGAGCGCCTCCTTTCCTCTAGAGACTCCCACCCGAGTTCCTGAAGCATTTCCGTAACACTCGCATGATGATCAAACCTACCAGTAGCAAATCTAGCAGCCCGCCTCTGAATTGCTTCTATGTCCTCCCTCAATACGACCTGATAGGGATCCCAAACGCTCGAGCAGTACTCAAGAATAGGTCGTATTAGTGTTTTATAAGCGGTCTCCTTTACAGATGAATCACATCTTCCCAAAATTCCACCAATGAACCGAAGACGACTATCCGCCTTCCGGACAACTGCCATTACATGCTTGTCCCACTTCATATCGCTCTGCATTAACCTCTGATCTTGCAATATTGATGACTTAAATACCTTACCTGTGCAACTGTATTACCGAAATTTTACTACTCTACATTAATTATTTTTTGGTGTTGCGATTTGTTTTTCCGTCAGTGTATATAGTGAAGAAAAGAAATGGACAAACACCCTGTAGAACGTCTACAATTATTTTAGCGAGGATATCTGGCGTTTCATTTCACACTTCTTGTGTAAGAAGGTCTCTGCTCATTCCAAACGACATTCCTTGAATGTGGTCGCTAAACGAGTACGAAAGTTGGGTGAGAGTTGATATGTGCCGTGTGATGGAGCCAGCCAGGTCCCCGCGCGATGCCCGCCGGCGGGTTGCGCACAGCAGCGGCCGCCGACTTTCGCGGGCGAGGGCGTGGCGGGATGACTTAACCGGCCGGCCAGAGCGCAGTTTCCGCCACAGGCCGTCTGTTGCCCGCTGCCCGCTGCCTGTTGCGTCACGGCAGCTGCTGGGAAAGGAAAGGAGAGGAGAGGAAAGGCGCCGGCTTTCTTTCCCAGACGCCGCCCGCCCTCGGCCGTGCATCTCTCCGGGCGGGCGACGATCCGCGACCCTCACTCGCCGACCGGCGAAGTAGACGTGAGAGCTCCGGCAATAAGGAAGACGTCTGCTGAGATAAGGAGAGAGGCGCGTTGCGGCTAAGCAGGAGGAAGCCGCGGGCCCGTCGCGGAAAGCCAGTTGCAGATTTAACAGAGTCTCTCCCTCCTCTTACCTCGTTATCATGCATACTGTCTTCACATTCGCTTTTGGGGTTCTCGCTCCACGCGCCCGGGTTCGATTCCCGGCGGGGTCAGGGATTTTCTCTGCCTCATGATGACTGGGTGTTGTGTAATGTCCTTAGGTTAGTTAGGTTTAAGTAGTTCTAAGTTCTAGGGGACTGAAGATCATAGATGTTAAGTCCCATAGTGCTCAGAGCCATTTGAACCATTTCACATTCGTTTCCCCCTCAGGGAAGCGACACGTGACTTGAAGATGGTGCACTGGTCTAAGTGCCACACCCTTCCACATTTAAGAGAAAAGTGTCAGTTCTCCAGCAATATTCTGTCACTCCCTCCAAATCCTCGTCTGCCAACGTAGCCTACACCCAAATCTCCAGACGTCAGACACTCAGGTCGATACCAACCGTTGTATATCGCTAGAGCATCAACGAAGATTTAGTTCGTACTATGTGCTGTAGCCCAGCAGAACGGGCGTAAACGTAAATTAAAAGTAACATCAGAACTACGAAGCACATCACAAGCATAACTGTGAGTAACTGAAGTGCGTTACTTCAGTGGCTAAGTTGGCACAGCGTTAGATCCTCGTACGAAAAATCCCAGCTTCAAATCCCAAGACGACAAATTTTTTACTGTATTATGCATCATATGGGGCAGTGAGACACTTAAAGTAGTAAAGGAGTTTTGCTATTTGGGGAGCAAAATAACTGATGATGGTCGAAGTAGAGAGGATATAAAATGTAGACTGGCAATGGCAAGGAAAGCGTTTCTGAAGAAGAGAAATTTGTTAACATCGAGTATAGATTTAAGTGTCAGGAAGTCATTTCTGAAAGTATTTGTGTGGAATGTAGCCATGTATGGAAGTGAAACATGGACGGAAAATAGTTTGGACAAGAAGAGAATAGAAGCTTTCGAAATGTGGTGCTACAGAAGAATGCTGAAGATTAGATGGGTAGATCACATAACTAATGAGGAAGTATTGAATAGGATTGGGGAGAAGAGAAGTTTGTGGCACAACTTGACCAGAAGAAGGGGTCGGTTGGTAAGACATGTTCTGAGGCATCAAGGGGTCACAAATTTAGTACTGGAGGGCAGCGTGGAGGGTAAAAATCGTAGGGGGAGACCAAGAGATGAATACACTAAGTAGATTCAGAAGGATGTAGGTTGCAGTAGGTACTGGGAGATGAAGAAGCTTGCACAGGATAGAGTAGCATGGAGAGCTGCATCAAACCAGTCTCAGGACTGAAGACCACAACAACAACATGGGACAATGTGTTTATGACATGTAAAAGAGCTGTTTAGAATTTACAGCAATATTCTCTTGGCAGTCTGCTTTCGTTTCGCTTCTTGGCTCTGAGCACTATGGGACTTAACATCTGATGTCATCAGTCCCCTAGAACTTAGAACTACTTAAAGCTAGCTAACCTAAGGACATCACACACACCCACGCCCGAGGCAGGATTCGAACCTGCGACCGTAGCAGTCGCGCGGTTCCGGACTGAAGCGCCTAGAACAGCTCGGCCAGCACGGCCGGCGTTTCGCTTCTTTAAATGTGCAAAATCTATAGAGTACATTTGTAGTTTCACAGAATGTACAGTCAGAACAGAATTGCATCACACCTGCTGAAGTAATAGTGATAATAATAATTAATAATAAACAAAATAATAAGATCAATAATACGTACATAATGTTCAGCCAACGAAGCGAAAGCAGACTGCCAGAAGGGGACCGATGACCGTAGCGGTCTGGTCCCTTTTATCCCCCAAACCAACCAACTGCCAAAAGAACACTGCTACAAACTGTGAAAAGTCCTTTTACATGTAACGAAAATATTCAACCATATAAGAGTTTCACGCGTAAACAGTTACATGAAACCCTTGTCAGTGGTTTTGAACGCGAGGCGTTTGGTATGGCAACCCAACGTTCTACCTTCTCATCCATGCGAGATGTGCAAAAACCAACCAAGCACATATGCGATTTTGCTGGGCTCCGTAGCTCTGGTGATACTTTTAATTGCCGTTTGCACATGTTCTATTAGGCAACAGCCCACAGCACGAACTAAATCGGTATTTTGGTTCATACCCTTTCGACGAACAACGTTTGGTAACGATATGAGTTTCTGACATCTGAAGGTTTGGGTGTTACCATTAAACGGAAGAAGAACAGGAACGAAGTGGTCGAGGATAATTCTAAATCAGCGGCGCAGGAAGTAAGAGGTGCTAAGAGGCGCCTTAATAGCGAACAGCACTACGTACTTAATTCTTATTCAAAGGATATAATATGTCAGTATTTCAAAAAATGTAGTATACAGCTCAAATAACACCTACAGAGCAAAAATACTTCGCTCAAAGCGTATAGCATGGTTGATTTGGAAGCCAGAGACCAGATAACAAAACCGTCAAATCAAGGTGGAATGAGGTTAATAGACTTTGACAGAAATGCACAGCCCTCACAGTTAAAAATCTTTTAAAATCCTTGAAACAAAAAACAATTCTGTAGGATGTATTAAGGCCGCATGAGAAAATATCACAAGCAGTAGAACTCAACGACATACACTCGCGTATATTATCCACTTTTAATATCACAACGGGAATTGCAGAAGAACTCACAAATGAAAAGAGATTCACTATCTACATCTACGTGGATACTCTGCAAATCACATTTAAGTGCCTGGCAGAGTGTTCATCGAACCACCTTCACAATTCTCTATTATTCCAACGTCGTACAGCGCGCGGAAAGGATGAACATCTTTCCGTACGAGCTCTGATTTCCCTTATGGTTCCTCCCTATGTAGGTCGGCGTCAACAAAATATTTTCGAATTCGGAGGAGAAAGTTGGTGATTGGAATGTCGTGAGAAGATTCCGTCGCAACGAAAAACACCTTTCTTTTAATGATGACCAGCCCAAATCCTGTATCATTTCTGTAACGCTCTCTCCCATATTTCGCGATTGTACAAAACGTGCTACCTTTCTTTGAACTTTTTCGATGAACTCGGTCAGTCCTATCTGGTATGGATCCCACACCGCGCAACAGTATTCTAAAAGAAGACGGACAAGCTTAGTGTAGGCAGTCTCCTTAGTAGGCCTGTTACATTTTCTAAGTGTCCTGCCAATAAAACGCAGTCTTTCGTTAGCCTTCCCCACAACATTTTCTATGTGTTCCTTCCAATTTAAGTTGTTCGTAATTGTAATGCCTAGGTATTTAGTTGAATTTATGGCTTTTAGATTAGGCTGATTTATCGTGCAACCGAAGTTTAACGAGTTCCTTTTAGCACTCATGTGGATGACCTCACACTTGTCCGTTATTCATGGTGAACTGCCACTTTTCGCACCACTCAGATATTTTTTCTAAATCGTTTTGCAGTTTGGTTTGATCCTCTGATGACTTTATTAGTCGATAAACGACAGCGTCATCTGCAAACAACCGAAGACGGCTGCTCAGATTGTCTACCAAATCGTTTATATAGATAAAGAACAGCAAAGGGCCTATGCCACTACCTTGGGGAACGCCACAAAACACTTCTGTTTTACTCGATGATTTTCCGTCAGTTACTACGAACGGTGACCTCTCTGACAGGAAATCACAAATACAGTCACAAAACTGAGACGATATTCCATAAGCACGCAATTTCACTACGAGCCGCTTTTGTGGTACAGTGTCAAAAGCCTTCCGGAAATCCAGAAATACGGAATCGATCTCAAATCCCCTGTCATTAGATTACGGGAGAACTGCAGAAGGTAACAGCCCACACATCTGTCAGCCAAATAAAACTCAAAGCAGGAAGCTAACGTAGTCTAGCTTTTCGGACGCGACTGTAAGTTCAACGCAGCGCTCGGCCGCTTACAAGTTCGTAAACGATCAGTTTCCGACAGCATCACAGCGACACCGCCCTTACTGTGGACGCTGTGGCTTGGCACACACAGCTGTGGCTGCACCAAACAGTAGGCTGTTCACGAATCCTACGGTTGTTTAAGTGGACTAAATTTAAATGTGCAGTGCTATTGACGACAACAACGGCTGAAGTTATCACCAAGATGATAATGTACACGGATTTGCGGCTTCGAAGACGAGAACAATCGCTAGCACACTGGACTCGCATTCGGGAGAACGACGGCTGAATCCCGCGTCCGGCAACCTGATTGAGGTTTTCCGTGATGTCCCCAAATCGCTTCAGGCAAATACCGGGATGGTTCCTTTGAAAGGGCACTGCCGACTTCCTTCCCCGTCCTTCCCTAATCCGATGAGACCGATGGCCTTGCTGTCTGGTCTCTTCCCCCAAACAACGCAACCCAACCCCAAGAACAATCACATAGCTTAGGTAGTCCTATATAAAATACGTTATCAGCGATGGAGTTGAATGTAACAAAACTCAGATTGTACTTACACCAAGAAAGGGACAATATTGTCAGCAGCAACTGGGAAAAGAAAGCATTTGGCCCTTTCATAAACTTTTTATAAAAACGAGGAAGTTTCAAAAGGAAAACACCAAAGATTTACTTTTCAGAGGAAGTTTCGCGTTTATGTAGAAGTATAGCTTCGTTATCTTATTGCAAGTGAACTAAGAAAGTGGTTTTAATTTCGTCAGCACAGCAGACTGCCATGTGGATGACCGTTGCTCGATTCCCGGTAATGCCAGAAATTCTTGCTTGTTGGGAAGACTGAAATGGAATGCACTCAACCTCGTGAAGCCAACTGAGGAGTTACCCGATCGATTAATAGTGGTTACAAGGTCAAGCAATCCGATAACTACCAGAAGAGCGGTGTGCTGGCGACGTGCCTCTCAGTACAGCATCCAATGACGCCATTGGCAGGTGATGACACGGAGGACGGTTGGACCCAATTGGCCCATGTAGGGCCAGAACGTGGAACAAATCCTAAAACGCCCTGTACTACGCATTGTATTTCGTAACCATCTACAGTCTCGCACGTCTGCGTCCACACCCTGCAAATAGCTTTTGGTTATTAAGTGTAGATGAAAACTGGAGAAATTGCAAAAAGCTAGGAAATTAGGGAGATGGGATCTGGATAAGTTGAACGATAAGTTGAGAACGATTGACTTGAAAGGAATCCAGTAGAAATAGTGAAGGCAGCAGAGGATCAAATATACTCATGCTCATAAATTACGGCTAATGCTGATAATGGTGAAACAACGCTCTGGTGGGCTGTTTGCGGGTTTAAATCACCTCGGGGTATGACTATCAGTGACCGCAGACGGCCCCGGAGTACTGCAGGCAGCCTTGCTCGGGACCTTACCGCAGCCACTGGAACAGTTGTCTCCAGACACACAATCTACAGACGACTGAACAGACATGGTTTATTCGCCCAGAGACCTGCAAGGTGCATTCCACTGAGCCCTGGTTACAGGAGAGCCCGTAAACCCTGGTGTCAAGAACACAGTACATGGTAATTGTAACAGTGATCCCAGGTTATGTTCTCGCCGGGTTTTCATCTGGCGTGAACCAGGAACTAGATACCAACCCCTTAATGCCCTTGAAAGGGGCCTGTACGGAGGTCGTGGTTAGATGGTGTGGGGTGGGAGTGTGATTGGTGCACGTACACCCCTGCATATCTTTGACAGAGGAACTGTAACAGGTCAGGTGTATCGGGACGACATTTTGCACCAGTATGTCCGCCTTTTCAGGGGTTCAGTGGGTACCACTTTCCTCCTGATGGATGATAACGCACGGCCCCACCGAGCTGCCATCGTGGAGGAGTACCTCGAAACAGAAGATAGGCGAATGGAGTGATCTGCCTGTTCTCCAGACCTATACCCCACCGAGCACGTCTGGGATGCTCTCGGTCGACGTATCGCTGCACGTCTTCAAACGCCTAAGACACTTGAAGAGCTCCGACAGCCACTGGTGCAAGAATGGGAGGCTATACCCCAGCAGCTGCTCGACCACCTGATCCAGAGTATGCCAACTCGTTGTGCGACCTGTGTACGTGTACATGGTGATAATGTACTATATTGATGTTGGGGTACATGCGCAGGAAACAGTGGTGTATTGTAGCACATGTGTTTCGGGACGGTTTTCTAAACTTACCATCAATACCGTGGACTTACAGATCAGTGTCGTGTATCTTCCCTACGTACCTATGCTATTAGCGTCAGTTTTGTGTAGTGCCACGTTGTGTGGCACCACATTCTGCAATTATCCTTAATTTATGAGCATGAGCGTAGATAAAAAGACAAGGCCTAGTAGAAATCTTTAAATGGGGCTACTGAATTTAACTGGTGGAAGGAGAAAATATAAAAATGCAGCAAATGAAGCGAGTGGTTAAGACTAAAAAATGGGATTGATAGGAAGTGCAAAATGGCTAAGCAGGAATGGCTACAGGACAAATGTAAAGATTTAGAAGCATATTTCATTAGGAAAAAGATAGATACCACCTACACAAAAATGAAAGAGGCCTCTGAATTTCACGAGCTCAGATGAAAAGCCATCAACTCACGGACAGATTCGGTGGGATATATGATAATAGTTATGAATAGGAAGGTAGGGCAGAGGGTGTGTTACTGTGAACAGTTCAGTGACCGGGTTGTTCTAATCAGAATCGACAGCAGACCAACACCGGCAACGATAGTTCAGGTATACATGCCGACGTCGCAAGCTGAAGATGAACAGATAGAGAAAGTGTATGAGGATATTGAAAGGGTAATGCAGTATGTAAAGGGGGACGGAAATCTAACAGTCATGGGCGACTGGAATGAAGTTGTAGGGGAAGGAGTAGAAGAAAAGGTTACAGGAGAATATGGGCTTGGGACAAGGAATGAAAGAGGAGAAAGACTAATTGAGTTCTGTAACAAGTTTCAGCTAGTAATAGCGAATACCCTGTTCAAGAATCACAAGAGGATGAGGTATACTTGGAAAAGTCCGGGAGATACGGGAAGATTTCAATTAGATTACATCATGGTCAGACAGAGATTCCGAAATCAGATACTGGATTGTAAGGCGTACCCAGGAGCAGATATAGACTCAGATCACAATATAGTAGTGATGAAGAGTAGGCTGAAGTTCAAGACATTAGTCAGGAAGAATCAATACGCAAAGAAGTGGGATACGGAAGTACTAAGGAATGACGAGATACGTTTGAAGTTCTCTAACGCTATAGATACAGCAATAAGGAATAGCGCAGTAGGCAGTACAGTTGAAGAGGAATGGACATCTCTAAAAAGGGCCATCACAGAAGTTGGGATGGAAAACATAGGTACAAAGAAGGTAGCTGCGAAGAAACCATGGGTAACAGAAGAAATACTTCAGTTAATTGATGAAAGGAGGAAGTGCAAAGATGTTCCGGGAAAATCAGGAATACAGGAATACAAGTCGCTGAGGAATGAAATAAATAGGAAGTGCAGGGAAGCTAAGACGAAATGGCTGCAGGAAAAATGTGAATACATCGAAAAAGATACAATTGTCGGAAGGACAGACTCAGCATACAGGAAAGTCAAAACAACCTTTGGTGGCACTAAAAGCAACGGTGGTAACATTAAGAGTGCAACGGGAATTCCACTGTTAAATATAGAGGAGAGAGCAGATAGGTGGAAAGAATACATTGAAAGCCTCTATGAGGGTGAAGATTTGTCTGATGTGATAGAAAAAGAAACAGGAGTCGATTTAGAAGAGATAGGGGATCCAGTATTAGAATCGGAATTTAAAAGAGCTTTGGAGGACTTACGGTCAAATAAGGCAGAAGAGATAGATAACATTCCATCAGAATTTCTAAAATCATTGGGGAAGTGGCAACATAACGACTATTCATGTTGGTGTGTAGAATATATGAGTCTGGCGATATACCATCTGACTTTCGGAAAAGCATCATCCACATAATTCCGAAGACGGCAAGAGCTGACAAGTACGAGAATTATCGCACAATCAGCTTAACAGCTCATGCATCGAAGCTGCTTACAAGAATAATATACAGAAGAATGGAAAAGAAAATTGAGAATGCGCTAGGTGACGATCAGTTTGGCTTTAGGAAAAGTAAAGGGACGAGAGAGGCAATTCTGACGTTACGGCTAATAATGGAAGCAAGGCTAAAGAAAAATCAAGACACTTTCATAGGATTTGTCGACCTGGAAAAAGCGTTCGACAATATAAAATGGTGCAAGCTGTTCGAGATTCTGAAAAAAGTAGGGGTAAGCTATAGGGAGAGACGGGTCATATACAATATGTACAACAACCAAGAGGGAATAATAAGAGTGGACGATCAAGAACGAAATGCTCGTATTAAGAAGGGTGTAAGACAAGGCTGTAGCCTTTCGCCCCTACTCTTCAATCTGTACATCGAGGAAGCAATGATGGAACTAAAAGAAAGGTTCAGAAGTGGAATTAAAATACAAGGTAAAAGGATATCAATGATACGATTCGCTGATGACATTGCTATCCTGAGTGAAAGTGAAGAAGAATTAAATGATCTGCTGAACGGAATGAACAGTCTAATGAGTACACAGTATGGTTTGAGAGTAAATCGGAGAAAGACGAAGGTAATGAGAAGTAGTAGAAATGAGAACAGCGAGAAATTTAACATCAGGATTGATGGTCACGAAGTCAATGAAGTTAAGGAATTCTGCTACCTAGGCAGTAAAATAACCAATGACGGACGGGGCAAGGAGGACATTAAAAGCAGACTCGCTATGGCAAAAAAGGCATTTCTGCCCAAGAGAAGTCTACTAATATCAAATATCGGCCTTAATTTGAGGAAGAAATTTCTGAGGATGTACGTCTGGAGTACAGCATTGTATGGTACTGAAACATGGACTGTGGGAAAACCGGAACAGAAGAGAGTCGAAGCATTTGAGATGTGGTGCTATAGACGAATGTTGAAAATTAGGTGGACTGATAAGGTAAGGAATGAGGAGGTTCTACGCAGAATCGGAGAGGAAAGGAATATGTGGAAAACACTGATAAGGAGAAGAAGGGACAGGATGATAGGACATCTGCTAAGACATGAGGGAATGACTTCCATGGTACTAGAGGGAGCTGTAGAGGGCAAAAACTGTAGAGGAAGACAGAGATTGGAATACGTCAAGCAAATAACTGAGGACGTAGGTTGCAAGTGCTACTCTGAGATGAAGAAGTTAGCACAGGAAAGGAATTCGTGGCGGGCCGCATCAAACTAGTCAATAGACTGATGACCAAAAAAAAAAAAAAAAATTGTTGCCACATCCGAGAAACAACAGAACGATTCACATTAAGCCATCGGGCTTCATCTGTTTGCGACTGTCCCGTTTCCATTCTTCCTATGGACCTCCACAGCAGAGATCTGGTAGGCGTCTACCTTGTGCCATACTGCACTGTCGGTGACTGTATACACAGCGATTTTGGATGTGGGACTACATGGCAAACACTACCCAGTTTGATAGGCGCCCTGGTGTCATCGTTAACGTGGTTGTCCATTGACCGGAATGGCATTTTCCGTGCAGAACAGGATTGTACAGACATCTGTTGACAGTTTTTATGACTATACGGTGAATTAGACTCAAGACGGGGAAATAGCGGTGCGTTGCTTTAATTTCGGACACCAGTGTGTACGGATGTTAAAGCGTTCGTCCAAGACAAGAACACTTGTATGGTTCATATATTTTTATATAACGAGAAAGGACAATCTATAGCTGTTCTTCCCTATGTGCAGAAATCGTAGGATCCACTAGTTTCATTGTTATGAAGTTATTTTTAGGAAAATAAGGAACGATTAGTACAGTTTTGCATGATTACCCATTTGTGATGTAACGATTTTAATGACTCATTACTGGAAATATTCTCAGACATGTAATAATAAATTTAGCTCTTTTTAAGACTGAATATGTTTTCTCTACTCCTGGGCGCTTCAACAGCTTCTGCCGGCTTAGCGACTGATATACGATCACAGTTATTGTTGACAAGAGGGCGTTGCTGGCGTTCCCCTACTGCTATTTTATTTTAATTGTCACATTTTCTACCTCTCCCTCTTCTCATCACCACAGTCCAGTTTCGAGTTGCCTGTTGCGATACGCCGGATATTCTTGTGTAGGTTGGAGGCAACTGACCAATAGCTTGAGCTAGCTGTAGCGTCTCATCAGCCATCTTATAGATACGTCAAGCAGGAGACAAGTACACCTACATTTTTTGCTTAGCTTTTTGAAATAAAATTCATTTCTCTACCATTTCTTATAGTACCATATATGGGGAAACGGTTTACACTGACATTTTTAGTGATGCATTGTGAGTGTATACTCGGATTTTTCCTTAGGTATTTATGAGCCTACTAGGGGCAGCCTTATATTGCTGTCACGCACTAATAATGCACGGATACTTTGATATCTTTGATATGGTACTTAGTAACAGCAACAGAAACTGTTTAATTCGTGATAAATGTGTATTTTTTAAAATATCACACTATGTTAATTGTTTAATACCTGATATATATGTATTTTGGCATCATATAAAATCAAGTATTTACGAGTACATCTGTCCTAATATGGAAACGGAGATATTCGGAGACTATTGGTTAAAAAATTCAACAAATTGCACATAGCAATGGGTCATGGTTATACGATGGAGGGCTAACAGGAAAGTCATGATGCCATTAATTTATTGTAATTTATCAGTGTTCCAGTCACATACAGTAACGTCAAAGTATCTTAGGTCATAAATTGTTACTATCTGCCACCAGTTTACAGAGAACCACTTGAATCAATGTTGAATTCGACTGGTTGTTTAGAAGAAGACGACTCCACTGCTTTGATTTCAATGTAATCTGCTGTAAGCACACAGAAAAAAATATTTTCTGAATTCGTATTGTTTATGAAATATACCGAAGCTTCATCAGTGGAGACCACAATCTTCTTGTATCAGTATGGCGCATTTAAGTGGTATATACATGTATAGAACGTTATGGATCACAGACGAGTACAGTTTACAGAGACTTATGTTGTCTGTAATTTCTGCATTAGTTCAGGGTATCGGCAACACAATGGATTGTATAGGATTTTACAGGAGAATTGAAAATAGAGGCCAAACTTTAGCGTCAGTATTGTGTGTTACTACCTGCACGCCTAACCGGCGGCAGAGTGCAGTGTTCAGATGGGACACCTCTCTTATCACGGTGGAGGAACATAACTGCTTACGAGTGCTTCGAATGTGAGGTGTATGGTGTCTTGGATTATTACCTGTGACTTAAAGAGTGAAAACAAAAATTTTACCGCAAAATTGTTGCTAGCCACGGCAAAGAGATGTAGAGGTTCTTGAGTATTCCTGTCTGTTTCCTGTTGTAGGGACATAACAAATAAATGTGACATTGAATGTCCTTGATTATGTGGGGATCTCAGAACTTGCATTCCTCCAGGACCATATTCTTTGAGAATACTGGAAACATGAAGTGCGATGCTTATGTCAACAAGATAGAAGTTGTAGGCTAATGTAAAGCAACCACTTTTTTATCTATAGGAACTTACTGACACAGCATTATGGTGTCTAGAGAAAGCTGGAATACTCACTGCAATAGCTTTTCGTTGTTGCTAAAACATCTGAGTGTCGTCATCATTGCTGACACTGTCATCATTTATGCGATTTCAGTCTTTCTCGGCGTATTCCACTGATGAATTCTTCTCAGGTTATCAGCCGAATGGTGACGTCGTCTTTCAATGAGTTTCGTACTCATTGAAACGTTGCGACAAGATGACGCCACCACTCGGCTGATAACCCGAGAAGAATTCATCACTGACATCATTCACTGTTTTCTTCTCTTTGCACGTAAAATGTCAGTACTACATACTATGGGAGTTGCCCAGAAGGTAATGCACCGCTTTTTTTTTCTCAGCCCTAAATAATGCTACGAATGCGAAACGTTACGTATGTATTACTTGAAGTCTCCTGAATGAGCGCGCATGGTTTCCGACGCTTCCGACAGATAGCGTAGCTGCAGGACAGTTTCAAAATGGCGTCTGTAGGTGATGTACGTTACAAGCAACGTGCCGTCATTGAGTTTCTCACTGCAGAGAAAGAAACTGTAGGGAATATTCATAAACGCATGTGCAAAATCTATTGAATATCTGCTGTTCACAGAAGTATAGTTAGTCGCCGGGCACGGTGGGTGTCATCAGAATGCGGTTCGGCGGAGCTCCACGATTTGCAGCGGTCTGGGAGAACCATCCACGGCTGTCACACCTGACATGTTGCAGCGAGCTGATGTTGCCATTCGCCGTCAATCGGCAAAGGAAGTGTGGATGCAATTACTGCACTCTTGGGTATTCAAAAGTACGTGCAAGATAAGCCCCGCTGTGTCCAACGGTGGATCACTCATCGTACAGAAAAAAAAACAACATTTGTCTTGATATGTTGCAACGTTTTGAGGTTGAGGGGAAGGCCTTCTTGTCCCGGATTGTGACAGGTGATGAAACCTGGATTCTCTATTTTGAACCCGAAACGGAAAGACGGTCGATGGAATGGCGCCATTCCCCCTCCCCACAGAAGAAAAAATTCAAAACAACTGCTTCCACCGGTAAGATCATGATCATCGTGTTCTGGGACCGATTCTCATTGATGCGATGCCAAGAGGCGGTTCCATTAATTCAGAAGCACATGTCAACACATTAAAAAACTCAAGACGCGCTTTCGATGACTTCGGCGCCACAGCAACCCAGAAGATGTTTTGCAGAAACACGCTCGGCCCCACACAAGTCTGAGGACTGCTGAACACATCGTAAAACAGGGTTGGACACTGTTACCCCATCCACCCTACAGCCCTGACCTAGCCCCCTCGGACTTCCACTTGTTTGGACCATTACAGGATGCCATTCGTGGAAGACATTTTCAAGAGGATGAGGCGGTGATTCACACAGTGAAGCGCTGGCTCCGCCACCAGGACAAGGATTGGTACCGACAGGGCATACGCGGGCTTGTTTCGCACTGGATGAAGGTCATAGAACGAGATGGAGATTACGTGGAAAAACAGGGTGTGTAGATAAAACACCATTCTTTCGTGTGCGTAATTCTCATTATGTTCAGTAAAGTACTTTCTGGGTAACCCTCGTACTAATAGAACATATATTCACTTTACTTGCCAATTACTTATTGCAATAGAAGAAAGCACACTTACTGCTATGTTTCCCGTTTTCAAGGACCATGTTCTACGTGTCATTTAATTGCTAACGATTCTGCATCACAGACAATCAATTTGTTCCGAAGGAACTTGCATTTTGGATGTTGGGTGATGCTCCAAGAAGAGTGATTGCTTCTGGTGGCTTCGCTCTACAGTGGTCAACGTCCTACTATTATTCTATCTGTATGATGGTGATTGTGATTGTAATAAATATTTGCTTATCTGGAACGTGGACGTTTAATTATTCGGTATCAGACGCTTGACAATGGCTTTCTCATAAAGGCAATGTTACTCGTAGTTGACCGTGAAATAAAACTGAAATAATCGGACTTCGTAAATAAATCGTTTCCAAAGACTGCTGCGGTAGGTGCGGACTCATAATCTAGATCTCAATATTTCAATAATTTGCCAGCCATGCCAATACGTCGTACAGAGGTGATTGTCTACTAAACATAAAAAAGTTACACAGTTAGTTAAATCAGATATATTCAATGAATAAGCCTACAGTTCATAATCCTACTTACTTTTATAAATATAAATTCTTTACAGAATCGAGTGCCTAGTCTGGTTGCAACTCGCAGTATTCTTCTATAACATGAAATATGGCGGTGTGCCAGACAATAGAATAAAATACGTGCTTCTCGCACCACTTCTACCAGAGCTCTCCCTTTTCTTAATCAAAGATAAGAGTAACGTAATTGTGCTTTTGTTTTATCAGCGACACAGCGCTGCAGTTGTGTGCCATAGGCTTTATTTATTTGTCACTGATTATTTATTTAATTAATATTTCGCGTTTCCGAGGAAACTCATGCTCGGCATGCAAATGTGCCTTTATATTGCCCCCTGAATTGCGAGGCGAAAGGACACACCTGCAGGCGAGCAATTCACCTAAAGGCACAAGAAAATCTAAGTTATCTACAACTATTTACATGACCTACATTATACACATTATATACAAAATTTGAATGACGCGGGTGCGCCGTAAAAGTTCTTATGTTGGCAGATAGAGTGCGCGCATGCGCAGAAGCGTCTGTGTGACTCCGGCACTGCCGTTATATCGTACAGTTAGATCACGCGGCACAGTATTGCAGTTCATATTGTTCGTGTGCGCGTGTTCCTCAGTCGTTGCACAAAGAAAATATTCAACCAAGATTACATATGAAGACTACATTCTATGACAGGTAACTTAGTTTTAAATTTACAATATTTGTTATTACACAATACAACTTAGATTGTTGAATGTTCTTAGTTACATAGTATTGTTTTGAAATACTTCAAAGAAAAATGTCCGTATGTTTCAGGTGCGTTGACCTATACACATTGTGTCGTTATTACAGTTCATATTCATCTGCTGCACAATAATTTTTTTTTTATAGGTTAGTATCGTCGTGGTAAAGTTTTTTTTTTTTTTTTTTTTTTTTTTGATCACAGTAACATCGTTGTATAACAACGTGATTAATACATAAGCGTGTCCATTTCCCATTTCCATTATAGTCGTTGTGATGCAGTTCGTTGTGACTAAAGGCATTGCTCATTACAGATCAGACGTGACCCGTCGAGTAATTGGTCCACGTGCAGTTCGTTTTTTTTTTTTTACATTCCGTGGAAGCTTGGTTGCAGAACCTCGGACGGCACATAGCTGGCGTCGATCCTTGGACAGTCCAGGTAAGAGTGTCCGTCACATTTCGGGAACATTTCATTCCCTGAAGTTCCAACCAAAATTCTTCCACCCGTCGTGTTGTTTTCTGGACAGGCACTTTGTGTCCATTTAATCCAGTTAACATCTTGAAGTTAGGTACTGTAGTAATGTCACTAGACGATGCACGAATTATTCACTTCACATTCTCAGTTTTTTTTTTTTTTTGCTGAATATAGCTCACCTAAATGTTCGTAGTTATTAATCAAAGAAATCATTCATCGCGTTTACATAGATACGCTGCATAATGAATGGCATTAACCGTTTCTTTCACATAGGTTTCTGCGTAGTTGCAGAGTTAGTAATGTTCGTTAATGTCCGTGAACAGAGGTTCACTATGCAATGTCTTTTTGGCACTCGTTTTGTACAAATTTTTTACATAGTAACAGTTACATGATACATCAGTTAAAAAAAATAAGTAATTATACATACACACGTCACATATTTTCTTAGCATAAACATAATACAGTTGCACATAAACATGTTTGCATCATCATTACATAGCTATAGGTTATTACATTGTGTCACGTGATGTCATCTGAAATTAAGATAGGTTAGACACAACATTCATTACATCAGTAGGCAAGACCAGGCGTTTTCACTACTCAATAAATATTCAAAATAGTAAGAGAGAAAAAATGTTCGATTCCTCGCGTTTTGTGCGTGTGTGTAGAGTGTCTGTGTGGCCTTGACTACTGATAGATGCTTTTCGTGTTGAGAGATGTGCGTCTAATCTATTTCTCAAAGTAAAAGATCGCTTCACAGATGACGTCTGTCGGTTCGTCAGGTGTCATACCAAGTCAGTGGTACCTACAATAACAAATGTTCCGTGAAAAATTAATATATCATTCACTGCTACGTAATCATAAATTTTATTTTGATATTCCGTCTTCCAGGTGGTGGCACGCGCTGAAAGAAGAGTTCTTCTGCCTTCAACTGCGACTCTGGAACGCTGAAATGAAAATTTCTACACCACTTATTATCTGTGTTGTAACAACAGAGTTTTTCGAGTTGCTTAGCAATATTTTGATGGGTATGACTTTGACATTATTCAGCATGAAATGCTGTAAGATCTCGGTGTGCGTATAGTCCAATAATTTTGTTAGTTCTACGATGTTGTAACAGATACGCACCAGGATGCGGTATGTTAACAATTATATAAGGTCCTTCATATAGCAGACGCCACTTAGCGTTGCGTCGTTTGAGTGCTACAGATTTATGATGAGTACGAAGTAGTACAAGCATTCCTACCTCGAATTTTTGTTTTCTTTTTATTATGTTTCTGTGATGTTTGTTTCGTATCTGTGCGTGATGTGTCAGCGTAGTCAATACTTCTTTTATTTTTTGTTCATTTGTGATTTCCTTGTCTGACAACTTAGGTAATGGTTCTATCCACTGATCGTTCTGTTTGCAATTGAACATGATCTCGTTAGGTGTGTAATTTGTATCATAAATATTTAAGTTATTGTGTACGTCTTCGAAAAGACTTAGGTAGGACACCCAATTAGTATGTTTTGATGAAATATAGGTCCTCATGAATCGATTTAATTCTCGGAAAAGTCTCTCAGTCGTGATACATTGTGGACTAAACCTCGAAATAAATATACTTTTAATGTTATTGTCCTTCAAGAAATTTCTCCATTTGTACCCAGAGTAGTATGCTGCATTATCTGACAGAATTGCTTTAGGTTTTCCCACGTGCGTCAGGTAATCACTTGAGAATCTTCGTATTATAGCACTTGCAGTGGCGGATTTTAAAGCATAAAGTTTGACATGTTTAGAAAATATATCGTAAAAAGCTAAGATATATTTGACGCCTCCAGAGCTTGCTGGATGCGGTCCACTGATGTCAGTACACAGAATTTCCAGGGGTTTACTAGGTAAAATAGAATGTAAATCTAGTTTTTGTGGATAAATTCTGAGGTTTTGATTTTTGACATATGACACATGTTTTCAGTTCCCTGTAAATTTTTCTTCTCATATTGCTAAAATAACAGTATGTGCTGAGCTTTGCCAAACACTTTTTCGTCCCATAATGACCCCAAACTAAGTGTGTGTGCCAAATTAGATTACGTTCAGACTCCTTGGGAATGCATACACACCAGTTAGTAGCATTTGGATGTCGGCGGTAAAATAACACATCATTGTGTAACTTGTAATACATAGTCGAAGGATGATTGTGTTTTTCTACCAGTAATGTTATTATCTTATACCAGTGAGGGTCAGATTTCTGTAATTTAGCCATGTTTCTGCACATATCAATATAATATTGGTGATACTGCTTGTCTTGCATTAAGAGAATCCTGTAGTCATTTATATTTTCTAAGTCACTGTTGGTATCATTCATACCTTGTGGAAGTCTAGACAAAGCGTCTGCAATGGTGTTGTCCTTACCTTTTATGTACTTAATTTCAAAAGAGTAGTTCTGAAGTGTAACTGCCCATCGTGATAGTCTAGGATGTACAAGTTTACAAGTTAACAAAAATGTCAGGGCCTGGTGATCGGTGTAAATTACTGTATGTTTTCCAAATAAATAATAATTGAATTTCTTGAATGCCCATACTATGGAAAGTGTTTCTAACTCAGTAGTGGAGTATGTATGCTCACATTCAGTTAGAGTACGACTTGCAAACCCAATAATTCTTATCTGTTCCTTTTCTTTATTCTTTACAACTTGAAATAAGCAACATCCCAAGCCAGTTCGTGAAGTGTCACAAGTCATACAAAAGTCTAAATTGAAATCTGGATGGCTCAATAAGTTTGCACCCACTAAAGCATGTTTAATTGTATTAAAGTCATTCTGGCACTGTTCCGACCAGATCCAAACTTGATTCTTTCTGAGTAGATTTAGCAGATGTTTACTGTTCAAAAGTGGTTGTGGCAAAAAACGTCTGAAAAATGAACATAGCCCAAGGAATGATTTTAACTGCTTTTTAGTACGAGGGCTAGGAAAGTTTCTGATAGCATCTAATTTACTGGGATCCGGACGTATGCCCTGCGAATTAATGATATGTCCTAAATACTTTATCTCACTGCAACCAAACTTTGATTTTCTAAGATTGGCTGTGACTCCAGCTTGTGCAAATTTTTCTAAAATTCTTTGAAGTGTGTCAACGTGTTCCTTCCAAGACTGTGTAGCTATCAGTATATCATCTACATAGTGTGTGACTGTCTCAACTAAATCGTCGCCAAGCACGGTATCCAGGGCTGTAATGAATACCCCAGAGCTGACATTCAGTCCGAAAGGTAGAACACAAAACTGATAGGTTCGCCCCCCGAACATAAATGCAGTATATTTCCGTGAATCAGGAGTGATACCCACCTGCCAAAACGAATTAGCGAGATCTATTGTGGAAAAATATTTTGCATCTAGAAATTTCTGTAATTGCTCTTCTAAATTTTCAGGTTTTGTGTGAACCAGTAAAATTATTTCATTAATTGCTCGTGCGTCTAACACTAACCTAATGCTTCCATTTGATTTTTTGACAACAAGTAGAGGACTACAATAAGGTGAGGTGGATGGTTCAATGACCTTCCAGTCTAACATTTGCTTTAATTCTTGCCACACAGCAGGTCGTTGAGATAACGGTACGTTATATGTCTTGTGGTAGAAGATCTTGTGAGGCTTAACTTCAATCTTGTACACATACGTGTTGATAACACCTAATCGTTTGGTAAAAACTTGTAAATATTTGGATAACACTTCCTGTAGTTTTATACGTTCATGTACACTGAGAGCTGTAGCTTCAGTTATCTTATGATCAAGCAATGTTTTCAAGTCCATTAGCTCTGTGTCAGATGAGTGTGTGTGTGTGTGTCTTGAATGTCATTGTCAAGTACTAACTGAACCTTGTACCCTGTACAGTGTTTGTCATGCTTTAGAGTTCTCCTGTCCAAATCAATAATAATTACACTGCCTTTATCATTTAAAATGCATTTACCTTTGGAGAAGTCTATAATGCAGTCCTTCTCGCTCATAATATCTATTCCTAATATGCAATTTGTCACAAGGTTTTGTACAACCAGGAATGGCCATTGTACGGTTCCATTCCCTATTTTAATGTTTACAAAAACTTGCTTCGTAACCCTACATGACTTATTACCTAGAGCAGTAGTTATTTTACAGTTTTGGGCAGGAAACTCAGGCACAGGCTCCAATTCACACATCTTTTTATATAAATTAAAAGACAAAACGCTCACAGCTGCACCTGTATCTAGGATAATAGTAGTTGGAATCCCACCTACTACACCAGTAGTAGATGCTAAAACAATTTCATTTGTGTTTGAACGACATTGTGTACTGTCTTGTAAAAGTTCATCTGATATATTCTCATTGTGGTTGTATCTTATAAATAAAACAGGTAATTTTTGTTTAGAATTATTCGGCATATCATTATTCTGTTGTTCAAGTGTGGTGTCAAATAACTGATTAACATTGCAGTCGCCCCGCAAGAATTCTTCAGCCACGACCTGGGGCATAGAAGTGACTGTTTCTAGTTTGTCGGATTAGCATTTGTACTAGGTACTGACACAGATTGATGTTGTGCATCAGGTGTCATTTCTATTATATTCACATTCGGATATTGCCTATTATGATCTCCAAACTTTTGCGGTTGTTGTTGCTGTTGCGCATTATAACTTACCTGTCGGTCGTAAGGTATGCTCCAATTTTGTCCTGGTGGATGCTGTGGTAAAGCAGAGTTTGAATGGAAGTACTGATCGTTACGAGTCCAACCTTGATGCTGTCTTGGCTCGTAGTTATTATTATTTCTATTTCTGTTTGTGTTTTTGTTGTTGCCTTTGTATCCGTTGTTACCGTTGTAGTTATTACCGCGGTGCCTTTTGTATGGATTGCCGCATGAAGTGTTATTACTGTTGTAACTATTGTTTGTATTGGAATACGCGTGTTGATTTTGATTTTCGTATTGAAACGGCATGTGAGTTTGCTGTTTTTGCTGTACCGCGTATCCAACTGTGGGCGCGCCAGAATTGAGTTGGCAAGCCTGCATGTTTTGCATGCCACTAGTGTAAACATTGTGGCTGCTGTTTTGCCGCGCGAAGCACTGATCTTCAAGTAACATGTCAACCGAATCTAAGGCTGTTAAAAAATAATCTGAATCGTCATCCGGGATATGTAGGAGTTTTTCTTTAATGTTGAAAGGCAATTTGGCCTTCAACGCACGGAGTATATCACGCGTTGCGACTGGTTCGTCTAAAAAGTGTCCCATGTTCAAGTATTTTTCAAAATATCTGCGTAAGTTGCCATTTTTACTGTTAAAAGTTTCAGGTTCTAAAATTTGTCTTCTGAGTCGCTCCTGGACGGATTGCGACCAGAATTTGTTCAGAAAAGCACGCTCAAACTCACTGTACGTGGTACATACGTCAGCTTGACTGTATGCCCAGACAGCTGCATCGCCTTGGATGTAACCGACAATATATGAAATCTTTTTCCGGTCACTCCAAGTGCGTGGAAATGCGTTACTAAAAGATTTAAGAAAAATCACCGGATGAATGGTTCGTTTTTCTGGGATAAAAATCTGAAATTGCCTGTGTTTCATTAAGCTTTCTCCTTCCTTCGTATTGTGATATGGATTTATTCCACTGTAATTACTGGTATGTTCAGCTGGCGAGTAATTACGATAATGTTTCTGTGGTTTACCATGATAATAGCTTGTGTTTGTGTTTGCACATCGTGGTATGTGTTGTAGTCGTGGTGTGTTTTGTTCTTGTGTGTTTGTCGTGTGCGGTATGTGTGTGTCATACTCGAATGTATATTGGTTCCTGAACTGTGCATTTTGACTGATATTTTCGTTACATTCAGACTGTGGTCGATCGGTGAATTGTCTCATGGGTGCAGTGACGGATTGTACTGCGTCACTGATCAGCTGTTTGTTATTAGTAATGTATTGCGCTACGGAGTCGTGCACAATTGTTGGTAAATTTTCACGTAAGCATCTATCAAAATGTTTGTCTTTGTTCACTACCCAATCATGAAATTCTTTATTAATATTTTGAAAATGAGCTGTGGCATCAGATTGTAAGATGTCAGTCAGGTGTTGTTCAACATTGTCAAATTTATTCTGTACGTCAGTAATTCGTTTTTCAAGGTTGTCATGTACTGAAGGATATGTTTGAATTTGTTCAGTAAGAACTTCACACGTGACATTAAGGTTTTTTACTTGTGTCTGTAAAAGTGCTACGTCAGTTGTAGTCTTTTCTTGTCTCGTATTAAGCTGGGAAAATTTAGTACTGAGTTCAGTCATCTGTTTGGTCAGTGTCGCGTCTATAAGTTCCACACGTTTACATAAAGTGTCATTACCTGTCTTGAGTGCTATGAGATCAGATTTAATTTCGTCATTTTGTGTCTTTAACTGTGTCTTTAAGGTTGCCATGTTTTCCGCGTTCTGTTTCATTAGCATTTGTAACATGTTGGCAATGTTTACTGTTTGCAAGGTCTCTGCCCCCGCCGCGTCATTAGACGTGACGTCATGTATTAACATGGGCTCTGACTGAGACTTTGAAATTTTTGTGGTGGACGGCCTATTGTCAAAATTTCCGTTAACACTTGCGTCAATATTTGATGAATCGTCACTACCGGTTGCTGTCGTAAAGTCATTTTCTAACACTTGTCTCTCGTCCGAGTCGGATTGCGTCTGAATAGTATGTCTTTGCTGTTCCATCTTTGCGTATTGTTTTCTAGTTATGACCATGCCACACGTGATATATGTTTCAAGAAAATAATGTTTGACACTGGTTTTAAAATAAAATGCAGTTGAGCATGAATCGCTCGTAGCAACAATGGCTGTTTGTTAATTTAGAAATGTAAACTGAATATGGGATTATTGTTAATGGCTGCTGTCCGTGTTACAACGTATCGTACAGAAGTCGGCCATATTGTACACTCGTGTATTGGTATTGTTGCAGAAGTTATTGTTTAAGGAAAAGTACTGAGAATGAAATTTATCACTGAAAACTGCTACGCGCGAAAGAAATACTACAGAATCTACTGAAGAGCTAATACACTGAATTATGCGTCTGGTCAAGCCTGCCAATGCAAAGATGCTGCGTCTTACCTTATTTTGCTGGAAGCTTCATTGCGTCTTCCCGCAAAATTTTATAATTGGCAAATATCTTCAGATTTTTGTTATTTCTCATATAGTCAAGTCCAGGTCCAGAAAGTTGATTTTTCACATGAAACAAAGAGAACAATGTAACAAATGACAAAGAAACAAGTCCGACACGCAGTCGCCAATATAAAATAAATAAAATAAAAAATATTATTTGAATATTAATTATTCTATCTGTATGATGGTGATTGTGATTGTAATAAATATTTGCTTATCTGGAACGTGGACGTTTAATTATTCGGTATCAGACGCTTGACAATGGCTTTCTCATAAAGGCAATGTTACTCGTAGTTGACCGTGAAATAAAACTGAAATAATCGGACTTCGTAAATAAATCGTTTCCAAAGACTGCTGCGGTAGGTGCGGACTCATAATCTAAATCTCAATATTTCAATAATTTGCCAGCCATGCCAATACGTCGTACAGAGGTGATTGTCTACTAAACATAAAAAAGTTACACAGTTAGTTAAATCAGATATATTCAATGAATAAGCCTACAGTTCATAATCCTACTTACTTTTATAAATATAAATTCTTTACAGAATCGAGTGCCTAGTCTGGTTGCAACTCGCAGTATTCTTCTATAACATGAAATATGGCGGTGTGCCAGACAATAGAATAAAATACGTGCTTCTCGCACCACTTCTACCAGAGCTCTCCCTTTTCTTAATCAAAGATAAGAGTAACGTAATTGTGCTTTTGTTTTATCAGCGACACAGCGCTGCAGTTGTGTGCCATAGGCTTTATTTATTTGTCACTGATTATTTATTTAATTAATATTTCGCGTTTCCGAGGAAACTCACGCTCGGCATGCAAATGTGCCTTTATAGACTGCTGAACACATCGTAAAACAGGGTTGGACACTGTTACCCCATCCACCCTACAGCCCTGACCTAGCCCCCTCGGACTTCCACTTGTTTGGACCATTACAGGATGCCATTCGTGGAAGACATTTTCAAGAGGATGAGGCGGTGATTCACACAGTGAAGCGCTGGCTCCGCCACCAGGACAAGGATTGGTACCGACAGGGCATACGCGGGCTTGTTTCGCACTGGATGAAGGTCATAGAACGAGATGGAGATTACGTGGAAAAACAGGGTGTGTAGATAAAACACCATTCTTTCGTGTGCGTAATTCTCATTATGTTCAGTAAAGTACTTTCTGGGTAACCCTCGTACTAATAGAACATATATTCACTTTACTTGCCAATTACTTATTGCAATAGAAGAAAGCACACTTACTGCTATGTTTCCCGTTTTCAAGGACCATGTTCTACGTGTCATTTAATTGCTAACGATTCTGCATCACAGACAATCAATTTGTTCCGAAGGAACTTGCATTTTGGATGTTGGGTGATGCTCCAAGAAGAGTGATTGCTTCTGGTGGCTTCGCTCTACAGTGGTCAACGTCCTACTACGAGCTGGATATAACTTCTGCAAAATGATTGGTGGAAAATCTCCACCAACACAGTACTGATTCAGCTGGGAGACTACTGGGGACGACGCTGAGTGATAAACGTGCAGTTATTCCTCCTGAATTGCTACTGCAGATGCGGTACGATGCGCCAGAGCCATACGCCGAACAAGGTGCTCTTCACTGTCGGTTGTGCCACGTGGCCGTCCGGAGCCCACTCATCTTGCGATCGTACATTCCCGTGACTACTGCTGCCAGCAGCCGTATAGGGTGGCGACATACCTGCCAAGTCGCAGAAGCAACACCCAGTATCATGCAGCTCTATTACTCGACCTCATTCGAATTTAGTGAGGTGTGGGTACTGGCATTCTTGACTTACATCAACTTACTACGTCCAATCTGAAAGGTAACTAACGCTCACGACCGCTACAGCGTGTACGAGGTGCATTCAAGTTCTAAGGCCTCCGATTTTTTTTCTAATTAACTACTCACCCGAAATCGATGAAACTGGCGTTACTCCTCGACGTAATCGCCCTGCAGACGTACACATTTTTCACAACGCTGACGCCATGATTCCATGGCAGCGGCGAAGGCTTCTTTAGGAGTCTGTTTTGACCACTGGAAAATCGCTGAGGCAATAGCAGCACGGCTGGTGAATGTGCGGCCACGGAGAGTGTCTTTCATTGTTGTAAAAAGCCAAAAGTCACTAGGAGCCAGGTCAGGTGAGTAGGGAGCATGAGGAATCACTTCAAAGTTGTTATGACGAAGAAACTGTTGCGTAACGTTAGCTCGATGTGCGGGTGCGTTGTCTTGGTGAAACAGCACACGCGCAGCCCTTCCCGGACGTTTTTGTTGCAGTGCAGGAAGGAATTTGTTCTTCAAAACATTTTCGTAGGATGCACCTGTTACCGTAGTGCCCTTTGGAAAGCAATGGGTAAGGATTACGCCCTCGCTGTCCCAGAACACGGACACCATCATTTTTTCAGCACTGGCGGTTACCCGAAATTTTTTTGGTGGCGGTGAATCTGTGTGCTTCCTTTGAGCTGACTGGCGCTTTGTTTCTGGATTGAAAAATGGCAACCATGTCTCATCCATTGTCACAACCGACGAAAATAAAGTCCCATTCATGCTGTTGTTGCGCGTCAACATTGCTTGGCAACATGCCACACGGGCAGCCATGTGGTTGTCCGTCAGCATTCGTGGCACCCACCTGGATGACGCTTTTCGCATTTTCAGGTCGTCATGCAGGATTGTGTGCACAGAACCCACAGAAATGCCAACTCTGGAAGCAATCTGTTCAACAGTCATTCGGCGATCCCCCAAAACAATTCTCTCCACTTTCTCGATCATGTCGTCAGACCGGCTTGTGCGAGCCCGAGGTTGTTTCCGTTTGTTATCACACGATGTTCTGCCTTCATTAAACTGTCGCACCCACGAATGCACTTTCGACACATCCATAACTCCATCACCACATGTCTCCTTCAACTGTCGATGAATTTCAATTAGTTTCACACCACGCAAATTCAGAAAACGAATGATTGCACGTTGTTCAAGTAAGGAAAACGTCGCCATTTTAAGTATTTAAAACAGTTCTCATTCTCGCCGCTGGTGGTAAAATTTCATCTGCCGTACGGTGCTGCCCTCTCTGGGACATATTGACAATGAACGCGGCCTCATTTTAAAACAATGCGCATGTTTCTATCTCTTTCCAGTCTGGAGAAAAAAAATCGGAGGCCTTAGAACTTGAATGCACCTCGTATTTAGAGCAAATCTGTTACGCGACCGGCGCGAAATTTGAGTAGACATCATCTTTCAGCTACAAAAACACGCCTACCAACTTCCGTTTATGTTGCACAACTCCTTCGCAGTGTTGCGATTTTTTTCCATCTGTGTATTTGTATTCAACGAGGGGGTCTTCTCTATAGCGGTTCTTCGCTGCATATGAACATCATAGAAATCTACCAATTTCGTAGGTGTGGAATGAGTTTTAGGAAAATAATAAAGGAATAGTACTATTTGGAACCTTTACTCTTTTGTGATGTAATGATTTTAATAATATTTCATTACTGTAAATATTCTCAGTAATTAGAGACATGTAATAAAAAATTAATCATTTTTTTAAACAACTGAATATATTCTCCTCTACAGCCGGGTGCTTCGATGGTCATCGAGTCCTCTGCTCCCACCGGCATAGCGGCTGATTGTGATTACAGGTGTTGTCGACACGTGGGTGTTGCTGGCGTCCCCGTTTTGCTGCCTCGTTTTAACGGTCACATTCTCCATCTCTCTCTTTTGCCCATTGCAGCCCACATGCGGTTTGGCTGTTATACACACCGGAGATTCCTGTGGAATCGGGAGGCATCTGACGAATAGCATGATCTCGCGGCGGTCTCTCATCAGCCAGGTGTCACATGGGGCCAAGCCGGAAAGATAATCCGTACATTTAAAAAAAAAGAAAGTACATTTCTCTATCATTTCCTGTTCATTACATTTGTGGGGAAATTGTTTGCATTGTAATTTTCAGCTATGTGTTTTGAGTGTACATACTTTACATTGTTCGTACTATGTAGTACAACATAAACACTGTACTAGACTACAGTATTTCACGCCATAGCAGGGCAATATGACGATGGAAAAAAGGTGTCTTAACCTATATGGGAATCACTGTACGAGCACCAGGAATGGCCGAGCGGTTATAGGCATTTTCAGTCTGGAACCGCGCTACCGCTACGGTCGCAGGTTCGAATTCTGCCTCGGGCATGGATGTGTGTGGTCTCCTTAGGTTAGTTAGGTTTAAGTAGTTCTAAGTTCTAGGGGACTGATGACCTCAGATGTTAAGTCCCATAGTGCTCAGAGCCATTTGAACCATTTGAAGCACCAGGAAATATAGACACCAGGAGAAATGGAGATTTGAGCCGCTTCTGGAAGTGTGCTCGGTCAGCCGAAATGGATAAGGCAGTCGCTCAAGGCAAGTGGAAAATCAGGGTTAGAGTACTTGAGTGGCACAAATTTTCCATTTGTTCTGAAATATTCTACTGTTGACGCCAAACGACAGCTGCAGTTCGCAAATAATTTCTTAATACTTGGATTTTTCCGTAGTTATTTATGAGTGTGCTAGGCCCAATCTTATATGACGTCACACAGTGATAATGCAGGGATGATGCAGACTTGATATTTAGCGAGTGCTTATTCTTTGTTAAATAATGCACTGTAAAAATTGTTTAACTTGGGATATGGGTGCATTAGTGAAAGTATCACACAGTAATAATTATTTAATGTGCAGTATCAGTGCATTAAGTTAACATAATGCACTGCACTAATCGTTAAACATTTGAAATCATCTATTTATATATGTCTAAGAATGGGTATGCGGATATCTGGAGAACACTGCTCAAAAAGTTCAACAAATTGTAAACAGGAATGGGAGGTGATTATATCATGGGGTTCTTACAGAAAGTGTCATGTTGTCATTAATTTCTAGTACTTTAGTTATGCCCCAGTCATATACTGCACTGTCAAAGTGTCTTATCTCATAGGTTGTGTTATGTTTTCACCATCTTGCAGAGTATGTCATGACGTCACTAAATTATAGTAAATCAGTGGCACCACAATCACATAATGTGATGTCAAAGTGTCCTACGTTATTAGTTGTGTTAACATTTACTGCCATTTTTTAGAATATGCCATGATATTGTTAAATTATAGTAATTCAGCTGTGCAACAGTCACATACTGGAATGTCAGAGTGCCGTACCTTGCCAGTTATGGTAATATTTACAGCCACTTTTTAAGTGGGATAACTGTGCAGGCGACGATCGTCTCACTACAGCGCACGAAGCACAATTGGCGCGGCTCATGCAACTGAGCTAGAGAGAAATGGTGAAGGGGGAGGGGGTTTCCCACCATTTTAACTTGTTCCCAGTAGGCCAGAGAGAGAGAGAGAGAGAGAGAGAGAGGGGGGGGTGAGGGGATAGCCTGAGGGGAGGGATGACCTTCATTTTCCCGCAAATTTTGTGACACACAGTCACCCAAGATTCATTGGTGGGGCACCAGGCTGCAACCTGACCGTGAATATACCACATGTGGGTGGCCACATGTCCGATATCAGCCTACATCCTGACCTTGAATATAACTTACACAATTGCTGTGATGCATGGAAGGGTGGGGGGTTCCCCGGGGTCCCTTGAATATAAAAAGCCCAATTGCCTAAAATGTAACCTGAGGCCAGATGACTTTGAGATAAGATCGTTATCAGGACTCTCGCTGCTATCCTACTTGCCTGCACGACAATCCTCCCTACAGATAAGGTGACACTCTGTTGTCAGAATGAGGGAATTTCCCCACACAAAAACATCCAAATATACGATGAAAAAGCTTTATGATGAAAAAGCTTTATGATTTGCATACCCTTCTCAATAGTGGGTCAGTAAAACAAACAGAAATAAAACACCTGCGTACGTTTGCAGGTAAATAAAATGCAGCAGTCCAAAGGAGATCTGATCATTAGAGTTATATGAGAGGGCAGGCCTTCTAAATGAATTTCGCTGATTAAATATTCACAGGTTCACATGGGTGTCCTACAGGAATCACTTGAAGATGATGTTGTTGTTCGGCTGATGGAGAAAATTCTAACAATCATTTGAGATCATTGCGTCTGCATCTGCAGTCTACAAATCACAGCGAAACGCATGTAAGAGGGAACTTCCCCATGAGCCACTTTTTATGACGTCTTCCCGTATAGAACGCGGGAAGAATTAATAACATTTTCTCGGGCTTGCAGCCGCGTGAGGTGGTTAAAATCCCTCGAGCATTTGACCGAGCTCTCCTCAGTCATTGTCAAGTGGTGAGACTGAATGACCGCTTAGTGCCTCTATGTGCACTATGATCAATCTAATGTTGTTTTCGCTCTCCCTGTATAACATCTCATATGCTTTCTGCCTTTTGTGGTAGGTTCAAAATGGTTCAAATGGCTCTGAGCACTATGGGACTTAACTTCTGTGGTCATCAGTCCACTAGAACTAGAACTACTTAAACCTAACTAACCTAAGGACATCACAAACATCCATGCACGAGACAGGATTCGAACCTGCGACCGTAGCAGTCCCGCGGTTCCGGACTGCGCGGCTAGAACCACTAGGCCACCGCGGCCGGCTTTTGTGGTAGGTAGGAGTTATATTTGTAAAGGTTTTAATAAAATATCGCGTAATAATTTAGCAATCAACCTCGGTCTGACATAATGTTAGCCTTAGACAACGTAGATTGCACGTCGCTGCCTACCTCATGTTTCTTCTTTCTCTAGAAAAAGATTATGATAAATAATTAGCTTTCGTTATCTGTCTTGATTATGAGTCTGCACAGAGCGAGTGTGCAGGGAGAGTAGAAAACCACCACTAGCATTGAAAATCAGCAACAAAAATATGTACTTGTCAACAGTGAATGAAAAATTTACACCGAAGTTTGCAGGCTATACGAGTAATTTGCAATTTCCATGAACTATCAAAACTATGGCCATATCAAACGTAATGAGCGATATATATAACATGGATGAGAGTATGAAATTATGAATTCTGTCTAAAATAATAAGTATGTGGTTTACAAATCTCATCAATGATATTCTATTAATCCTCAGAAAACGACAGATGGTTCAAATGGCTCTGAGCACTATGCGACTTAACTTCTGAGGTCATCAGTCGCCTAGAACTTAGAACTAATTAAACCTAACTAGCCTAAGGGCATCACACACATCCATGCCCGAGGCAGGATTCGAACCTGCGACCGTAGCTGTCCCGCGGTTCCGGACTGAGCGCCTAGAACCGCTAGACCACCGCGGCCAGCAACGACAGATGTAGCCACGTCTAAATTGTTTGTGATTCCAAAGTTGCAACATGGTTCTTTTGTAACACTGCGTCTTTTCTTTCCGAGTAACTGAATCAGAATCTTTCATCAATTTATCCTTTTCAAGAAGAAGTCGTGTAGCAGTTGAAGGGCGGCGGCGACGACAATATGCTTTTTGTGTACTGAACCGCCTACGTAGCAGGTTTCCTGAGCTCACGTGCAGGGACATTGCTTACGAAATATTACACCTCCAATTTTCGCCTTTCCGTAAAGATAGGCGACAATGATCAGTTACTGGTCTAGGGTTATCTGTCTTTATTAGCACTCTGTAGAGAGCGAGTGTGTAAGGACAGTACCATTCCCCCACTAGGAAAAGCAAACGCAAATGAAGACGCTAGTTTAATAATATGTTTAAGAAGGAATTATAATAGCCATGCCAACGGCCCTGCCGCAGTTGTAACACCTGTTCCCGTCAGATCACCGAAGTTAAGCGCTGTCGAGCTGGGCTAGCACGTGCCTGGGTGACCATCCGGTCTGCCGAGCACTGTTGGCAAGCGGGGCGCACTCAGCCCTTGTGAGACAAACTCATGAGCCGATTGACTGAGAAGTGGCGGCTCCGGTCTCTGAAACTGACATACGGCCGGGAGAGCCGCGTGCTGACCACACGCCCCTCCATATCCGCATCCAGTGACGCCTGTGGGCTGAGGATGACACGGCCGCTGGTCGGTGCCGTTGGGCCATAATGAATTTTATGAGAAGAAATATGTAACGAACTGAAAAGTTGTACACATCGCATACTCGACTCTTTTGTTTGAGAACAAAATGAAAGGAGAATAAATCCAAATGTATATTTAATAGTGTATTATTTTTATTTATTTAATACTAATACTACTTGAAGTTGTTTTGCCAGACTCAAAGCCCATTCCGCAGTCAAACTATTTTTTACAAGACGTTCTCGGCATTTAAAGCATTACCTATTTAATGGTACGCGCACCATAATGAAATGTTAGAAGAAGGCTCTGATACCTACGAGAGTGATACGTAGGCGTTGCAGTATGTTCCTAGATTCCTCACTTAACGCTGATCCAATTCCTCACTGAACAATGATTCATGGACCTTTTAAAGACAAATTCGTCGGAATATCTTCAGACGTCCGAGATTAGATTTTTCAGCATCTCCACGATGCTCTCCGTAGGTCCTGTGTCCTTTCGTGCTGCCATTCTTTTTACACTTTCAATATCCCCTGTTAGTTCTCATTGGTGTGAGTCCCATATACTTTAGAATAAGTCAGACGAGTGTTTTGTAAAGAATGTCCTTTGTCGACTGTATTTTCCGAGTAACCTACAAATGAATCAAAGTCTGATATCTGCTTTAGCTACGACTGAACCGATGAAATCATTTCATTTCATATCCCTGAAACTGTTACACCCAGGCATCTGTGTGAGTTGACTGATTCTAATTGTGTCCCACTGATATTACAGTGATAGGATACCAGTTATTTTTGTTTGTGAAGAACACAGTTTCAAATTTCTGAATATTTTAAACAAGCTGCCAGTCCTTGGCCAATATTAAAATCTTATCGAGGTCTGACAATATTTGTGCTCTTTTTTCAGATAGTACTTCATTAGAGATAATCTTTAAGCAATCTGAAGTTACTCTTAATGGGAGATGTATGTAATTTTTTTTTTAAATGTTGGAATTTTTGCCACCAGATTGTTCTTTAGCATGTTAGAAACATTGTCTCCAATTTTCATAGTTTAATTCCCGCTACAAATAAAGTAAAAGCTATTTTTTCAACAAATGCGCAGTGCCATGCCCCTTTTTTTACACGACTCTGCCCTTGTTTGATATATTTTATTATTTCCTGCTATCAGAGAAAACCTGTGTAAGGTATATGAGGCTGCGAGCCCGATTATGATGCGATTAATTACGATTTATCAAAGAAATGCATACATAGTGGAACCCAACATCCTCATCTAGAAGAGACGAGCAAAGACAACATTTTGCTCATCTACTATTGTTAAAAAAAGTTTCGTCATATGGTGCTAGTCTGGTGTTCAGTGATGGTAATACTGGAAGAATCAGGACCCTTATAAGACTAGTATTGGGCGCACTTTGCTTCACTGAAAATCTGTTGAAGAAGATTGATAATGTTGGTATGCCTAGTTCTAAAGTGTCAATTAAGGATACTGCCAAAAGGGCCTGTCAGAAGGATCAGACTAGAAGAGAAGAGCTACAAGAAGACCAAAAAGACCAAATGTGTGGTTATAGCCAACATTACGATACTTGTTTCCGGCATGAATGCTAAAAAAATCTTTTTTCTGCATTTTTCGCAGCTTCATTTTTCAGTGTATAAGGAACATTTTCTGCTGAACCATGTATTCAAAAAGGTGAAATTTCGTACAGACTTCGTAAATACTATGAAACAGCTTCCTGTGGTACAAAATTTTTCAATTACTTTACTGTCAAGTTTATTGATATTTGTGTGAAGTAAGATTTCCCATGTACCATACACACAAAATAAAAAATGTTGCGAGAGGTCTAAGACTGGTATAAAAAAAATTGGTACACAGGTTATTTATCTAATTGCTAAGCATAATCTACCACTTTTTGGAAGAAATAAGACAAGTAACCAGTGAGAAAATATTCCTCATGTAATAGTATATGTTGTATAAGAGACAGCAAAGTACTGATCAAACGATTTGACAAAAAAATTGTAGAAAATCGAGATTATAGCCAATAAGATTATGATAAAATGTGAAAAATTTGGTTCAGTTATCTCTCAAACAGTTACATTAGGTGTATTTTCTCATGCGTTTCCCCTAAATAATGTCTGGCAGATCATTGATATATAACATGGACAGCGAAGGTTCCAACACGCGTCGTTTAGCTTTTCACTGTTGCTGGGGATGCGAGTTCGAAAGTGGAGAGACTCATTAGTTATATAGTGGTCTGCTGTTGAACCAGTGCAGCATGAAGCGTTCATGCAACACATCCGCGTGCCTCAGGCGGTGAACAGTACTTCCGCCTGAGTTATTGCTGGACTGTGCGTGTGAAACTCAAGCGCTGGCCACCTGGTGCCTATCTGACCTTTTATGGCGAGACTCTGTGCTGTGAGGCAGGTCAGGTTTCGATGGGTGCCACACGCTGTCCTGGGTATTTTCTCGCTTAACCCACAATGTCTCTCGGCAGAATGAATACGGGACATATTCTGTGCTGCTGCCATGGCAGTGGAAAAATGTCGCAGGACATTCAACTACATCACCCATGAGATCTTTGTTTATGATTGAAGAAATGCAGTGACAGCGTAATTTCATCGTGTTCTTCATGTACCGTACGAAACATACGTAACTCACACACGCTACTCGCACTTTGCTAAAGTTTGTTTTCCAGTAGGTGTACGTCATGTTTTCTGACCAAGGACATTTACAACTATATAGCTTGTATTCCAGGTAAGCCCCATACAGTGTGTAGACAAAGGTGCTTTTGGTACCATGTTCATTTCGCCTCCTCTCTCTGCTCCATGCGCAAATGGTGTGCGGGAAGAACTACTGCCTACATCTGCATCTACACGCATATCTACACTTTTTAACAAATGTTTCGCATCACCTTGATATGTCGTGCAACTGTGTTGCTGTTGTGACAGTTCCCTTATCGACAGGAAGATCACCCCTGATGTAAAACACATGTGCGATGAGCGCTACCAATGGACAGAAAGGCACCCTCGAATGTACGGCAGCATTTCAGTTAAAGGTAAGGTACCAGTAGGTAAATATTAGAAATGTCTGTGTAACAGTAGAGTGAACATCGATTATGCCACGAAGGACAATCGTGACAAATGTAGGGTGCGCGTCATCATATTATGAGCAGAACGCTTGTCAACCACGGAAGCTGCTAGAAATGTGCGCTGTGGTCAAACAGATATGCTGCTGTCATGGAATCGGTTCCAATTGACAGTTGGTGTTGAAGGCCTACACCGCACAGGCGCTCAGGATGATTGATATATACGACTTTTGAGTGAAAGGAACCGTGGGTTGAGTGCTACTGACCTGAAGCCGGCATTCTCAGTGGTTACGGGACGTCATGTATCGCAGCAAACTGTTAGATCATTCCATGTTGTGAATCTCTATGCCCGACGACCATGGCGGGCGCCACGTCATACACAACACCACGGTCCCTGTCTCAGATGGGCAAGAAATCACCTGGAATGGATGCCCGAGGATTTGCGTCTGGTGTTGTTTATGGACAAAATTCGCGTCTGATTGTACCCTGATAGTCGCTGACAACGTGCCTCTAGACAACCGGGTAATATCGAACGCCTCCAACCCAGTGCCCCACACGTGCAGCAAGGTGATGGTGGTGTGATGTTCTGGGATGGCATGACGTGGAGCCACATCTCGTGGTTGTTAAGGGTAGTCTACGGTACATGGACGGGATTCTGCAAGCAACTGTGGAGCCGTATCACCAATGTATTGGCGACAGTTTCATCTAAATGGAGAATGATCCGCGTGCTCGTCGAGCTGTTACCAGGAACACGTTTCTTTAGCACGCTAGGATCAACAGAATGTAGTGGCCTGCCAGTTCACCGGACATGAACCCAATCTAACATTCGTGGAGTCGATTGATACGAGCTATTTTATGACGTAAACGACGACTATGTGTTCTGCGCGACCTACACAGAACTGCCATTTAAGAGTGGGACAATTTGGATCATCGATGGCATGCCATGACGGACTGAAGCCTGCATCCGAGCAACGGTGCGTTCCACCACGTGTTGACGTTGCTCAGGATGTTTGTCAAAAACACTCGTGGGAAACAGATGATTTTGTCGCTAGACAAATGTTTTTTTTTTTTTTATTTGGTAATCTGGACACATTTGAAACTAAATATGCCCATGGCTCAAAGATAGTTTTTATTTTCTGTGCCATGAATTTCGAACTAAAGGGGCCATGTAAAACTTTTGTTGATATGTTATTATCCATAGTCTGCAAATCACTGTGAAATGCCTGGAATAGAGCACTTCTCATTGTACCGTGTATTAGAGACTTTTTTCTCATTCCATTCTCTTACTGAGGGCGCGAAAATACTTAAATGCCGTGGTGAGTGCAATAACTAGTCTACTCTGATCTTCGCGCTCCCTACGATACGTAGGAAGCTCTGATATACTCCTAGATTTACTGTTTAATGCTGGATCTTCAACTTTGTATGCAACTTTTTGTGGAAGTATATTGGTGACTATCTTGAAGCGTTCGCCAGTTTAGACTCTTCAGTATTACCGTGGCTCTTCCGTATGACAAGCAAACCGTTTACCATTCATGCAGCCCTTCTTTGTACCCGTTTAATGTCACTTATTCGGCCTATTCGGTATGGATTATGCACTTGGCTTATATCTTTTCCTTCTAGTAGTTGGAACACAGGACTTCGACAAAGTATCGCTAGTGGACTGGGTTTTGTGCCACTGTCTTCATCTCTCCCCACATTCTCCTTGTTTCTGTTGCTTCTCTCTCTCCACGCTACGCTCGGTCTTCCTTTTTCTGCGATTCCTCATCTGATGATTCTAATTCAGGGTTAGTCTCTCTAATGACTTTTGCACAGCACGTGTAAAACACACTACCATTTTCTTACCTTTGTTTGGATATCCGAGCCGGCCGCGGTGGTCTAGCGGTTCTAGGCGCTCAGTCCGAAACCGCGCGGCTGCTACGGTCGCAGGTTCGAATCCTGCCTCGGGCATGGATGTGTGTGATGTCCTTAGGTTAGTTAGGTTTAAGTAGTTCTAAGTTCTAGGGGACTGATGACCACAGATGTTAAGTCCCATAGTGCTCAGAGCCATTTGAACCATTTGGATATCCGAAGGGTTCCCCTTCATACAGCTCCGCAGCCATTCATTGGATATTACATTCGACTAAAATATTATCAGGATCCTTCGTAATCACTGGCTTGTAAAATTCTGTCACCATGCAGGTTTCGCACTCCTACAGCAACACTGATTTTACGTTGCTGTTGAGTATTCGAAGTTTTGTTCTTATACATCTACATCTACATGGTTACTCTGCTATTCACAGTTAAGTGCCTGGCAGATTGTTCATCGAACCGTGCTCAAGCTACGTATTTCTCTACCGTTCGACTTTCGAACAGGGTGCGCGAAAACGAACACTTAAATATTTATGTACGAGCTCTGATTTCTCTTATTTTATTATGGTGATCGCTCCTCCCGATGTAGGTGAAGAGAAAGTTGGCGACTGAAGCTTCACGAGAAGATCCTGCCGCAACGAAAAATGCCTTTGTTTTAATGATTCATGTACCCGTGCCGCTATCTCCCCTATTTCGCAACAGTACAAAACGCGCGGCCTTTCTTTGAACTGTTTCGATCCTATCTGATACGGATCTCACACAGCACAGCAATATTCCAGAAGAGGGCGTAAAAGTCTGGTATAGGCAGTCTCTTTAGTAGACCTGTTTCGTGTTCTCACTGTTCTGACAATAAATCGTAGTCTTTCCTGTGCTTTAACCACAACATTATCTATGTTATCGTTCTAACTTAACCTTTTCTTAATTGTAATCCGTAAGTATTTAGCTGAATTTCCTGCCTTTAGATTTGTGTGATTTATTGTGTAACCGAAATTTAGCGGATTCCTTTTGGTTTTCATGTGGATTACTTCACACTTTTCGTGTGTAAAGTCAACTGCCACTTTTCACACCATAAAGATATCGTGTCCAAATCGTTTTGCAATTTGTTATGATCATCTGCTGACTTTATAAGATGGTAAATAACAGCACCATCTGCAAACAACCTAAGACTGATTCTCATATTGTCTCCTACATCGTTTATGTACGGTAGGAACAACGAAGGGCCTGTAACACTTACCTGCGGAACGCGAGATATTACTTTTACTGGATGACTTTCCGGCAGTTACTATGAATTGTGACTTTTATGACAGATAATCACGAAACCAGTTGCACAAGAGAGGCGATTGTTCATAGGTACGCAATTTGATTAGAAGTCGCTTGTGAGGTATGGCGTTAAAAGTCTTATGGAAATCTAAAAATACGGAATTAATTTGACACCTCCTGTCAATAGCAGTTATTGTTTCGTTAGAATGAAGAGCTAATTGTGTTTTACCAGAACGACATTTTTGTGAATCCGTGCTGGCTCTTTGTCAATAAATAGCTTCCTTCGATATATAATGTTCGAATGCAGTATATGTTCCAGTATCCTACTGCAAACCGACTTTAGCGATATGAAATTATAGTTTAGCAGATTATTACTATATCCTTTCTTGGGTACTGGTGTGATTTGTGCAACTTTCCATTCTTTAGGTATTGGTCTTTCTACGAGTAATCGGTTGTACGAGTATATGATTGATAAATACGAAGCTATTGTATCAACACATTCAGAGAGGAACCTGACTGGTATACAATCAGAACCTGAGGCCTTGCCTTTATTAAGCGATTTGAGCTGCTTTGCTACACCGAGGATATCTACAGTACTTTACTCGTGTTGGTAGTTGTTCTTGGTTCTAATTCTGGAACATTTACATCCTCTTCTTTGGTTAAGGAATTTCGTAAGAACATATTTAGAAACTGTGGTTTAGTACCACTGTAATCATGAACATCACCATTGTTATTGCGCAGTGAAGGTAGCGACTGCGTCTTTCCGCTGCTATACCTTACGTACGACCAGAATCTCTTTAGATGTTCTGATAGACTTCAAGATGGAAATCTCATTGCTTTTCCAGATGGGATGCAGTTGGACGAAGCCTGTATGTCCTTCCTTGATCCTGTTACTCTACTCGGCTTCTTCATATTAAGTCAGAATGCTTTCGAGATACCTGTAGGCTACAATGTCGCCAAAATTCCTCCACATGTTTGCAACTTCCTATCGTTAGTTTACCCATAGACATTTGGTGTTTCCTACAACGCAGCGTGGATTCGTGATGTTACAAACTTTCAGGATTGATGGAGAAGGGGAAAAGTATCAATCTGAGGTAAGGGGCCTTGGTCCGGCGACGACTGAGGCAAAAGTTGTAAGTGAAAATCATTCTAATACCTCTGGCAGTGAACCTCTTCTACTCCAAGGGCTTTGCTTTACGTACTTCGGGAGGAAGTAGTACGGACGAAAAAGAGAAAAAAGGTCCAGTAAACACAAACTCTACAGTACATACCTTAAGAGCTAGGAACAATTGTTTGCTAGAAGACATGTTTTTCACAGTAGCGAATATGAACAAGTGATCATAGCTCTTAAGGTATGCATACTAGAGCCCTTGTTTATTGGACTTTTTTTGTTTTGGTCCATACTAACTCCTCCAAAAACGTGCAAAGCAAAGAGCTTGCAGTACAAGAGGTCAACGGTCAGAGGCATGAGAACGATTTTCGCTTATATCTTCCGACTCGGTTGCTTCCGGACTAGGATCCCTTATCTCAGATTGACATGTTTACCGTTCTTCATCATCCCTGAAAGTTTTTAAAATCATCATAGAGTCCCCCCGTATAGTTAGCCTAGTCTTTCTCACCTGCTCCTGCAGATTTTTCAGTGTTCACATAAACACTGTGGCAGTGCGGAATGAGAAACAGTGCAAGAAAGTGAAGTGTAAATAATGCAGCGTAGGAAACACTGCAGAATGACAATAACTGTCAAGTGCAAATGTGAAATAAAGCCTTTCGAGTTCAACCACTGCTACCAAGGAGGGAAGGAATAGAATATGTAAAGAAACACAGTAAGAAACTTGCAGACCAACTTTGTAATGAAAACACTGTTTTTAACCTATAACAATTAAAAATATAA
Source organism: Schistocerca cancellata (assembly GCF_023864275.1). Classification (NCBI taxonomy): domain Eukaryota; kingdom Metazoa; phylum Arthropoda; class Insecta; order Orthoptera; family Acrididae; genus Schistocerca; species Schistocerca cancellata. The sequence continues at coordinate 159,380,189 of NC_064633.1, forward strand.
AAAGGTATGTATCCAATTTGCAGAATAACCACGGAAGATGCTTTATAAATAAAAGCGAAACGCGTCTGGTGTATTTCTTTTTAACTAAACTGCTGTCAGCTCAAGAAGGCTAACCTATAGCAACAGATTTTGACAGCTGCTGCGGAAGAAGGCAACGCAAACAAACGTACTGCTTGAAGTTTTGAGAGAAGAGGCATACGTCTTCGGGAAAATCAATGTCCTTCAGTTGGTCGCTGATGTTCCAGCCTACACCCCATATTTTGCTTCATTTCTCATTCTCTTCAGCCATCATAATTAAAAAGACAGACGGAGAGACAACAAACTCGTCCGCGTTTTACCCGTGCCTTCACCCTGACAGGCGATGGCAAATTCCCTTGGTATCTATTGTACTTTTTCTGTACTGTTTTGATGATCTTATATGGTAATCATAGTTTGAGATTTTTCCGCATTATAACACTCAGTCTACGATCACTTTCGGTTAAACTCCGTAACTCGCATTTTTAATTTTTTTGTACTTTTTTTTTTTTTTTAATACTGGAATCTCTTTCGGCGGTAAGAGTTAACCTGTGTTGTGAGCTCCCTGCGAATGTGGCCGGGACAAAGCGGCTTGTTTACTTTATTCAGTCAGCCGACATGAATCCAAGAATAGTTATTTCAAGATAAGACTACGCCCGCATTTCCGAGCGAGAAGGGGCAGTGGTTAAATCAGCAGACATGCCACAGGGAGGAGGATAGCTCAAATCCCCGTCTGTCCGTCCGTATTTAGGATTTCGCTGAATCTCTTAAGGCGAATGCCGAGATGGTTCATTTGAAAGGTCAGCGCTGATATACTTTCCTATACTTCCCTATTCCGACCTCGTACTTGGTCTCTAATGACCTCATTGTCGGATACAAAATAATAAGCTTTCTCTTTTCATCGTTTGTTACTGAGTTTCGCTTTACGACAAGAAGGAGTGTCGGGAAGTCAAGCTGTCCGTCTGAATGGGCATACACCACAGTGACGACATTCGAAAATTGAGCCGCTAACACGAGACACAAAACATCTAAGATCAAGGGTTGTAGGTACCCCAAGGACAATGCAACGTAAGTTCCCACTTTTTTGGAGCCAAGTGGTTTGCTTTTGTAGACCCAGAAAGAAGGTAACCGTCTCTTGATTTCTATTCAAACGGAATCAACCTCATGTACGAAGAAGGTGGACAGGGACAAAGCTGGAGTGAAATATTGGTGTATTTTTCTGGCACCTGATGATCGACGCAGAAGTGTGAAGAGGCGGCAAGGTCATAGTCAAGTCTCAGGCAGGCAGACATGCAGCTGGGAGCTCTTGAGCCAGTCACTTGTAGGGATGTGGAGAGTTCCTCTTGTCGTCATCGAGGGTAATTTGAGGGCTGCGCAGTAGCGGGAAATGGGATAATGTACACATACCACTAAACATACCTCCAAAATTGTAGCATTCTATGACACATTCTTCAGAAAATAACCATGTCACCATTGAGATGGATACAAAACTTCCTCTTCTTAAAACGGAGCGCAAATTACCCGGACTTTACTCGTCCATGCAGAGGTTTTACATGTCTGACACCAAATATTTAACACTTTAAATCATTTTTATGGTAATCAGACATTTGAGGTTGTGTTATACATGGTAGTTAGAATCTTTAAAAAATCGGGGTCGGCGAATACTCGTACGTGTTACCTATCTCCATTCGATTATACCAGTGCGTAACTGGATTCCTTTGACGTGTTTCGTAAGCTTGATTTGGTAAGGACCCGAAATAAGCCGCAGTAGTGCTGTTTATTTTGATTTATCCGACATGCGTACAACATTCACCACAGGGTGCATCAGCGCACAAAGCGAGGTCCTTAAGGTGTATGCTTCGTACCCACGTCGGTTACGATGGAAAATAATTCAAATTTTCAACTTCTTCATCCCTTCAAGGTAGGAACTGCGCGAGAGATTTAACTGAAAACCCTTCCAGAATGAGATTTTCACTCTGCAGCGAAGTGTGCGTTGATATGAAACTTCCTGGCAGATTGGAACTGTGAGCGTACCGAGACTCGAACTCGGGACCTTTTCCTTTCGCGGACAAGTGCTCTACCAACTGAGCTACCCAAGCACGACTCACGCCTCGTCTTCATAGCTTTACTTCTGCCAGTACCTCGTCACCTACCATCCAAACTTTACAGAAGCTCTATTGCGAACCTTGCAGAACTAGCACTCCTGAAAGAAAGGATGTTGCAGAGATTTTCACTCTGCAGCGGAGTGTGCGCTGATATGAAACTTCCCGGCAGATAAAAACTGTGTGCTGGACCGAGACTCGAACTCGGGACCTTTGCCTTTCGCGGGCAAGTGCTCTACCAACTGAGCTACCCAAGCACGACTCACGCTCCGTCCTCACAGCTTTACTTCCTTATTACTTCCTTATTAAAAACTGCGGTACTCTTAAAGAAACTTTATAATCTGTGACCATTTTTTCCAAACTGCTGTGTGGTCCGTAAATTAAAAAAAATATTCAAAGTGAATATAACAGTCACAGTACTATTTTTATATTAATTACCTGATGCTGAGAACATGCTACAGAAAAATATATTGCAGTTCAATAGAAAATAAAAAAAGGCAGTGGCTGATGTTGACAACCATTTACGTCTCCTCACATCAGTGTGGTTGTTCTTGTGGGGCTACTATGAAAACAAGCACATGCGTTAGCGCATAATGCTTGTCAAACATTTGCTCCTTTGTGGAGACAATGAAAGCAAGTGAGAACGCTCGGGAAATGGCCATATATAGCACACGTAAGATTAACGAGACGGCAGAACAAAGCGCGTCATACCTAACAGGCACCAGGAGAAAAAAGGTGCTCAGCGCTGTCGTAACAGTGTGGTTCTGTGTGTGACAGCAATCAGCTTCTTCTCGCCGCTGTCAAAGACGTTGTCAAAACAACCCGCAACATGGAAACACGACTTGTTGGTGCTATTAAACTGTACCGTTGATCAGTTGACAAAAACAGCCACCACCCAATTTTTACGTCTACTACATTTATACTCTTCAAACTACTGTGACGTCCATGGCAGAGAGTACACGGGCCCAGGCGAGGCGTAAAGCTTTGGGTCGCGCGGTCGTCAAGGGTACACGAGTGGGCCTTCGCCTCCGAAAGCCTGTATCGGTGGTTTCGTTGAATGGTTCGCTCGCTGACATTTCTTGACGGCCCAGCACTGAAATCTGCAGCAATTTGCGGAAGGATTGCACTTGCGTCATGTTGAACGATTCTCTTCAGTCGTCATTGAGCCCGTTCTTTCAGAATCCTTTTCCGGTTGCAGCGATGTCGGATATTTGATGTTTTTACCGGATTCCTGATATTCACGTTACACTCGTGAAATGGTCGTACGGGAGAAACCCCCCTTCATCGCTACCTCGGAGATGCTGTATCCCATCGTTTGTGCGCCGACTATAACACCACGTTCAAACTCACTTAAATCTTGATAACCTGCCATTGTAGCAGCAGTAACCGATCTAAAAACTGCGCCAGCCACTTGTTGCCTTATATGGGCGTTGCCGACCGCAGCGCCGTATTCTGCCTGTTCACGTACCTCTATATTTTAATGCCAATGCCTATATCAGTTCCTTCGGCGCTTCAGTTTATATCCTACAAGGCCTGGTGAAAACACTACACATGAATAACACTAATGCACTTTTGTGGCTGCTCTACCTAGCACAGGAAATTGCAGCTGCGGCCATTTGCATATCTGCAGATGGTGGGCACGAGTACGAAGTTATACTGACTTACGACTTCTGGGTGCTTCTCTTTTTATGGTCGGGTAGTACAGTTAATGCATCTAAAGTAGTCATGATATCATTAGCAACGATATGATGCTATGTTATTTTGACAACATTTTACACGCGAATGTACTTGTGGCCACTCGCACTCTAGCGTTGTTCGTGTTTCATTCGTCTACAACAATTTCAGCCTGCCAGAATCTTGACTTGCACTGTCACTCGACCTTCATTTGTTGAGTCGGATACAGAAGGAAGTAACATTTTATTAATCCTTTTTGGAACGTTCGTAGTTGGAGTCTTAAGAAGAAACTACTCGTGCTGCACAACACCAGCCCTGTAGCACTTCCCGTTGGAGTTTGTTGTATTTCTGGTTGAACAGAACAGAGTACCAGCAGTCACTGGTTAAGATAGTAGGAAGTCGAGAAATACATAGACAAATTAGCGGTCTCAGCATGCATTGCAATATTGATAATTCCGGTCACATCAGACAGTCTGTTAAATTGGTCATATGATAAGAAGACGCGGAAGCAACTGCCATCGACGTCAAAGACAGTAACATCAACGTTTTAGAGTTTTGTGTTTGCACTAACATAAATTTATTTTTAGAGCTTCATTTCTACAGCACGGTAGAAGCTAAGTAGAATAGGATACATATATATACAATGAGAAGGCTAGAGCTACACAACTATCACTGACTGAAGAGAAATGTGGTGCACGAACGTTCCAAGCGAGACGAGTCCGTTGTGAAAGTTCCAATACCAGATAAAGCAGTATCACAGTAAGAATCCTATAATTGTTAATGCTAGAAGATACGGACAGCATTTCCGGTATTTATGCTTTTTGATAATTTTCGTTTATTTACATTTTTTACTTTGCATTCTCTAAGCCGGAAGGTAGGGCAGTCTGGGGCAGATGTAATCACTGTTGGGAATGCTTGGCAGGTGTTTGCCATATTACCCAGGGGATCCGCCAGAAAAACATGGTCAGAAACAGGGGATGGGAGCTTATGTCTCAGAGAAACTGAAAGCCTAGTGCATTTGAAGATGAATTTCTTTATGTGCATTCACAATGAAGTCGATGATTTGCTTAAAAACTGTAGCGTACCTGTGCTGTTCGTGATCGCAGGCACAGCGATCGACGATGATGTTCATGACATGATGAGCTTCTTTGTTTCTCTTTCACCAAAAAATTTAAAAACGTATAAATGCAAACAGTATAAATAAATGGTGAAATACGTACGTATGTTTTTAAAAATAATAAAAGACGAATGTTGTAGGTGATATTTATGCGAAATTAATCTGTTGAGTTTCTTCTTTTTTGCTTTAGATACAAAAATTAAAAGGTGCAAAGAACGTAATGAATGGGTATTAAAAGTCATCGTAGGCACATGATGATTGAGACCTAGTGGTCAAGAGAAGGCAGGATTCGGTTACGATTGTGGACGGGGCCGTAATCAATTACTATTGGTTGCCTTTTACAGTTACACACAATTTATTTTAAATCAGTAATACCAGAGTCACCAAAAAATTTAAAAAAATACCACACGTTATTACTGAAGGAATAAACAAGTGTAAATAATAGTGTTTCCAGTGAGTTACAATTTATCAAATCACCATTAAATTCAGATACAACAGATAATGTTTTAAAATCAAACCACTGTGATCTGCGGCAGGAGGCCTTTCACGACAGGAATGGCAATAAATTAAGAATTCTTTAAAACTTGCTGCAACTTACAAATTACAGGTATTGAAATATTAAAGGCAAGTCGCCACAAACACCACTGAAGGCAATAGATGCCAGGAATGGCAGTGAATAAGGTTTAAAGCTTAGTACTGAAATACAAATACCAAATAGGATTTTAACGCAAATGACCATAATCATGGCTCAAGGCCTTACACGCCACGAACGGCAATAATATAAAAAATTTTTACAATAGCAAAAGTTAATTAAAAAAACAATCAACAGATCCTGACGGTGCTCCAGAAATCGACCTCTGAGAAGATCCGTCAACAAACGATTTCGCGAGCGATGAGATAGGCAGCAAAGACTTGATAATAATGTAATTCAGACTAGTGGCAGTCTAATGAATGACTAATGATAATCTAGCTGAAGCTACCTGACGTCCGATAAACCAATTGCAACGATGAAACGATAAGCACAAAGACGGAATGGCGGTCTGCACTACGTCCCCAATTCCACAAACCCGAAAATCTGAACAATCAAGTCACAAAACTAAGCACCAGACAAACTAACAATAACTAAAACCCAACTCGAATTGCGTGTGAGGCAAAACCGAAATGTAACCAACTACAATCAGTAACCACACGTCATTGCGGAAACATTCGCAAAGCGAACCAAAACCAAGTACCAAATGAGTGACATCAAATTCATTTGGCACGCAAACGCACACTGAACTCTCTGTGACAACTCTGACGACGGTTGGCAGGATGAAACAAATCGATTCACTGCTTTATTAATTCACAGTTGAGTAACCACACCGTTTAATCACTGAACCAAGTGCTTTTAACACAGTGGAGTCTTCAAATACTAAGCGGTCTGCAGATCCACCAAACTGCACGTGATGGCGCGATGATAATCTGTCACAACATCACATACGTACTACGGGGCCCACACGGGTGACTGACTCCACTCTACTTAGATTGAAATGCACTCATCTTAAAGCTTGCTGGATCCGGTGTACGACGAGGTCGTGCACCCTCGTGACCACAGCCCTTCCATCCGGCAGTCCATGTGCGCCGCCAGCGGTCCCGGCGTGTTCTGGCACTGGGCGGACCTGGCTCCTCCTGACTCTCCAACCAAAGTGGCACTCACATGACCCGGCAAAACAACGACGTCGCCCCAAAGATAGGGCAACAGTTACTACATATGCCACTAGCGGACAGGCAACGATTACGAAACAGAGAGGCGCCAGACAAACAACCGCAACCATGGCAACTAAACGATACCGTCTGGACTCCAACAGAGGGCGGAAACCTACAGACAGCACCAACACGATCCGCAGCACGGCTCAATGACCTTAAAACAAAGCACTGTAATTTCACTAAAAGTTGAAAAACCCTAACGCAGTTTAATATTCCGTGGCAACGTACTGCCGCTTAATCTTGCGAACTGCTATAAAAAAGCTATTCTTCGGTAACTGTTGATAAGTGATGTCCACAATGTTTAATTATACTTCCACACCAAGCAGAAACCTAACTAAAATGATCTTACGCGCCTCTTAAATCCTGCTTTTCGTATTTAATATTTAGACTACATATACGTATCCACGCACACATGCATTCAGACACATTAGACAATCGTGATGAAGATGAGCTAATACCAGAAGCAATGAACATAGAATCTAAGTCAATCTGTACTGTCAATCACATTTCAAGACTACGATAAATAGTTTAACACGGTTATTCGCCATATCATATAGTGAAAAAATATTGTTTTAACACAATTTGGTGTGCGTGCAGTTAAGTTTAAACTTCTAATCGTTTACTAGTCTTCTACCTGCGAGACAGGTGTACGTTCTAACCGTATCTAAATAAATACGTTAAACTTCCTACGGTACCTACTCGCCGTTCCCTCTGGGAGGGCTGTTGTCAGGTGTATTCCACGTATTGTGTGCCGAAGCCTCTGTGATTTTGTAGTTAAAAAATGTAGTTCCAAGAGTGAACCGGCGCCCTTCCTCGAGCTGGAGCACATATTTCATGTTCAGCAGAATTTACTTCCTCCTATGCAAGAAGGTCGGTTTTTTATGGACAATAGACGTGAAGAGCCATATTCGCAACGAGATGCAAATTGAAGCGACTTTTGTCTCCAGTACTAACGCTTAGAAGAAACCAGCGACTGTAAATAGTACTATTTTGTATCAAGAAGTCGTCCTGGACAAAAGAAGTAATGAAGTGAACTGTAGGTTGGAATTGCATTTTACAGAGAACCCGACGGCGCTGATGCTGCTTCTGCGAGGGATATAAACTCCGAGAGCTTCTCGGAAAAACAGGTAGGAAGCATTCTACACGACAACTCACTAAGACAGTGACTGATTATCTTAACCTCCGCAAAATTCGGATGGAGAAGCGCGGGCCAGTCATACCGTACGCCCCCAATACCGTCCTCTACGAACTCACTGGCTGTACTGAGACATTTCTGGAGTTTAGTACAAGTGGGGAATTCTTGCAACAACTGTAGTGTCTTGCACAGGAAACAAAAATGAAAATTCTACCTCTTCTCTACCCTCGTTCTGCTGTTCCTTCCAATGTTTGCAGGAAGTGGTTAGTGTGGAAATTACTAAAATCCTGCAACTATAGGAGTTCCTACTACACCAAGGAACGCTACAGCCCCTTGTCTTTTCAGTAGCAAAGATAACATCCAAGTACTAGTCAACATTGGGGTCTACAAAATTACCCGTATAGCTGTGCCATTTCCGGGATGTGGAGATGCGCCAGCCCAGGATCGAACCCGTCAGAGGGATTGATGACGAGTGTCGGTATGGCGACCAGCCTGGATGTGGCGGTTTCTCACATGCCTCTAAGTGAATACTGGTGTGGTATTTAAGTCCCACCTCATTACACTATTCTCAAACATTTAAGAAATTCCGTTCGCTTTCACATGAGTAGCACTACATGCAGGCAGTTGGGCTATACGTACACTAAAAAAGTGCATCACGAACGAATTATCCGAATGGGATGAAATAAATAAATGTGATGTCAAACCATTACAATTTCAGAAAAAATGGATGATTTATTCAAGAGAAAGAGCTTCACAGATTGAGCAAATGCCCTGTTGCACTTCTGGCACTTATGCAAGCAGCTATACGGCTTGGCATTGACTGATAGAGTTGTTGGATGTCTTTCCAGGGGATATCATGCAGGATTCTCTCCAATTGGTGCGTTAGACAGTCGGTATCCGGAGCTGGTTGGAGGGCCCTGTCCATAACGTCCCAAACGTTTTTGATAGGAGAGATCCGGCGATCTTGCTAACCAAGGTAAGGCTTGGCAAGCACGAAGACAACCAATAAAAGCACTCGCCGTGTGTGGGTGGGCATTATCTTGCTGAAGCGTAAGCCCAGGATGACTTGCCATGGAGGACAACAAAACAGGGCATAGAATATCTTCGACGTACTGCTGTGCTGTAAGGGTCCCGTGGATGACAACCACAGGGGTCCTGCTATGGAAAGAAAAGGCATCCCAGACCATCACTCCTGGTTGTGGGTCCGTACGATGGGCGACAGTCAGGTTGGTATCCCACCGCTGTCGGGGGCGTCTCTAGATACGTCTTCGGCTCGGAATCTCATTGACTGGAGTAGAATTGTCTTCACTGATGAGGCCCACTTCTAACTGAGCCCCGATGACCAGTGAAGACATGTCTCGTGACGCCCCGGTTAGCGTTTGGATACTAACCCGATTGTCAGCCGCTATATAGTCCGACAGCCAGAGGTGATGGTTTGGGATGCAATTTCTTTTCATAGCAGTGTCTCTTTGGTTGTTATCCGTAGCAACATTACAGCACACCGGTACGTCGGCGATATTCTATGCCCCGTTTCATTGGCCCTGATGGCAAACCCTCCTGGGCTTACATTTCAACAAGATAATGTCTGCCCGCACACCGCGAGAGTTTCTACTGCTTGTCTGCTTGGCCAGCCTGATCTATCCTCAATTTAGGGCGTCTGGAGCGTTGTGGGCCGGACCCTCCAACCAACTGGAGGGTTTGTCGATATAACGAGACAGTTGGACAGAATTTGGCACAAAATCCCTCAGGAGAACATTCAACAACTCTGTCAATTAGTGCCAAGCCGAGAAACTGCCTGCATAACGGCCAGAGATGGGCCAACGCGCTATTGACTCACTCAGTTTTGTGACAGAATTGCGAAAAATGACGGGAAAATACGTATAAATTGAGGGAAAATACACTGAAATGCGGGCAAATTGAGGAAGTACTTACGTGTCTTCTGGTTGGCGCAGAACAATTCTTGTACATGGGAATAAGCATCCAACAGCAAGAGGAATCCGAGATAATGTCGACATGGAAGCGAAGGGAACCAGGGAAATAGTCACTTTTTTCTGTCGAGGCAGCATTCTACTGTATGTCTGTTGAGGTAACAGTGATACACACGAGTTGACTCTTATACTTGACGCTTTTCAGGAAAACAGAGAACCATCTGCCTCTAAACTTACCTGCATCTGTGTTAAAGGATAACAGAGAGTGGACGGGGTGATAGATTGAGATGGAGCTGTAACGAGGTACTACTTAATGGCAGATTGATGATGCATTCTGGAGAGGGAGATGTTTCTGCAGGTCATATGACCATTTTTACCGCTGTTCTCCGTTACTAACGATCATTTTATATAGGACTGATGCATCAGACACGTGACATAGCCAGCGTTCAAAGCCTATACAACCACGTGTTCTGTATGTTGTGACTTAGAGCACTGTCCACTTGCTATTGATAACAGCAAACCTCTTGGTCATCAGAAAACTTCCATCTCATATGTGATGAAACGTGATCATGCTGCTTCGACACATTCCTCTAAACGAACGAAGATTTATGTGATGTACTCCATTTCCCTTTCGCATCTTGGGTATAAAATCGAGACTTCAGTTTCATAACTAAGACGATTCTAAATTACGGTAGTGTTTGTGAGACTCTGCAATCCCCGTGTATACATCTGCTTGACAGATGTGCTGTTTACAGAATTAGTGGCGGCATGACTTGTAATTTCTTACATTAGAATATTAACAGCGCTGCATTCCACATGACTAATAGGTCGGAAACTCAAGCGATTTAACATTATATTATAAGTGCAGAACAATGTAGCCTTAGGAATGCGTGTGTTTCGTATAGCGTAGTTGATTTACATAAAATGATTCGAACTCCATCCGTCTGGAGCTCCATCATGCGTAAAAATCACCTGTTTCTTGTTCTTCTTAACCATCTGCTATTACATCACAACACTTTAAAAACAATTACTAGACACTGATAAGGAGTGCTAACCTCCTCGACATGGGCGCATCTGGAGAAATCTTGTGCACTTGGATGGGCGAGCACTCGGCAAGCTCCATTCATTCACGAGACGCGGAATGTAGCGGTCTACATTTGGTCGGCTGCAGATTAAATCGGCAACGATGCTGCAGGGCGGGTTGGTCAATGGTAGTGCGAGGGGGTCTTTCAGTCTCTAACTTTATCCTAAGACTGCGAGAATGCTCTGTGACTCCCATCCGCATAGAGATAGATGGCAAATTAAGCACTATGCTCGAGGTGCTAGAAATATGTAGAGCACTGTCTGACATACTTTGATGATGTATATGTTCAAGAACTAACAATGAATGGACGTACTGCACAGTCATATATCTACATTTGCAATGATACTCGAAAAGTGGAGAAGAGGTGGTTTAGCAACTATACTGCAATTGGGAAACATGTTGTTGCATCACTGGTCTGTGTTGAAAGTACTTTAAAATTGCTAAAATTGTTCGCACTATCAACTGTGACGCTTTTGGTACGTTGTTGGTTACCACATAATGATTGAATGACATCGCTTGTTTGAGATGGAGAAAGAGTTTTGGTGGAGGGACGACACCTTCTGGAGATGGCTAGCACTGAAACAGTGATAGCATACATGACTGAGATATGAGGAATCAGTCGGAACAGAATGCAGAGCCATCAGCTATTCCGTTGCTGTGACAGATAAGTTTAGATGTAGAGGTCGTCAATTACATTCGGACAGCAATTTGGAAACGCTCCTCAATGCTGCCAGACTTTTGCAGTTTCCTTAGGTTGTAACTGCCTTTTATTTAAAATCAGCCAGTTTCTGTGGTCTGTTATGGTAGCAGCAGTAACAATATGATTTACACCATGCAATGTCTAGTTTTCTGTGAGAAGCAATGGATCAGAACGCGTCAGTTTAGAAACTGACACAGACCATGAAGTCGTGGCAGAGAAAGCAACATGCATGGCAGTGTAAAAAGCATGTTAAAGCACAAAAAAACTATGTTTCAAACCATGACACAGGGTCACAGGGAGCGTCTTTTGCAACTTACGGTATATTTTGTGGGATACGGTCATCCTCCTACAGTACAGGCGATGCAACTTTAAACTGGTCTGTGCAGTGGGTCAATACCTGTATATTTAATAGGATCACCACATGTGCTCGATGCCGGCACACAGACTGTATTTGTTTTCGATATAGGGGAGGAGAGAGATGCAGTAAAAATCTTATCGAAATCTCTATCAGAGGAAGTTAGTGGAGCTTTTATAGTTCGTAATATTTCTGTTTTGGATGGTACAGAATAATGATGATAGCGTGTTGAGATGATAGACGTGAATGGGCTCTGAGGGACACGGATCTACTTTGGACAGCAGTACCTGTATGTAGTTTGGGGACGCACCACAATGCTGTAGCAAAATCCTCATCCTTCTCCCATTACGCTTACTGTCTTTTCTACTGCCTCGTGTTGCAGGAGCAGGCTTCATTTGGCGCTATCCTTACACATCATACACTGTTAGCGGAGCTACGACAACTTGTTCCCATTTCCACCAAATGGTCAAAACACGGTCCTGTCGCACTAACTCAGGTCACTCTGTTTCTGCACAGGTTGCAGAAGGTGGTAAATACGGCTCTCTCTGACTTCTGCTCAGTTTAGACTTAAATTGGAACGATCACATGCACAAAGCAGTAGAAATAGCAGCTGTTGCAAGAGGCATAGGGACTATCCGAAATTTTAGTGTAGCAGACAGGTTTGAAAAAGGTGACTCGTTTCGATGTATGGGAGTGCCAGAAATATGATTCACTAGTGGCTGTAATCATTAAAGGACTTCTCTATCCAATGCAAGTTTGTGGTTGAATGGAAAGACTTGATTCCAAATCATAGACATCATTTCTACCAGAAAGCGTAGCACTAGAGATCTGAAAAGCTAGCGTACATTTCTTAGGACCTCAATCAGCACACCATCTACTATTTTTGATCATTCTCAATCAACCATCACCCATAACCCAGTCGATATATCACTGAACGTGGCATTGAGACAGAATGAATTACAAATACTGGTGAAATATCTCGCAGCAGCGTGAGAGAGTTGGAAATATCGACTTCATAGCACATTCCTTAGCAGAATCATCTTCTAAATTTAGTTATTTTATTACGAGGTTGCACTGTCGGTGACGTGTAGCTGCACTGTTGGTCTGATAATATACACTCTGGCGATCACCATCTATATTCATTGTCGCAGTATTTGTCTGTAAAAACCACTTCATTCGGAGGTAATGCCATACATCGATTTATAAAGCGATTATACCTTTTTACATGGATACTTGTGTGCACCTGTAGAATCAAGACCGATTGTGATAGTAATATGCTCGTTGTGGTTTTTTAACATCTGGCGATTTGTAAGTTGATTATACCTCTCTTTCTAATGGCGGAGTGTGCGCTGATATGAAACTTCCTGGCAGATTAAAACTGTTCTGGTGGTTTAAGAGTTGTTTGCATGTCTGTCATCAATATACTACATTATTTCGGTAATTTACGAGTTGTTTGCGTGTCTGTACATCGGTGTTCTGCATTATTTTGGTGATTTAAGAGTAGTTTGCAAGTCTGTAGGCTATGTAGTGTGATCCCAAGCAGAGCAAGTGTTCTTGTATCAATGTAATAAATGAACTACCTGAAATCCTTTGCTAAACAAATTGTTCCAAAATAAATAAAGTATAGCCCTTCCTCTCTCCAGCAGCCCAGAACAGGCTGAGTCCTTTTCCTGCCATTTTCCCCCCAGTCCACAATCTTGGATTACATCACGGAAGTGACAACAGCGCCCTCTGGTGGCGGTACTGTGTACTAGGTCAGTTGGATTCCAGACCTCATGATGGACACACTGGATGGTGCTACTGCCTCAAATTGTTTAAGCAAAGACTGCGTGCAAAATGAAGATGTCCATCCTATCCAGCAGCCCAGCATGTGGCAGTCGGATTATTTATGTTAGAAGTAACCCAAGTGACCTTTTCTCCCGCCATTTTCTTAGGTTAGTGGAGGTACCCCAAGTGAGCTTTCTTCTGCCAAAATTTGAACTTCCCGCCATTTTCTAGGAGTGGGAGGGGGGCAGGGGGGGAGGGGAGGAAATTAGGTTTGAGGAGGTAGTCCAATTGACCTATTTTACTGCCAAAATTTGAACTTCCCACCATGACGTCATTGTGGCATTGCCACTTCTATTGCCGCCATCCTGGATCCGCCATGTTGAATAAATTTGGCAATAGTGCAACGTGGGGTTGTACAAAGGTTGTCCCACTTATACCTGGGCATTCACATTAATGCCAGTCTTGATTAAAGCATTTGCCCATAAATTGTCTGTATTGTATGTTAATATAAGAATAGACAGAAGACACCAGATCATTTGAAGTTTGTTCTTATAGTAATTTATTTATTTATTTTATTTTGGGCATTCATGTTAAAACCAGTTTTGATTAAAGTATCTGCCCATATATTGACTTTATACTTGTAAACAAAAAAAGAATAATATCTCTTAGCAAAGTAGACCTGCATGGTATCTTTGACTGAAGATCTTTGCAACAAGCAACAGTTGTACAGCACATGCTGAATACTGGCAAAATTTCCTTATTGCAGTGCGTATGCACAAATATTCTGTAAAAGTGCGTGATGTCGTACCAAATAACTGTCTGTCACCATTAAAGCAGACAGATGGATATTAACAACAAAAGCCTCCCATACGGTAGTAGTAAGTACAAAATTACATTTTGGATCCAAATCAGCATAAAAACAATACTCATGGTTATACGTTAAAGCACGTTCTATCTTCTTGTCCCAGAGCTAGCACGAAGCATTACGCTTTGAAATAACTATGTAACCTCCTGTACACCATCTGAAGACGAATCAGAAAAGGTTCGACAACCAGTTCAGTAAAAAAAATATATCTGTTTCAAATACTGACTAGGTGCAGGTTTCCGCATTTACGTTGAATAAATAGTTACATGTCCTAAACCATCCGCAACGGATAAGCTTAATAATAATTATAATAGTAAAGGGCATTTAGAATGATATAGATTAGCTCAGCATTTTGAAGCCATGTTTAGTATTCTCAGAAACGAATGGGTAAAGGAAGAGGAGAAGACTGAAATGACAGTGACAGTGGCTGTTAAGAAAGAACCGCATATAAATAGAGAACTGACGGAGGGTTCAAAATGGTTCAAATGGCTCTGAGCACTATGGGACTCAACATCTGAGGTCATCAGTCCCCTAGAACTTAGAACTACTTAAACCTAACTAACCTAAGGACATCACACACACCCATGCCCGAGGCAGGATTCGAACCTGTGACCGTAGCAGCAGCGCGGCTCCGAACCTAGCGCCTAGAACCGCACGGCCACCGCGGCCGGCGCCGACGGAGGGGTAGTGACGAGAATGAGGTGCACAGAATGTGGGAGAGAGAGATATTGTGATAGAAGATGGGTTATTAGTTGTCTCTTGAAGTTTCAAAGGAATTTATTTTCACTGATATTTTGAGGAAGATTGATCCAAAGTCGGGTTCCTGATACAAAGAACGATATAGAGAACGCGACAGTGCTGGGTGATGGTAAAGAGATAATTTTATTCTGTTAAGAACGAGTATTTCTGCTGTGATGTTCAAATAGTAGAGTATAAGTTGAAGACTTATAAGAGAGGGTAGAAAGATTGAGAAGACGATAGAGAGTATGATATTTGCTAGGCTTATCGGCACGAAGCCTTGATATCTGTTCGTAGGAGAGGTTATAGGTCGAGAGAACGTAAGTCACAAATGTATAGTGCACGAGAATTCATCGCCAGTTCCAGCCTGCATGAGCTTTCGTACGAGAGTCTTGGAGAATGGCGTGATCATAGTAAAGTATTGGGAGTGGTAGTAATGATATTATCTTGGAACTCTTCCATTTGATCCGTGTTTGCATAGAAAAACAGTAATAACACAAATTGAGTCCGCCTTGATGCAAAACACTGTGTTATTTGTTCATTTCTTTTTTATCCCAAACTATTTTGGGCGACAAATATCATGCAGAAAATGGTATGGTTATACAAATCCAGTAAAACGTTATTACATTTTTACAAATCGTGTTTTGAAATATAGTTTTATAGTGATACTTTAATACTACTTTTATACTACATTATTTATTGTACGATACAGCATGTTTTAAGCTATTATTGGCGCTGTTGGTGACATATTTTCTGTGCTCTTTGCTGTCTTTTTACTTAGCGAACATCATGTCATCTGCAACCATGTGAGCGGCTGTTAGTAAACAAATACTCAAAGGTGAACTTCGTATGACAGCAGTATATACTTGGGGATGTGGTAGTGTTGTGGAAACCAGTTATTTTGGCGTGTATTTAGCTGTTCCTTAGCTATTCGTGTACTCACGTTCGTTGGATGGTGTGTGGCTGCTTTTTACACACCATCCAGCGAACGTGAGTAGACGAATAGCTAAGCAACAGCTAAATACACTCCAAAATAAAACTTTGAACATAGCAGCTATGGTTCAGTTACAGTGTCAGAATAATATTAGAACAAATAAGCCCTCGGTCACAAATATTAAGTCAAAATTGACCAGGTTTCTACGCTACTGTGAGCGTCGAAACCTGATCAATTTTGACTTAATATTTGTGACCGAGGGCTTATTTGTTCTAATATAACACACCAAAATAACTGGTTTCCACAACACTACCACAACCCCAAGTATATACTGCTGACATTCGAAGTTCACCTTTGAGCATTTGTTTACTAACAGCCGCTCACATGGTTGCAGATGACACGATGTTCGCTAAGTGAAAAGACGGCAAAGAGCACAGAAAATATGTCACCAACAGCACCCAATAATAGCTTAAAACATGCTGTAGCATACAATAAATAAGGTAGTATAAAAGTATCAATATAAAACTATATTTCAAAAGACGATCTGTAAAAATGTAATAATATTTTACTGTGTTTGTACAACCATACCACTTTCTGCATGTTTTAGATAAAAAAAAAAAAACCACTGATGATGGTGATATTTGTCGCAGAAACTAGTTTGTGATAATAAAGAAATAAACAAATAACACAGTGTTTTGCATCAAGGCGGACTCAATTTGTGATATTACTGGGAGTGATAGTGTTTCTACGACCTTCTCTTTAAGCTCGAAAGGAAATACTTTTTTTATGTTTCTGTGGTGAGAGAAGTGACTTTGACACTTTCTTTCCGTGTAGCTATTACCTGAAGATTTTGGCAGCCGACAGGTGGCCTTCTGGACACTGAGAGGTCACTGACCCGGGAGTCGGGCACGTGTCGCCCTTGAGGGCCGCGACTTCTTTGTGTTTACGCTTGGCGTCCGGCCGCAGGCGGATGCCTCTCCTGCGGCCAGCAGTGGGCGGAGCTGGTAGCGGCCTTCAGCGGCCGACCCCGCACTTCACAACACGTGGGCGCGCCGTGCCAAGTAGCCACTGCATCATCCACCCTTCCTTCCACATGACGACAGGTGTGGTAGTCTGGCCCTTGCTGAAACTAGCAAAGAACTTAATAAACGCTGTTGTAGTCTACAGGCCGAAGACGAGTTTCGTACAGCTGCCCACTTAAGCCTGTCCTGTGAAAATCTCTTCATCTGTGCATATGCAACAGACATCCATCTGTTCTTTCTTACTTTGTTCTAATTCTCGCTATACATCTAACAAGGGAACCTCCCCATCGCACCCCCTTCAAATTTAGTTGGCACAGTGGAAAGGCCTTGAAAAACTGAACACAGATCAATCGAGAAAACAGGAAGAAGTTGTGTGGAACTATGAAAAAAATAAGCAAAATATACAAACTGAGTAGTCCATGGGGAAGATAGGCAACATCAAGGTTAGTGCAAGCTCAGGAGCGCCGTGGTCCCGTGGTTAGCCGGCACGGTAGCTCAGCGTGTCCGGTCAGATGGTTACCTGCCCTCTGTAATAAAGAAACTGAGTCAATGGAACATCGACGAACTGAAACGGATGTCTTGCGACGTCCACCCCGAGCAGATGCAACGAACGAATACGAACAAAATGAGATTAAAAAAAAAAAAGTTGTTAGCGTGAGCAGCTGCGGAACGAGAGGTCCTTGGTTCAAGTCTTCCCTCGAGTGAAAAGTTTACTTTCTTTATTTTCGCAAAGTTATGATCTGTCCGGTCGTTCATTGACGTCTCTGTTCACTGTAATAAGTGTCCGTGTTTTGGGACCGCACCGCAAAACCGTGCGATTAGTAGACGACAGGACGTGCAAGGTATCGTCATCACCACAAGTCCTGTTTATCAACAAATGTAGGAAATAATCATACAAATGTTCGACAATCGTTTGATCCCTTAAGGAACTTTCCGATTCCGTACAGTTCGGAAAACATTCATTGACCTTGTTATTGAAGTCGCGAGCTATATTTGTTGGATTCATATTGTCCGCGGAATGCATCTCACGTATTTAATGCACTCTCGTCCAAAGTAGCGAAGAGTCAACTGCCAGCCAGGGAGCCTCGTTAGCAGGAATACTCTCTCTTGCGTGCGCTGTAGTCGACTGACGTTGTGTGTTTCGATGTTTGTTTAGGTGTAGCGTCCCCATACTACGGCGCAGTTACCTCGCATCGGACGGACGGACAGATAATAATTGTCTGAAAATAAAAAATAAAACTTCTCACTCAAGGGCAGACTTGAACCAAGGACCTCTCATTCCGTAGGTGCTCACGCTAACCACGGGACCATGGCGCTCCTGAACTGACAGTGTCCTTGATGTTGCTTATCCTGCACATAGACTACTCAGTTTGTATATTTTGCTTATTTTTTTCATAGTTCCACACAACTTCTTCCTGTTTTCTCGATTGATATGTGTTCAGTTTTTCAAGGCCTATCTACTGTGCCAACTTATAACTAAATCTGGGGGGGGGGGGGAGGGGGGGTGCGATGGGGAGGTTCCCTTGTAAGAGACGAGCCTGGAGCTCATATCAGGAGACTATTTTACCTCCAGAACATCCAAAAGACTGCCACTTTCATTAAGGGCGCTCAATGCTCGAGCTGTTGAAGATGGAACGAATCAAAACTGCATGTGCAATATTTTGGAAAAAAAGCAGTCGACAAGGTGTGACCATGGAACAAAATCATCTCTGGTGACCTCGCTGTCGACAGGACGTTGAACACTTATCTTCCTTCCTCCTCAGTATTAAAAGATAGAAAATTGGAAATACCTTCTGTTAAACTTCATGGTAAATGATAACAGCCAAACAGTTGCAGGATAAAGATTAATTGAAGTCCTTGACCACGGTTTCGGTATATCTAAATATACCTTCATCAGAAGCAAAAATACACCTGAACAAGAAGACACCTTCATTAGTAAAAAACTTAGCAACATAACTGAGATAGTAGAAAAAAACACTTATAGCTTTAAATAATCATGAAAATTATCAAAGCACAAAAACTTTTAGTCACTTACTAAAATCACGTCCTATAGTGGAGATGCATAAAACAATGGTGCCAAAGGCGTCGTCAGTAGTTAAAATTAAAATATCACCTTCATCTGTACAGCATAATTATAAAGAGATGGTCGATGCGAACACGGCGTACTATCAGTACTTAGTCTGTGAACTAGCGTGAAGAGGGCGTGGAAGAACATGCTGCTTCAGCCATGTTTAAAATTTTGCTTTATTGACCTGCTTGCGGGCAGTTATGGACAGCATTAAAATTTTTATCGAACCAATAATAATGAAGTACAAAAAATTGTAGGAATGCTGTATCTTGCAAAGAGATGTTCGTAGCAACTCTGCGCTTTTTGTCAATTGGAGATTCTTTCACGAGGTTGATGCAACTGCTCAAAATACTCAAAGTGTATCACCACCTGTCGATGAAGTTTCCACAGCTCTTACTGACGTATTAAAAATGTCGTAATATTACGTTGCCACTCTTCATTAGCTTTGTATCAAAGTACTCTATATAAAGAAAAATTGTAAGTATTGTTGTTATTACTATGAACTCACAAGTGTCCAAGGAAAGAGATGGTAAGGGAATAAATTTGTCTTGAGAAACTGAAATCACTGTATTCAGGACAGTTATTTACAAAGACATATTTTTTTAAAATTTTTATTTACGGCAATGTTTACTTTCACAAGATTGCAACATGTTAATATAATACACAAAAATTAAGGAGGCATCCATGACATTTATGAAAAGACTATTCAGCTCCAAAACTTCAATTATCATAGGAAATTCTTATCATAACAGTGAAAATACAATGGTGTAAATTTATAACATAAAATTATTTACAAAGTACTGAATATGTATTAATTGAGTAGAGTGTGCTTCTTGGGATTGCTAATATGTTTGGAATAGAGTTGGCCGGCCGCTGGTGGCCGAGCGGTTCTAGGCGCGTCAGTCTGGAACAGCACGACGGTCGCAGGTTCGAATCCTGTCTCGGGCATGGATGTGTGTGATGTCCTTAGGTTAGTTACGTTTAAGTAGTTCTAAGTACTAGGGGACTGATGACCTGAGATGTTAAGTCCCATAGTGCTCAGAGCCATGTGAACCATTTGAATAGAGTTGAATGTGAAGGACGGAGTAAGTTGATGACTTGAAACATTAGTGCATTTTAGATTAAAGGCAACAGTAAAAGAATGATCGTGAGTTTGATATATAGGTAGTAGAGGTGACTGGGATTAGTATTGTGGCTCATAAATGTGTTGCGGAACAGGTCTACATCGGGGAGTCTGGGTGGCTGCAACATATGAACTCTCTGGCTGTATGCTGCTGCGAATACATCTCTTCCTTGAAGATCAAATAATGTAATAAGTAGATCATCGTGTTCTTTACTTCGGCCAATCGGCATTCCATACAACTTGTAATACACAGTCCGCTTCTAATGTTTCTTATGTGATAGTTATTATCCCACAATACCCACTTTTGTCTGTGAAATTCTATGAGTTTTTCGATTCGTCTGTAACTCTACCAAGTACTTACTATTTTCACTCAGTAACAAAACTGCCCACTTACGATACAAATACATGTACATAGAAATCAACCTCAAACAGAGCGTGCAAATAATACCTCAGGCACCGTTCAAATACAACACGCACGATCGAAACACACTCTGTAATGTATTCACAGTCAGTGGATCGTGTTCACCGGGGGCTAGGCCGGTGCAGTATGGCGTAGTTGACTGTTAACAGCAAACGCTACGGAGCATCACGAATGTGTACTACATCTCCATCAGTACCCTGTGAACCAGTGACGTTCTTGCAAAGGGCACTTATAACTATATCAAGGGTTAGGATTTCTTCGCAATCCATATGGAACGCCATATGAAAGACTTCTTGTATGCCTCTGTGTCCGCTGCAGTTATTCTAACCTTGCCTTCACGGTCGCTATTGGAGCGGTACGTAGCACGCTGTGATATATTCCTGGGTTGTTCGCTCTATATTGGTTCTTAAAATAAAGTAGGTAGACTTCCGTGGGAAATCACCGTCTATCTCCAACTGTCTGCCAGGGATGATTTTCAGCATTTGCATTACACTCTCCTATAGGTGTAACCAAACGTGAGACAATTCATGCTGCCATTCTTTGTATACACCCAATACTTTCTGATAGTCATACACTAAAGCACCAAAGAAGCTGGTATAGACATGCGTATTCAAATACAGAGATATGTAAACAGGTAGAATACGGCACTGCGGTCGGCAACGCCTTTATAAGACAAGTGTCTAGCGCCGTTGTTAGATAGGTTGGTGCTGCTACAATGGAAGTTTGAAAGTGGTGTTACAGTGGGCGCACGAGCGATGGCACACAGCATCTTCGAGGTAACGACGAGGTGGGGATTTTCACGTGCGACCATTCCACGAGTGTCCCGTGAATTTAAGGAATCCGGGGAAACATCGAATCTCCCTTCACCGCTGCGACCGGAAAAAGATCCTGCAAGAACGGGACCGCCGACGACTGAAGAGAATCGTCCAATGTGACAGAAGTGCAACACTTCCGCAAAATGCTGCGGATTTCAATGCTGGGCCATTAACAACTGTCAGCGTGCGAACCATTCAACGAAACATCATCGATATGGGCTTTCGGAGCCGAAGGTCCACTCTTGTACCCTTTATGACTGCACGACACAAAGCTTTACGCATCGCCTAAGCACGTCAGCACCAACATCGGGCCGGCCGGAGTGGCCGTGCGGTTCTAGGCGCTACAGTCTGGAGCCGAGCGACCGCTCCGGTCGCAGGTTCGAATCCTGCCTCGGGCATGGATGTGTGTGGTGTCCTTAGGTTAGTTAGGTTTAATTAGTTCTAAGTTCTAGACGACTGATGACCTCAGAAGTTAAGTCGCATAGTGCTCAGAGCCATTTGAACCATTTTTGAACCAACATCGGACTGTTGATGACTAGAAAAGTGTTGCCTGGTCGGATGAGTCTCGTTTCCAATTCTATCGAGCGGATGGACGTGTAGGGCTATGGAGACAACCCACAAATGTAAACATTCTGTGTGATCACCAGCATCTATTCCGACGGACTTGAGCCATTGCATCAGGACAACACGACACTCCACACGTCCAGAATTGCTACACAGTGGCTCCATGAAAACTTTTCTGAATTTAAACACTTCCACTGGCCACCAAACTCTCCCCACACGAACATTATTGAGCATATCTGGGATGCCTTGCAACGTGCTGTTCAAAAGAGAACTCGAACCTTTCGTAATCTTACGAATGTATGGACAGCCCTGCAGGATTCATGGTGTCAATTCCCTGCAGCACTACTTCAGACATTAGTCGAGTGCATGACACGTAGTGTTAAGGCACTTCTGCGTGCTCGCTGGGGCCCTAAACGATGTTAGGCAGGTGTACCCACTCTCTTTGGCTCTTCAGTGTATTTATGTAAGGAATTCAGTTAAAGGTAAACTACATTTTTTCTCTCGTACGATGCAAGCGCTGTTACGGGCGTTGCACGCGAAGAAATGTCCCGTAGGCGGACTGTGATCATTCCGTGACGCTGGCCCGTTAATCGGACAGTATGGCAGATGGTGTAACGGTCTTAGCTGAGAATAAACTAGAAGCATTACGAGAGGCCTTGAATTAAAAGTTTGAGAAAATCGCTCCGCCTTGCTCAAACTCAACATGAAATATTAAGAAGTAGTGCATCGACTGATCAATTCGTACAGTTGCCCGACGATAGTACTGCAACTGACTAATCAAAACTATGCATGATCCTGTAATGCTCATTTTTCGTGAAGAAAATTGCCTGCATGTAGCCCACCCGGGGAAAACTGGGAGTATAGTGTGCACTTAATTAAAATTATTGTTTTGATGCATTCATGATAAGTAACCTAAATTGTAACTGCACAAGCCGTTTAAAAATGAGCCACATGAAGTAGTATTCTTCAAAACTAAAGGAAAAGTTTGTATAATGAAACGTCCAGATACCAAAACCTATTGAAACATGGGCCAATCTTTCCTCTTATTCCGACCTATTATGGAGAAGTAGACGTTACAGGTAGCGCAGCATGTGGTTACTACACATCCTGACACATCCTTCAACCTTTCTTCGCAGTGATTCACGAAATGTTTGAAATACACTGGGAAACTATGCGCTTGAGAAAGGAAGCTTGTGTTAAATACACATTGAAGCACCAAAGAAACCGGTATATGCATTAGTTTTCAAATACACAGACATGTAAACAGGCGGAATATTGTGGTGCGGTTGGCAACACCTATAAAAGGCAACAAGTGTCTGGCCAGTTGTCAGATTGGTTACTGTTGCTACAATGGCACGTTATCATGATTTAAGGGAGTTTGAACGTGGTGTTATAGTCGGCGCCCGAGCGATGGGATACAGCATCTCTGAGGTAGACCATTTCACGAGTGTACGTGAATATCAGGAATCTGGCAAAACATCAAATCTCCTTCATCGTTGCGGCCGGAAAATGATCCGGCAAGAACGGGACCAACGAGGACTGAAGAGAATCGTTCACCCTGTCAGAAGTGTAACCCCTCCGCAAATATCTGCACATTTCAATGCTGGGCCACCAACAAGTATCAGTGTGCGAACCATTCAAAGAAACATAATCGATATGGGCTTTCGGGGCCGCAGGCCCACTCTTGTATCCTTGGTGACTCCACGACACAAAGCTTTACGCATCGACTGGGCCCGTCAACACCGATATTGGACTGTTGATGACTGGAAACATGTTGCCTGGTCGGCCGAGTCTCGTTTCAAATTGTTTCGAGCGAATGGACGTGTACGGGTATGGAGACAATCTCATGAACCCGTGGACCCTGCATGTCAGCAGGGGACTGTTCAAGCTGGGGGCTCTGTAATGATGTGGGGAATGGGCAGTTGGAGTGATATGGGATCGCTGATACATCGAGATACGCCTCTGATAGGTGACACGTACGTAAGCATCCTGTGTGATTACCTGCATCAATTCATGTCCACTGTGCATTACGACGGGCAATTCCAGCAGGACAATGCGACACCCCAAACGTCCAGCATTGCTAAAAGTGGCTCTAGGAATACTCTTCTCAGTTTAAACACTCCAGCTGGCCACCAAACTCCCCAGACATGAACGTTATTGAGCATATGTGGGATGCCTAGCAACGTGCTGCTCAGAAGAGATCTCAACCCCCTGATACTCTTACGGATTTATGGACAGCCCTGCAGGATTCATGGTGTCAATTCCACCAGCACTACTTCAGACATTAGGCGAGTTAATGCCACGTCGTGCTGCGGCTCTTCTGAGTGCTCGCTGGAGCCCTCACGATATTACGCAGGTGTACCAGTTTCTTTGGCTCTTCCGTGTATTTGGTGTGTGTAAAACATAACTAAATAAATTGTAACATGGGCTGCACAACTGTAAGTGTGGTGTCTCATACCGATACCATCCCAAAATCACCGCGATGTTGGTAACGGAATTGTAAGTTTTCTTTAGTCGCCGATATTGGTCACAAGCTATCCGTTGGACCCAATAGTGCGCGCCTGCTGTGCCTTGCCTACCGCAGCTCGGTACCATGAGCAACCTCTGGTGCCGCAATATAAGACGGCTGGCGGGAACCATTCAACCCACTTGCACTTGGAGCCTCTTTGGTAAATCAGCCCTCGTGCTGTAGTCCTAGGAGCCTCATCCTTCTTGACATTGTGATAGTTGGAATCTGTTTCTTGCCGCATTCTTTGTAATGAAGCATTGAACACTTGGAGAAATACAAGTTACGTAAATCTTCTGCATGTTGTGTGAAATTGGTCACTAATCATTTCTGCTTCTATCTAGTTTTCCTACGATGACAGTCGCTGCAATACTCTGTAGCCCACCTTTCCTTACGAAGCCGTAGACAACAGTAAGCAATTTCTTTTGTTGACTATCAATTAACGGAAGTCTGCCGCATGGCACAAGCCAAGAGGAAATTGACATGTCTCAGCCATGGAGTGATTTACGTACTGTGGTACGAGCGACCCAGAAAGAATCATGAAAGACTGCCTCTTGGGCTGATCTTGTGGTCCGGGCTGGGCATAAATACTTTTATTTATTGTGACTGTGAGCTTACTTCCTCAACTTTATTAATTATTGTTAATTGAAAAGTGTGTTATGCTCACGTCGACATGAAAACATATGGTCATGTGTTCCATTAATTATGCGTCCGTGTTCTGTGTGTAACTAAGCTGCGGAAGAATATAGGATACAAAGGAATTGTTTCCTTTACTGTAAGTGTCAGTGAAATGAAGGCGCGACAGGCTATATAAGGAGCATGGCGCGGACGTTGATGACGTGTATGTACGGAAGTGCCCTCTGTTTGCAATCAGGAAGGAACAGCGCGAACTTTCACCGCTGTTAAACGGTCGTTAGACATGCACGACCTGAGGTCAGCAAGTCATGTGTGCATGGAACCACGGAGACAGGGAAAGAAATATAGTGGATTTTTGTCTGCGCAATGAGTGTCAAGAAGTGAAATTCATGACCGAATATTTGTTGTGTACGGCGAAAGCCGTATATGCTTGTGTAGTACAAACAATTTAGAGGAGTTCGGGCGTCATTGAAAGCCAGCAGCCGGCCGGGACTGGCTCATCGTGTCATTACCCCTTCTGTCAATGCTGTGGTGGAAGCTGCCGTCAAAAATGGTCAACGGCGGACTGTGGAAGACATTCGGCTCAAGTTGGAAATCAGTCACGATACTGCTGACTGCATCATGACATAGTACCTGAAGTTTCGGAGAATGATTTCCCCACAGCCTGAGGGGGGGGGGGGACAGTTGTTGAACACAACGTCGTCATCACTTCAGCACATGGAACAGTACCACGATGAAGAATATCGTTTCCTGTCCCGTATTGTCGGGGGAGATGAAACATGGTGACATCATTTCGAACTGGAGAGCAGCATTTGAGACAACAATGGAATACCACGCCACCTCCGTGATGACCTTTTTCTTTGACTGCGAGGATCCACTGCTCAATGAATTTCTGGAACACGGGGCCACGATTAACGCACAGCGATCCATTGACAATTTACAAAACTTGAATCACACTGAGGGACGGCATCATTCTGCTGCTTCTTACCTCGGTTGTTTCGACCGCGCTACAGAAAATTCGATGGTAAGCACTTACACATCATAAAATTTGTCCCAATGTCTCCTCATGCGATTTCCACATTTTTGGAGCCCTGCAGTAAAACATTTGTGGCCGACGATTTGCTTTGGACGATGATAGTGGCTGCGTAGGCAGCCGCAAACATTTTTACATGAAATCTTTGGCCATCTTGTCTCACAGTGGGATAAATGTATTAATAGTTACGACGATTACTTTTGAAATAATAAACAATTTACTTAGTTTTTTCCATGTGTCTCGTTTCCGTTTAATTGTCCCTTATCGATAGCCAACTAGATTAACACGAAAGGGGAACAGACTACTGAAGCGCCAAAGAAACTGGTATAGACATGCGTATTCAAGTACAGAGTTAAGTAAACAGGTAGATTAGGGCGCTGCGGTCGGCAACACCTATATAAGACAACAAGTGTCTGGCGCAGTTGTTAGATCGGTTACTGTTGCTACAATGGCGGCTTATCATGATTTAAAGGAGCTTGAACGTGGTGTTACAGTCGGCGCACGAGCGATGGGATACAGCATCTCCAAGGCAGACCATTTCACAAGTGTACCGTGAATATCAGGAATCCGGTAAAACATCAAATCTCCGACATCGTTGCGGCCGGAAAATGATCCTGCAAGAACGGGACCAACGACGACTGAAGAGAGTCGTTCAACGTGACAGAAGTGCAACCCCTCCGCAAATTGCTGCACATTTCAGTATTGGGCCATCAACAAGTATCAGCGTGCGAACTATTCAACGAAACATCTTCGATATGGGCTTTCGGAGCCGAAGGCCCACTCGTGTACCCTTGATGACTGCACGACACAAAGCTTTACGCCTCGCCTGAGCACGTCAACACCGTCATTGGACTGTTGATGACTGGAAACGTGTTGCCTGTTCGGACGAGTCTCGTTTCAAATTGTGCTGAGCGGATGGACGTATACCGATATGGAGACATGGGAAATTCCAGCAGGACAATGAGACACCCCACACATCCAGAATGGCTACTGAGTGGCTGCAGGAACACTCTTCTGAGTTTATACACTTCCGCTGGTCACTAAACTCCCCAGACACGAACATTATTGAGCATGTCTGGGATGCCTTGCAACGTGCTGTTCAGAAGAGATCTCCATCCCCTCGTAATCTTACGAATTTATGGACAGCGCTGCAGGATTCATGGCGTCAATTCCCTACTCAGACGTTAGTCATGTCATGTCGTGTTAAGGCACCTCTGCGTGCTCGCGGAGGCCCTACACGATATTAAGCAGGTGTGTCCAGTTTCACTGGCTCTTCAATGTAGTTCTGTTAGGAATTCAGTTAAAGGTAAACTACTGATGCGCAATTACGGGCGTTCCACGGGAACAAATGGCCCGTAGGCGGACTGTGATCACTCCTTGACGCTGGTCCGTTACTCGGACGGTATGGCAGATGGTGCAACGGTCATAGCTGAGGACTAACTAGAAGGATTACGAGGGGCCTTGGAATAAAAGTTTGAGAAAATCGCTCCGCTGTGGACAAACACAAATTGAAAACTTAAGAAGTAGTGCATCGACTGCAATTCGTACAGCTGCTCGACGACAGTACTGCAGCTGTCTAATTGAATCTGTGCATGATCCTGTAATGCTCATTTTTCGTGAAGAAAATGGCTGCATGTAGCTCACCTGGGAGAAAGTGGGAGTGTAGTGTGCACTTGATTAAAGGTATTGTTTTGACGCTTTCATAATAAGTAATCTAAATTGTAACTGCACAAGCTGTTTAAAAAAGAGACACATGAAGTACTATTGGCCAAAACTAAAAGAAAAGTTCCTGTAATGAAACGTCCAGAAACCAATACTTGTTGAAATATGGGCCAATCTGTCCTCTTTATTTCCACCTGTCTATTATGGAGAAGTAGTCGTTACAGGTAGCGCAGCATGTGGTTACTACGCACCCTGTCACATCCTTCAACCTTTCTTCGCAGTGATTCACAAAATATTTTAAATACACCAGACTTCGTTTGGTTTGTGTCACATTCATTGGTAATAGACTCCTGTTACACCTGCATATTGTCAATGACCCTATCGACAGTAATGCCCCGGATTCATGTCCGGTGAGCGGGGAGCTCATGCCATTGGACCTCCTCGTTCAATTCAATGCCCATGAAACATTGCAATGACGTATTGTTTGAGCTACGGTCGCACGTTCCTTAGAAAGCCAATTCGTGCCCCCTTGTGTATAAACCACAGTCGCTGTCTTTCTGCAACGGTAAAGTTCTCCTATAGCGCTCGTAGCTCATCGCGCAGAAATCTATGACACACAGCACCTGACAATCTGTTTGTATGGCCCTGTATGTCACCGACAATCCCTGCCCATACACTGATACTGAAGCGATTCAGCATTCAACGAAACATCATCGATATGGGCTTTCGGGGTCGAAGGCCCACTCGTGTAACCTTGATGACTGCACGACACAAAGCCTTGCGCCTCCCCTGGGACCGTCAACACTGACATTGGACTGTTGATGACTGGAAACATGTTAACTGGTCGGACGAGTCTTGTTTCAAATTGTATCAAGCGGATGCACGTGTGCGGGTATGGTGACAATCTCATGAATCCATGGACCCTGCATGTCAGCAGGGGAGTGTTCAAGCTGTGGGGGCTCTGTAATGATGTGGGGCATGGGCAGTTGGAGTGATATGGGATCCCTGATACATCGAGATAACACTCTGACAGGTGACACGTACGTAAGCATACTGTGTGATCACCCGCATCAATTCATGTCCACTGTGCATTCCGATGGACCTGGGAAATTCCAGAAGGACAATGCGCCAACCCAAACGTCCAACATTGCTCTAGGAACACTCTTCTAACACTTCAGCTGACCACCAAACCCCCCTAGACATGAACATTTTGAGCATATGTCGGATGCCTTACTCCGTGCTGCTCAGAAGAGATCTCCACCCCCTCGTACTCTTACGGACTTCTGAACAGCCCTATAGGATTCATGGTGTCAATTCCCTCCAGCACTGCTTCAGACATTAGCCGAGTCCATGCCATGTCGTATTGCGGAACTTCTGTTTGTTCGCGGGTGCCCTACACGATATTAAGCAGGTGTACCAGTTTCTTTGGCTGTTCAGTGTACATAACTGACAATAGTCGCCACTTAAGAATTGTTAGAATATTGCTTGGATAAGCGGTCGTCACAAACAGAGTGTCGGGATGTCTTCTCCTAATATGCACAGCGTGATTCAAAGCAGAGCATCCACCGCACCTGTACCATAATTCTTTGTCGTTACCTGATTTTCCACAGATGAAACATAACTCAGACGGTTTCTTAATATATGTATGTAGCGATTTCAGTGCGCCAGTAAACTTTTTACCGCGATCATCGTCGTCGTCGTCATCATCAGAAATAATAGAAAGGTCCTATACGTTCGATGACTTTGCTGTTTCCTACTTAGCTCTTCTCAGTAAAGCACCCACGTACAGCGTCCCCTTTCTTGTTCTTAACCCATGTCTGTTCTTCCTTTTCATTCACTGTTATATTCTCCATTTCAGCCTCTTTTTCACGTGGGTGCGCACCTATTCTCTTTCTGCATAGCCTTACCTAGTTTTCAGTTACATACTAAAGCAAACAGAATATGTTGGTTAAACTATTTTGTATAGAAAGCAAATCCCTGCAATGATCAAATGAATTTTAGGTGTTAGTAACATTGTCAAATAAAAGTACATTTTACATTTTTCCTGCAAACTTTTCCAAAAAGTCAAATTATTATCTTAAAAACCTTGACTGACAAGAAGATGACGAAATAGTGTTTAAAGGGAAGAAAAGTTTATGTTCTCATTTTCTATCCGTTGAAAATAACAAGAAACTGGCGTCTGTCATTTGTCTCACTATCATGCATAGCACAGCTCAAATGTCTTCTAATCCCCGTTTTCTCCTAGCAGGAATCAGAAAAATGCAGCAGTAGTTTTAAGTCGTCAGATTCAGTGGAAGCTTCAAATAATGAGTGCATACGACCGTGAAACACTACCTTACTTGAACTCATGGAACAATCGGTGTCAGAGTTCTGAAAATCCTTGTCAGTTACGGTGAAAACCTCTTCATAGTGTGATTACAGGCGTGCAGCATGTAATTAGTGCAAAAGAAATTAATAGACCGGTCTTTTTTTCATAAAACGGTAATTTGTGATAGGTATGGGAAAATTTACCGATTCCTTTCCACAGAAATCAACTGTTATTTTTGTATGACTGCACTGTAGAAATGAGAATAGCTCTGGTGAAAGAGGCATTTCAGAAGCAGAGAAGACTACTAACTAGTTGTTTAAACAAGGAATTAAAGAATCAACTGGTTAAATGCTTAATATGGAGCGTGGCCTTGTATGGAGCAGAAAAGTGGACTTTGAGAAAGCAGGATGAGAAGAGAATTGAAGCTTGTGAAATGTGGATACGGCGTAGAATGGAGAAGTTCAGCTAGAATGATAAAGTCAGGAATGAGGAAGTACTGAGGAGAGTTGGAGAAGAACGGAGGATGCTGCTGACGGTGAAGAGCAGGAAACTAAACTGGATAGGCCACAACCTAAGAAGAGCTTGTCTTCTAGTAGAGGCAATTGAAGGTTTCGTTCCGGGAAAGAGAGGGAAGGGCAGAAGAAGGTTCCAGACGCTGGATGATGTCAGCAGGCCACAAGGAGCGTACCAAAGAATGAAGAGGAACGCAGAAGACAGAGAAGCATGGAGGACTATGCAGCCAAAACCTGCCGCATGGCAGACAACCCAAAGATGATAACTGTAGAAACAACTGTAGCAAGTGTTTTTCAGTTATTACTTTTATTATTACTTTCTGCAGGACACTAGCAACATTGTTTCCTTCTTTCATAAATAGTTTAGTGTGCTGCACGGAAACAAAAAAATACACTGCTGAACTGTCACTAAGAATTAGATCTACATCTACATGATTACTCTGCAATTCACATTTAAGTGCTTGGCAGAGGGTTCATCGAACCACAATCGAACCTACCATTCCACTCCCGAACAGCGCGCGGGAAAAACGAACACCTAAACCTTTCTGTTCGAGCTCTGATTTCTCTTATTTTATTTTGATGATCATTCCTACCTATGTAGGTTGGGCTCAAAAAAATATTTTCGCATTCGGAAGAGAAATTTGGTAACTGAAATTTCGTAAATAGATCTCGCCGCGACGAAAAACGTCTTTGCTTTAATGACTTCCATCCCAACTCGCGTATCATATCTGCCACACTCTCTCCCCTGTTACGTGATAATACAAAACGAGCTGCCCTTTTTTGCACCCTTTCGATGTCCTCCGTCAATCCCATCTGGTAAGGGTCCCACACTGCGCAGCAGTATTCTATCAGACGACGAACGAGTGTAGTGTAAGCTGTCTCTTTAGTGGACTTGTTGCATCTTCTAAGTGTCCTGCCAATAAAACGCAACCTTTGGCTCGCCTTCCCCACAATATTATCTATGTGGTCTTTCCAACTGAAGTTGTTCGTAATTTTAGCACCCAGGTACTTAGTTGAATTGACAGCCTTGAGAATTGTACTATTTATCGAGTAATCGAATTCCAACGGATTTCTTTTGGAACTCATGTGGATCACATCACACTTTTCGTTATTTAGCGTTAACTGCCACCTGCCACACCATACAGCAATCTTTTCTAAATCGCTTTGCAACTGATACTGGTCTTCGGATGACCTTACTAGACGGCAAATTACAGCATCATCTGCGAACAACCTAAGAGAACTGCTCAGATTGTCACCCAGGTCATTTATATAGATCAGAAACAGCAGAGGTCCCAGGACGCTTCCCTGGGGAACACCTGATATCAGTTCAGTTTTAATCGATAATTTGCCGTCTATTACTACGAACTGCGACCTTCCTGACAGGAAATCACGAATCCAGTCGCACAACTGAGACGATACCACATAGGCCCGCAGCTTGATTAGAAGTCGTTTGTGAGGAACGGTGTCAAAAGCTTTCCGGAAATCTAGAAATACGGAATCAACTTGCGATCCCCTGTCGATAGCGGCCATTACTTCGTGCGAATAAAGAGCTAGCTGCGTTGCACAAGAACGATGTTTTCTGAAACCATGCTGATTACGTATCAATAGCTCGTTCCCTTCGAGGTGATTCATAATGTTTGAATACAGAATATGCTCCAAAACCCTACTGCAAACCGACGTCAATGATATAGGTCTGTAGTTCAATGGATTAATCCTACTACCCTTCTTAAACACTGGTGCGACCTGCGCAATTTTCCAATCTGCAGGTACAGATCTATCGGTGAGCGAGCCGTTGTATATGATTGCTAAGTAGGGAGCTATTGTATCGGCGTAATCTGAAAGGAACCTAATTGGTATACAATCTGGACCTGAAGACTTGCCCGTATCAAGCGATTTGAGTTGCTTCGCAACCCCTAAGGTATCTAAGATGAAACGAATGTTGTCCAGAAAAGACAGAAAGGGAGAGGAAAGGAAGGGCATTAGAATAAGAATGGGGTATAGGGTGGAGAGAAAAGCAAAGGACTATTTAAACAAAGGACTATTTACTCTGATGAACCAGAATGTTCTGATCTTTTGCTGAATAGTGCGTTGGTCCACGTTTGAAACGAAATACGATTCTGTGTGGCATGGATTCGACAAGTCCTTGGAAGCCTTACGGAAATACGTGGCACCAGATGTCCACGCACAGGTCACGCAATTCCAGTGAATTACGGGCCAATCGACGGTTTGACTTAGCACCCGATGGCGTCTGAAAGGTGATCAATCGGCTTCGGACCAGCCGAATTTGATGGCAAAGACCTCAGTGTGAGTTCACTACTATACTCTTCGAACCACTGTAGTACAATACCGGCGTCATGACACGGGCAGTTATTCTGAAGACATCAGGTGGGAGGTAGGTGGGCCGCAATGATGTTCACATAATCCACAGCTATCACGGTGCCTTCAATTAACATGATACGTCCCATCGGAACCTAGGTATGTGTTACCCAAGAGTCTGTACCCGTGCCGCGGTGTATATTTCGAGCAACGTTTCGCCTGGACGACTGCGTATCCGGACATGGAAATCAAACTAATGTAACAAGAAACTCGATTCATACAGCCAGGCAACATGTTTCCAGTGAACCACGGTGTAGTCTCGATTATCCTTGCCCAATGCAAAAGTAATCAATAATGTCACTGTGTCGATATACACTCATACAAATAAAGGATAATGCTGATACATGATGAAAAACGCTCTCGTGGGTAGTTTGCGGGTTTAAATCATCTCGAGGTATGACCATGCGGTGCATTTGACCTGCGGTCGTCGCACGGTGGCGCTGGCAGCAGTCCATATACGCAGATGTGTGTTGGTGCATGTCGGAGTACGGTGCAGCGAGTAAGTCTGCAGACGTTTTGAGACGTGCTAATGGTGACTGTATATTGAAAATGGCTCAAAGAACACATATTGATGACATTATGAGGGGTAGAAGACTAGGGCGCCTAGAGGTTGGTCAAACACAGCAGGTCGTAGCACGGGCCCACCGTGTGCCACAAAGTGTGATCTCAAGATTATGTCAACGATTCCAGCAGACGGGAAACGTGTCCAGGCGCTACAGTACGGAACGTCCACAGTGTACAACACCACAAGAAGACCGATATCTCACCATCAGTGCCCGCTGACAGCCACGGAGTATTGCAGGTAGCCTTGCTCGGGACCTTACCGCAGCCACTGGAACAGTTGTCTCCAGACACACAGTCTACAGACGACTGAACAGACGTGGTTTCTTCGCCCGGAGACCTGCAAGGTGCATTCCACTGACCCGTGGTCACAGGAGAGCCCGTAAAGCCTGGTGTCAAGTACACAGTACATGGTCGCTGGAACAGTAGTCCCAGGTTATGTTCACGGACGAGTCTCGGTATAGTCTACACAGTGATTCTCTCCGAGTTTTCATCTGGCGTGAACCAGGAACCAGAAACCAAACCCTTAATGTCCTTGAAAGGGACGTGTATGGAGGTTTGGTTCAAATGGCTCTGAGCACTATGGGACTTAACTTCTAAGGTCATCAGTCCCCTAGAACTTAGAACTACTTAAACCTAACTAACCTAAGGACAGCACACACATCCATGCCCGAGGCAGGATTGGAACCTGCGAACATAGCGGTCGTGCGGTTTCAGATGTAGCGCCTAGAACCGCTCTGCCACTCCCGCCGGCCCTGTATGGAGGTCGTGGTTTGATGGTGTGGGGTGGGATTATGATTGGTGCACGTACACCCCTGCATGTCTGTGACAGAGGAACTGTAACAAGTCAGGTGTATTGGGACTTCATTTTGCACCAGTATGTCCGTTTTCAGGGGTGCAGTGGGTCCCACATTCCTCCTGATGGATGATAACGCACGCCCCCACTGAGCTGCCATCGTGGAGGAGTACCTTGAAGCAGAAGATATCAGGCGAATGGAGTGGCCTGCCTGTTCTCCAGATCTAAACCCCATCGATCACGTCTGGGATGCTCTCGGTCTACGTATCGCTGCACGTCTTCAAACCCCTACGACATTTCAGGAGCTCCGACAGGCACTGATGCAAGAAAGGGAGTCTATACTCCAGCAGCTGCTCGACCACCTGATCCAGAGTATGCCAACCCCTTGTGCGGCCTGTGAACGTGTGCATGGTGATCATATCCCATACTGATTTGGGATACACGTGCAGGTAACAGTGGCGTTTTGTAGCAAATGTGTTTCGGGACGGTTTTCTCAACCTATCACCAATACAGTGGACTTACAGATCTGTGTCGTGTGTCTTCCCTATGTGCCTATGCTATTAGCGCTAGTTTTGTGTAGTTCCACGTTGTCTCGCACCACAGTCTGCAATTATCCTTAATTTATGAGCATGAGTGTATGTATACGTATAGTCGTCTGCTGCGGAGCCTCATGTTTAACAACGTGTGCTGAATGATGTATCCAAAACACCTGTACCTACACCAGCACCGTACTCTATCGTTAGATCCGTCACGGATCTCCGCCTGTCCTGCTTTACAGCGGGCAATCCTCCGGCCTCCATATTCCTTCATGAGACGTGGACGCCGTCATCCTCTCGTCGTTTCATCGTCCTTCAACCACATTGCGTTACATAGATGCTCACGACAGTAGCACGTGAACAATCGACCAGTTTTACATTTTTCGAGAACCTGGTTCCCAAGCGCCGATTAGATAACAACGTGCCCTATTCCAAAGTCGCTCGTATCGCTGGATTTCTTCATTTGCGAGCCATATCGTTGTGTTCGGTTTACGTGACACATATAATTATTCTTAGCGGAGAAAGTAGAACTTCCCTTCTTTCTTGGCAAGCAGCACAACGAATTGCAGAAGGTAGCATGAAAACCTGAACGTAAACTACTTAGCAGTAACAATATACCGGAAGATACACGCCACACGTTTAATTCTTTTCGGTAGGTGTTCTTAAAACAAGGCGTAATTAACTACGGGAACCGACTGCGGTGTTAGCGTAAATTCCACTATTGTTTGGAATGG
This sequence comes from Schistocerca cancellata, assembly GCF_023864275.1. NCBI lineage: Eukaryota > Metazoa > Arthropoda > Insecta > Orthoptera > Acrididae > Schistocerca > Schistocerca cancellata. The sequence goes on from NC_064633.1 coordinate 159,416,022, forward strand.
GCTTTAGAATGGGCGTTCAAACTTCTGTCTGCATTAAGTAAAACACGGATGAGCCAAAACATTATGACCACTTCCCGCCGCGAGAGTGATATATTCTACTTCACTATTGTCAACGCTAGGGTAACTTTTCGAATCCGTTTCTGTAGAAATCATGTGGTTTTTGAGGCGAAGCACTCATCGAGCCAAATTTTGGGCGCATTTCCATCTGAAAACGAAGTCCCTTGAAAATTATTCGATGGAGAGCGGAAAAGGTCTGAGGACGCAAAGTAAGGTGAATAATATGGGTGCGGAATGCCTTCCATCCCAACACCTGTATAGTGTTCTTGTCAGTGTGAAACCTTCCCTTCTACAATAGCCTATGAAACCCTCCATTAGGATTTCTATTTCTTGCTTAATAATAACAAATGAAATCTTCCTTTTGAAATTAATTCTCTTTCTCAATAACAATAAGTGCAATCTTCGCATACAAATTTAAATGCTGCTTATTAAAAGTGATTTGCTGATTATTTCGACGACACATAGAATGTGTCGTCGTCGTGGCCCTCAGTCATTATCTGCAATAACCCAAAACTGTTCCTTACCTTTTTTACTGTTACTGGATCGCCATCTGACTGCTACATCGAACTGCGTCATGAATATACTTACTCTGTTTTACTATACTCTATTAGCTGCTGGTAGGCTGTCATAATAAGTGGCTGTATTTATTACCAAAGCTGACGTTATTCTTTAATAGCAAAGCTGACGTTATTCTTTAATTAATTTGACTGAAGTTACGTAATTCATAGTTAAGCTTTTACTTGACAACAATAGCATTTTGCAAAGTTTTATGTTGATGGTTTTTGAAATGGATTATAATCAATAATGCAATATTGCTGGCAAAAATTAATTATATTCTGAAAACGATTCTTCAAATATTTGATGTGGGTAATGAAATGATTTTACAAACGTTCAAATGGAACTTACTTTTTACAATAATCTTACAACTAGCATTGCGGAAACATACCTTCAGTAGTCTTGAGCTTCTCAAAAATATTATTCAATAATATTGGTTCCTCTTATGATAATAGTAATGTTGGAACACGTGAGGCAATACTGACCCTACGATTTATCTTAGAAGAAAGATTAAGGAAAGGCAAACCTACGTTTCTAGCATTTGTAGACTTAGAGAAAGCTTTTGACAATGTTGACAGGAATACTCTCTTTCAAATTCTCAAGGTGGCAGGCGCAAAATACAGAGAGCGAAAGGCTATTTACAATTTGTACAGAAACCAGATGGCAGTTGTAAGAGTCGAGGGGCATGAAAGGGAAGCAGTGGTTGGGAAAGGAGTAAGACAGGGTTGTAGCCTCTCCCCGATGTTATTGAATCTGTATATTGAGCAAGCAGTAAAGGAAACAAAAGAAAAGTTCGGAGTAGGTATTAAAATCCATGGAGAAGAAATAAAAACTTTGAGGTTCGCAGATGACATTGTAATTCTGTCAGAGACAGCAAAGGACTTGGAAGAGCAGTTGAACGGAATGGACAGTGTCTTGAAAGGAGGATATAAGATGAACATCAACAAAAGCAAAACGAGGATAAAGGAATGTAGTCGAGTTAAGTCGGGTGATCCTGAGGGAATTAGGTTAGGAAATGAGACACTTAAAGTAGTAAAGGAGTTTTGCTATTTGGGGAGCAAAATAACTGACGATGGTCGAAGTAGAGAGGATATAAAATGTAGACTGGCAATGGCAAGGAAAGCGTTTCTGAAGAAGAGAAATTTGTTAACATCAAGTATAGATTTAAGTGTCAGGAAGTCGTTTCTGAAAGTATTTGTATGGAGTGTAGCCATGTATGGAAGCGAAACGTGGACGATAAATAGTTTATACAAGAAGAGAATAGGAGCTTTCGAAATGTGGTGCTACAGAAGAATGCTGAAGATTAGATGGGTAGATCATATAACTAATGAGGAGGTATTGAATAGAATTGGGGAGAAGAGGAGTTTGTGGGATCGGTTGGTAGGACATGTTCTGAGGCATCAAGGGATCACCAATTTAGTACTGGAGGGCAGCGTGGAGGATAAAAATCGTAGAGGAAGACCAAGAGATGAATACACTAAGCAGATTCAGAAGGATGTAGGTTGCAGGCACACTGCTCCTCTCAACCTCTCGCTTCAGACCTGCTACCGACTCGCTTCACATCCCGCTTACTACTGACTTCCTACGAACGCTAAAGTGCGGTCTCTCCCCCCAGCAGCGCTTTCTGGTGCAGACAATCCCTGCTACCATTACAAAATGTATCAATGCCCGGTCTTTCCCGCTCTTTTCTTAAAATGTATCCATACGCGGTCTCTCCCACCCTTTTGGGGACTGCGTCTCGAAGTCTGAGTTGTTGACAATAAACGTCAGCAGTGATGGTTACACCTCGTGGAAGCAATTCGTGGTACATCACATCTTCGCTGTTCCACCAGATGCGTAACATCGCCTTTTGTGGACGCGCGTAGGTCTTTCTGCGGGAGTTGCTACTTGGTTTGGACTCAACTGTTCCTTTATTTTCCTTGTGGTAGCATAAAGACAACATTTCTCATCACCAGTAAATATACAGGATATGAATGGTCCGTATCGTTCAAGAGCCAAGTGCTGATGAAGAAGCAGAAACGCACTTACGGTTACCCACTGATTTTTGGGATTTTGGCTCAGAGCGTACTGTACCAATACACCCGATTTTTTAACCTTCCCCATTGCATGCGAACGTCGCACGATAGTGAAATGATCACACTTCGTCACATTTACTGGTTTTCGAGTACAATGACGTGGATTATTGTGAGTTTAAACGATCTTCATCAAACCCCAATGTCTCCGTGAACATGGAGAGTCACTAATGTCAATACGATCCTTCTTAAAACGAAATAACCATGTTTTTTTCCGTTCTGCGTACAATAACATTATCTCCATACACGGCCAAAATGTTTCAGGTTGCCTACGTTGCTGTCACCCCTCTATTGAACTCAGACAGAAGAATATGTGGGAAATGTTCCGATTTCTCAACTTGACACTTCACTTTCTAGCGCCCACTGCTCCACTCACTATCTCCCAAAAAGAAAATGACAGTATGTAAACTCAAATAGCAACAGTGGACTAGAAACGAAAACAAGTGACAGTCGATCAATAAACCCAAAGCAACAGGAATACCAACATGTGAAACAGAAACGCTACGAACTTATGCACCAACCTAATACTTGCCTCGCCGCGTGATGTCGCCGCAGCGACACCACGTGACATCCAGTCTCGCGATGGGGTGTGATCATAATGTTTTCGGTCATCCGTGTATTTCTTAATTCAGACGGAAGTGGGAATGTACATTCGAAAGTCCATTCTAAACAATAGTGTAATTTACGCTGACGGTGAATTAGATTCCAGTAGTTAATTCTGCCTTGCTCTAAGAACACCTACCGAAAAGAATTAGACCAGCGACGTGTATCTTCCGGTATATTGTAACTGCTAGGTAATTTACGTCCCGGTTTTCATGCTGCCTACTGCAATGCGTTGTGCTGCTTGCCAAGAAAGACGGGAATTGTCTACTTTCTCCGCTGAGAATAATTATATGTGTGACGTAAAGCGAACACGCGGCTCTGCGAGTAGTGAATCTGCTGCACGGCTGACTCCCCGCTGCTCCATAGAAACTTCCTTCTGCCGTCAAGAGATGGCCGCTTGTCGCACTAGTTTGTACGGCGTGTCTATATTCAAGCACGAAATTTGCTTTGTGGCTAAATATGTTGTCCATTATGCGGCTAAAAGTCTCCAGACATCCAAAGCTGTTCGTTCCAAATACGCGACGTTTGTGACGTAGGACCTGTTTCTGTTACTACAGGGTTTTCAAAAAGTAATGTAACGTTATGTGAATATATTTTTTAAAAATTGATGGAAGTTACTTCATTTAAGCGATTCACAGAACTGAATACTACGCTACATGTTCCTAAATAAATGTTGTAACAATATATTTTCAGGAGATGTTTCTCCACAAAAATATTTGAAAAGTGTCTTGGTTCAAATGGTTCTGAGCACTTGGAACTTAACATTTGAGGTCATCAGTCCCCTAGAACTTAGAACTACTTAAACCTAACCAACCTAAGGACATCACACACATCCATGCCCGAGGCAGGATGCGAACCCGCGACCGTAGCAGTCGCGCGGTTCCAGACTGAAGCGCCTAGAAAAGTGTCTTATTACCGTCTTGAGCTGCCGGTAAGATTCTTTGTTTACACAACCAGGTCCTATCGACTGGCTATCATTAACTTAATAAAAAGTTCAAAATGGTTCAAATGGCTCTGAGCACTATGGAACTTAACATCTGAGGTCATCAGTCCCCTAGAACTGAGAACTACTTAAACGAAACTAACCTAAGGGTATCACACACAACCATGCCCGAGGCAGTATTCGAACCTGCGACCGTAGCGGTCGCGCGGTTCCAGACTGAAGCGCCTAGAACCGCTTGGCCACACCGGCCGGCAATAAAAAGTAATCACAGCTTATGTTATACACAGTATAAAGTCATTATCGTCAAATGGAAAATCCATCAATCATGCGATCATATGGTAATATAAATTACATCCTCAATCTATAAAAACTGTGCTAGGTAGTGTACTCATTCATATTATAACTGCAATCGGCGTTAATGTCCGCACAAAAACTGTGATAGGTAGCGTACTCATTCATGATACAACTGTAACGCCAATTGCAGTTATAATATGAATGAGTACACCACCTAGCACAGTGTTTATACACGGTCCTTGTCACAGTAATGTGACCATCGTCTGTTAGAAGGAAGGTCAGCGTTGGCCGTAATATTCATGGTTTATTGATAGCAAAATCGATTTTCAATCACATAGTAATCATCAGTGCTGTGGTGTACAATAGGCACTAGTATAAACTTATTATCAGTAACCAAAGCTAAGAAACGATCACAATAACTCAATAACTCAATTTTGCTATCAATAAACCAATTATACGACCAACGCTGAATTTCCTTCTAATTTCACGTATATGGTCGTCGTGCACACAGCACTCCATGGAGTCGCCAATCAGTAACCATCGTCTATGTTCCACGTCAACATACAATAATCACTTACAGACAGCTAGTGGCGGCACTAGTTGTGAAGGGTATATAAAGCGCGTAGGGGGGACGCGAAAAAAGTGCAATCGTGTCATAATGCGGAAACAGAGAGATTTGTATGACGTCCAAAGGTGCATGATCATAGGACAACGGTGGAAGCATTTCTGAAACGGCAAAAATTGTAGAGTTTTCGCGCGCCGCTGTGCTTAAAGTGAACCGTGCTTAGCGAAATGGCTCTATCCAAAATCAGCGCAGAATAGACTGGTTGCACCACGGAGCATAGATGACACGGGTGAACGGTGTTCGCGGAGACGTATACGGACGAACTGACGTGCAAAGACGAATAGACGTGCAACTGTTGAGCAACTGACCTTCCAGATCGACCAAGGGGCTACCATCAATGTCTCATCAACGACCGTTCAGCAAGCATCGCTGCATATAGATCTCGGTAAAGGGCGCCTGATTCGCGCACCCATGCTGACAGCTGTTCATCGACGATGAAAAATGGATTTTGCCCGCCAATACAGAAACTGGACGTCCACTGAATGGCGACAGCTGACCTTTCCAGTGAATCAGGTTCTGTGCTCCACCGGACAGATGACCGTCAGCGTGTACCCCATAAAAAGTCTGAAAGCAAACACTTTGCAACAGTCGTCGAAATTGTCCAGGCCGCAGGAGGAGCATTTTTGTCCGGGGAATGTTTTCGTGGCATTCCCTGGGTGATTTCGTCATTCTAGAAGGCACAGTGGGTCAACACTATTATGTATCTATCCTTGGTGACCAAGTCTACGCCATACATGCTTTTTTTTCCTCGACACGATGACATGTACCAGCAAGACAATGCAACGTCTCACACAGTTCGCAATGTAATGCATGATTCGAAGAGCACCAGAATGAGTTTACCGTTCTCCCCAAGTCATCAGCCGGCCGCTGTGGCCGAGCGGTTCTAGGCACTTCAGCCCGGAACCGCGCTGCTGCTACGGTCGCAGGTTCGAATCCTGCCTCGGGCAAGGATGTCTGTGATGTCACGTTAGTTAGGTTTAAGTAGTTTTAAGTCTAGGGGACTGATCACCTCAGATGTTAAGTCCCATAGTGCTTAGAGTCAGTTGAACCATTTAAACCCAGGCCATCAAACTCCCAGTATTTAATCTCAGTCGAGAGTATGTGGGACCATCTCGCTCGGGCTGCCAGAAATACCTAATTCACCTGGCCAAGCCATTGAGGATGGCATGGCTCCACATCCCTGCTGGTACCTTCCAGAACCTCATTGACTGTCTTCCTGCATATCTTGCAGTAATCCCGCTGCAAACGGTGGTTATTCAGAGATTTGACAGGTGGTCACATTAATGTATCAGAACAATGAGACTGACGATATCATTTATATCACCATATGACATCAGTGTATAGTTTATGGTGTTATCATTTGACGGTAACTGTTTTGTATTTTGCCAAACATGAAGCTGTGCGTATTTTTATGAATGTAATAATGGTCAATCAACCGAAACTGGATGCGTAAATAAATAATTTCGCCAGCAGCCCAGTGCGGTAATATGATATTTTTCAAATGTTGCCGGCCGCGGTGGTCTAGCGGTTCTAGGCGCTCAGTCCGGAACCGCGCGACTGCTACGGTCGCAGGTTCGAATCCTGCCTCGGGCATGGATGTGTGTGATGTCCTTAGGTTAGTTAGGTTGAAGTAGTTCTAAGTTCTAGGGGACTGATGACCACAGATGTTAAGTCCCATAGTGCTCAGAGCCATTTGAACCATATTTCAAATGTTGTAACATTTGTTGGGAAATCTCAGAAACATACTGCTCAATATATTTTTGCAATTTGGAAAGAGTCTCAGTGTTAGCTCTGTAAGCAGCATCCTTATGGCATCCCCACAATAAAAAGCTAGGCCTGGATAAATCAGGAGGCTGAGATAGGCACAGCTCTAAGGAAATCACTTTTTATGAAAACACCGCTCGAAGGAAGTCATAGCTCTGTTAACTGCGTGAGGTGCAGCTTTTTCCTGCTTGAACCACGTATACGTCAGCTAGTCTTCAGGCGTAGTGTTCAAAAATGGTTTCACCATCTGCCTGAGGCGCTAAATGATCTCTGTGCCGTGAAAGAAAGCGACGATACCAAGTGCTTGAAGAGAGGATCCGTGCCATTGATGTGGATTTTCTGTAGTCCAATAACATGAATTCTGTGCATTCATATATTTCGCGTCGGACCAAACCCTGTCTTCGAATACCTCACCCTCCCGTGTTACAGGTGGTCCGAACTTCTAAGACGAAGCTACACATTTTCATTGTCATCAGGCAACAACTCATGAACAACACGAATTCTGTACAGATGCATCTTTAAACATTTTCACAACGCCGTGCGGACAGAGAGAGAGCACACTGGCTAGAGAAGGGCCGCACAGTCTTCGTGGGTCTCAAAAGTACACAGTCTAATCAAAAATGCCCAAATACCAATTAGTCGACATTAATATAGAGTGTGTCATCATTAGTCATTATGATGGCTTGGATTCTGCTAGAGATATATTGAGTGAGGTTTCGGAATGTCTCTGGAGGAATGGTATCCATTTTTTCTCAACAGCCAAAACCACAGAAGACAGTGCTGTTGGACCCTCGGCTCTCGAACAAAGTCGACGTTGTAACTCATCCCAAAGGTGGGTTCAAGTCGGAACTCAGGGTGGGCTAGTCCATTTCAGGAAAGTATAACTGTTTTTAAAAAAGTATGATGTTGAGTCATAAACTGAACTGAACTGTCACTAGTCCAATTCAGGAAAGTATAACTGTTAAAAAAATTGATGTTGAGTCCTAAACTGACGGATTTTTTCTTGTTCTTAATTGATTTTAGATTCTTAACTTTGTGTTTGTCTGTACTGTGATCCTTAACAAAGCAAGTGGTGTAATTATGAAAATGCTGTTTGATAAAATAAGTCGCCAAATTATGCTGAAACTGTATAGCAACTTTTAGAAAACGTAAAACTGTGTCCTAAACGAGCTGTCCTGTGAAATTCAATAATGTGTAGTGCAATGAACAGTTTTAAAAAACTAGCAGAAGAAACGTTCTACATAATTACAAAACGAATTTTGAACGAATAACTGTCCAAATTGGTTATGTGAAAATGTCATGTAAACTTATGTATGCAATCTAATTTTAAAAAATCACAAACACTAAACGACACACACGCGAATGTAACACTGCTGTATAAGAATGAGAATGTCTGCACAAGAAATAAAATCTGCACTGATCTTTACCGAAACTGAACCTGAAAATAATTTTATGAATCATTTTATTGTCCTGACTATGATGTAAAATTGGCCCTACAAAATTTTCTTGGCCTACCTGTGGCAACGGAAACTTGTTAATGCTCGAAAGTGATGAAATTTTTTTTAAAAAATAAAAAAGAAATGCATCGCAACAGCAAACCAGCGAAAGAAAAACATTGCCAAGTGCAGTGCCAGGACGTGCGGCTATGCCAAGCACATTAAGTTTTACTTCTGGCCACTATGTTCTGCGAAGTGCAATGCGGTAACACACAATTACAAAACAAAATTTTCGTAGATGGTGGAAGTTACTGCGTTTACTGAACGTTATAGAAAAGACTAGCATTCAGAAACTATATTGCAAAACTCATTCCGTAACAATTACAATCACACAAAAAATACCTCTTATGCAAAAAATATGACTCTGCTATGAAATTAGTTTATAGGGTGGTAAAGGAGTGATGCATCTCTGACACTGAGTAGAAGCCATGTGAACAGATAATTTGGCTTGATTTCATCTCTATAGTCAAACAAACTAAGCCGAATCAATAAAGAAATATCACTGAAAATTTGTCTTTCACAAACTCGCCACAAATTACGTGCGAGCAAGCAATGCAGCGACAACATTACATGAAAAGTTTTACACTTCTCAAATGAATCTTTACAAAATTATATTTCAACAATTCAACAGCTTCTGCATTTGTATCCCTGTACTTTGCTAGCTATTTTCATACGGCACAGCAGTGTAAACAACACCCGACCGCCTCACATATTTCTCACTGAATGCTATTGCCAACGACAATGCAACTAACAACCAAAGATTACATTGCTTCTGCTCACAACTTCTGTGGCGTAACATATCAACTACAGTCAGTCAGGGCAACTTTTAGCAGTATGGGTATCGTTTGTACCACTTATCACTTTTGTTTCAAATGGCTGCTGCTCCACATACATTATTTTGTACTAAAAATAACAATTTTATTACCTCTGTGTTTTGTAAATAGTACTTCAGTTGTCTTGTCGGCCTCCTAGAAGCTCTTAGGCTTGTGATTGTCATTTAACTGCATTGATTGTGAAGAGAGCTTTTAGTGACAATGACTTAAGTTGAACAATGCCAGGTCGATACGAATATCTTGATATTTCAATGTAAACCTACAGTACTGAATTAACACTGTTTGTTTTTACTTCTTGTTAAAACCTGAATTTCTTCTGTCACGATCTAAATTTACCCAGACCTTAAGACATAGGAAAAATTATTAGTTTTTTATAACTGTTTGAATTTATCCTGAATAACAATGTAACTTTGTACCAGCATTAAAACTGAAATTTTTCTCTAGTAGTATAGATTATCAGTTTTACAAACATCCAGTAACTCTAGATGTAAAGTGGTGGAATGTCTGTTGCAACGTGTGATTTATTTTGTGTCCTCTATTTTCAAAAAGTAAAGTGGTACAAAGTTACCCCGATTAACTATATAGAAGACGTTTGTTGAAAAATATCCGGTGCCGAGATATGAAGTATGACACGTCGAATTAAAAGAGAGCTCCATTGTAACACTATTATCGATATTACTTATAATGGTTCTTATCTAACTTCTTTGTCTGTTTTTACTTAATGTGACTTCTGTACATCTATGCTCTTTGATGTAACATCCATGTAAATGTTTCATTCATTGTTTATGATAATTTATGTAATTTTAATTGATGTATATAAGTAATTTAAAAAAATAACGTGCTGTAAAGGAATTTAAAAGTTAAAACTTTAAATCTAACACCGGTCCATGCAAGGGGAAAGTAGGTTTACAATCTTGTAAAACTTGGAGGGAAGTGCCTCCGCAACGGAATTAGATAAGTGGGAAAATTAAAGGTGCATCTGGCGGTCGAACTGCAAAGCTCCTTTGTGACACGAGCCAGTTGGTGGCTAGCAGGCGTTGGGTGCGCGCCTTGTGAACTTAATGAGGCGAAAAGAACTGCAAGATTATATAATATAGCCTCGCATGTAAAAGTAATTCGGCACATTATTCATGGCGTACTTTGGTTTGCTCTGTACTGTGAAAACCTGACGCTAAAGTTATCTGTCTGTATAATTGCATGAATGAGTTACTTGGGTTCGTTTTCAATAACAATTTTGTGTTCTGTAAACTTTGTGTTGAGCCACCGTATTTTATCCTTTGTCATTTAACCAGACAGGGTCCTATCCCAAGTGCTATGATGAATCCGAGTATCCTACTTCACTGGTCTAAAAAGCAATTATCTTCCTTAACAAAAGTTAATAATCTTTGTGGATTTGCAAAGGACGTAATTATTTAGTGAGCATACGTTCTGAAACACTCCACGTAGTTTTTGTAAATGGACGAGTAATTTTATAAAAGTTCAGTTACAAAGAGTAGATTTAAAGTATTTGGTTCAAAGGTTTTTCTTATTGAAATAATAGTGTTTATAATTTCATGTGCGTGTAATTAGCAGTGTTTCCCATAGTGTGTTGTGACTATAAAGTGTTCAGTCTAGATCTGAGCCTACAGATAGTTTAGTTTTTGGGTCCGCATGCTAATAGTTGATCCAGATTTAAATGTCATATTACAATAACAGCCTCAAGAATAAGCAACTGGCTACAAATATTGGAACTATACTAGATCCAGGTATCACATGTTCTACTTGATGACTATGCTGCTGCTGCTGCCGCTGATGATGATATTTGGCTTGTGGGGTGACCGTACAAATTGCCAATCTTTACACTGCCCTGTCTCGCCACTCTACCGAATGATGATGAAATGATGAGGCGGCAACCGAACCCGGGACCACATGATGCAGACGCAGCAACGCTAGCCACAGGACCGCGACCTGCGGACTTGTGTTCCAGTTGAGCTAAATAATATAAGGAAGTGAATGTTCCTTGAAAATGTAAATAACAATCGGTACAAAAGATACAATTACTTCATAACTATTTGAGTAGTAGTAATTTCCTATAGTTAAAGTTACAAAAGAACCTCTTGTCCAAGTCGGTAGTGCTCCACCATTAATAATCATGTACCTGTAAGTCTCATTATTTTCCTACTGTAACGTCCAGATAGAAAGTGTTATTGAGAGCCAATTGATGCCTAAACGTCTTAATACTCCTCCTGTGTAGTTCGAGACAAATCACTGGTTCTTTATTTGCTACCCAGTGCTACTGTCTTGGATCTTAACCGCAAAACAGTACTTCAGTATCAGGTAAAGTGAATCCCAATAGTTAACCTTCTTTATGAACCATGCTAATACTGGGTACGACTTTGCCTAACTAGGCTGGTGACGGACTTCTTTTATGTAATTACAAAATGGTTCAAATGGCTCTGAGCACTATGGGACTTAACTTCTGAGGTCATCAGTCCCCTAGAACTTAGAACTACTTAAACCTAACTAACCTAAGGACATCACACACATCCATGCCCGAGGCAGGATTCGAACCTGCGACCGTAGCGGTCACGCGGTTCCAGACTGTGGCGCCTAGAACCGCTCGGCCACTCCGGCCGGCTATCTAATTACAGTTTATTTGATTACTAATAGATTCCCGTTTGTCTTGCTACCGCTTCCTTTCAGTAGAAATCTTTAGAGAGACAAAATTAGTCCGATATCTTTCCATTAAGCACGTTCAAGGTCAAAGAAGTATCCTTTCACAGGAAACATTATCGGCATATAACTATACTCCTAGTAACCGGCAGAGTTATAACATCACTTTCATTGAATACCAAAAGACCATGCTCATAAATTAAGGATAATTGCAGAATGTGGTGCCACAAAACGTGGCACTACACAAAACTGGCGCTAATTGCATAGGCACATAGGCACATAGGCACATAGGGAAGACACACGACACAGACTGTAAGTCCACGGTATTGGTGATATGTTGTGAAAACCGTCCCGAAACACATGTGCTACAAAACGCCACTGTTGCCTGCACATGTACCCCGACATCAGTATGGGATATGATCACCATGCACACGTACACAGGCCGCACAACGGGTTGGCATACTTTGGATCAGATGTTCGAGCAGCTGCTGGGGTATAGCCTCCCATTCTTGCACCAGTGCCTGTCGGAACTCCCGAAGCTGGAATATTTGCCATAATCTCACGATCACACTTTGTGACACACGAGGGCCCGTGCTACGACCTGCTGTGTTTGACCAGCCTGCAGTCACCCTAGTATTCTGTCCCTAATAACGTCATCAATATGTGTTCTTTGAGACATTTTCATCACACAGTCACCATTCGTTCGTCTGAAAACACACTTACTCGTTGCACCGTACTCTGACATGCACCAACACACGTCTGCGTATGCGGATTGCTGCCAGCGCCACTGTGCGACGACCGCAGGTCAAATGCACCGCATGATCATACCCCGAGGTGATTTAAACCCGCAAACCGCTCACCACAGCGTTTTTTCATCACGTATCAGCATCATCCTTAATTTATGAGCATGAGTGTAGAAAGCTTACAGTTGCGTCACAGATGCTGCTTTATGATAGGATGCGTTTTCAAGCTGATACAAACAGCCATCGTCTTCGAAGTGTTCCTCGACTGTACGCAGTACACAACGGTGTAAAATGTCTTCATATCACTCCGCACTTACGTCTTTCTTAACGCAATGTGAGGGCTGCGCCCTAGCCACGAAAAGAAGCCCATATCGTAACACCAACTCCGAACCTCGTTGTTGGGACTATACATGATGACAGGTAACGTTCTCCAGGTATTCGCAAACCCAAACCATTCAATCGGTTTGCCACAGGATATAATGTCATTCATCACTCCACATGACTTGTTTCCAGGTATCCACTGTCCTGTGTCGTCACTTTTCACCTGACCCCATCGTCATTTAGGAGTGACTACAAACATACGAGGGGCGTTTGAAAAGTCCGTGCAAAGTCCGAGAGATGGCACCTCCGGCGCCTATCGAGGTCACGTTTAGTTAGTAGCATCTTTGGAAAGAACGCACACCACGTTTTAGCCATATTGGTCTATTTCTTTGTGTTTGGTATTCGTGTGAATCAAGGAACTCGAGTGATTGTATAAAAATCGACGAAGAAGAGTTTCGTGTGGTGATTAAACATTACTGTATGCAAGGCAAACCACCTCAGGAGCCTAAAGAGAAGCTTGATAAGCATTACAGTGACTCTGCACCTTCTATTAGAACAGGTTATAAGTGGTTTCAAAATTTTCGGAGCGGCCATATGGGCACAAGCTCTGCTGAACGCTCTGGGCGCCCTGTGGACGTTAAGACTCCAGAAATCATTGATAAAATTGTTGATATTTGTATCTACTCTTCCTCCGTTGCTACGTCACTCACGCTTTATCACATACCTAATAAAATTCCGTTTTTTTGCAACTGAATGTTTTATTTGTTTCTGAAGAAACATTTTCCGTCTATTCATGCTAGACGTCATCAGTGGTCTATCACATTAAGAAAATTATTTAATTATACATATTTTGGTAGGAGATCTATGTTGATTCATGGTAAATCATTTAAATTATTTAACTATTTACAAATATATGGTTGCGATTTATCACTTTTAATTTCTGTCGTCTTCATGTATCCTTGTGTTCTTCTGTAGTAATAGGTGCACACGGTACAGCTTTCCAATTGATAAGTCGTGCTGATACATTGACTACACATATGCTATCCAGCTGCACACTGCTTTTCTCACTTGCTATATGACCGCCTAAGGGATCATAGGAGCTGTAGAATATAGTGGATAACCCCTATAGGCGCGAACTATAGGTGATTAGTTGGAGCTGTATTAAACATGTTAAAAGGTGCCCTTAGGGAGAGGAGCACTAAAGGATATGTCTGTGTTTCCAAACGGTCTATTACGTATGTCACTCTATGTATGACATATCTATATATAGCTATTTGTTTCGCAAAGCTCCTTTGGAAAATGTATAGTTCTGGTCATTTGCTTAAGTTTTTGTTTGTCGCATTGATTATCTTTTCTTCAGTTGTTTTCTCCTTCCTTATTTTTCTGCACCACTCAGTTTCCTTCTTGGGGGTAATGATACTAACCCTCGATCTATTTCGGGCATCCATTCCCTACCATTTTCTCCAAAGGACGAAATAGATCATGCTCTCATGGATTGAGTTATTTAGAATGTCTTTCATTTATTTCACTAAATAGTAGCTACGCTTTTTACTTCAGTATATTCTACATAGACGTCGCGGTCCTCCCATGCGTCTTTCATTGACGCGACATTGTTCTTTGCATGTCTTAAATGTAAACAAACCACACTATCTGAACTGGCTCCGTTTAATTTCCCATTTATTAGCGAATACTTCTCCATTTTACCTTCTGTCTTTTAAGTGCGCATATTTCTATGAACTGAGCGAATATAGGAATACTACGGTGTAAAAATATCAACTCTGTAATTTGTGTGTGGGCGAGAACTGACCGACAATTGGTCAGCCAAGAAGTCGGGATACAGACTGATAACTGAATCTGCCAACATATTTTTGTGACATCTGTTTCCGTAGCAAATACTAAATGTTCGTTTAAGGCATCTTTCCAGCCTTCCATAACACAAATGGTATCATAGTGGTTTCAACTTCTTATTAAGATGTAATCAGATACCATGTTTAAGAAGAAAGAAAAAGGGAAATAGTAAAATACTAAGAAACTAAATCACATACTGAAACCAGTTTCTGCGTACAGCTAACACCCAACTGAATACGTTACTTACAAGGAATCCCATTGAGTGCGAGGTCGCAAAAGGCCAATGATGTTTACGGCATTTGACGCCCCACGTATTGTCTACCGTGCTACCACAATGTTGGCTACCAGTGGCAACAGGGAACGGGACTGAAGGTATCCAATAGTGAGCACAGCATAAAGTTAAGGAGCGTAGTTTAACTGCTTAGTTGACGAGTAACTCACAACAGTGCTACAGTGCTAGTAGTGTTGATAAAAACCAGAGCAATATAACGATAACGATAGAGAAAGCAAAGCCTGTATTATATCTACAACAACAACTGCCGAAGTTGACGTTTCAACAGAAAGGAACTCAAGGAATTTCGCAGTGGGAAGGAAGTTGCAGATGAAATATTAGCGTTTCTGCAAGATGAGTCAGTTGATTGTGTGATGTCGTATACGCTCTATTGTGATGACAATGTGCTTGAGGAATACAATGATGACGATACGTGCTTAACAAGTGAAAGTGATATTCAGACAGGTGTCGAGCCATCGTTGTTGGACAGGGAGCCATATATCCTGTCTCCAGTGAAACGTAGTAAAGGACAATCGTTGTCTAAGGAGCGGGTACTAAACATAATTACGTACATGGAAGCTTATTTGCAGTAAACAATTATGAAAAAAAATTTCAAATAAGTCCTCTGTTAACATAATAAGCATCATACTAAATGTTTATCAAATACTTTCATGCATAACAGCAAATTTTTAAGCTTCTGCAATTCTCACACAGGAATCATAGAATTTCTTTTGTATTTGGTTAATACTCAAGTGACGAATTTTATTATTAAAGTGTTCATATCCATTCTGTTCCTCAATAATTTAACAAAGTTCTATTATACTGCCATATCTTTGCTGTCTTTGTCCGTGAAGAATAGTAAGGTTAGGTCGAGATGATTTAACATCTCATCTTTAGCTACTTAGCCTTTAAACTATCGAAAGCCAAATTATATTTTTCTATGCAGCAGACTTGATAACCTCTTTAAGGAATTGCACGAACTGAATCACAGTAAATGGTTGATTAGACATAAATTAACGATAGAACTTGCATAAGCCAGAAAAATAGTTTAACTGCTTCTTAATTTGAGGGAGAGGGCTCTTAAGATTATTTCATTGTTGCTAGTATCTTCCTTGACTGCATTCACTAATACTGTAGGCCCCAAAGTTTAGATTTTATAATTTTGTTCATTTGAGTTCTGTTTGTCTTGTAAACGCTAACTTCAATATACTGCTCCATCTTTCCAATTTCACGAACAGTGCCTTCAGCAGTTCACAGTATTCATAGTCCTATAGCATTCAGCACATCGTCTACATACACTGTTAATTGGGAGCTTAATTGCTTCACAAGTGCTCATTATTAATATTTCATAAATTCTACTACCAAAGGGAACTAATTTGAGGCGAGATTCTCATTCAAATGAGCAAAAATTTGCAAAGTTGAATTTTTTTTAAGACAGTGAAAAGACTTACAAAGGATCTATTTTTGGATTATGATTGATGATTCTTTGAAGTTTAATTTAGATTTTGAGCACAGACAAAACATAATGGCGTTCGTAATTATGCTTTGATCAAGGGCCAGCGAGTTTGAAGTACGCAGACTGCGTGTAGCGTAGCTTCTCAGGAGTTAAAGGTAGAACCGTTTTTACTTTATGCTGTATATAGTTTCGAAAAATCATTTCTCGAGAAAAACCTATCTAAAGTTCAGGAAAAACTTTTATACGTATTATTAGCTCAGTTGGCATAAGAACTACATGTTAGTGTATATTTTTGATGTCAGTGAACACAAATCTAAAGTTAGATTGTCAAAATTTAAAATGGCTACTCCAATATGGCGAACAAAAATTATGTTTTGGCCAGTTTTGACCAAACTTGATCAAAAATGTGTTTTCGTTACTTACATTTAGCCTGCAACTCTAGGCCCGTACATCAACCCTCCCTCTGATTTGAATTGTTCCTAAAGAGTAATTCCCTCGTTCTTCGTGACGAGAAAAGCCGATCTCATTGAGCTGGATATGCTGCGATCGGCAGCCAGCACACTTCCTTTGTCAGCTTTCTCGGCGAATATGTTTGTAAGCGTAATGCGATATAAATCATTTTCTGAAAGTGCTATCTGAGTCTGAAGTCTCCGGCTGAGAGCGTCCCACTGCAGTCAAGTGACTGTTTCGAACAATGGGATGTAGAAAATTTTGTAGCGCACGGATTAAAAAATCTTTTCGTCCCAACTTTCTAGACACACATACCTTTCAAAAAATGTAATAAAAATAGAATTTCCGACCATTTCGAAAGCAACCTGGCCTTAAGTTGATAGCAATTGCTTCCACACAAAAGGAAGTATTTCTCAAGCAGCTAATGCCCAAATGCCACTTGGGAGTAACATGCGTTAAAGGAGATTTCTCCTGATCCGTATTTTCACATAATTTGTCCTCACTTCAAACTTTATTTCATATTTAATGTGACTGACGTATGATTTTTTCCTTCGTTGTCTTTTGTTAATCTCTGTACCTTGCATTATTTTCTGTAACAACTCAACTTTTGAATGAGTTTGTAGTATTTCACCTATCTCAGATTATTGAAAGTCCTAGTCGTGGATATTTGAGCAGTAGCTTATCACTACCAGGTCTTACATTACGGTCGAAGGCGATTATTCGCGATTGTTATGACTTCATAATTAACAAATGTAGCTTTTATTTTTTGTTATACACCATATTCTTTTTTGCACCCGTTAAATGTTTGAACGACAGCTGTGAATAAACTTTTAAATGGCAATACTTTTTTCTAAAGAACCACATGTCTTAAACAAAGAGCCTGTTATGGTCGCTTCCTTTGCTATTCTACGCAATGTAACAGTCTTCCTTCTATCGGACTCAAACAGTCATTGTGTCAGTCAAAGCTCGGTGCTTTTACATCTCTCATTCTTCCGAGAGCTGAAGGCATATCAAGTGCACAAACAATTTGAAAGGTGTACAAACATATAATCGAGTATTACGTTATAGTTTACTGTTTTGGTCATCGCATCTGATATGGTTTCTTCTGAAATCGTCATTTCTCTCAGTTGTTGTGCAGGGGACCTGTGATTTTCTGACTAAAGGAAACTCGTTTTCGTTCCTTTTCAAAACGCTTTAATGATTTCCTCATTGATTTCAGATACAAAATGCGTGTTTGTGTATGTGTGTGTGTGTGTGTGTGTGTGTGTGTGTGTGTGTGTGTGTGTGTGTTCGTGCCGCATGCGCGCGCAAATGATGTGTAGAAGTTGATAATAACTGATTAACACTATTATATCTTCTACATCTTGCTATGTAAAATACACTATCAACATAAGAAGTGCCACAACTACAGACAAAGACATAGAATATACTCATGGCGGGTGAACGTAACTATGGACAAAAAGTGTATTCTGTCATTGTTAGGGACCATATTTACGGGGATAAACATATGTGATTTATTACCGTTCAGCGTGGAGCTGAGATGTTAGTGTACGCTATATTACAGACGTAAGCGTTAAAGTTGAAGAGAGAACTAGCGGCTAAGATGTTCCGTTCAATGTAACCTGGACCTTATGTCGGCGATTGCTGTGCAAACAAGTTCTCCATGTAAGCGTACACGACCATTACTCTAACACGCAAACATAGGGGTTACACTCGGCTGGTGTGAGACGTTCCCTTGGGGGAGAACGGGGCGGGGGGGGGGGGGGGGGGACAATCGCACAATAACCCTGAAAGAGTGGTTCGTTGTGGAGCGGCGGAGGGGTGAAGTGGACTGCGGTAGTCGTCGTGGGGTTGTGGACAACTGCGGCTACGGCAGGGACGGAGCCTCTCCTTCGTTTCTAGGACTATCACAGAGAGTTTTTTGTTCGGTGAACATACTTGAACCAATGGATTCGGCCATGAAGAGGTGGAGGAATGTCTGAACAGAATCATGACTGTGGACGTGACGTGAGTTCAATATGTGAACTATGAAACTAAGGCTCAGTCCGAACAGCGTATGCACACTCATTCTCCCTATAAGTCCAAAAATTCCAACAGACGATTTCAAACAGCAGAACTATGGTTACAGTTTTTCGAGATCGCAAACGAATTTCGACAACAGATTTCATGAAAGTAACGCTTGAGATTACTGTGACGTCACAAGTTTATTGTGAGATTCTTATTAAGTTCCGAAAGTCAATCCAAATCAAACGGTGCGGGATGATTACCGAAGGAATCACTTTCATTAACGACACTACGTGACCCCGTACTGCTAGTCAAATGGTGGAAAAGCTCAGACATTTTGCACGAGATTTTTCAAGAGATTTTTCAACATCTGATGAGCAGCGTGAGCAACAATCTGCGGCTGTTTGCTGATAACGCCGTGGTCTATAGGAAAGAATTGTCATTGAGTGACTGCAAAAAGATGTGAGATGACTTAGGCAAAATTTCTAGTGGGTATGATGAATGGCAGCTTGCTCTAAATGCAGGTTCATGCAGATGAGTAGAGAAAACGATGCCGTAATGTTCGAATATAGCATTAGCGATCTGCTGCTTGACAGACTCACGATGATTAGATATATAGGATTAACGTTGCAGAGCGAGACAAGGTCGTAAGAACGGTAGGGGAAGGTTACTGGTAGACTTCGGTTTATTGGGAGAATTTTAGGAGACCGCGTGTAGACCACTAGTGCGACCCATTCTTAAGTATTGCTCCAGCGTTTGGTATCGCCATCAGGTCGTATCAAAGGAAGACATCCAGGCAATTCAGAGGTGGTCTGCTAGATTTGCTACCTGTAGACGCGATCCGCAACCAGGTATTATGGAGATTCTTCGAGAACTCAAATGGGTATCCCTGGAGGGAAGACAATGTTGTTTCTCGCGAAATGCTACTGAGAAAATTTAGAGAATGGGCATCTGAAGCTGTCTACAGAACGATTCTACTGCAGCTGACGTACATTTCGTGTAAGGACTACGAATATTGAATAAATCGCCGGCCGCGGTGGCCGAGCGATTCTAGGCGCTTCAGTCCGGAGCCGCTCGACTGCTACGGTCGCAGGTTCGAATCCTGCCTCGGGCATGAATGTGTGTGATGTCCTTAGGTTAGTTAGGTATAAGTAGTTCTAAGTTCTAGGGGACTGATGACCTCAGATGTTAAGTCCCATAGTGCTCAGAGCCATTTTTATTAAATAAATCGGGGCTCGCACGGAGGCATATAGTTTGTCGTTTTTCCCTCGCTGTCTCTGCAAGTGGAACGGGAAAGGAACTAACTAGTAGTGGTATGACGTAACGCCCGCCATGCACCTCACGGAGGCTGGCGGAATAGATGTAGATCCTTGCTACAATACGGAATTGGCACTAAGTGACTTTCATTTTTCGCCCAATATGAGGGCATGACTAGGTACTCAGCACCTGACGACCGGCGATAGGGTCAAGGATGCTGTCGGCAACTGGCTGAAGCACCAGGAGCCACCGTTCTTTGGTGAAGGGGAAAAGAAACGTGTCACGGTACGATACATCTTTGAATTCGGGTAACGATTGTGTAGGCGAGTATATAAAAAAATTCCATTTTTTCTTTAATGATCAGCGGGATTTTTACTACTACTACTACTACTAATAAATATAATAATTTCGTGTGTCTCAATGACTTGGAGGAAGTTTTTCAACTGGAAGCTCCTTTGGCGACTTATGTGTCCCTAACTTACCACAGAAATCGTAAAGGGAAAGGGCACCCACAATTTAACGTGAAATCCGAGACATGTGTCGTTTCTGGTGAACCATCACAGCACTGACAGTTGACAGGTACGTTAAAGGCAGACTAAAACAAGCCGTGGTCCACCGGGGATTCGATCCCGCAACCTCTCGGTTTGCAGGCCAGAACTTTACCATGAAATCACAAGGCCAGACTGAAATTAATATAATCGATTTGGGCAACATCTGCACCCTTCATTGCGGCGACGCATGTACTGGCTGAGGCCCAGAAGTCGCCCTGCAGATTTGGCAAGGTGCGCCCTCCAGCTATCGCGTCGTAGTGAGGCAGCTACACATTTGGCAATAGCAGTACCAGCTCCAACATTCCGAAAACGAGACGTTCCTATGCATATCCCGATCATCTGGCTTTTGCCTCTGTGGTTTTCCGCTATTGCTTGCTTATCTGTAGGCAGTAGTTCTTAGTTTCCGGCAGTTTCGTTAGCGATTCTGCGTACGGCGTTCCGTCGTGGAAAAGATATAAGGAAGAAGCAAAGATAGCATCATTAGAGGCATATTACAAGTTAGGATGGCGAGAAGAACGGGGAAGGAAATCCATCGTGTCCTTATCAGAGGAAACATCTGAGTATCTGTTATGAGCAATTTAGGGAAACTATAGAAAACCTAAAACTTGATAGACGAATGGAGATCTGAACAGCCGTTCTACCAAATGCGAGTCTAGAGTGCTGACGACTGTCCCATCTCACTTGGTGTGGAAAACGTAAACATTTGCTTATGTTCTGTGCGCCACCGGCACTACGCTGGGCCTTGAAGCGAATTCTACCGGAAAGCTTTTAGATGTTAGTCATGATTATTTGACAATCTTTTGTTCTTCCCCTCTGTTTGAGTAGCGGCTGGGTATTTCTGCACGAGGATGCTTAATCTCCAGTGGCTCGTTGGAGAGTAATTCTTTCGATTTGTTAAAACTGTCACATGTAACTGTACACCACTGAGGACAGCTGAACATAGCTCGGATGCCTGCAGTGCCGTGATGGTGACGGCACCGTTCCCGTGGCGCCTGCGTTCTGCCTCGGTGACAGTGGGCCGTGTGTTGATTAGAAGGGGGCGAGCTGAGGGTCTGCAACAAACCTGTGGAGCTACACCTGGAGTTATGGTCTGGGCTGCGATTTTGTATGACAGCAGGAGCACTCTCCTGGGGCCCTATTATGTACACCTATAATTTGTTATTTTAAACATATTTAGCGATTTTAGCTTTGGATTTAAGGATTGCGTTACTAAAGAATCACCAGAGGACGCATCCAATTGGAAAGTGAGTTCATAATGACTATTTTCCTTTGTTAGAAATATGTTTAGGTTAGGTTGTTACTGTGAATGATTACATCCAAACAGAAAACGTTTTCGGTCATTATTCTCTCAAAATACGTGTTATTTTAATTCAAATAAGAGTTTAAAGAGCATTAAATAGCAAGACATCGGCTCTGCTTACGTATATTACATGAGTGTGAACTGACGTTACTAGTGACTTTGTGTACTTTTTCCCACAAATGGTTTAGTTAGTAATTATCGAAACGTTTCTACAACTTTCAAGTAATAATGGAAAGCAATTATGTGAAGCCTGATACTAGAAACCTTCCAAACTATTACGCATTTCTGACTTACGCAGCATCGTTTGGCAACGAGGTCAGCCTACGTTCCTACGCAATAGTACAAGAATTCAGCCATTCGGAGTTCTTGTGTAGCGTAGCCAAGTGGCTAGCGCGCGGGATTACTACAGGTAAGGACAAGGGTTCACGCACGGATGGGTGCAAGCACTTTTTTTTCCCCTCTTCATATATGCAACACGTTCTGAGACATTGTTATTCGTGTAAGTTAAGATTTTTCTGCAATATTACTTACATGTAAGAGCGCACTTCCTCAGTAATGATTTCGTGATTTCTGTGTGTTTAAAATACGAAATATGAAATTGTTGGAGATGAAATTGCTGTGAGTGAAACAACCGACAGTGACCTTTATATTTTTTCTTGTCACAAATAATTCACAATTTTTTCCGAATATGTAGTGATTTCCGAGTATGCGGTTACACAGGAATCTAAGAGCACAACTTAAATTACTGGGAATGTAACCAGCAGCAGTCATCTTCATAATCGTGCTTGTCACAAGTCTTTATCTGCAATCGAATCCTCAACAACAGTAGATAGAGATGAAAGACCTCCGCCGTAATATTTTTAGACTGTAGCACCATATACGTAAGATTTTCATTCATGAGATGTATGTTATAAACTTCGACGAACTGCAGGAGCTCTCGAAAACACGTTTTTTCAATTTTATTTTTAAGACGGAAATCGTTGACGTATCATATAGAGAAATGGGCTACTTAATCATTTGGATCTCTAAGAGCGAGCTATAACCACATTCTGTTAATCTTCTTATTCTTTTAGCACAGACTATAAATACTGGCCAAAACTGTTCAATAATAAGTGCTTCTCCATACCCAGGGTTACTGTTTTTGTTTCAAATAAAATACCCATAAACGACAATCACAATAGCAATCCTAAACACTCTTTCAGGGTCTTCAGTGTCACTGAACTGTGAACCTAATAACCTCATTTTCGTCCGACATTTCCGCTGGTATTTTAGCAACACTTCGTACTGCGAAAACGCAAGTTCGGTACTGCGAAGAATAGCGCGCCTGTGTCGTCTGCTAGCCGCTTCGTGTTTGTGGCGCTGTGCGCGTTGCAGTGCGCATGCGCGGATGTGCGGACGCTTGCTTTTGATTGGCTTGCGAGACGCGAACCGACAACAGCGCTTCGGTTCTTTAGACCCGATCGGTTTCGCTACCGAAAGGCATACTGAATAAAGATGGGACTCTAATTCGAGTACTAGACCGTTCGGTGCTCTTGAGTACCGAAACGATCGGCACAATGGCGGAAAGATAGGGCCCCTGGTTACCGTAAGCACCCTGATTGCAAAACTGTGCATCAGTCTGGTGATTCGATCTGTTGTGCTGCCATTCATGAACAGCAATCCAGGAGCTGTTTTTCAACAAGATAACGCTGGCCCCCATACCGCTGTTCTAACCCAACATGCTCTACAGAGTGTCAACATGTTGCCTTGTCCTGCTCGATCGCTAGATCTGTCTTTAATCGAGCAAATATGGAACATCATAGGACGTCAGCTCCAGCGTCATCCCCAACCAGCGTTCACCGCATGTTTGCATGCTTGCATTCGATATTCTAGCGGGTATACCAGTTATTAATGCATCAGCATTTCACATTTGCAATGGCATGTTTCACATTTACATTAACTTGTGATCTTGCAGCGTTACTCACTTAAATATATTACCTAGACAAATGTATTCCCGAAATTTCATTACCATGCATTAATTATTCTTTGGTGTTGCGGTTTTTTCAAGTATTTCGGGTATCAGAGTTATGTGCATCAGCCCATATACGGGGTGTATCATAATTAATGGTGTAAACGAATACAGTTGAAAGTACACGATACTAGATGCAAAAAAGTCTCAGTAAACATAGGGTCGAAAAACCTTAAGAGCTACGAGAAATTTTTCATCTTCGGTACTGTGAAGCAAATCTCTTCTACTGCAAGCTCTTGGCTTTCCACATCTTGGGAAGTAGTAATGTGGACCAACACAAGAAAAAATGTCCGGTAAGCATTTGATCTAAAATGCATACGTTAAAATTTATGAGCAATTGTTCATTACAAGAGTTGTGTTTCCAAGTAGCGAAGATGAGCACGTGCTCACAGCTCTTAAGGTATGCATTTTAGAGCACGTGTTTATTGGACATTTTTTCTTGTTTTGGTCCACATTACCATTTCCCAAAATAGAGAAAGCAAAGAGCTCTCAGTAGAAGAGTTTTGCTTCACATTATCGAAGATGAAAAATTGCTCGTTGCTCTTAAGGTGTGCATTTTCGACCCTATGTTTACTGAGACTTTTTTGCTTGTAGTATCATGTGCTTTCAACTGTATGCGTTTACGCCAGTAATTATGAGACACCCTGTATATAAAATACACTGATAGTTTCGTTAGTGACACGACGAGGAGGCTGTAAGTAGTCCTGCAAGGTAAACGGGAGACAGCGAAGAGAGAACAAGTTGCCAAAGACGGCGTCAATGGGAAACTATAAGCTACAACCAACGAAACAGCCCCGAGTGCGAGTAGGTCGTGTCGGCTGCTCCAGTGCCAGCTTGGCTGGAGACTGGCAGACGCTGGTGCAGAGCTGCTGTATTCTCAGACCCACGAAGTAGGCGAGAGCTCGCGTGGGATGTTCTGGGGGGCCTTTCACCGGCTTCCAGTTCCCACGGCCGCTGCGGCTAGCCGCTGTTAATCTCGTGACCGTGCGTAGGCGGCAGGATTTATTATCACTCCGCAGCTGATCTCCGAATTAGCATAACCAACAGTGACCCTCTCAGAGGCCCTCAGTGAGCCTCTTAGAGGTTGTCAGCACCAGATCTTTAGCTTACGGCAAATAATGGAGAAGTGTTATGAGTGGAACAGGGAATTGTATCTATGCTTTATAGATCTAGAAAAGGCATATGACCGGGTTCCTAGGAGGAAGTTATTGTCTGTTCTACAAGATTATGGAATAGGAGGAAACTTTTGCAAGCAATTAAAGGTCTTTACATGGATAGTCAGGCAGCAGTTAGAGTTGACGGTAAATTGAGTTCATGGTTCAGAGTAGTTTCAGGGGTAAGACAAGGCTGCAACCTGTCTCCACTGTTGTTCATATTATTTATGGATCATATGTTGAAAACAATAGACTGGCTGGTTGAGATTAAGATATGTGAACACAAAATAAGCAGTCTTGCATATGCGGATGACTTAGTTGTGATGGCAGATTCGATTGAAAGTTTGCAAAGTAATATTTCAGAGCTAGATCAGAAATGTAAGGACTATGGTATGAAGATTAGCATCTCCAAAACGAAAGTAATGTCAGTGGGAAAGAAATATAAACGGATTGAGTGCCAAATAGGAGGAACAAAGTTAGAACAGGTGGACGGTTTCAAGTACTTAGGATGCATATTCTCACAGGATGGCAATATAGTGAAAGAACTGGAAGCGAGGTGTAGCAAAGCTAATGCAGTGAGCGCTCAGCTACGATCTACTCTCTTCTGCAAGAAGGAAGTCAGTACCAAGACTAAGTTATCTGTGCACCGTTCAATCTTTCGACCAACTTTGTTGTATGGGAGCGAAAGCTGGGTGGATTCAGGTTACCTTATCAACAAGGTTGAGGTTACGGATATGAAAGTAGCTAGGATGATTGCAGGTACTAGTAGATGGGAACAATGCCAGGAGGGTGTCCACAATGAAGAAATCAAAGAAAAACTGGGAATGAACTCTATAGATGTAGCAGTCAGGGCGAACAGGCTTAGATGGTGGGGTCATGTTACACGCATGGGAGAAGCAAGGTTACCCAAGAGACTCATGGATTCAGCAGTAGAGGGTAGGAGGAGTCGGGGGAGACCAAGGAGAAGGTACCTGGATTCGGTTAAGAATGATTTGGAAATAATAGGTTTAACATCAGAAGAGGCACCAATGTTAGCACTGAATAGGGGATCATGGAGGAACTGTATAAGGGGGGCTATGCTCCAGACTGAACGCTGAAAGGCATAATCAGTCTTAAATGATGATGATGATGATGATGATGATGAACAGTGACCCCGAGTGAGGTGGACAACATGAAAAGCCGTCAGCCTTGCAGTGAGACACATGTTTTTTAGGTCAAAACTATAGGACGCAATCCACGTCTTTTTATTGAGTAAGTTTATACCACTAAAAGGGATTCTAGGAGGTCTACTAAGAACCACCCTGTTCTTGTTGTGGTCTTTTACCTGAAGACTACTTTATTGCAGTTCCCCATACTACTCTAGCTTTTGCAAGCCTCTTCATCTCTGAATACGTACTGCAATTTACTTCCATTGGAACCTGCTTACTGTATTCATCCTTCATCTCCCTCTACAACATTAGTTCCAACACACCGATTTCTTCATGCCCCAGGATGTGTCGTATCGCCCGATCTACATCTACATCTATACTCCGCAAGCCGCTTTACGGGATGTGGCGGAAGATACTTCGTGTACCGGTGCCACTCCCCCGTTTTCCTGTCCCAGTCGCGAATGGTTCGCGGGAATACGATTGTTGTAAACCTCTGTTGGCTCAAATCTCTCTAATTTTATCTTCGAGGTCGTTTCGCGATTTATACGTAGTAGGAAGCCGAAGCCATCTTTTTGTCAAGTTGTGCTATAATATCTTTTTTCCACAATTCCATAAAGTTCGTCCTCATTAGCTACTCGAGCTACTTATGTCATATTGTACATCCTTCTGTAGCACATTTCAAAAGCTTTCTTCCGATTCTTGTCGGAATCGCTTATAATCACCGTTTCACTTCCGTACAAAGCTACACACCAATCAAACCTGGTAGTCAAGAGAAGGCAGGATTCGGTTACGATTGTGGACGGGGCCGTAATCAGTTACTATTGGTTGCCTTTTACAGCTACACACATTTATTTTTAGAACAGTAATTCCAGACTCAACAATAAATAAAAAATACCACACGTTATTAATGAAGGATTAAACAACTGTGTAAATAATAGTCTTTTCAGTGTGTTATAATTTAGGAAATCACCATAAAATACAGATACAAATAATGTTAAAAAAAAGACAAGCCAGTGTCATCATGGCTGAAGGCCTTAACGCCAAGAATGGCAATAAATTAAGAATGCTTAAGAAGTCGCTGCAATTTACAACTTACAGGTATTGAAATATTAAAAGGTAAGTGGTCACAAACACAGCAGAAGGTATCAGACGCCACGAATAGCAGAAATAAGGTTTTAAGGCTTACTTCAAAAATACAAATACCAAAATTTTTTGTTTTAAGCAAATGACCACAATCACGGCTGAAGGCCTTACACGCCAGGAACGGCAGTTATATAAAAAATTTAAAAACCTGCTGTAAAACAGCAAATACAAGCAAAGGTTAATTAAAAGAGATAAGCAACTGACCACCAAACGGGTGAAATAAGATGATGGGAAACCTCATAACACAACCCTTACACTGCTAGATTTATTCCAGAAGGTGACCAGAACTATTAACTAGACATACATAATCTTTAATGTTGGCATTACAAGATATGGTAATAAATAATACAGTAATAAAACACAAGGACTAGTCACAGACGGTGCTCCAAGAATCGACGTCTAGGAAGGTCCGGCAACAAACACTTCACGAGCGATGAGATAGGCAGCCAAGATTTGCATTCACTTCACAAGATCGTAATTCAGACTAGTGGCAGTCTAACGAATGACCTATGATAAACTTGCTGAAGCTACCTGACGTCCAACAAACCAAATGTAAGAATGGAATAAAACGCCAAAGCCGGAACCGGCGGACTGCACTACGCCCCCAGAATACTGTGTTCAGAGCGCCTGGAACGAGAAAGGAATCACTACCACCAGAGTAGAAGAATCACAAACTGCCTACAATCAAGAAAGCTGTGAAAACTACACACCTTAGCGGACAGCAGCGGCAAGGCGAGGAAACGTACACTGCCGTTACATACACTAACCCCCAGGGCAAGTAAGGAAAAATACCGCGGGTTGAATTTAACAAATTGTAACGAGCTGAACGCAGTAAATAGCAATAAGAAGTCGAGGAAAGCTAACCAGATCCGCTTTTCCCAATCACACCACTCGCTGCTCTTCGCCTCAGCGAAGCAGCAACACGAACCCAAGTCACTGGAGAATCGCGAGATGTCACAATGGTGGAGGTTTCTCTACTTGAATTGAAATGCACTCATCTTAAAGCCTGCAGGATCCAGTTTACGACGAGGTCGTGAATCCTCGTGACCACAGCCCTTCCATCCAGCAGTCCATGCGCGCCGCCAACAGTCCCGGCATGTTCTGGCACTGTGCGGACCTGGCTTGCATTTTATATTCTCTCCTCTTCGACCTGCCAAAACTGCAAAATGAATCTACTATTTTTAGTTTATGTATTCCTGTGAAAGTCAGTTTCCTAAGTGCATATTTTATCTTATTTTGGTGGTTAGTTCATATATATACAATCGATTTCATGAGAATATTGTCTCATCTTCACGTTCATTTTAGACATGATTCATCTATCTAATGTCGTAAATACTGTACTTATACCATTCGATTCATGGAACATGCCTAAAAATTATCTACAGATGAGACAATATTGTCTTGAAATACACTCCTGGAAATTGAAATAAGAACACCGTGAATTCATTGTCCCAGGAAGGGGAAACTTTATTGACACATTCCTGGGGTCAGATACATCACATGATCACACTGACAGAACCACAGGCACATAGACACAGGCAACAGAGCATGCACAATGTCGGCACTAGTACAGTGTATATCCACCTTTCGCAGCAATGCAGGCTGCTATTCTCCCATTGGGACGATCGTAGAGATGCTGGATGTAGTCCTGTGGAACGGCTTGCCATGCCATTTCCACCTGGCGCCTCAGTTGGACCAGCGTTCGTGCTGGACGTGCAGACCGCGTGAGACGACGCTTCATCCAGTCCCAAACATGCTCAATGGGGGACAGATCCGAAGATCTTGCTGGCCAGGGTAGTTGACTTACACCTTCTAGAGCACGTTGGGTGGCACGGGATACATGCGGACGTGCATTGTCCTGTTGGAACAGCAACTTACCTTGCCGGTCTAGGAATGGTACAACGATGGGTTCGATGACGGTTTGGATGTACCGTGCACTATTCAGTGTCCCCTCGACGATCACCAGTGGTGTACGGCCAGTGTAGGAGATCGCTCCCCACACCATGATGCCGGGTGTTGGCCCTGTGTGCCTCGGTCGTATGCAGTCCTGATTGTGGCGCTCACCTGCACGGCGCCAAACACGCATACGACCATCATTGGCACCAAGGCAGAAGCGACTCTCATCGCTGAAGACGACACGTCTCCATTCGTCCCTCCATTCACGCCTGTCGCGACACCACTGGAGGCGGGCTGCACGATGTTGGGGCGTGAGCGGAAGACGGCCTAACGGTTTGCGGGACCGTAGCCCAGCTTCATGGAGACGGTTGCGAATGGTCCTCGCCGATACCCCAGGAGCAACAGTGTCCCTAATTTGCTGGGAAGTGGCGGTGCGGTCCCCTACGGTACTGCGTAGGAACCTACGGTCTTGGCGAGCATCCGTGCGTCGCTGCGGTCCGGTCCCAGGTCGACGGGCACGTGCACCTTCCGCCAACCACTGGCGACAACATCGATGTACTGTGGAGACCTCACGCCCCACGTGTTGAGCAATTCGGCGGTACGTCCACCCGGCCTCCCGCATGCCCACTATATGCCCTCGCTCAAAGTCCGTCAACTGCACATACGGTTCACGTCCACGCTGTCGCGGCATGCTACCAGTGTTAAAGACTGCGATGGAGCTCCGTATGCCACGGCAAACTGGCTGACACTGATGTCAATGTGTTCTTTTTTCCATTTCCAGGAGTGTAGTTTGTATATTCACGAAATAAGCATCAAAATAAAATAAAAGGACATATGCAAGGAAAATGACTTTCATTGGAATAAATAAATAAAGCTGAAAATCCTACAGACATACAGTATCCAGTCAACTCCATGAATGCTCCTTTTAGAGTCATTTCCTAATCTAATTCCCTGATTTAATTAAATACCCTTGTTTAACTGTCATTGACGTTAATCTTATAATCTCTTTTCAAGGCACTCTCCATTCCATTCAACTATTCTGTCAAGTCCTTTGCTGTCTCTGATGGAATTTCAATGTCGTTGGCAAACTTCAAACATTTACTTTCTTTCCTCTAGTCTTTAATTCTGAAATTTATTCTTGGGTTTGATTACTGTTTTACTGCTCGCTCAATGTACAGATTAAATAAAATCTAAGATAGGCTAAAAACTAATAAGGTTGGCGTCTCACCTCCGAATAACTACTGCAACCTCGATTCTTTTGTATCTGCTTACTGCATTCATTTCTTGGTCTCCCTCTATAATTTTTTCCCTCCCATATTTTCCTCCGTGTCTCAGAATCCGTGCTGTCGACCGATCCCCTTTTTTAGTCAAGTTGTGCCACAAATTTCTTTTCTGCTCAGTTCTGTTCAGGATCTCCTCATCAGTTACGTGATGTACCCACCTAATCTTCAGCACTCTTGTGTAGCGTCACATTTCAAAAGGTGCTATTGTCGTCTTGTGTGAACCTTTTATCGCCCGCTTTTCACTTCCATACAAGACTATACTCGAAACCAAAAGCTTTAGAAAAGGCTTTCTAACACTTAAATCTGTATTTGATGTTAACAAATTTCTCTTCTTCGGAAACACTTTTCGTGTCATTGACAGTCTACATTTTATATCCTCTCTACTTCCACCATCATCAGCTATTTTACTGCTTAAATAGCAAAATTCATATACTATTTTTAGGATATCGTTTCCTAATCTAATTCGCTCAGCATCGCTTGATTTAATTCGACTATATATCATTACCCTCGTTTTTCTTTTGTTGATGTTCATTTTATATCCTCTTTTCAAGACACTGTCCATTCCGTTCAACTGCTCTTCCAAGTTCTTTGCTGTATCCGACAGAATTGCAATGTCATCGGCAAACCTCCAAGTTTTTTTTCTGCTCCTTGAATTCCTTCTCCAAATTTTTCTTTCGGTTCTACTGATTGCCCGATGAATAAAATCTTGGATGCGCTATAGCCCTGTCTCACTTCTTTCTTAACCACTGCTTCCCTTTCCTGCCTCTCGTTTCCTATAAGTACAGTCTGATTTCCGTACATGTTGTAAATAACCTTTTGTTTCATGTGTTTTACGCCTGCTAATCTAAAAGTTTCAAAGAGAGTATTCCATTCAACATTGTCAAAAGCTTTCTATAAGTGCTATAAAAGTAGGTTTGTCTACCTTTAACCTATCTTCTAAGTAGAGGGGCCGATATTGTCTCAGGTGTTGTTGCATTTCTCTGAAACCCAAATTGATTTTGACTGAAGTGGCTTCTACCAGTTTCTCCACTCTTCTTTAAGTAATTCGTGTCAGTATTTAGCAAAGATGGGCCGCGCCGGGTAGCCGCGCGGTCTTAGGCGCCTTGGCACGGTTCGCGCGGGTCCTCCCACACAGTAGTAGCAAACATGGGTCGTTAAACTGAGAGTTACGTAACATTCAAACCTGTCATATCCCACCTCCTCTGGAATTGTAAGTCTGAAGTTGGAGGGTAAGTCATCTGTATTACATATCTTTTACACTGTAATCGTGATAGTGGAAGTCGTAGGACTGAGTTGAGCTGTCAGTGAACATAGAATTTTTACCATTTATATACCGTATAAATGCCCAGTTTACAAAATTTCGCTGAATAGCTTTAATTTTGAATTAATGACATGGATATCCATAACAACAACAACAATTTACTAATAAGATGATGCTTCTTCAATAGAAGCCAAATGCAGGAGACAATAGCAAGCAATTTTTATGCTGATTGCAAAATGTCACAGAACAAAAGGAGTAATAATTAAAAATATCCAAATCAAATAATCAGTTTATACTATAAAAAAAGAACAGAAAGCCAAATGGAATTCCACTGTACCAAATATGCAATACACAGTAGTAATTAAAATATTAAAAACAGAAAAAAATCTACTACCACAGTGAATGCAGATGAAATCGAAGAACTAAATAAATTTGCCCTACAGAATACGCAGGAAGTTCAGTATCAGTTAACAGAGCTCACAGCCACGTATTTCTGGCAGTCTACACGTTTGCAATGTTAAGACAAACAATTTAATTCACTGAGAACCCTTACATGAATCTATGATCCAGCTCAAAGCTTCTGCTCAAAATGAGCCGCATAAAAAGATCAACAGTCTAAATTAACATACTGAAACTCACACAGAGCCAGTGTGTATACCTGCCATACCATTCTTGTCTTCTACTTGCTGAACATTCTTGTCTTCTACTTGCTGAAATTGCAATATCGTCAAAGCGACAAGCAGAGCTAGAACATGTGCAGGGGTCTGGAAGAGCTGCATGCAGACAGGTCTACACACAAAGCTCAGATTCTAAACCCAGTTCTCACACTCCATTAAGCGCACAGCAGGGGCCGCCTTAATGAAACAACGCCGGATGCTTCCATCAGACAACACAGTCTTCTTCCCAGCCCACCAACGGCCAACCGCCGCACAAGTCTGTCGACCAGCACTTCCTGTTTGACTTCCCCTCACCGATTTGTTTCATGCTGACAGGGCACGACTAGAACTTCAACATGTGTAAACAGGAATATGCAGCTCTCCACCGTTATTGAGAAGCTCGAGTTTTAAAATTTTATAAGCTTCGTCTGGTCGCTCGTGTCCGAGGAGTCCGCAATCGCGTGAGTAAGCACTTACGTTAGTTGCATAAGCGCAAGGTCTCTGGATCGAACTCTCCTGGTACTTTTTTTTCATTACCTCGTAACACTAACAACAGATTTCTTAACTGTGCAAATATCAGTATCTAATGAAGCATTTAGTATTTTCATAATCTCTATCCTGAAAGAACACTTTTTTGTAAAGAGATTCAAATCAAATCAGTACATAAATTTTATTTATATTAGTGTGTCTCACTTATGACTATTATAGCCTGTAACCTATGGAGCACTACACGGATGAGCATGATACTGATCCGAGAAACACGGAATACAATAATTATTCCGACATACAATACAAACGCCTAATTTTTTCGTGTGCATGGTTTTCTCTATTACAAAACAAACATGGTTTACATTCATAAACCGTTCTTTGTCATCACATAACATCGTGGCGCAATGATTAGCACAATGAACTTGTATTCGGAAGGACGACTGTTCAGACCCGCGTCCGCCCATCCAGATTTAAGGTTTTCCGCGGGTTCTCTAAATCATTCAGGTAAATACAGGGATGGTTGCTTTGAAACGGCACGGCCGATTTCCTTCCGCATCCTTGACGCAATCCGAGCACCGTCTCTAATCACCTCGATGTCGACGGGACGTTGGACCCAATCATTCCTTCCAATGCGCTGCGTACCTCGTACATCGAAGCATTTCACCAAATCTTGGGGCAGACGACTGACAGTGTACGAGCGATTGAATTTTTATGCAGTCTTCTTTAGAAATTTTCTCTCTACTTCTTTCTATGACGTACTCGCATTTTTATAGTCATTTTGTAACCACATACCTGTAAAAATAAACGTCTCAAGGCAGCACGGTCGCGCGGGATTAGCCGAGGGGTCTTAGGCGCTGCATTCATGGACTGCGCGGCTGGTCCCGGCGGAGGTTCGAGTCCTCCCTCGGGTATGGGTGTGTGTGTGTTTGTCCTTAGGATAATTTAGGTTAAGTAGTGTGCAAGCTTAGGGAATGATGACCTTAGCAGTTTATAAGTAGGCTGTTTAGGTTTTTATATTGGTAATGTCACGAAGCGCTCTGTATGAAAATCACTGGCTGTGCTATGTGCAGTCTGTGGCTGGTTGGCATTGTTGTAATATTCACTATTGTATTGTTGGGCAGTTGGATGTGAACAGCGCGTAGCGTTGCGCAGTTGGAGGTGAGCCGCCAGCAGTGGTGGATGTGGAGAGTGAGATGGCGGAGTTTTGGACAGAGGAAGAGTAAATTTGTAACACTGGATGTCATGAACTGCTATATATATTATGACTTTTGAACACTATTAAGGTAAATACAATGTTTGTTCTCCATCAAAATCTTTCATTTGCTAACTATGCCTATCAGTAGTTAGTGCCTTCAGTAGCTTGAATCTTTTATTTAGCTGGCAGTAGTGGCGCTCGCTGTATTGCAGTAGTTCGAGTAACGAAGATTTTTGTGAGGTAAGAATTCATGAATGGTATAGGTTATTGTTAGTCAGGGCCATTCTTTTGTAGGGATTATTAAAAGTCAGATTGCGTTGCGCTAAAAATATTGTGTGTCAGTTTAGTGTTGATCAGAATAAGTAAAGTGAAAAATGTCTGAGTACGTTCAGTTCTGCTCAGCTGTTTGAAAATCAAGTAATGTAAGAGGTTTATCAGCACAGTAATTCATTAATTTTTCTAAGGAGACGTTACAAGCTAAGTCCCATAAGATTTCACACACATTTGAAAATTTGAACAAGGCAACACGCGGAATACCTTTTGGAGGAATTACTTCAATATTCCACGTGGCAGAACATCTCCTCCCTGAAAAGTTTAAGTGAGTATGAAAAGAAAAAGCAGTATCGGCAACGAGACTGATCCCAGAATCTAAGTGCTTACTCGCTTTTTTCCCCTTCATTTTGTTCGTTGTTTTTCTTATCATTTGCTGTGCACGGACGTCACATCATTGAATAATTCATTCATTTTTTTAATTACAGAGGGCACGCTGAGCTATCGTGCCGGCTAGCTGAGCTACGGGATCCTTATATACCATATAACATATATAAGCAATCATATATGTTTCAAACTCGATTTTTCTCAAAAATTGTTGTGAGTTACGTCTGCCTGTTTACAATTGTTGAAGTCCTACTCACGCGCTACACACGCTGTGAACACGAATCACATCGGTGAGGGGAGTCCTCGTGGTCCCCTTGTCAGCATTCTGGTGGCCGGCGTTCTCCTCCCTGTGCCACTCGACGACCTTTTTGCAGTACACAGCGGTCTCCCACTTAGGCGCTCGTGTAGCGTCTCTGCCACTAGCTGCGCCCTTTTGCTGCAGCACTGACTCCGCTGCAGCTATATTCGCACCGTCCTTCAAATTGCCGTGGACGTGGGTCGACCAGTGACGGGATACACACCAGGTGAAATAATTTCTTCATAGCTGGCTGCCCTAAGGATCTCGATAATTCTGAGGGAAACTCGTTTACTCCAGTCGCCCTATTTCGTTTTAGGTGCTTCAGCACTACTTCAAATTCTTCCCAAATCATCATCTACTTCTTCCCTCTCTATATTATTACCTTGAAGTACCAGTCGATGGCTGCCACAACTTCTCCGTGGCAAACAAAACATTTTTCATCTGCAAGTTCCCTCGGTAGGGAAAGCGATGAAAGTCAGAGTGTACCAAGAATGATAAATGTTCGAAAACTTGCACCACTGTCTGCAGGAAGTAGTCGTTTCTCAATACTACAGAAATACAGCTAATCCTACAGCGTGGTTTCCAAAACATTAATCGAAATAATGCGAAGTATTAACCAACTCCACCCTGAGTCTGGACGTTATCTACATCTACGCTTACATCTACATACGCATCTACATCTACTGCGTGTGTCATAATTCAAAGCTAAATCGCAACGGTTGAAACTTCAAGTAAGAGAAACAAAGAGTTTGCAGTGAACACAGGTCCGCAAACGAATCGTTTGCAAGGGAATTGTGAATGTACGGTTATGATCAACCACAGACTTCCATATAAAATAATATTTATATATTGGAAAGTAAACATTTCGATTAATATACTAAATATTTTATAAAGCTAAATTGCTGATGAGTGATATAAGATCTCTAATACGCCACATTTTTGTATAATTAAAATTATACTGAAACTCTAGCCACCATGGTCAGTGGTGTTTTTAATGGTGGACATACACTCCTGGAAATGGAAAAAAGAACACATTGACACCGGTGTGTCAGACCCACCATACTTGCTCCGGACACTGCGAGAGGGCTGTACAAGCAATGATCACACGCACGGCACAGCGGACACACCAGGGACCGCGGTGTTGGCCGTCGAATGGCGCTAGCTGCGCAGCATTTGTGCACCGCCGCCGTCAGTGTCAGCCAGTTTGCCGTGGCATACGGAGCTCCATCGCAGTCTTTAACACTGGTAGCATGCCGCGACAGCGTGGACGTGAACCGTATGTGCAGTTGACGGACTTTGAGCGAGGGCGTATAGTGGGCATGCGGGAGGCCGGGTGGACGTACCGCCGAATTGCTCAACACGTGGGGCGTGAGGTCTCCACAGTACATCGATGTTGTCGCCAGTGGTCGGCGGAAGGTGCACGTGCCCGTCGACCTGGGACCGGACCGCAGCGACGCACGGATGCACGCCAAGACCGTAGGTTCCTACGCAGTGCCGTAGGGGACCGCACTGCCATATTCCCAGCAAATTAGGGACACTGTTGCTCCTGGGGTATCGGCGAGGACCATTCGCAACCGTCTCCATGAAGCTGGGCTACGGTCCCGCACACCGTTAGGCCGTCTTCCGTTCACGCCCCAACATCGTGCAGCCCGCCTCCAGTGGTGTCGCGACAGGCGTGAATGGAGGGACGAATGGAGACGTGTCGTCTTCAGCGATGAGAGTCGCTTCTGCCTTGGTGCCAATGATGGTCGTATGCGTGTTTGGCGCCGTGCAGGTGAGCGCCACAATCAGGACTGCATACGACCGAGGCACACAGGGCCAACACCCGGCATCATGGTGTGGGGAGCGATCTCCTACACTGGCCGTACACCACTGGTGATCGTCGAGGGGACACTGAATAGTGCACGGTACATCCAAACCGTCATCGAACCCATCGTTCTACCATTCCTAGACCGGCAAGGGAACTTGCTGTTCCAACAGGACAATGCACGTCCGCATGTATCCCGTGCCACCCAACGTGCTCTAGAAGGTGTAAGTCAACTACCCTGGCCAGCAAGATCTCCGGATCTGTCCCCCATTGAGCATGTTTGGGACTGGATGAAGCGTCGTCTCACGCGGTCTGCACGTCCAGCACGAACGCTGGTCCAACTGAGGCGCCAGGTGGAAATGGCATGGCAAGCCGTTCCACAGGACTACAGCCAGCATCTCTACGATCGTCTCCATGGGAGAACAGCAGCCTGC
The DNA here is from genome assembly GCF_023864275.1 of Schistocerca cancellata. Classification (NCBI taxonomy): domain Eukaryota; kingdom Metazoa; phylum Arthropoda; class Insecta; order Orthoptera; family Acrididae; genus Schistocerca; species Schistocerca cancellata. The sequence continues at coordinate 159,453,546 of NC_064633.1, forward strand.
ATTGCTGCGAAAGGTGGATATACACTGTACTAGTGCCGACATTGTGCATGCTCTGCTGCCTGTGTCTATGTGCCTGTGGTTCTGTCAGTGTGATCATGTGATGTATCTGACCCCAGGAATGTGTCAAAGTTTCCCCTTCCTGGGACAATGAATTCACGGTGTTCTTATTTCAATTTCCAGGAGTGTACTTTCAAAGAGTAACTCAAATGTACTGTAGATGTGAATTTCAGTATATATATACGCCCCTCTTTATTTGTATTCTTATCCTGCCTCTCAGCCCAACTTGCCTTCCTCCCCTCCTTCTGTCCATCTTCACCTCTCTCCCTCTTTCCACCTTGTCCTCACCTCTCTCTGTCCATCTCCTCCAACCTCTCGCCTCCCACTCTGTACATCCCCTCCTGCCCCCTCTCTCCCTACCTATCCCCTCCTGCCCCCTCTTTCCCTATCCATCCTCCCTTTCTCTTTCCATCTCCTCTTCTATATATCTTCACCCAGGTATGCCCATCTCCATGTGTTGCCACTGCAAAAGTGATCGATAAGGCAGGCTACTCCCAACACACCTCTTGTGCTGCGCAACCTATATGCCAAGTGCTTGGAAAACCTTGTTTTCTACGATGTACAGGCTGCTCTGCAAAGCAGGTCGATAAGGAAGATTGATACTATCCTCACACAACACATCAGTCATGCAGGACAGCCTGTATGGCAGAGGCTTAATAACTTGCATGTCTGTAAATATTAGAGCTACAGCATTATAGACTACTCATTGATGGGCATTTTGGAGCATGTTTTTCGTGTCAAATTCGTCCTTCTTCAGCCTATGGGCCTGGGAGTAGTTCCTGCACATACGTACATACACTCAGTTTATATAATAGATTGTTCCCCATGGCTTTTCCCCTGTATGTGTATATCACATACAATGTGCAGATCTCTTGGTCCATCTCCTACTCCCATCTCTCCACCCATCATCTCGTTTTCTCCCTATCTGCCCACATCCTCTGCACATCTCTCAGGCCATCTCATCTTCCCCCATCTCTTTCTCTCTGCCTCTTCTTCCCCCTCCATCTGTCCTTCTCAAGCTCGCTTCGGACCCTCTCTTCCACCCCCACTCTCTCTCTCTACCTCATCCTCCTTCTCCTTCTTTGTACAGCTCCTCCTTCCCCTCTTCTCACTACCCATCCCCTTCTGCACCCCCTTTCCCTACCCTACACAGCCTACATATTGTCGTGCAGAGCAAGGAGATGATGTATCAGATGTGGATCACTACACTACAGGGGCCTGGGAGAAGCTCTTACACATAGGTACACTCAGCTTTATATGTCTTTATACATCCATCCTCTCCCATCCTTTTTTTTTCCAACTCCTCCCTCATCTATCTCAACCTTTCCCCAAGCATACCCATCCACTCGTGTAGCCCCTGCATAATTGGTTGATGAACCAGGATGATACTACTCCCACAACATGCCTTTTGTGCTGGGCAACCTATCTGTCAGGGATGCCATATATGCTGTGTTGTATGAAAATAGTATTGACATACCTTATCGACCTGCTGTGCAGGGCAGTCTACACAGCACAGGTAAGAAAGTTTTTTTTGCCCCTGATGTGTAGGTTTCCCTGGAAAGCAGATCTATAAAGCAGGTCGATATTATTCCCACACAACACACCTTTTCTGCAGGGCAGCCTTTGTGTCAGGAATTTGTCTGTATCTCCATAAATAGAACTATAATGTTATAAACCCCCTGTGTTGATCCTCTCAGGGCAAGGAGTTTGTGTGTGAAATTTGAACCACTTTAGTCCAGGGGCCTGGGAGGAGCCCATACACAAAAATACATACATACAGACATAGAGCGTTATATCTACATAAGTAGCTGTTTCCCCACAGTTTTGTCTGTGCCCATGTTTGTCACATATAATACACGCATTGGCCCATCTCCTCCTACCTGATCTCTGCCCATCACCTCCTCAAATCCCTAACTGTCCATCTCATCCTCCCAACCCAGCCTCTCTCCTCTTCCCTTCCCTCTTTCTGTCCTCCTCACCCTCCCTGTCAGTACAGCCCCTCCTACTCTCTCTCTCCCTATCCATCCCCTCCAGCATCCTCTCTTCCTATCTATCCCCTCCTGCTGCCCTCTCTCTCTCTTCTCCTCCATCCATCTCAGCTATCCCTTCCACTGGGCATCCCAGATGTAACATGTGAGCACCTCTGGCTAAAAGAGAGTGTGTGTAAATGTAGCTGTATGACATAAACTGAAGAATGGCGTTGAAGTTTTTTACAGTGGATTGGAGGCCATTGCTTGGCTCATATCTCTAGAGAAGTACACACATTGATACATTCAACACTTAGGTTTGTCACAGAAGGTAATGCTCATGTATGGGAAAGTCAGTGTTCGGCAGAAAGCCTCATGATTGCTTATGTAGGTGCTGATCTTTTTCTGCATGGTCTCATCTTCCTGTCACACATTATGCATACCAAAAATGGCCACATTGCTACCCTTATTGATGTACTTACACAAATACTTCACAGCTTTGATGCTGCTGCACAATGCCACATCGATGTGAGTGTGGAACATTAATAAAAGCAGACATGAATATGGAATGATCCATTACTGTCTATTTAAACAGCCTGAGACATGTATGTTTGGCATATAGCAGTGAAACCACTATCTCTGGAACTACAGATTTTGTAAAGAAGGTAGCTGTAATATTCCAGTAGTAGTATCTGTCAGCAGTGGTCTTTGATATTTCTTACTACACTTACTGTATCACATGTGGCAGCATGTGGATTTACGTATCCATTTTGTCTGTGAATCATATGTTGAAAGGAGTTGGAAACATGTACAGTGGTACATGCCTGTCCTAAGAGCCAGGTGTACTTCTAGCAATCTCACTACTTGGAATATACTCTGGGTGTGTAATTGCAATGCATGTAGTGCACTTCCTGTGATATACTGATGGTCATCGCCTTGGAAATGAGACATTTTTGTCTATGGAAGGGTGGGAATCAACAGCCATATGCCAGGGAGGGGATGCAGGAGGCAATACATCTGCATACAGCAATTTACCAACCAGGTTGTCCATAAGGGGCCTGAAGAGTAGGCTGCCTTGCACAGCATGTCAATATTTCAGTCCATAATATTCCTACACAACACACCAGTCTTTCAGGGTATCCTATGTGGCAGGGGCTTAAATAACCAATGTGTGTCTGCATCTCCATAAATATTAAAACTAGAGCATTGTGGCCCTCTGGGGGCAAGGAGTTTCTTTGCCAAATTTGGCCCACTTTGGTCCAGCAGGTTGGGAGGAGTTCTCAGACTTACACACATATTCTCAGTTTAATATTTATATTTAAAGCCTAGCCTTTTTCCATAGCTTCACCTGCATAAGTGTTTGATATATACATTGCACACGTCTCCTCCTCCTCCCCCTGTTCACCCTCTCCCATCCCATTTTCACTTCCTTTACCCTGTATTTGTCTATTAATTTCCTCCTACCCCCTTTCCCTATCCATCTGCACTGGCTCCCCACTCCCTACCCATCTGCTACCATCCACTTCTCCCTATCCATCTCCTCTACCTCTTTCTCTGACCTTCCTCTCTTCCCTTCTCTCTCACTGTAGCCCATCATGTTCCTTTCTCTTTGTGTAACCATTCCAGCAACCCTCTGTCCTTACCCCATCACTTCTGCCCCCTCTCTTCCTATCCATCTCCTCCTGCTCCTCCCCTCTCTCCACCTCCTCCATCCGTCTCAAATTTCCCCCAGGAACAGTCTTCTGCATGTGCACCACAGTCTATATGCCAAGGGCTTGGGAACCCTTTTTTCCCACAATGTGTAGGATACCATACAATGCAAGCTGATAAAGCAGGTTGATACTGCAACACAATGTAATACCTGTTGTGCTGGGTAACCTACACATCCGGAGCTGGGAAAGGGTATCTTGATCCTGATGTGTATGGTGCCCTGCAAAGCAGGTCGATCATGTGGGTCAATGCTATTCCAACACACCTGCTGTACATTGCAGCCTATACTGCAGGAGCTTAAAGACATATCTCCATGTATATTAGAGCCAGAGCATTATAAACTCACCTGCGTTGGTCTTCGTACTTTAACATTTTGTTTTGGGTGTCTTCCCAACTGAGTTTATAGAGGTGCAGTTAATGATTGTCTGTTTTTTTAAAATTTAGCGCTATTATAAAAAAGATTTATTAAGATGAACACTAGGCACATATTACAGTATGGAATTTTGTAAATGGAGTTACAAACGACAGTCAACTGAAAATGAGACAGAGGGAAATAATTAAGTAAACCGTTTATTATTTCAAAAGTAATCATAAGTGTTAACACATTTATCCCACTGTGAGACAAGACAGTCAATGCCTCCATTGAAAAATAGTTGCAATTGCCTATGAAACCATGACTGTACCGAGGTGTGCACCTCTTCAACCAAAGCAAATCAGTAGCCATGAATGTCTTTCTTAAGAGCTCCACAAATATGGAAATCACTTGGGGAGAGATTAGGACTGTAGGGAGAATGTGTAAGGGCATTCCAGCGAAATTTCTGCAGCTTAGTCGAAACAACCTTGGCAATATGTGGGTGGACATTATCCTGCAACAGAATCGTGTCGTTTGGGCTTGTTGATCCTCTTCAATTATTGCAAAGCGTCTAAGTACCACTGTACAGACCTACATGCGTTACCAACGTCCGTGTCAAGCTTATTATATAGTCTGTCTTGTTTTCATTGGACTGCTCATTACATCTGAAAATAGCACAGGATGTTAATATTGAGACTTCAGCATGACGTTCCAGGGAATTGGTTTTATTAAACATTCACTATTCATTTCTCTAGCAGGGCTGCCTGCATCAGCGATTTCATAAGGGATAAAGGAAAAATTCGCCAATGTTAATGGAAAGGATGGTGAATTGGCCGGCCGGAGTGGCCGTGCGGTTCTAGGCGCTACAGTCTGGAGCTAATAGCTAGACAGATCTTCCCTCTCAACTCACACATCACATTCTCAGAATTTTCTAATTAATATGGTTCCTTGAGAGCAGTGCAGGGCAGGCGAAATTCCTTATAAGTTTTAATATTAGCAAGGGATTTTTGCTCAAAGATGATAGGATATGGATGCTCTTGGGAACGCAATAACCACTGAACATGAGAATACAACCCTCATACCAGTAAAAAACTGTGAGAGGAAGAGGCGGGTGGACGGAGGTTGCACAGGATTTGCATACCAGTGTGCACTATCATTACAGATGAAACTCAAGGGAACCAAAGAACTAAATGCATTATTGAGTAAAGGTCTAATAGTTACAATAAGTCCTAACTTATAAACCTTCTCTGGCTCGTGAGTACTCATTCTGATCAGGAAATTGAATAAGATACGTATGTATGGTCCTATTATTGGCAGATGCTGTCTTCAAATTCAAACCCTCAAACACAGATCAAGATTTCTAAAATTCAGGACACTTAAATCTGTAATCTATATCCAGGTAACCATACAACTCAGTGAAAAAAGCAATTATTGATTGTTATGATGATAATTTGAAGGTAAAATCGTACTCCTCGTCAGCAAAAAGAAAAAAAAATCTACGTAAATATTCAGTTCACACGAAACCAAAGAGCATGAATTCCCTTTGTCTATAATTCAAGCAAATGCGAGGACTCCCCACATTGAAAAGCGATATGTTTAACAGATCCCGACCATAGCTGAATCTTGTACTAAGTGGGCTGCATAGAGTATGATCCATGCCGTCAAGTGGAACGATTTCCTAGATTCTCTCAGTAGCCATCGTTGCCTGACGCATCTTTACAAAGTGGTTGTGAGGGACCAATCGCAAAAACGCCAAAGAGACGCGAGGAGTTTGTCCAATCTAGAAGATACTAAAAAATGCGGGAGTCTTTTGTTCTGAACCCACACTCCCTTAATAAACAAAATTTCAACAGAGTTCGGTGGGAAATTTCCACGACTTCACGCACTGGCTTGCTTGACCAATCGCAAAACGTTAAAAATAGTGCAATAAGTCCATTGTCCTCGACCACATTAGAGCATAAACCACATTTGAACAGCATTCATTGTGTTACGTCACGGAATAATTTCGGTGCCTATGGCTCAGGTTTTTAAAGTTCTACGCGACGAGTTCAGAATCGAGGAGACCAGCTCAGGGCTGGTGTAACAACTGGAATGTCAACAAGCTATGTTATTGATGTAGCGGTACTCTGAAGGACCAGAGCACAGCTGCAATAATAAAACGTTGCAGAAAGACCTGAGCTCGGCAGTCCAGAATAATTACACTAGTGGCCATTAAAATTGCTACACCAAGAAGAAATACAGATGATAAACGGGTATTCATTGGACAAATATATTATACTAGAACTGACATGTGATTACATTTTCACGCAATTTGGGTGGATAGATCCTGAGAAATCAGTACCTAGAACGTATTAACGGCCTTGATACGCCTGGGCATTGAGTCAAACAGAACTTGGATGGCGTGTACAGGTACAGCTACCCATGCAGCGTCAACATGATACCATAGTTCATCAACAGTAGTGACTGGAGTGTTGTGACGAGTCAGTTGCTCGGCCATCATTGACTAGACGTTTTCAGCTGGTGAGAGATCTGCAGAATGTGCTGGCCAGGGCAGCAGTCGAACACTTTCTGTATCCAGAAAGGCCCGTACAGGACCTGCAACATGCGGTCGTGCATTATCCTGCTGAAATGTAGGGTTTCGCAGGGATCGAATGAAGGGTGGGGCCAGGGGTCGTAACACATCTGAAATGTAACGCCCACTGTTCAAAGGGCCGTCAATGTGAACAAGAAGTGACCGAGACGTGTAACCCATGGCACCCCATACCATCACGCTGGGTGATACGCCAGTATGGCGATGACGAATACACGCTTCCAATATTCGCTCACCGCGATGTCGCCAAACACGGATGCGACCATCATGATGCTGTAAACAGTACCTGGATTCATCCGAAAAAATGACGTTTTGCCATTCGTGCACCCAGGTTTTCGTTGAGTACACCATAGCAGGCGCTCCTGTCTGCGATGCAGCGCCAAGGGTAACAGCAGCCATGGTCTCCGAGCTGATAGTCCATGCTGCTGCAAACGTCATCGAATTGTTCGTGCGAATGGTTGTTATCTTTCAAAAGTCCCCATCTGTTGACTCAGGAATCGAGACATGGCTGCACTATCCGTTTCAGCCATGCGGATTAAATGCCTGTCGTCTCGACTGCTCGTGATACGAGGCCGTTGGAATCCAGCACGGCGTTCCTTATTACCCTCCTGAACCCACCGATTCCGTATTCTGCTAACAATCATTGGATCTCGACCAACGCGAGCAGCAATGTCGCGATACGATAAACCGCAATCGCGATTGGCTACAATCCGACCTTTATCAAAGTCGGAAACGTGATGGTACGCATTTCTCCTCCTTACACGAGGCATGAAAACAACGTTTCACCAGGCAACGCCGGTCAGCTGCTGTTTGTGTATGAGAAATCGGTTGGAAACTTTCCTCATGCTCTGAAAAACTAAATCATTTGCATATCACAGCATCTTCTTCCTGCCGGTTAAATTTCTCGTCTGTAGCACGTCATCTTCGTGGCGTAGCAATTTTAATGGCCAGTAGTGTATTACCGAAAATGCACACATGGTAAGAAGTGACGATAAGATTAATAAACGAGGATAAATTCGTTTATGGACGCAGAGCCATCACTTCATAGCTGCAAGCTCGACTCTGAGCTGAAAGAAACATCCAGTCCTGTCTCCACTCTGTCCATGTCATTTGAACCAGACAGAATGAGGATCTATTGAGATTCAGGAAACAAAGAGAGGTTTCCTGCTATCTGCTGTCTGACCTCAACCCCAAGACGAGTCTACCTGATGCAAACTATCACCATGGTCTGCCATTTCTGCCTACTGTGACGGCATGAATGAGTAGAAGATAGTTATGAAGCCAGTCCTCCTCCAATGAGGGCCATTTGTGGATGACCTGCAAGCGGTTATCTCCACACCATTCAGGTGCAGGAGACGAGGTACTGGCGAGTCATTCTTGGGTAGCTCAGTCTGTAGAGCAGTTGCCCGCGAAAAGCGAAGGTCCTGAGTTCGAGTTTCGATCTGGCATGCAGTTTTAATCTGCCAGGAAGTTACAGCTGTAGCATGTTTGCGCAGCCCCCTGGCCGACTCGTACACTGGGTCGATCCATGGTAGATGACCAGAGCCTAGTGTGCACAACTGACATCCTGGCTACACAGTTGCCTGTTATATAAGTATGTGATGGACTGTCTACGAGAGTGCTGAGGTGTAAGTGCCACATTGAACCAGAGAAAGTTTCCGGATGAGCAGCACCTGCCTATCACAACACTGCCACTGGCACAACACACGGACACAGCTCGCTGACCTGTGGTTCCAATGTCACTACTCGCTCATGGTGTGCATCAGCACTTCTTCGCATCTCACGCATATTCCCAGCCACTGTCCAATGCACTGAGATGCTTTATAACTTTTTAAACTCGTGCTCGTAAATAAATGTTATTACAGATACTGTTGTGTCACTAACGCCTCCAGGCATACATTGTATCACACTCCCACAGTCCATGCTTTGCCTCCTCCACACAAATAACCGCCCATCTCCCCAGGTCGCAACAAATGGAATGTTCCCAACACTTCACAAAGAGAAGTATGAAAAACCACTCTGACCACTACTGACACAATTATGGAAAAAGGATAAAAGAGTATGGTGGTAGAAACACAAAAACTAATAATCACTAAAATTGGGTTCTTATGCAGTCATTTTCCTCAGCTTAGTAGAAATACAATAACAAAAAAATTTGCAGAAGGCAAGTCTGCTAGTCTAATTTAGAGCAACTAGGTGTTAGAAATGACATTCACATGAAAGGTGGCTGAAACATTGTCCTTTCCTTACACATAAGCTGGGGAGAAGAATTACACCAAATCTGCTGTCTTACTATAACAGCAGGAACAAGTAACCTTTATTTTGTTAATCATCGTAATATAGAAGTAGTGGCACGGTGAGTGGTGGAGGGGGGGGGGGGGTTACTGTAACCTCTATGTTCATTATAGATTATTTAAAATACTAACCAATGGATAAATAGGCGTTATTCAAACCCTTCAGAAGAAAATGATTGATTCGTGGTACTTGAGGGAAACGTGGAAGGGAGGACCCATCAATATAACTTTCTTTTCACACAACCTGTTTATTTAACAACATATAAACTGTGTTTAGAGATAATCGAAGCACTTAACCATAAAATTTTCCTTAACAAAATGAACAAATCTGCAAAATTTTTTTGACCTTAAACTTTGCAAAAGAAATCTGAAATGCTGTATTGCAAAACAACAAACAATATGGCAATGATTACAAGACGGCCGGACCCACAGCCCGCAGTTATCGTTTACTACCGCGCTGGACACAGTCTGTCTTATTAAATGACCTTCTGCAACACATGAAAACTATATAAACACCATTGATGGCAAGAGTGATTCAATTACTCAAAACAAATGACTTAACTTGTAATTTGAAAGCTGAATGTCGAAAGGTTCTGGGTTAAGATGCGCACCCTTAAAGGTTAAACAGATTAGTAAACAATATGACAATGATAAGGCTTACTTCAAAGCAACCGACCTCTTAATTTCATTCGGCAACTAAGGTGCGACTGAACCCTTCTGACAATTGACTAAAACCCTGGTGACGGTAGGATGTTATTTTCAAAGCTAAATTGATTGTCAGTTATTAAGACCGCTCTGAAGAAACGTCTTAAAACATTACTTGTGAACACTTATTACATGAGAACTCACTCGACGGAACCACAAGATCCAGCTAAAATATGCCAATAATGACCCGGTTTTTCAAGCTCGGAAATGAACAGCTTAGTACAACAGTTTCTTCAGATAATAATTAATGACTGAGAAATGCAATTACAATCAAAGAGTTGAACCTGTTAACAGCTGAATCTAACCACAAGATCCCTTTTTTGTTTAACGGCAACCTGTTGGTTCCGGCTGTATTTACGACCAAGAACTGATTAATTAGAACAATAATGACTGGGTACAAACCAGAAGGGAAAGGCAATATAATAGTGGGACAAATTTTCAAACGACAACTTGTGTCTTACTAAATTACTACTGCCTAGATTTACGACCAAAGAGGCGACCAAGTAAAACTCTGAGGGCCGCGTACAAACCAGAAAATGATAAAGAGGGCAGGTAGACAATAAAACGTATCACCACGAGGACTACAGAATGTTACTCCCCTTTATCAGCAAGCAGTTCCATGGATCCACGGTGCGCCGCAGCGGTTACTGAGTGGTGCCGATGAAAGCCAGGTGGAAGAGGGCAGCCAGGCCACGAACGGTCGTCCGACACGAATGTTGCCAACCAGCCGACGGGATGTCGGCCTGCTGCTTGTAGTCGACGCTGATCCTACTGAAGTACTCCGGTATCTTCGCTCTGCGCAGGCCCTCCGTGCGCAGTTCGTGGCTTCGGTTTCGGCCGTTCGGACCTCGTGACCACCTATTGTCGCGGCGCTACCGCCAATCCCCAAAATTCGTGCCTCCCTCTCCGACTTTTTTTTTTCCTTTATTGCATTTAGGGGGGCTGGCAGCAGCATAATAGGCTGCTCTACAGTCTACAGAAAAGTTAAAAAACATAATGAGAATATAAAGAAACAGTAAAAACAGGCGGTAAAATGGTGATATTGTAAAAAATTGTAATATGGCGGAAAGTTGTGGAGTTAAAAATATAAAAACACGTCGTTGACGATGCGGACAGGCTAAGTAGACAGACACAGATGGTGTCAGTCTGGTTTCTGTTTGCACGAGATAAAAAACGCAACTAGTGACAGTACGGTGGCTGTTCGAAACACTGACAGGGGACGCACAACACTGAACATTCGCTTAAAACAGCGCTATGGAGGCGATACGGCGTCAGATAGGGGCGGGGGGAGGACCCGGACCAATGAGGGGAAGAAAGGGGGAGGAGAGGAAATGAAAAAAAGAGGGAGCCGATGGAGGGAGGACGTAGAAAACGGGGGCAGAGAGGACGCGATAAGGAGTGGGGAAGGCAGTGGAGGAGAAAGCAAAAGGACTTTGGGACAGAGGGGAGTCAGAGAGTGGGTAGACGGGGAAAAAACAGGATGGAAGGAGGAAAGAAGGAGCCCAGGAAAAGGACATGTAGGGAGGGAGGGGGAGGTGAGGATCAGAGTCGATAGGAGGGATAAATGGAGGAAGAGAGGGCATCATCTGGGAGGAGGAGTTGATGGAAGCCACCTTGGGAAAGGAGATGAAGGGTGTAGGGTAGTAGGGACACACCAGTGAAGGTTCAAAAAATGGCTCTGAGCACTATGGGACTCAACTGCTGAGGTCATCAGTCCCCTAGAACTTAGAACTACTTAAACCTAACTAACCTAAGGACATCACACACATCCATGCCCGAGGCAGGATTCGAACCTGCGACCGTAGCTGTCGCGCGGTTCCAGACTGTAGCGCCTAGAACCGCTCGGCCACCCTGGCCGCCAACGTTGAAGGCGCGGGTTGGAGAGGGGAGGAGCAACCAGGGGATGAGGGGGATCAAGTCGGCAGGAGGTGTAGAGGACGCAGATATGTTCAAGGAAAAGGAGCAGATGGGGGAAAGAAATCAGGTCGTAGAGAATCCGCGTGGGGGACGGGAGGTGTATACGGAAGTCGACGCGGAGTGCATGGCGCTTGAGGATCCGGAGGGATTTTAGAACTAGGGGGAGGGGGCTCTCGGGCAGCAAACCCTGTATATATATCCTCAAACAAAGACGTTCTAAGGATATAACCAACAGATAGCAACTTTTCCTCATAGAATTTGGCAATGGGACCGCAAGAGGGAAAATCGATACAGCACCTGAGCCAGTGGTGCCAGACAGAACAGCCTACTAACACAATGCCACCACGGCTCAATGATACATGAAGATCTTACGAAAATTATACCTATCTCATTTTCATTACAGGGAAAACACTTGGCTACAGATGATTCGCAGACAGATTTCAACATACAAAAGTAAAACATTACTACTATCATAATCACATAAAACAAAATATTACCAATTTTACGAAACTTATCTTAATACGTGAGTTCAACAACGCTCATATTACAAAAATTCAATGATTTTGCTGAAGAGGCTCGATAGTGAACTATGTGTTAATGTCTGTGTGTCTACATTACATTAACATGTGTCACTGTGGAAACATATTTACTGCTACTAATTGTCCTCATCTCATCACAAGGAAGTCTGTTGTACAGTCGCTAATTGTGAGGCGCACCTGCGGCGAGAGGAACAGTGAGCTGGTGTCCATTCAAAGAAATAGGTACCACCCTACATCTACATCTCCTTCTACATTTATACTCCGCAAGCCACCCAACGGTGTGTGGCGGAGGGCACTTTACGTGCCAATGTCATTACCTCCCTTTCCTGTTCCAGTCGCGTATGGTTCGCGGGAAGAACGACTGCCGGAAAGCCTCCGTGCGCGCTCGAATCTCTCCAATTTTACATTCGTGATCTCCTCGGGAGGTATAAGTAGGGGGAAGCAATATATTCGATACCTCATCCAGAAACGCACCCTCTCGAAACCTGGACAGCAAACTACACCGCGATGCAGAGCGCCTCTCTTGCAGAGTCTGCCACTGGAGTTAGCTAAACATCTCCGTAAAGCTATCACGCTTACCAAATAACCCTGTGACGAAACGCGCCGCTCTTCTTTGGATCTTCTGTATCTCCTCTGTCAACCCGACCTGGTACGGATCCCACACTGATGACCAATACTCAAGTATAGGTCGAAAGAGTGTTCTGTAAGCCACCTCCTTTGTTGATGGACTACATTTTCTAAGGACTCTCCCAATTAATCTCAACCGGGTACCCGCCTTACCAACAATTAGTTTTATATGATCATCCCACTTCAAATCGTTCCGTACGCATACTCCCAGATATTTTACAGAAGTAACTGCTACCAGTGTTTGTTCCGCTCTCATATAATCATACAATAAAGGATCCTTTTTTCTATGTACTCGCAATACATTACATTTGTCTCTCCATTGATAACAACATGCTGTGTTCTGTCTGCTAAAAACTCTTCAATCCAGCCACACAACTGGTCTGATATTCCGTAGGCTCTTGCTTTGTTTATCAGGCGACAGTGCGGAACTGCATCGAACGCTATCCGGAAGTCAAGGAAAAGGCATCTACCTGGGAGACTGTATCTAATATTTCCTGGGTCTCATGAACAAATAAAGCGAGTTAGGTCTCACACGATCGCTGTTTCCGGATGATTCCTACAGAGATGACATGATACGCGACATGATACGCGAGCAGAAAACATGTTCTAAAATTCTACAACAGATCGGTGTCAGACATATAGGCCTATAGTTTTGCGCATCTGCTCGACGACCCTTCTTGAAAACTGGGACTACCTGTGCTCTTTTCCGATCATCTGTAACCTTCCGTTCCTCTAGAGACTTGCGGAAGACGGTTGTTAGAAGGGGGGCAAGTTCTTTCGCGTACTCTGTGTAGGATCGAATTGGTATCCCGTCGGGTCCAGTGGACTTTCCTCTGTTGAGTGATTTCAGTTGCTTTGCTGTTCCTTGGACACTTATTTCGATGTCAGCCATTTTTTCGTTCGTGCGGGGATTTAGAGAAGGAACTGCAGTGCGGTCTTCCTCTGTGAAACAGCTTTGGAAAAAGGTATTTAATGTTTCAGCTTTACGTGTGTCATCCTCTGTTTCAATGCCATCATCATCCCGGAGTGTCTGGATATGCTGTTTCGATCCACTTACTGATTTAACGTAAGACCAGAACTTCCTAGGATTTTCTGTCAAGTCGGCACATAGTATTTTACTTTCGAATTCACTGAACGCTTCACGCATAGCCCTCCCTACGCTAACTTTGACATCGTTTAGCTTCTGTTTGTCAGAGATTTTGGCTGCGTTTAAACTTGCTGCGAAGCTCTCTTTGCTTTCGCAGTAGTTTCCTAACTTTGTTGTTGAACCACGGTGGGTTTTTCCCGTCCCTCACAGTTTTACTCGGCACGTATCTGTCTAAAACGCATTTTACGATTGCCTTGAACTTTTTCCATAAACACTCAACATTGTCAGTGTCGGAACAGAAATTTTTGTTTTGTTCTGTTAGGTAGTCTGAAATCTGCCTTCTATTACTCTCGCTAAACAGATAAACCTTCCTCCCTTTTTTTATATTCCTATTTACTTCCCCATTCAGGGTTGCTACAACGGCCTTATGATCACTGATTCCCTGTTCTGCGCTTACAGAGTCGAAAAGTTCGAGTCTGTTTGTTATCAGTAGGTCCAAGATGTTATCTTCACGAGTCGGTTCTCTGTTTAATTACACGAGGTAATTTTCGGATGGTGCACTCAGTATAATGTCGCTCGATGCTCTGTCCCTACCACCCGTCCTAAACATCTGAGTGTCCCAGTCTATATCTGGTAAATTGAAATCTCCACCTAAGACTATAACATGCTGAGGAAATTTATATGAAATGTATTCCAGATTTTCTCTCAGTTGTTCTGCACTAATGCTGCTGAGTCGGGAGGTCGGTAAAAGAATCCAATTATTAACCTAGTTCGGTTGTTGAGTATAACTTCCACCCATAATAATTCACAGGAACTATCCAAATCTATTTCACTACAGGATAAACTACTACTAACAGTGACAAACACGCCACCACCGGTTGCATGCAATCTATCCTTTCTAAACACCGTCTGTTCCTTTGTAAATATTTCGGCAGAATTTATCTCTGGCTTCAGCCAGCTTTCCGTACCTATAACGATTTCAGCTTCGGTGCTTTCTATCAGCGTTTGAAGTTCCGGTACTTTACCAAGGCTACTTCTACAGTTTACAATTACAATACCGATTGCTGCTTGGTCCCCGCCTGTCCTGAGTTTGCCCACACCCTTTGAGGCTGTTGCTCTTTCTGTACTTGCCCGAGGACGTCTAACCTAAAAAACCGCCCAGTCCACGCCACACAACCCCTGCTACACGTGTAGCCGCCTGCTGGGTGTAGTGGGCTCCTGACCTATCCAGCGGAACCCGAAACCCCACCACCTTATGGCAGACTGAGGCGTCGTCTGCTATGATTGCTGAGGACAGCTTACAGCTGCCCTTGTGGCGCCAGGAGAGTGAAAATGAACCAAATAGAGGGATGCAAGGGAGCCACTCTTGTTGCCTGGTAGGATGGTGGCTTGTTGTTACCCCCAGCTCCATTTCGTCATTACAGACTCAACAGAAGTGTTAGCCACCGTCTACCCAGAAACTGGGGGCTGTTTCTTCATCATGTGGTGAAATGCCTCATACATGGAAGAGGTTCCTTAGTCTACAAACAAGAAGTATCTTGACAAAATATCCATGTGACACTTATAAACATACACTAATATATATAGAAAATTCTTCTCCTTTTTATCTGAATGGCCTATTTCTCTCGTGGTACGATACATACCCAAGCCACACTCTTGCCTTACTAAGACAAAAATTACTTTCTTAGACAGCTTTCACAACGATATTCTTAGTAACTATATGTACATGAAAAGCATCTTCATGTTTGGATTGGTGGGGCCACACTTGGGACAAAGAAGGATCAACGAGATTTATAAAAACTATCACCACAATGCAACTTACATGCAACTCATCAACAAAAATGCAACAATAAAAAAAGAAAACTATGGAAGAATTTTATCATCCCATTAAGCATGACGCCCGCTGTCATAATAGCAGGTCATACTTCCGTCATAATTATTAGATCAAAGTATTATTGTACATTTCTCTACTAGATGCACAACATACTGCTTGTTTAATACTCTCTTCTTTCGACTTTACTGGATGTACAAATAAGCACATAACTGATCTACACTACTTCACAAATGACAGATTATAAAAGAAAAAGACACAAAAGCTAGGCTGTTAGAAATGGATGAAACTACACTCTTCTGAAAAGAGTAAATTTATTCTTTTTCATTCGTCCATTGAACGTGACATTTTTCCAAAGCTGGATCTGTGAACTTCCACAGGAACTACACAACATAAAAATTACAGTTGAATAAAATTATATATTCATGACCATACTGAGATAACAGATACGAAACATTACTCACAATAACCATTACACATATGACTGGAGATGTTCATATGTTTTACTGATTTGAAGTATATCCTTTTCCTAACATAGAAACCCTCTTTTGATCTTGGCATCTTCTGTTATGGTTTGGATAGTTCCATGTTCTTCAGTCTCTCACCAATATTCACTGAACATGAGTCTGTCATCTAACTACACAGCAGTCAGGAAGTCTTCGTTTGACATTCTCCCTCATGATCACTTAATGAAACAAGCGTCTCTGAAAAAAATAAAAACATAAATATCAGTCACAAGTTTTCAAACTGTCCCAGTCGTGTAACTGACATCTACTCTGACAGAGATTCGCCTATACACCTCTTCTCTAGCAGTCACTTCTACTTCTCTTCTGACAGGCTCCTGCTCCTCAAATTACACAGAATTCTCTTCGAGACTGGCACTTCAAAGTCGGCAAAAATACCATTCTTCATATCCGTAACTTGTTCTTTTTTTTTTTTTTTCTTAACATACCACTCTCAACAACGCATCTGAGACATCAAGACAATATTCAATAAAATTCTTCAGGGTATCAGACCGCATCGTCATAATTTAAATTGCGCCAACGTTTCGGCCAGCGATGCAGCTAGCCTAGTTTAACGTAAGGCCCTGATGAAGGCTAGCTGCAACGCTGGCCGAAACGTTGGCGCAATTTAAATTATGACGATGCGGTCTGATACCCTGAAGAATTTTATTGAAGATGACAACGGCCGCGGAAGCCTACGCTTACATCAAGACAATAGATATTTGTGTCAGTTTCTATTATTTTCAAGAACAAAAATAACTTGCCATCCACTCAATAATAAGGAATGGACAGAAAATAACTCACCAACCGGTTGTTGACGTTGCAGCTACTCCAGGCATTTTTGCTCCAGATTCTTGTTTATAAATTTGTTCTTGAGCGTCATAAGCTCAGTCACATGATGGTTGCCACAGGATCTTTTCATGTATTGCATTTCTACCTTGACCACACTTTAGTGAATAATTCTGTAGACTCTAAATGGCCATTACATAATAATTTTTGTTTTATAGGTAAGAGATGTGATAAATCAATATATTTTGTACGTCTGTTAAGTGCACAACACAAAGCATACCTTTCTGAGTGTTTTTCCACCTCTGTTCATTGTATTTACTCAATCACCATGTGAACAATTTTCGTACTGTGTGTAGCGGTTGTAATCTCCCCACGGAAAATTACCCTCTACCACGCACCAATTAATCATTGTCAATCAAACCATCCACATTTATTTACTTTGGAAAAGTATCTGATCTGATTTTCTAGTAACATATGCGGCGACAGCTCGTCGACGCCAAGGTATTTTCTAGTACGTTTATTCTTTGGAATAACAGAGATACATGTATGTATTCTCCATGGTTGTTGGTGACTGGTAACGAGGACAGCCTCGGAAGTATCTGTTGAAAGATTGACGGGTTTCTAAAAGAGACATATTTGCTTTTCTTCTCGCTAAAGCGAGCTATTAACATTTGTGCCACTAGCGGGTTGTTTGAAGAGAAAGAAACTGTAACGGAAAATAATTAAGACTTGGAACCAACAGAGATCTGGACATGTAATGGAGATGGATTGAATATACAATTTCCTTCATAAATAAGGTTTGTGACCCCTTTTATTCTGGAGTGAATGAACGAATGAGTTCTTTGTCTGAATCATTGATGATCGCGTTGGTCCTGTAATTAGTGGGGAAGTTTCAGCTGTGTCGAAGAGAGCCTGCAATCACCGAGTCTTTGTTAAATCGTCCAAAAAGGCTTCGTACACATCTGGAATTCGAAATCTTTCGTAAAAGGAACGAATTGTTCAAACGATTGATTTTCCCAACTGAATGCAGCGCTTAACAATAATAATAAATGTAAAGATCTCTTACAGCAAGCCAGCCGCTGAATACTAAGACGAAGGGCTCCACCAGAGATCTATTTGGCTGATTTCACGTAATGAAATATTATATTTAAAACTGTACATAGATAAAGGAGAGAGAGAGAGAGAGAGCGAATGAAATTAGAGAAAATACTAATAATCCTCCATTAGTCTAACTTTTCGCCTGTCTTATCACGGATCAGCCTAAAGACAAAACGGGAGGCACTTACTTTACTGTATAGGTTTATGTGTGAAAGTGAAGGGATCTTAAAGGCAACAGATACACGTCTATACAGACAAGACATTACTCAAAGTTAGCGGCTAGCTGCATGCATTCATCATTCAGCATCTATTCTTCTTATATTAATACATTATAATGGCCAATCCGTGACAGGACACGTTTTTGGACGTTGCTAAAATAATTTTGTTCTCTGTTTCATGTGAACTACGACGAGCTAACTTAACTGACGCTTGGAAAAGAGAGGAAATACTCGCAGTCAAATTAAGTGGATCTACAAATAAGAACACAAGACAACATGCTGGGCGCAGAGATACGGCCAAATCTATAATTTTATTATTAAAGCTTGCTAGTATAGATGAAGTATACGCTTTTTTGTTTAGTGTTATTGGATATTTGAACATTGATTAATTGTGTTTATGCTAAATGTAGTTTGATTGACCTGCCCCAGTTGCATTTATTTGTATAAGTACAGTAAGAAAGTAGCCACAGAAGTACTCTTGTGTGAACAGAGTTACATATAGTGACAGTAGAAGGGAGATATGTATATATATTGACAGTAGAACATTTATATGGTTTTAACTAGGGCAATGTTTAGGATGAGTCAAGCAGAGCATAGCAGCACGCAACAGGCTTCAGCTGTTAGCACTGATAATAATGATGTAGTAAGAAGTGTTGTAGAACCGATTGCTACAGATAGCGCAATAGAACGCCCTGTAGACACGGAGGGACATGTAACAGCAAGTACGCAACATGGATTAGATCCATTGGTAATTATCATGAGACAGATGCAGATGATAACCGAGAGCATGCTTAATATGAAAACCGACATTAACGCGAAATTAGCCTCAGTTACTGAAGGGCAAAATGATTTGAATACAAAATTAGCCTCAGTTACTGAAGGGCAGGAAAATTTGAAAACCGACATTAATGCGAAATTGGCCTTAGTTACTGAAGGGCAGGAAAATTTGAAAACCGACATTAACGCGAAGTTAGCCTCAGTTAATGAAGGGCAAAATGATTTGAACGCGAAATTAGCCTCAGTTACGGAAGGGCAGGAAAATCTGAAAACTGAGATTATGCAGCAGTTACAAGACAGTTTTTCCGAATTAGAGCAGCGGATAGAGGCGAAGACCAAGGAACTCAAAGATCAGGCCGAAGAGACGGAACGAAAATTAACGGCACAAATAGAATTGGTGAAAGCTCAATGTGAGGAATCTACTCACCGCGTACGTGTAGAAATGAAGGAGTATGTAGTAGCTATTAAGATAGATACTGCACGGGAACAGGTGGAAATGGTTCCGCAATTAGTACAAAAGCAAGACGCCATGTCATGTGCAATTGCGCAACTTCCTGAATTGGCACGTACGCAGACTAACCTAAAGGAAAGTGTTGAACATCTGACAGAACGTCAAGACGTTATAGACCACCAAATTAACGTATTAACGGGTAAATTATCCGAAATCACATTAGAAAACAAAAGGCTAATGTGTGAAAACGTTGAGCAAAATGTTAAGGCAGCATTCCAGAGTTTATCTGGCGAACAGGAAGAGAATTTGTTTGCGAAAGGACTTGAGGAGGTGCGACAGCAGTTAGGTGCTGATTTGGAGCATTGGAAACACACGATAGAAGAGTCGATGCGCGCTTCACAACAAAGCTCAGAACAAATGAATACAGGCCAGCAGCAGAAGTTGGCAGCGACTATAGGGCCAGTTACTGCACATTCGCACACGATACCGACTTGTGTAAGTAACTCAAACATTAAATTGCCACGAGCTAGTTGTTCGCGTGAATTCTTATCTAACGGAGATTACGAAAGCCTTTGCCATGCCGAAGAAAAAATGATAAAGCATCGGCAATTCCGGATTTTTAACCCTGACAAAAGGGGGGTCCATCCAATTGTTTTTATTCGAAGTTTCAGAGGAGTGCCACCCAGAAATTGGTCGGAGTGGCAGAAGATCAGTTTTGTTACAGGATATATACAAGGTTCGGGGGCGATCTGGGCCTCGGACATGACTTCTGTTTGCTCGACATATGACGATTTTGAGAAGGCGTTTTTAGCAAAGTTCTGGTCAGAAGGGGTACAGGAACGCCTAAGGCAGGAGGTGCTCTACCCAGAGCCTTTCTCCTTTTCAAAAGGAAGCCTTAGGAAGTATTTCGAAAAATATATAAATAAAACAAGATACTGGGACAGACCTATGCCCTTGCCAGACATAATAAACATACTTAAGGCAAGACTACCAACTAGCATCCGGAATCAATTGATTTACGGCGACGATAAAGACTTGGAGTCGTTCCTCACGACGTTAGAACATATAGATATTATCGAAGAGAACAACCAGAAAGCCCGTAATAACAGATTCCAATATAGGGAGATAGAACCTCCGCCAAACGGTAGGCAAGGGAATGAACAGAGATCGTTAAATAATGGAGAAACCCCTCAAAATCTCAATAGTAATCCCGGCAATAGTCTTGCGAGGGGCTATTCAAGGAACAACAGGAACGGAAAAGATACAATCCCGTGTGGGGGAACGAAAGGAATTTCAGACCCCAAGCCTGGAATAATAACAATAATAGAAAGTGGAATCAACCGGGGGGAATGAATTCAAATAGCCAACATCAGTGGGGACGGACATCTGCGAATCAACCGGTAATTACCGAAGTGACGGATGATGTCAACCAGCAAACAAATCAAAATCCAACGAACTTGTAAGGACCCACTCGTGCCCCGGAGGAGCGGTCAACAATTG
Source organism: Schistocerca cancellata (assembly GCF_023864275.1). Lineage (NCBI taxonomy): Eukaryota > Metazoa > Arthropoda > Insecta > Orthoptera > Acrididae > Schistocerca > Schistocerca cancellata. The sequence goes on from NC_064633.1 coordinate 159,474,558, forward strand.
GTTGAGGGGCAACAGGATATGTGTACCCATGCTAACGTATAATGATGGACGATTACTGGCAGATGAACTGATCGAGGACTTAGAACCACAAGATGAGGATAAGGAACAGGTGGCAGTAGTCGAAGTGCAAGTCATTTTGGAGACCGTACCTATAGTGGCGGTTTTAGACACAGCTGCAACCACAAATGTTATTTCGGAGGCACTATTCAACAAGATCAGAAATATAAGACGAGTACCAATTTTTCCAGTTCAAAATTGCAGAATAATAGGCGCCGTTGGGGCTAGATCGGCTAATGTAAAAGTGCAGTCACTACTTAGTGTAGAAGTCGGAAATGTAGCAATATTAAGCACATTCCTTGTGAAAAATTTGGTGGTAGATTGCATTATCGGAGTCGACAGCCTTCATCAATACGGATGCAGAATAGATATTAAAACAGGAAAAATTTGGTTGAATGTTAATAAACAAGAAATTGAGTTGGAGTTGTTGAAAAAAGAAAGCCTTACGAGAAAATATAATAGTGGGATCAGTGTGCAAGTAATCAGGACGGCACAAAATTCTAAACAGCATGTAATTAATGAGTTCCAAGTCAAAGAAGATTTCGGTTAATTAGTGTTTGAAAAGTTAAGTGAATCCGACTGCATTATAGAAGATCAGAAGAAGCAGCTCAATGAATTATTATTAACGTATGAAAACGTGTTTGATGAAAGGCCAGGAGTTATTAAGGGATACATATGCCATCTCTACGTTAAGCCGCACGAAACGTATTGTAGAACTTTCTATCCTGTTCCCTGGAGGTTAAAGGCTCAAGTTCAAAAGGAAATATTGAGCAGATATACAACAACATGCCCCACTCCTCCATTGGATATACGCCTCATGAATTGATGTTCGGAGCAAAAGAGGAAAACTTCTGGACTGAACATATGCCCAAAACTCAGGAAACTGAGATGCCTTGGGAAGAAAAAATAAGACAAGCCATCATAAATATGACGCAAAAGGCTGATCAGAGAAAACAACAATATGACAAATTAATCAAGAGGGTACAGGCGTACCATGTCGGAGAGAAGGTGCTAGTCAAAAGACATACCAAATTATCCTTAATAAAGAAGAGTATAAAGAAATTGGAGTTATTATATACTGGCCCATACATCATTCTACAAATTCCGAATCCTGGGGCTTATTTGTTAGCATACCCGGGATCGAACAAAATTAAAGGGTTATTTTCCCATAACGACTTGAAAAAATTTAATGAAGATTAGAAGATAGGGAGGAATGGTGTTGCGAGTGACAGAGATGAACGCTCGTAAAAACATAACAATAAACTGTGTGTGTGTGTAGTGTTAGAAAACTTTAAACTGAAATAATTAATCAGTGACACAGATTATAGAAATAGTAACTAACTATTACTATCGAGTGCTGCAAAGAAGATAGTGGAGATAGGCTTCACCTGTGTTTGGGTAAACATGGAACTTTAGCATTGCTAATGTCATCAAGATTTATAAAGGATCTGACTGACCTTCAAGAAGAATGAAATGTTTCCCGCAAATGACGCTGCATAATCAAAAGATGTTCCTAGTGAATGTTCATATATAATTTCAAGTGCACGCTTAGATGTGTAAACGTGTGAAGGAATGCGTTTAGGCAGTGAATGATGAGTGACGGTTAACGCCGCAAAGATAATTTCCCGCGCAAAACAGTTGACGTCGGCGCGAGAGCTAGAATCGATATAGACGACACAGATATGCTTTGTAAGAGACTCGCATCAAACGCGAGGGGAAACTGATTGATGTTGAACTTAAAAAAAAAGTGTTATAATTAGACGTTAAGAGTTCTTGATTTATTGTTGAATGTTAAAAGAAAGTAATATTCATAGAATTAGTAGTTATTTAATGGGTCTTGTTCGTTTTGGAATTTTGTTTGAAAAAATCCATTTCCATATATGTGCATGTATGAATGCCGGATGAATCAGAGAATAAATGAAAGAAGTGAATCCGCATTCCTCAATGCTAATAACTTTTACATTACAGCAATCAAGCGGAGAAATATATGTATTTAGGATAAAAATTTTTTGAGTATAGATAAATTATATGACTTTTCAAGGAAATGATGGATTATGTCTTTGTATAAAATAAACCACACTTTCCATTATTCGATGATTTGAATCCAAAATCTACTGTAAGTTGAATGAATCCTTTAAATTACGAAGAATAAATCATTGACAGAAATGTGTAGGAATTTTTGGACTGATAAGCACAAGTGGGGATGCAAAGTCCAAAAGAATATTCAAACTAGAGTAAATATGATGATGTTTTTGGCAACAGCATTAGTCAATGGCTAAATGGAAAACTTACGTCAATGGCTAAATTCCTTGCAGTACATCGTAAGAAAAAGGATGCATGAAGCCATAAGGATTTTGTTTTCAAAAAGGAGAATCTTGGACGGTGCAACCTAACCAGTTCTTTTACAGGAAGAGTTTCCCTTTCGGTCATTGCTAATTCTTTTGGAATGAATGTTGCATGTGAATTCGGGTATCCCTGCCCCTTCTACTCTTCCCATTGTGGGCCGCGTAGAAGACCGACTGCAAATGTGGACGTCGGGGACATGCAAGATCAGGGGGAGTTTCACCACCGCAACGGGGGCATGCAAGATCCGGGGGAGTTTCAGCACCGCAAGATATTGTCCTAGGAACAAGATTGTAAAACGAAAACTCACGTTATTTATTGTAAAATATTTTTTTTTGCTAGAGGCACAAATCACTCTTCTCCAAATCATTATAAATCGATCCCTATCTTTCCTTTAGAGATCAATTTCAAAATTATTTTTTTTCCTTCTGTAGGCTTTCCTATCTTCTATGTACTGTAGGCTGGGGGTCTAGGCTTAAGAGGTTTTCCAAGGTTTCCCTGCTTAAGAAAGTTCCCGAATGGGTAGACCCTGATAACAGTTTCATGAAAGATCATCTTCCTTGGTTGTGCACAGCAGACATAACACCTTGATGCACGAAAAAGCAATACAGCCGCGGTACCTGTCTCTTCATTTCTTCTGTTTTCAATATTTCTTTTCTTCGTCTGTCTTAAACATAATATTTTTTTTTTTCAGTCGGAGGACTGACAATCATCACTTCCGGGTTATCCACACTAATAGATAGCTCGCGAAGTGTGTTCGGTAAATCAAAATTAAGCTCACAAACTTCGCTCGCTGCGAGGGGCATTGTAATCTCCCCACGGAAAATTACCCTCTACCACGCACCAATTAATCATTGTCAATCAAACCATCCACATTTATTTACTTTGGAAAAGTATCTGATCTGATTTTCTAGTAACATATGCGGCGACAGCTCGTCGACGCCAAAGTATTTTCTAGTACGTTTATTCTTTGGAATAACAGAGATACATGTATGTATTCTCCATGGTTGTTGGTGACTGGTAACGAGGACAGCCTCGGAAGTATCTGTTGAAAGATTGACGGATTTCTAAAAGAGACATATTTGCTTTTCTTCTCGCTAAAGCGAGCTATTAACATTTGTGCCACTAGCGGGTTGTTTGAAGAGAAAGAAACTGTAACGGACAATAATTAAGACTTGGAACCAACAGAGATCTGGACATGTAATGGAAATGGATTGAATATACAATTTCCTTCATAAATAAGGTTTGTGACCCCTTTTATTCTGGAGTGAATGAACGAATGAGTTCTTTGTCTGAATCATTGATGATCGCGTTGGCCCTGTAATTAGTGGGGAAGTTTCAGCTGTGTCGAAGAGAGCCTGCAATCACCGAGTCTTTGTTAAATCGTCCAAAAAGGCTTCGTACACATCTGGAATTCGAAATCTTTCGTAAAAGGAACGAATTGTTCAAACGATTGATTTTCCCAACTGAATGCAGCGCTTAACAATAATAATAAATGTAAAGATCTCTTACAGCAAGCCAGCCGCTGAATACTAAGACGAAGGGCTCCACCAGAGATCTATTTGGCTGATTTCACGTAATGAAATATTATATTTAAGACTGTACATAGATAAAGGAGAGAGAGAGAGAGAGCGAATGAAATTAGAGAAAATACTAATAATCCTCCATTAGTCTAACTTTTCGCCTGTCTTATCACGGATCAGCCTAAAGACAAAACGGGAGGCCCTTACTTTACTGTATAGATTTATGTGTGAAAGTGAAGGGATCTTAAAGGCAACAGATACACGTCTATACAGACAAGACATTACTCAAAGTTAGCGGCTAGCTGCATGCATTCATCATTCAGCATCTATTCTTCTTACATTAATACATTATACGGTACAGGCTGCACATCTTACCAAATGCCTTCATTATCTTTGATGCTGGATTTGATACAGGGCAGTACTGAGACACACAGATTGCTGCAATCTTCCTTTCTCATATTCATGATCGTATCTGAGGTCCATTTTAGCACTGAACCAGGTAACAAACATCACCTACTTTCACATAAATTCCATTGTTATCAACTTGTACTGGCAATTTCGCCTTGTCCTCAGAAGGAAGCCAAAGGGATCAGTCGCAGCAAATTTTCTAAATATCATGGGTGTGATGGGACGCAGTGGACTTCCATGTCTAACAGTTGGTGTTTCCACATGCTGCTAGTATTTACAGGTTGCTAAAATTTTCTGAATTCTTCTCTCCGTATTATAGAAATATACCAACTCCTTTAACTGTGCACCAAAAAGCTCATAGTTTAGGTGGACATAAGAGATTAACTAATTCACAAAATTCTCCTTTATGTACAGCCTCCAGTTGCCCTCGTTCAGATTCTTTTTTACAGAACAAGATACCATTTCTGAGGGGATAGTATTGGTATATTTTTACTTGTTCTCTTTCTCTCCACCTCACATTCAGGTATCATCGAAACATGATTTGATTGTCTTACCATTAACATTTGCTACAAAGGCCCTCACATCAAAATTTATGGTCATTTGGTGCTTCTTTATAAAATCCAGCCCTAAAATTGCATCAACGATGAGAGAGAAAACGATTAGGAAATATGTCCACATCATCCCTGACTGGCAGAGACAATCAATAGTAAAGTCCCTTTTCACATTCATTGTCTTTTCCATCATTGTATCTCTAACTTTTGTCTTTTGCATTGGCAATTCAGGCTGTTCTTCTTCTTGCAGGTAGGTCTCAAAACATTATTGTTCATCACCAAGACCTGGGTTCTTGTGTCAAGGATACAATGTATTTCCTTACTACTTATCGTAATCGTAAGTGTTGGGAAACTAGCAATCTCAACATCATCCTCTTCATCCAGCAGCAACTCCTTTGCCTCTTCAGAGCTTATAAACAATAACACGGGTTCCTTTTTGCTATTTACCTTTTCACCCAGAGTACATAGCTTCAATTAATGATTGCAGTTAGTAACTTCGTTTGCACTTGGACTTAACACATGGATAAGCCGTCCACACCTCTTATTTCTAGTGGAGGATCATGACTCTTAACTCTTTCATTCCTGACAAAGTCCTTCCTGCTGTTGTAACGATTGTAAGTAGGCTGTTTAGGTTTTTATGTTGGCAACGCCACGTAGCGCTCTGTATGAAAATCACTGACTGTGCTGTGTGCAGTCTGTGGCTCGTTGGCGTTGTTGGAATATTCGCTATTGTAGTGTTGGGCAGTTGGATCTGAACAGCGCGTAGCGTTGCTCAGTTGAAGGTGAGCCGCCAGCAGTGGTGGATGTGGTGAGAGAGATGCCAGAGCTTTGAGAGGTTGCTATAAGCGGACGACCTGGTCCTGTGTCCACCAGAAAAAGGAAATTTGTGAAGATGGATGTCATGAATTGATATATATACGATGACTTTTGAAAATTATTAAGGTAAATACACTGATTGTTCTCTATAAAAATCTTTCATCTGCTAACTATGTCTGTCAGTAGTTAGTGCCTTGCGTAGTTAGAATCTTTTATTTAGCTGGCAGTATTGGCGCTCGCTGTATTGCAGTAGTTCAAGTAACAAAGATTTTTGTGAGGTGAGTGATTCATGAAAGGTGTAGGTTGTTGTTAGTCAGAGCCATTCTTTTGTAGGGATTATTGAAAGTCAGACTGCGTTGCGCTAAAATATTGTGTGTCAGTTTAGTGATGATCAGAATAAATAAAGAGAAAACTGTCTGAGTACGTTGAGTTTTGCTCAGCTGTTTGTAAATCAAATAACGTAAGAGGTTTACCAGCACAGTAATTCATAAATTTTTCTAAGGGGATGTTTCACGATTTCTCAGCAATCAGCCACCTCTTCTAGAACCAGTGTTTCACCTATCATTAGTCTGATGTGATCGTTATTGAGGTTACCATCCTCTCCTTTCTGGTAATCTTTAGTCGAAAGGGGGATTGTTCCTTGCTCGTTGCATCAGTAGTTGTATCCCATGATGCAGTCACAGCCCAACTCTTGTAAAAGACAGTGAAAGGTTCTTACGTCGTTCATGACTCTCTCAGCTATGACGAATTCGCACTAAGTGTGGAAGCTTGGTTAGACATATTCTCAATAACTCTGCCGTCTCATATAGTGCGTGAAAGTATTGATTTAGTTGTCATCATTTACTTAAAAACGAAAACTGGATTTGTGTAACTTGAGTCATTATGTCTCCATCATTCATATACTCAATTTTATCTGCTACTGAATGGTACTTGTCCAAAATTCCTTTCATTTGAACTTCGGGAATGTTTTACAATCAGGCAATAGCAATCATGCCTGTATGGCTTCCTCTTCCCTCAAATATCCACAAACAAAGTTAATTTTTAATAGTGAGCTCCATTATACGAGCAATGCCCCCTCAAACTGATCTGTTGCTGATAATCTGGGAAAATCACATATTTTTGGACAGAAGCGAAATATCATTTGTTCTCATCTGCATTTAGATCAGTTATCTTAGGATCGTTCTGTTTAGCATAAATGGGTGTATGATAGACTCTTCACAGTCTTTCCTCCAATTCACGCAGTTCCTCCTACTCAGTGCATGGAAATGTCCTTGCGCAGCTAATTTCGTCATCCGCATTCACTTGTCACAATTTTGCTTTGCCACACAAGCCGTTTAAGCAGAGACAACGCTTCTCTGTTCCCCCGATTAATTTTGTCCTGGTTCTGCTTGAACTGCAACAAGGACTGAATCTCCACACAATCGCTCATTGTGATGGGTTATCATGTCACAACACATGTCGGTACACTTTCTATAGCATTTCTGTCTGTTCTTTCTTAATTTCATCAACCACTTCTTATAACTGCATGCGATCAACTGGTATGATCTCACTTCGCAACTATCATCCGGTTTGCGATGTGCTCTACTGTCTCGGGTTGGTATTCTGTCACCTCAGCAACCATCTTGTTTACTTCTTCGTGGCATTGTCTTATCGTTTCCAAATCAGACCTAAAGTCAACGATTCGTCTTCGACCGTCTCTGCGGTACTCTTACGCTCTGCAAACGTGTACACCTACTTTACTTTCTAGGTTGATGCTCTGTACTTCTCTTTCCATTCCTAAGTTCCTGTTCTGAACTTCTATTTTATTTTCTACTTTCATTCTTAATTTCATGCGCCCGACTCCTGTCTCTTTCCGTAAGTTATTCTCCGTGTCATCAAATTTCGCATTCTGACTTTGAACATGTTGCAACCTGTTTGAAACCAGCTAAGATCGAATGTAGGTAGAGCATACGTCCCTTCACTTGGCATTGTTCCTGAGGGTGTGTGGTTATAAATCTTGGCCTGTACCTGCTCTATCTGCATGGCCAGCATCACAAGTGTTCCCTTGCTTTGGCGCTCTGAATGTGGATAACGGTAAATTCACCATCCAAAACTTGCATCATGGGGTCCTTGTGCTACTCGACAAAGCTATTTCACTCCAAGAAAACATCTCTCCTCCTTCCTCAAAAGCATCCTATTCCATGCTTTTCTTTCGCAAGCGTCTCATATTGATTAGACATATTAGTTGCGAACAGGTGGACTTCCGTATATCAGAAAAAATTGAAAAATTCTGTTGAAATTCCTAAATGAATCGTCTCCCCATAACTTATCAAACAAAATACTATCACTTATAGTCAGGTAAAACATGTTCAGTTACAGAATTCTAGATACACAAACGTTTATTCTCAAATGAACAGATATCGTCATGTACCAGTCAACTCTGAAGTGCAATGCTGTGAAATTCTATGCAGCTCAGAATTTCGTGACTCCTGTAACATAAATTACAAACTAAGCACTGGACTTAAACCAACAGTTAGCCAGAAGTTCTGGGATATCTAATATCCCTGCAGAATCGCGACATAAATTGTGTCTGTCTTGTTTGAAATCCTTGTGCTTCTGTTCCTCAATCATATTAACATTTGACTTCTTATCTTTCGTATCATATTTTTTGCTATGTGCCTAGTACCGTAATTAATAGTATACCTGTTCAACGACGTGCAATGTCATGTGAATCTGTATGGAAGTTAACTTATATTTGACCAAATTAATTATTACAAAAGTTCAACGAGAATTAATATCAGGACTTCAGCATGACGATCGAGGAATGGTTTTTGTGGAGTATTCGTAATACTTTTCTCAAGCAGGGATCCTTGCATCACTGATTCCACAGTGGATGTAGGAAAAGTGGAGGAATACACAAGCGTGGAGAGTAAAGAATGAACTATATTTCATGCAACAAATATTTATTAGATTGGCAGATCTTCCCTGTTGACTCAAACATCATACGCCAAGAACAGTTTTATTAATACGGTTCTGTAAAAGTTGAGGGGGGGGGGGTGTACTTCCCTTATACACCCTTACATTTAATATCAAGGGATCTTTGCTCAGAGATGATAGGATATGGATACTCTTGGGAACACAGTGAGCTTTGATTATAACAGCACACAACTCTCGTAGTAGCCAAATACGATGAGGGGAGATTTCACGGGATTTGCGTACCAGCATGTACTACCATTACAGATGGAACTAAGAGGCAGCAAGAAGGTAAGTCTACCATTGACTGAAGGTCAAATAATTCCAGGAAATTCTAAACTATCAACGTTCTCTCTGGCTCGTGAATACTCATTTTGATCAGGAAATTGGATAGGAGACGACTGTATGTTACTGTTGTGGGTGGACGCTAACTTCAAGATCAACCCATCAAAAATAGATTAAGACTACTAAGATATGCCATGTGGTGTCACCGCCAGACACCACACTTGCTAGGTGGTAGCTTAAATCGGCCGCGGTCCATTAGTACATGTCGGACCCGCGTGTCGCCGCCATCAGTACTTGCAGACCTAGCGCCACCACATGGCAGGTCTAGAAAGACGGACTAGCACTCGCCCCAGTTGTACGGACGACATTGCTAGCGACTAGACGTACGAAGCCTTCCTCTCATTTGCCGAGAGACAGTTAGAATAGCCTTCAGCTAAGTCCATAGCTACGACCTAGCAAGGCGCAGTTAACCATATCTGGAGAGAGTCTTACTTGTATTCACCATGGAGATGTACCACACAGGAGAATAAAGTTGAGTATACGAGAAGCTCCGTTCTTTTCATTATAGCATTTATGAAGTATCCTGTTTCAGACTTAACGCAGGACGGCGTGAGTTGACGCGTGCCCTATTCGGCCCCTTCATAATAACACTGTGTCGGCACTTCTGTCGACACACATAACATGCCACATGCAAATTTGGATTTATATCTAGGTGTTTTTTCTACTACAGGTAAATGTTCACTTTATGTAATAGCAAAGAGCATTAATTCTCTTGGTTGTTAGTTTAAGTCGATGCGAGGGTTAACTATATTGAGAAGTGGAATGTTCAACGGATTCTGAACAAAATAAACTTATGCTAAGTGTGCTCCAGAGTGCATGGTCCACTAAGTATGCCATCACCTACAACAGTGGCGCCTCAAAACCCTGTAGAGGTCCTCTCGAGTCACCATTCTGTGGCACTTCTTTGCAGAGGGGTGTCTAGCGGATCAATCGGAAAAATGCTTAAGAGGCGACAATCATTTGCCCAGGCAGAAGGGTGCTAAAAAGAAGGCGGGAGGCTATTGTTTTGGACCTATACCCATTTCCAGAACAAAAGTTTGACAGAGTTTGGTGTGAAATTTCTGTGATTTCCCGTGTTGCCTTTCTCTACCAAGCAGAACGTTACATAAAATTGTGGGACGTTCTTTGTCCTTGACCACATCAGTCCACAAGCCGCATTTGAACAATATTCAGCGGAAAGTTACCAAGACTCTACAAATAGAAGCAAGAAAAACTACTCTGATTACTCCCGTTCATCTGCACACCCTGTTACCCGCTCACCCACACATTGCAGAGCTTATTCATGGTAGGAATTACGAAATAAGAGTAAAACGGGTTGCTGATGTTAAACACAAAATAATAACAATCAGTAAGAATCGGTCCATAAGCATTATTTCTAATGGCACAGAAATATAATTAAGATAAAAATTAAAATAAAAAGGAGAAGACCAGTGCCGTGCATGGCTCGTGTTGCCGCCATCATGTATTTTACACCCTGGTTTTAACGTACTTCCACCTCACTACGTTGATTTAAATTAATGCTGTCACTGAGTTGCTGCTTTGTCTGACCGTGTCTCGTAGTATCTTTGCTCGACTGCTATTACTTCCCGGTCGTTTGTCTGTCATGAGTCAGTTCAGGTCGCGAGTTGGGGCTGCCAGTCAGTTGGAACGTGTCTGGAGCGCAGTCCGGACCTGCCAGTCGGGGAGTTGCTAAGCGACTCTAGTGCAGTCGGGTTGGAGCTGTGAGGTTTGCGTCGACATGGCTCGCCTGACCATTGCCGCCACGCATCACCTGAGCCGGGCCACGGTCTTGGTGGATCGTCGGTCGGTCGTCCTACTGGACGACGCGTTTTGGCTCGCCGATCGGTTGTGAGTCGGCTGTGTGTGTGTGTGTGTGTGTGTGTGTGTGTGTGCATCGACTCCAGATTTGTCTTTGTGCATGCTTAGTTACTGTTGGGTATCGTTCAGGTCTTCGTGCAAGTGTTTGTCAGGTTGTATGTGAAGTTGGCGTTATTTCCACTGACGACTATTTTATGTGTTGTCGGTATTCTGCGGGCAGTCGGTCGGTTGCTGCCGACCAGGGAACTTATCTCCGCGCGCTGCAGTCGGCTGGGTCCGCTGGCGGTCCCTGAGTAGTGTCCGAGCGTGTGTGGAGCTGTCCGATCGCTACGAGCTTCGTGGTTCACCGACCCAGGACGTCAAAGTTGCGTGGTGGTTTCAAGTACCTAAGCCACATCCATTCATGTTGTGTGGTTCATTTTGGTGGCTCGCTGTTGGGGAGATTTTCCTGTGAGCAACAGCGAGTGTTGGTATTGCTAAAATTTAGCTGACATGAGGTGGAATTAACTATATTGGTTGACTACAATTCAAGTGCACCAGCGGAATCTTCTGCTTTGTGGCCGTTAGTGTTCCGATTACCTGCCCTGGCAACTAACCTAATTTCAGGCAGTGTCCTTTCCTCACCTGTTGTCGCTGTCCAACACAGTGTGTAGTTTTGACAGCTTAACACATATACATATTTCATTGTTAATAATCACGCCCATAGCATTTTGTGTTTGAATTCTCATGATCCGATTGGTGGCAAGCAAGTCGTTTGTCGGTCGGTCTATGGCTGTCCCTTAGTTGGGTTCCAACAGATCAAGTGTAGTTGGGCTCACCACCTGTCTCACCTAAGTGAATGAGGGCAGACCGACCCACTGGAGGCTGCTGAGTGCCATTGTCTTTACTGTCTTTCTCAGCGGTGTTTAGTTGTTTGTTTATAATCTAACAGAGCCAATGATAAAAGAAAAATTATTGGTTTTACTGTGTTTTATGTAAGTAAGTTTGAATTCAAGCAAGTGTATATTTGCTGAAAGGTTATTGCCGTTGTGTTGTCTTTTCTTTTAGTCTGGTTTCATCTACTAAAAACTTAAGGCTTATGGTTATATTTTTTTATAAAAATTTTGGAAAATTAATTGTGGGCTTTCAGCCTTGGAACCTTATTCTTAAAATTACCTTTCAAGCTTAAACATTGCGGCTTGGAACCTTATTCTTAAAATTACCTTTCAGGCTTAAAAATTGCCTTGGAAGGTTATTGTAATTTATTTTAAAATCTTGAAAATTTTATTGTGGGCTTTCAGCCGTATATATAATCTGTAATTGTAACTGTGTGTCTTTAGTCACTTGAAATTACCTTGTTGATTTTTTAAGATTTCTTGTTTGGAGGCCTTCAGCTGTGAAAGATTTGGAGTTTGATGTGTTATTAAATTACAATAAATTACAACTGGAAGGTGAAATTGACCCCAACCTTATTTAGCCCTTTCCACAATCCTAATCACCTGTTCTGCCCAGCGGGTTTAGTGGGCGTTTCAGACCAGTCTGCTAATCTAATTCAGAGAAGCTAGGTATTAGAAACGACAATTACATGAAAGGTAACTGAAACGGATCCCTTAACCACGAATGCCAGTAACAAGGAGACATTAAGATATCACTGAATACAACAACAACAACAACAACAACACCAACAACAAAATAAATTTTTCCAACTTTAACACATTAGGCCCTACAGCTGCCTTGCCGTAATTGAAAATTGTGATCCCTTGGGAGCTTAGTTTGGTCAACCCAGCCACATTCGTCCGCCCTATCAGACTTCAACGATCACAACTGACCCAGTTTACTTTAACCATCGTAGCCTCAAATGCCCCTCAGACAACAACACTAGACTGCTGCCCATGCTGCGTTCCCTGTATCCATGAAGCTAAGCGCCGTCTGCTACTACAGACTGGAATGACGCCATGTGTTGACAGCAAACAACTGACCGTCCCAACTGCAAGTAGAGCAGGTTGCCTTACTGCTTTGCTCTGCGACTTCCAGCTTTGCCACACCCATTTGGTTGCTTTCGTATGTCGTCGCAAGCTGTTTTTCCTTCTAGGTGGCCATCTTCCATCTCCTCCGCTCCACACAGGGTGTACTGTCCCCCCCCCCCCCCTCCCGTCCCTACGTACACGGGACGGGTATCACAAAGAACACCCTGCAAGCCGGCACATAAACAAGGCTCGACCTGCGCACCATGCATGGTCCGGCCCCAACCACAGACTCGTCCACCGCTGTCTATGGCGCGACGCACTTTATGTTTCTGGTTCACTTCCGTGCACCAGACCGCTCCTCGCTGTGACGCTCTGCCGTAGTGAAAAGCAGCAGTAGCACCGGCACCAACAGCCAAGCAAGGCGGCAGTATGACTGTGCCCATGAATCACTAATTCACTGCACAACAGTAACTATACGCTTTTAAATTTCATACGACTTATTGTTCAGTTCCATGACACCATTGACTCTGAGCACACTCACGTTCACAGGTTGTGCAACTTATTTCTTTATTTCTTTATTAGTCTACCTGCTGGACTGCATCCGTGGTTAACAGGATATCGTGTATCATTTGTGAGAAGGGCGGACGGTATTTCACCAACTTTGCTTTCTAAAACCGTGCTGATTCATGCTTTTCACCCTCTACGAAAGTTGTTACAGTCGAATTTAGAATATGCTTCAGCATACTGTTGGCGCCATCGTTAACAATTTTGCATATCTGTTATTCTACTCTTATACAAGAGAGTAACCTTCACTTTTTAGAGTCACTTCTGACTTTCACTGAGCGAGAGATTCGAGATAAAGGAGAGCTAATAAAGCTACTTGTCCCAGACTATTCACTGTAGAATCGAATTGTGATTTCATCAGTACTTCGTGCTTAATTCATGTTCAATTGGTTCAGCTGCTCCTCGACACCAGGGATGTATATCCCAATGTCATTCATCTGAGAATCTGAGTGGCTGTCGAACAATGGTGACTATTCGGTCTTCCCGTATAAATGCTTTTTAAATGTGGTATTTACACCTTTTTCTTTCCCGTTGTTATTTTCTGTTTTCTCGTCAGATTAGAGGACGACTGACTGAATAGTTGTATTCGAACTATTTAATGACCTAACGTAGTACCAAAATTTTCTTGGATTCCAGGAAAGACTTTCGCTGACATATCATTATGAAAAGTGTTACATGCTGTGTGGATTTCTCTCTTTGTAGGATGAACATCTGGTAACTTTTGTTTGTCGGTATTTATGCACCCTCTGCTGAAACGAGAGCCTCCAAATCTCTGTTTCTTCAACATTTCGCGAATGTTACTATTAAACCGGTGTGGGCTTTTCCCGTCCTTAATAGGCTTATCAAGCGCTTATTTATCCGTCCTGGGATGTAAGATAAGTTTAAACTTTGAGACTTCCTGGCAGAATAAAACTGTGTGCCTGACTGCCACTCGAACCTGGGACCTTTACCATTCACGATCAAGTGCTCCACCAATTGGGCTACGCGAGCATGACTCACGACTCACCCTCACAGCGTCACTCAGTCAGTATCCCATCTCCATCTTCCAAACTTCACAAAAGCTCTTCTGCGAAAATTGTGAGACTGGCTCTCCTGAAAGAAAGGCTACTGCGGAGACATGACTTTGCAACAGCTTATGAGAATAATTTCCACAATGAAGCATGGAAGGTAGGAATGACGTACTGGCGGAAGTAAAGCTGTGAGCGTAGCTCGTGAACCGTGCTCAGCTAGCTCATTTGGTGAAGCACTTGCCCACGAACAGCAAAGGACCCAGGTTCGAGTCCCAGCCAAGCGCATAATCTGCCAGGAAGTTCCATATCGGCGCACACTCCGCTGCAGAGTGAAAATTCAATTAGGTTACGGAAGACAGCTTATCTGCTCCTCCAAGCACGGAAATTCACTCAGCCTTCTTGGAGAACTAAAGTAGGTTCAAAAAATGGCTCTGAGCAGTATGGGACTTAACTGCTGAGGTCATCAGTCCCCTAGAACTTAGAACTAATTAAACCTAACTAACCTAAGGACATCACACACATCCATGCCAGAGGCAGGATTCGAACCTGCGACCGTAGCGGTCGCGCGGTTCCAGACGGTAGCGCCTCGAACCGCTCGGCCACTTCGGCCGGCTACTAAAGTAGGTCACTAATTCCTATCTCTTCATTACGTTATCAGTGAGGTCCGTTGTCTTTGTAACCACGAGGTAATAAATACATCACCTGCGCAAAACGTAATGACGAAAGTAACTTTCGCTAGACGTATCATTATAAATTATCATAGCGCGATGAAAATTGGACCATATACGAACTGCTTTTGTCCACCGTGTACAAACTCTAGGGATTTATCGATGAGAAGATACGGACAAAAAGGTCTAATGAACTTTTGTCCGGAAATACATAGTTTCCATGCCAGAGATAATTTATTCTGTCACACATTGTTACAGAGACTGCAGTCTAATAAGCGCTATACCGTGCAGCCACAGTTAATGTGTTGAAAATGGTTTCCATGTTCCTCAAAGCATGCGTGTAAGCTCCGTAGCATGTTTTACCTCACACGCTGACTTCGGCCAGGCTGCATCCGAACAGTGTCAAAGGTAGCATGAATACGCTGCTCCAGTGTCTCCACATCTGGAATGGGCTCTGCATACACGACACTTTTGAGATGGCTCCATAACCGGAAATCGCACCTGTTTGAACGAGTAGGCCATGCAACTGGACCCCCTCGTCCGATCCATAGATGAGGGAAGACACGATTGAGATGCGTCCGCACGTTAACGGCGAAGTGGGCTGGAGCAACATTATGTAGCAGCCACATAACCCTTCGAATCGTCAGTGCCACTTCTTCCAGCAGGGGAGGCAAGGTCACCAACAAGAAACGCCGATAGTTCCTGCCTGTTAGGTGACATGGGAAGAAGATTGGCCCATTGGCCAATTATCCCGGCCCACACATTCCGGCTGCACCGATGCTGATCATTCGCTGTCACCATACCAAAGGCGTTCTGCATACTATCCCACAGATGACTGTTATGAACGTTGAAGATGCCACTCCGCATTAAGATGGCCTCATCTGTGAATAGTATGGACGACACAGATCCCGGAAGCGTGGTAGCCTGATGAAGAAACCAGTGACAGTACTGCTCCCAGCGTAGAAAGTCTGTCGCTAGTAAGCCCTTCACACGCTGTAAGTGATAAGGGTAGTAATAATTGCCATGGAGAATGTTCCATTCTGTCGTCTAGCTTACCCTGTATTGGCGGGACAACTGCCTGATACTGATATAACGGTCACCTTCCACAGTGTTCGCCGGCCGCGGTGGCCGAGCGGTTCTAGGCGCTTCAGTCAGGAACCGCGCGACTGCTACGGTCGCAGGTTCGAATCCTGCCTCGGGCTTGGATGTGTGTGATGTCCTTAGGTTAGTTAGGTTTGAGTAGTTCTAAGTTCTAGGGGACTGATGACCTCAGATGTTAAGTCCCATAGTGCTCAGAGCCATTTGAACCACAGTGTTAATCACGTCTTCCTCCAAGTCTGTTGTCCGAACTTTTCGGGTACGTCCTTCATGATTTCCTGTTTCCTGAAGCGACCCTGTCTCAGTCAAGCGACGTAACACTATTACAAACATTGAATGCTGTGATTTTTGTTGGGATAGGTCTGCTGATACAACGTTTCTGCCCGCCACCCGTTACCATTTGCCTTTCCGTAAGTTAAGCACCGTGTCGGCAAGCGCTCGATTCGAATACGGAACCATTGTGTACAGCGCCGTATCACATCCGCTACAAAGTGGATCCGCAAGAGACGTGAATCGGATACAGCATTATTAATTACTATGGCAGGAGAGGACGTTAGGGCATGATGTATGTGGAAAAGTACCACCCTCTAGTAGGAAACCGTGCATACTGTAACTGTGACTGCATTGTACAACGCATGTTAGACCGTAGTCTCTGTGATAAAGAATGATTAAATAAATGGTCTCTAGCATGGAAACATGTGGGGACATAAGTTCATTAGACCTTTTTTGTTCCGAATCGTCTCATCGATCAATCGCTACAGTTTGTACGCGGTGGAAAAAATCACCCTGTATAGAAAGAACTCTTACCGTATACTACATAAGAGAACTGAACGAAATACGCAATGAGACCGAACAGAAATGACATTTTTATTCAGAGACAATGGCTAAAATGAAGTCGCCACGATTTATGATGGTCCCCTGAACATAACAAAAGGCTGAACATGGCTCTTAATAGGTTATGTGATCAGCAAGGACAACGAGGCATGCACTGCAACATGCGCTCATGCTGGCCACAAGGTGGTAAAGGAGTTCTTGAACAGGACGTTCCATTCCTCTACTAGCGCGATTGACAACAGTGTATGATCGTTTGTGCACATCGACGTGCTGCAGTGTGTCTTCCCAACGCATCTCTCACGTGCTGGACGAGCCGGGAGAAGGGGCAAGTCAGTCTTTTCGCCAAATATCATCTCGTTCCAAGAGCTGCTCCACTTGCGCTGTTCGATGCGGTCGTGCATTGTCATCCACAAAAATAAAGTGAGGGCCGAATACAGCGCTGAAAAGACGTACATGATGGAGTACAGTCCCGCAATAACGTTGACCGATGAGTGCAAGCTGTTCAAAGATCTGGAGATCAGTATGTCCATGGAAAATTAAGCCCTCTCATACCATAGCACCTGGACCACCAACACTCTCATGTTCGACAATTTTCCTGTGTGCACTGCGTGTTCCCACCTCTTGCCATATGACGGGTACGTCAAGAATCACAACTCAAACTGAATTTTCGCTCATCCGAGAAGATCACGCAACGCCACTTCTCATTGGCCCAGTCCCTACGCATATGGCACCATCGCAAACGGTGCTGCCGAAGTGTCGGTGTCAACGGAACGCAATGGACTGGCCGCAGGGCAAAGAGGCCACACTCACACATCTACATCTACATCTATGTGATTACTCTGCTAATCACAATAAAGTGCCTGGCAGAGAGTTCAATGAACAACCTCCAAGCTGTCTCTCTACCGTTTCACTCTCGAACGGCACGCGGGAAAAACGAGCACTTAAATTTTTCTGTGCAGGCCCTGATTTATCTTATTTTATCGTCATGATCATTTCTCCCTATGTAGGTGGGTGCCAACAGAATGTTTTCGCAATCTGAGGAGAAAACTGGTGTTTGAAATTTCATGAGAAGATCCCGTCACAACGAAAAACGCCTTTGTTTTAATGATTGCCACTCCAGTTCACGTATCATACAAAACGAGCTGCCCTTCTTTGTAGTTTTCCGATGTCATCCGTCAGCCTCACATGATGTGGATCCCATACCGCACAGCAATACACCAGAATAGGGCGGACAAGCGTGGTGTAAGCAGTCTCTTTAGCAGACCTGTTGCACCTTCTAAGTGTTCTGCCAATGAATCGCAGTCTTTGGTTTGCTCTACCCACAATATTGTCTATGTGATCGTTCCAATTTAGGTTATTTGTAATTGTAATCCCTAAGTATTTAGTTGACTTTACAGCCTTCAATTTGTGTGACTTATTTCATAATGTAAATTTAGCTGATTTCTTTCAGTACTCATGTGAACAACTTCACACTTTTCCTTATTTAGAGTCAATTGTCACTTTTCGCACCATACAGATATCTAAATCATTTTGCAAGTCGTTTTGATCGTCTGATGACTTTACAAGACGGTAAATGACAGCATCGTCTGCAAACTATCTAAGACGGCTACTCAGATTGTCTCCTATCTCGTTAATATAAATCAGGAACAATAGAGGGACTATAACACTTTCTTGGGGAACGCAGGATATTACTTCTGTTTTACTGGATGACTTTCCGTCTATTATTACGAACTGTGACCTTTCTGAAAGGAAATCATGAATCCAGTCGCACAACTGAGGCGATACTTCGTAGGTACGCAGTTTGGTTAGAAGACACTTGTGAGGAACGGTGTCGAAAGCCGTCTGGAAATCTAGAAATGTGGAATCAATTTCACATCCCCTGTCGATAGTACTCATTACTTCATGAGTATAAAGAGCTAGTTGTGTTTCACAAGAACGATATTTTCTGAAACCGTGCTGACTATGTGTCAATAAATCGTTTTCTTCGAGTTACGTCGTAATGTTCGAATACACTGTATGTTCCAAAACCCTACTGCAAATCGACGTTAGTGATATAGGCCTGTAATTCAGCGGATTACTCTTACTTCCCTTTATGGGTGTTGGTGTGACTTGAGCAATTTTCCCGTCTTTAGGTACGTATCTTTCTGTGAGCAAGTGGTTGTATATGTTAAATATAGAGCTATTTTATCAGCAAACTCTGAGAGGAACCTGACTGGTACTCAGTCTGGACCGGAGGCCTTGCCTTTATTAAGTGATTTAAGATGCTTCGTTACTCCGAGGATATCTACTTCTATGTTTCTCATCTAGGCAGTTGTTCTTGGTCGCAATTCAGGAGTATTTACTTCGTCTTCTTTGGTGAAGGAGTTTCGGAAAATTGTGTTTAATAACTTTGCTTTAGTAGCACTGTCATCAGTAACTTCACCGTTGTTATCGCGCAGTGAAAATATTGATGCAGTCGCTCTGCTACTGTCAAACGCGATATCGTGTGCTTTGCAGTCCTATTAAAAGTGGTTTCAATTTCACCTGCTGTTTGATGTGGGAACATTCTCGTCTGTTGCAGTGTTAGCGGTCGTTTGCTGCTCTAGCTGACTGTGGTCTACCATCCTGCGAGCAGTCCCAAGCTCCTGGACTACACTCGTCACACCCCGTCCTTTTCTCAGTTTCCCTATCATTCTTCCCCGTGTGAGGTCGTCCAGATGATGTCTGCGAGCCATGCTGTAGTGTAGAACACCATCACAGACCACCGTTACTGCTCGCTGATTGACATGCATTGTCTTTTCTCGTTCCTTCAGTTGCCTCGTGTTGCAGGAGCAGCCCCATCTGGCGCTATAGTTACGCAGACCCCCCTCCATGTGACGTTCCTGTGCACGACACGGAGACCTTTGGAAACGTGCTCCACATCTTTCATTTCCAGTGAATATGTTATGTTACTTTATGTACTTCAGGCTTAAGTTTTGCAGATCAGTGTATTTCTGTTACTTGTGGTGTCGAACTGGCTGCTCTCGGCAGCTTCCAGAGAAAGCGTTCAGAACTACTTCAGAATACTTCCTGTCCGTCCCACGGGTAGTGAAGCCATAGACATTCTTGGATAAAATTGGTATGTTGGTCTCCTCTTACTAGTTAAGCATGATTAACTTACGACAAATCAAAAGCTTCTAATAAGGACAAAATGTACATAATCTATGCACCAATGTGTCAGGACAGTGATCATCTTTCCTTAGGGGACGCTGATGCTATAAAAATGCAGACAGAGGAAGTGTTTCTGCTGAGATAAAAATTTTCTAAGTTATTTACTGGAACACCAAATTTTCCGCTCAGCATTTTTTATTCGTATTGTAAAATATTGCATATTTCTTCTAGTTGTTCGTATAGGTTCATTCGATGCTGCTTATTCATCTACTACCTAAACATTAATCACTGTAAATACTCCACATTATGTGGTGATCAAATAAGTATAATGTCTAACAATTTAATTATCTGGAAGTTACGTTCTGCACACTGAGTTAAGGCCCAGTATCTGCCCATGGCTAAGCAGTACCCATGCTATACAGTGATTATGAAATAATAGATGTTAAGAAGTCTGCCTTTTTTTAAGACTTTATTACATCCTCAGTTATGTTTCAGCGCGGTTCTACCGCATCCATTCTCCATTGGGCATTTTCATTCATCCTATCATATCTACTAACAATTTTATGGGTTTTTTGAAACGATCGCATGGCAACCTGCAAATGTCATCCTTTATATTTATTTTCAGTACAATTCTACATTCAGTCTTAAGTCATTTTCATGTACAGCAGGTGTGAATTACGTTGCAAATCATCAAATCAATTATGGAAAACATTGAGGTTGAGTTTTTACTTGAAATCATTGACTGATTATTAATCATAATTATCATTTGAAAGGCAAACATATACTCTCACAGTAATTTTACGGCTTTTAGTTGCGCTGTCGAATGTAGTAGCTGCTGGTTTAACTGAACGCTTTTGTTGAAACTGTTGTTTTTGTGCGTACTGCTTTGATAATGGTAATTAATACGCTAACGAACATTTTCAGCTCTTCCATCACAGCTTCCTGAATTTTACTTTTGTCCGTTCGTATTTAGCAAAATTAACAATGGCTGTTGCAAGGGGTATTCCCCATCTGAATTATTGCAGAATATGATTAATACGTGTGAAAACTCCGTCCAGCAGATGATGAGAATAAAGGAACTCCAATGTCATTGCAAGAGATTGCTTCAAGCGCAATTGGCCGGCCGTTGTGGCTGAGAGGTTCTAGGAGCTTCAGTCCGGAACCGCGCGCCTACTACGGTCGCAGGTTCGAATCCTGCCTCGGGCATGGATGTGTGTGATGTCCTTAGGTTAGTTAGGTTTAAGTAGTTCTAAGTCTAGGGGACTGATGACCTCAGATGTTAAGTCCCATAGTGCTTTGAACCATTTGAACCAAGCGCAATTATAAATAATTGCATTTTGGACAGAAATTACAACTGATACATGATGATTTATTCATTTTCAAATACATGTATTCGTTCCAGTATACCTCAGTATCAGTGACAGCATCCTATAAATTAAACAGATAATTTTGAAAGAATAAAAATCATACGTGTAGAAAGCCAAATAAGCAACAAAAAGGAAATTAGTGACCACAGTCCATCGCTAGGAACAATCGTAGCATTGGTTGGCAGCAATTTGAGAACGACTTGGGAGCCCCAAGAAACCATGACAGGAAGGTAATAAAAGCACGGATGCTCCCGGTACTAACAGTTTTCCCGTTGTTGAAAATAGTTATGTAGAACATGAGTTGAGCATTGAATTTCGTACTCCTGACAACAATGACGGAGGGGCTAAACACCTCAGTTGATCGTGTTCAACTCAAGTGAATGCCGTTATTCTTCAGATCGCTGAAATCGACAAACAGCAACAGCGTTCAGAACTATTCACCTTGTGATGATATCAGCGGTAGACGAACGTCCTTGCCTCGAAACGAGTTTGCTTGATCTGAAACAGAACACGTTTTTACATAATGAGTGGTAGCTGTTCCTGCTTACCTGTTTTTTCCACTTTTAGCTATTGGGCAAGTTTCGAGTGAAACTAAGGGAAAGAGACTAGGAAAGTTTGAATAATGATGAATCGACATGAAGGTTGTTAGCAACAGAGAAATGGCGCTGTGTGATTTAATATATATATATATATATATATATATATATATTCTTCTAGCAGTGATTTCGTTATCCTTATACTTCTGGAATTATCTTGACGTTTGCGAGTTTTGTGAACATGATGTAAGATATAACGGACATTTGCTCTGTATCAGTCATGAGATGATATTCCTCAGTGTGGGCACTAATGCCTCCGCATTTGCCTGAGTAATAAATGTTTTCTGAGGATTGCTCCTTGGACAAAACATCAGTGTTTTAAACTTTTGTTGGCTTATCTCCCTCAGTTGCTTGCAATATTATGTCAATAATCATTTTGGATTCGTCTAACTACAAGTGAACGAAATGAATTTTTTGTGCCATACCCGTTCCGCCTTTGTTATTTGAAAGGCATCTTCAGCAGCCTTAGATATATAAATATTTGAAATATTTGAATTTGTATGCGGGACGTTTTATGTTGAGGCTATAAATAGGTGGCACTTTCAGATTTTCTGTGACGTCATAATAATTTAAATTTCTACTTACAAATTTCGTAGATACTGCTTTACATGTATAAAGAATAAAGTGAAATCCACTGATGAACGTGTAACATGACTGAGTCATGTAAGAGAAACAGACAGAAACAAGAAATCGTATTTTCTCGAAACATATTTATGCACTGTATCAGTTCTGCAATAAAACTCTCCCCTCCATAAAGTTCCAACTTGACACCGTACGATTTTCATCTGTTTGTAAGACTTAAAGAACACCTTCGAGGACTTCACTATGACAGTGATGAAGCGGTGTGAAAAGAGGAGAGGTTGTGGCTCCGACAACAAAATAAAACATTCTACAGTGACGGTATCAACAAACAGGTCTCTCGTTGGGAGAAATGTGTCTCCAGGGTGACTATGTTAATGAATATATATGCAGACATTAAGAATAAAGGTGTACAATGTTAGAGTTTGTTTTATTTGAAAAGCTTTAAGAGTTTGACAGAGAAAAATTCGGAAGAGTACGTGTATAGCAGTAGCAGTACTTACGCGAACACTAATTTTCAAAATATGCAAAAGTACGGTAGTTTCTAAATGAAGGTATTAGTGCTTGCATCTAGAAATCAATTACGACACGCTCGTGGTGAGAAACTTTCATACGAGAATCTCTGTGAGAAAGTTCCTTCATGCACAGAGAACTGTGGGAAAAAGTGGTTCCCGTGTGTTGTTTAATCCTTAATAGCCACCCTACAGCCTTGCTAACTCCCTAGGCGGATTTCACCGAAAGCTGCACACTGGAGAAGACAGTTACCGCCAAGGGAGTAGGTATTCGGGATGGTAATGGAAAACCTAAATCAGAATGGATTCTTCAGGTAAGCGTGTCACTACCGTCTCTTCATGGGCTGAGTTCCTGTTTGCCAGTGCACGTTACTGACGTAATTTTTAGTAAAACAACCAAGTAGGCCTAAATTATTCAGATAACAACAACATTTTCTGCGATTTAATTCACTCATTTCAGGTTGTATGAAACATTCCTGCAGAGAACTGAACTTTACATTTCGATCTGCTGTCCTGTGATGTGTCACTAAGAACGTACAAATCTACTGAAAAGCACTTTTTTATTGTCTTTTTTTAAACTGAGTTTACAATATTTAGACTCTTCTTTTCATTAATAGAAGCTGAACTGTTGTTTTATAGTATAGTTCCCAGAACGGATCGCGGTCATCTGGTTCGAGTTGAATGTAAGCCTGAAGTCAGAGGCTTAGATGATTCTGTGACGACCTTGTATGCGGATTTCTCAACCTCCGCTACTGGGTGGAGCACCGAAACACATCCCCCCTCCCCTCCCCTAACCCTCAAGACCCCCGTCCTCTTAATAAGTTAGGCGTGCGCTACACGCCGGTAGCAGGAGCTAGGAGTAAGCGGGGTTGGTGTGGCATGCACATGTGGATTTTTTAGAATAGAGAAATCCCTCCATAGGCCCAATAAATTTCTTTCTGAATTTAAAGAGGAAACAATATGTGTGTGAAATCCTATGGGACTTAATTGCTAAGGTCATCAGTCCCTAAGCTTACACACTACTTAACCTAAATTATCCTAAGGACAAACACACACACCCATGCCCGAGGGAGAACTCGAACCTCCGCCGGGACCAGCCACGCAGTCCATGACTGCAGCGCCTTACACCGCTCTGCTAATCCCGCGCGGCTAAAGAGGGAACAAATCAGCGCCATTAACTGTTGAGAGTGCTATTTGTTCACTTGTTTTTGTTTTGTCTTTGAGGTCTCTCTTACACAGCTACAATTTTAATAATGAAATAACTCCCATATTGCTAGTAGTATTCGTGAAGTAAATGTTAATATAGTGCTAGATAACTCCGAGAACGTTCAGATCCCTGAACTAGTCTCGCTTATTGCCATCATATTGGTAGGGACAACTAGCTGAAACACGAGACGAGAACAGCAATAAAATTCTAAGTTCCGACTGGAATGTATAGCGCAAAGATAGACTGCACGCCAGTGGTGAAGGCCCGTTTATAACCGTAAAATACGATAATACCTAGTAAGATCAAAACAGATTCGGAATGCGAAATAAACTTTGGCTGAATATAAGTGCTTCAGGGGGATCAAACATGACATCTGGACGTTTTTATGGTCCTGTGTGTGTGTGTGAAATCTTATGGGACTTTACTGCTAAGGTCATTAGTCCCTAAGCTTACACACTACTTAACCTATCCTAAGGACAAACACAAACACCCATGCCCGAGGGAGGACTCGAACCTCCGCCGGGACCAGCCGCACAGTTTATGGTCCTCCTGCCTCAGGAACCGTGTTGGCAAGCATTTCACGACAACTTGGAAAAGGCTATGCGTAGACAGTACTCGGAGGAGATTACTTAAAAGCTATAGACTGGGAGACTTGAGTGATTAAGACGACTGCTAGGTACATGATTTCGAGTGAAACTATTCTAAACGCTTTATACGAAAATTACCACGAGTAGTTAATCTGGGAAATGAGTAATGTGGGTAGCATTCAGAGGCGGGCTGCTAGATCTGTTACCGGTAGGTTCGAACAAAGCGGAAATAATACGAACATTCTTCGGGAACTCAAACTTGAATTACTGGAGGGGACGCGACGTTTTTTTCGAGGAGCACTATTGAGAAAATTTAGAGAACTGGCATTTGAGACTGACTGCAGAACGAGTCTACTGCGTCAACGTACATTTCGCGTAAGGACCATGAAGATAATATTAGAGAGATTGGAGTTCATACGGGGGCATATAGATAGTCGTTTTTTCCCGCTCTATTTGCGAATGGGAAAGAAAAGGAAATTACTAGTACTGGTACAGGATACACTTAGTCACGAGCTATAGCAGGTTCGAATCCTGCCTCAGGCATGGATGTGTGTGATGTGCTTAGGTTAGTTGAATGGCTCGACAGATGTATTAAAAAGCTGCTCCAAAAGCAAAGACAGATTTACCACAGATTCAGATGTAGTCAAAGCCTTGTAGACAAACAAACACTGAACGAACCAAAATATGCATACGTAAAGCAAGTATGAAGCGTTCAACGATACTAGAGTAAAATTCTATCTGTCGATCTGACAGAAAAACCCGAGAAGCTAGGGTGTTATGCTAAATCAGTAAACGGATCAAAGCCATTTGTCCACACAGTAAGTGGCCATAAGTGCACAGGAGCAGAAGATACCACTGAGAAGATCGAAAACTAAATTTATTTTTCAAAATTGTTCCACGGAGGAAGATCGCATTGCAGCGACTCGTCTGAATGGTCGCACGAACGCCAAAATGCCAGATAGCGATATAAGTGACGACGGGATGGATAATCAACTACAGCCGATCAACAGAGCAAAACACAACTTTACCTGTTGGAAAGCCTATACAATTCTACATAGAGTATGCGAATAAACTTGCTTCTCCTCTTGCAGCAGGCGTTGGGGGAGGGGGGGGGGAGGGGGGGGAGGGGGGGCAGCGTTCCAAGTATTTCGAAAACTGCACAGGTCATTCCAATTTTCTAGAAGGATCATCGAATAGACCCACATAACAGTATCACTGACATCAGTCTTACGGAACTGTGGTACAGGTTTTTTGCTCTGGCATTATGACCTCTTTGGAGACCGAATAAACCCTCTGAAAGAACCAACACGGATTCCTCAAACAACGATCATATGAACCGCGACTCACTCTGTTAGTCCATGAAGGCCCTAGATACAGGCACTCGGGTTGATGCTGCGTTACTTGACTTCCGGAAACAGTACAGTTTCTCACCCTGTCGCCTAATGAAAAAAATACGAGCTCCTGGAATATCAGACCAGCTTTGTGTGAGAAATGTACACATCATTTCGACCTTAACGTAGAGGTGCATAAATGACCAAGAAGATAGAGACAGAAGCTCAGAAGTTGTTCGCGGATAATGATAATGAATACAGAGATTACTCTAGTATGACCCTTGAGGAAATGCTCTGTCCTACTACGTACTGACATAGCCTTCAGCTAAGAAGTAATGTTGGCTACTGAAAATAATTTAAGTTTACAAACCGTTTTATTCAATAAACAATAAATGTGAGAATTGTAGACAAATTTAGTAAGCTGACTGACGCTTTACGCTATGAACATGGCAAATGTGAATAAATAGAGAGAAGTTGCAACAGTAACAGTAGTAGTAGTAGTAGTAGTAGTAGTAGGAGGAGGTTTCTAAGGGAAGCTCCCGTGCCGATCTCACATGATTCCTCCAGGTGCTCCTGTCTTGTTCTGCCTCTTGTCAGTTATTTATTCCCAATCTTTCGCATACGCAATCAATTTCATTGCACCAAGTACTCCTGGGTCTTCCCCTTGATCTTTTGCCATATGGCTTCTCCGTGAATATTGTTAACACAATTTGTTCTTCTTTCCTTCTCATCAGATGTCCAGCCCGTTGCAGTATTCTAGGATTTATTGTGTTTACTATCGTTGGTTGTTGTGATAGCTCGTGGATTTCTATATTTTGTCTTCTCTTCCAGCATTGTGATTCATTGTCATAATATGGACCAAAGATTTTTCTATAAACTTTATTCTCAAACACTTGTAAATGGTGGTGTTCTGTTTTCTGTAGGCTCCATGTTTCTGCTCCATAGATCAGAACTGGTCTGATGATTGTATTATATAACTTTATTTTAGTTTTCATAGTCAGCAGTTTGGACCCTAAGTGATTTTGTATTGCATAATAGGCTCGGTTAGCATTTTGCAGTCTCGCTTTTATTTCTGCCTGTCTCTGATTTTGTTCCTCTATCACTGACCCCAGAAATCTGAACTGTTCAACAAGCTCGAATTTGTGTTCACCAACTATTAGATGTTGATTGGTTATCCCATTGATCTCTACATGTTTGAAGTATCGTGTATTCCGTTTTCTCGTCTTTTACTTTCAGGCCAAGTCTTGATGCTTCTGCCTCAAGCTCCACAAATAATTGCCTAATCTGTGTTTCACTGTTTTCAATGTGCACTATGTCATCCATAAATCTACCATAAAGCAGCATCTGTGAGTCAGTGGTTCGCGGACAATAACGTTCTTGAAATGGAGAGACTGCGCAGACACCCGACCTGAACTAAATGGAACACATTTGGAATGAGTTAGAATGTCGACTTCGTTCCGGACCCCATCGTACAGCACCACTACCATTTCTGGTTTCAGCTCTTGAGGAAGAACGGGAGCCGTTCCTCCGCCCTCATTAAAGGTGTCCCCGGGAGAGTGCAGGTCGTCATGAAGGCGAAGGGTGGACACGACCCCACATTAATGTCCATTAACCGGTGTCTGGATACTTCTGATACGATCCTGTATACAGTGGTGGCAGCAGGGCTGTCGCACAGTCTGCCTCGAATAGAGGTTCTATAAATTTATCGAACAGAGTTCCGCGAGGACACCATCGCGTTTCTTCCGAATATTCTAGTTTCAGTTCCTCAAGCATCATTGTTATGCTTTCGTGTGGGCTTTACCGACCTGTGGTGGTCCTGGCAACAGGTCTGTGAATGCGCCGGATGTCTGCTTTAATGACGTCTCTATACGGACTCCAAATACTGGAGCAATACTCTAGAATTGGTCGCTCAGGGGTTTTGCATGTGATCTCCTTTATAGATGCACCACACTTTCCCAGAACCTCCTAATAAATCTAAATAAACCTTTCACTTTCCATTACACTGACTTTTACATTTTCGTCCCATCTCCTGCCGCTTCTCACCATTAGTCCTAAATACTGAAATGATGTTATCTGCTCCGTTTGTCGGCCACCAACTTCGTCATCGGGTATTATCAGATTCCTTCCTGTTGCTATAGGAATTATTTTAAATATATCCACATTAAAAGAGAGCTGTCAACAAGCAGAAATCTTATACAACTCTGTTTTCATTTCTTTGCGATTCTTCAGTGACGATATCATCATGTAGACAACAACACCGGAAGCACACCATCTGATAGTGATACTGTCACTTTCAGGTAGATCGTTAATGTATACTGAGAACAGTAGAGGTCTTATTATTCTCCCGTGGGACATCCCCGATGTCACGTTTGTTTCTGTTGAACTTTTGGCCATCCAGTGAAACGTACTGGGTTTTCTTCGTCAAGAATCCGTCTTGGCAGTCGAAAATCTGTGAAGATAATCCGTATGAATGTACCCAGATTCTCAGACGACGATGTATTACAGTGCCGAACGCCTTTTGAATTGGTTCAAATGGCTCTGAGCACTATGGGACTTAACAGCTGTGGTCATCAGTCCCCTAGAACTTAGAACTACTTAAACCTAACTAACCTAAGGACATCACACACATCCATGCCCGAGGCAGGATTCGAACCTGCGACCGTAGCAGTCGCGCGGTTCCGGACTGCGCGCCTAGAACCGCGAGACCACCTCGGCCGGCTGAACGCCTTTTGAGAATATGGGAAGACTGTCACTGCTTTGAAACTGAAGTAGTATATTCCTAGACAGTTATGAACGTGGCTTCTGCCCTGAAATACATCCCCAGACACTGAACACGACCCATCAATAACGCAGTCTGACTACTATCAAGAAGTTTCGAACACAGCAATACTTTCTCAAAGCGCAACGAAAGCCGGCGGTATTATTCTGATGTAACAAAGCTGAGATTCGTATTACAACTTTGGTTGCAAACACCGTATTACAGGCTTCAAATTGGAATAAATTCGGCCGTATAAACTCAATCTGTGCAGAGCAAATTTGTTAGTCACTTGTGGCCAATACTGCCTAATAAATTGAAAAACTAGGAGCATGTTACCAAGTACCGTATTTGCGTCACCTTACCTGAAGTGCAGTAAAGTTTTTACGAAAAATAACTGCAAGTGTTGCTCATTTATATAGCGTAGCTCCAGAATATATCGTAATATGAGTGAACGGAGCACATGCTATGAAATAAGTATTCGCATGTGGAGTTCGTGAATAAAGTAAGAGGTGCAAGGTCGTAAATTCGCGGAGACCAAATGTATGATGAATGTAGTAAATGTCCGAAAAGGCAATTTACGTAAGGCTATGACATTACTCATCATGGATGATCGGACGTCCCTTCCTAACATCACAGCACGAGAATATTCGCAATTGTACCGAGCGAGGTGGCGCAGTGGTTAGCACACTGGACTCGCATTCGGGAGGACGACGGTTCAATCCCGTCTCCGGCCATCCTTATTTAGGTTTTCCGTGATATCCCTAAATCGCTTCAGGCAAATGCCGGGATGGTTCGGCAGGCCGGTGTGGCCATGCGGTTCTAGGCGCTTCAGTCTGGAACCGCGTGACCGCTACGGTCGCAGGTTCGAATCCTGCCTCGGGCATGGATGTGTGTGATGTCCTTAGGTTAGTTAGGTTTAAGTAGTTCTAAGTTCTAGGGGACTGATGATCTCAGATGTTAAGTCCCATAATGCTCAGAGCCATTTGAACAATTTTTTTGAACCCGGATGGTTCCTTTGAAAGGGCACGGCCTATTTCCTTCCCCATCCTTCCCTCACCCGAGCTTGCACTCCGTCTCTAATGACCTCGTTGTCGACGGGACGTTAAACACTAATCTCCTTCCAATATTCGCAATTAAGCTAAAAACTTCTGAAATATGATCTGCTGAGTGAGAGAACTTCTTTGTAAGTAATTTAAATTTACGAATGGTTATCTAAAGAACGTGCCTAGTGGTTCCATCCAAAAATTGTGGTCGCACAACACTCCAAAGCGCTCAGGTCACCTTCAATGCTGTTGCAACCAGCCACGACGTCCTTAGAGTAAGGCTGAATCTTTCGGGTGGCTATGGGGGTGGGGGGTAGCTGTGCCGAACGTTGTCAAGAACCTCCTCCTATTGCTCATCGCACTGCAAGCTGTCGGTTTCGACCGCATAATGTGTAGGAATCAACACGCCAAGGGAAGGGGTGATTTCACTGACGCCCTTTATGCCAACTGCCGAGGGCTTTTCGTGTTGATTCTGAGCGGCGGTATATATCAATATTTTTCCTCTGGCAGCCATACGAAAACCACGTGATTTCATCTCTGAGTGTCGCCGTTCTGACCTGCATCGAAGAGACGTCAAAAGAAGAGGTGAAGTTTGGGTTGGAGATGGTGTGACGACCTTCCCGTCGTGTGACACGTCCACTATGGTGTTGGTCAGAAAAGTGACGAAATCTGATGCGAATGTGACGTCATTAACCCACACGTTTTCATCATTACAGAGAAAGTTTATAGGCATCTCTGACCCAAAGTTCAAACTTACGCGTCGTAACAGCAAACAATTACAGAGGTTCAAAAAAGTGATACGTTTGTTCTTCTTTTTCACGTAGTATAGAAAAACGAATAGGGGGAAAACCACAAACATGTACCAGAAACACATAACGTTTATTGACTATATCTGCCTTACTTCTTGAGTAATAGACCCAGTACGTTATCCCCGACTGCGATTATTCATCAGAGACAAGAGTATAGTCAGGAGCGCCTCAGAGAAGTGTGATAGCACCGCTGTTGTTCCCTATATACATAAATCATTTGGCGGACAGGGTGGGTAGCAATCTGCGGTTGTTTGCTGACGATGCTGTGGTGTACGGTAAGATGTCGAAGTTGAGTGACTGGAGGAAGATACAAGACGACGTAGACAAAATTTTCATTTGGTGTGATGAAAGGCAGCTAGCTCTGAATGTGGAAAAATCTAAGTTAATGCGGATCTGTAGGAAGAACAAAGAAGAGCGGCGCGTTTCGTCACAGGGTTATTTGGTAACCGTGATAGCGTTACGGAGATGTTTAACAAACTCAAGTGGCAGACTCAGCAAGAGAGGCGCTCTGCATCGCGGTGTAGCTTGCTGTCCAGGTTTAGAGTGGGTGCGTTTCTGGATGAGGTATCGAATATATTGCTTCCCCCTACTTATACCTCCCGAGGAGATCACGAATGTAAAATTAGAGAGATTAGAGCGCGCACGGATGCTTTCCGGCAGTCGTTCTTCCCGCGAACCATACGCGACTGGAACAGGAAAGGGAGGTAATGACATTGGAACGTAAAGCGCCCTCCGCCACACACCGTTGGGTGGCTTGCGGAGTATAAATGTAGATGTAGAACAAGTTTGTAATATTCGGATATAGTATCACCAGTGTCCTGCTTGACCCAGACAAGTCGTTTAGATATCTGGGCGTAGAATATCAAAGCGATACAAAATCGAACGAGCATGTGAAAAGCGATGTAGGAAAGGAGAATGGTCGACTTCGGTTTATAGGGAGAGTTTTAGGAAAGTGTGATTCATCTATAAAGGAGACGACATATAGGACGCTGGTGTGATATGAATTTATAAGCGAAAACTATCAAACACGAAATAATTGTTCTTCCAGCCCCATGGGATTGTAATTAGTAAAACATGGGAAACCACCTTGATTGTAAGATGCCAAATATTGCTGACTAGGAGAGAAATGAGATTTGAAAGCAGAGAGTGGCCTGTGAGGCATCTCTTACCCGAGCAGCATTGGCGAGTGGTGCGCAGATCATACTGTGGACGCGAACGATTTTGGAAACTGCAATATCGGTTGCATCCTCTCGTGGCACGATCACATTCTTATCAATGCGAAGCTGAACACAACGGACTCCAAAGTAATGCGGTCCACTACATGCTAAGCAGAGATGGCAGCAACTTCCGAGCTATCTCTTTCGAACATACATACGAGAAACTGCCCCAGAGTGGGACGGAGAGCAGTTTTATTGCTTCACTGGGTGGAGTGGCTCCACTGATAAAAAGTAGTTCCCATAGCCAGCTTTATCAGAGGGGCTGCGCTGGACCCACCTGCTGCTTTTTAGGCAGCGGGGCAGGAGAGAATCCCTGGCTCTCACGTTGGCCGTCGTGCAGTGGCGTCACCCGAAATCCCCGTGAAAAAAATGTCTTCCGTGAACGAAACAGCTCCTTTCTACAACAGTTTACGCCATCTCGGGACTTCCTTAAACAATGTGATTGCGGGGTGCTAAGATTACTTTGACATCACCTCCGATGTAAGTGAGCAGTACAACAGCAGGTCAGGAATACCGATACAAATTTATACCACAATAAACTAAACTAAACTTCTCCCTACCAGGCCCTGAAGGCCCAACGGTGCCGACCGGCCGTCGTGTCATCCTCAGCTCATACGCGCTACTGGATGCGGATATGGAGGGGCATGTGGTCAGCGCACCGGTCTCCTGCCCCTATGTCAGTTTACGAGACCGGGGCGGCTGCTTCTCAATCAAGTAGCTCCTCAGCCTGCCTCACAAGGGCTAAGTGCACCCCGCTTGGCAACAGCCCTTGGCAGACTGGATGGTCACCCATCCAATGTTAGCCCAGACCGACAGCGCTTAACTTCGGTGATGTGACGGGAATCAGCGTTACCACTGCGGCAAGGCAGTTGGGTTATAATATGATAGACTTATTAAATATTCATGCAATCGACCCGTGACTGCGGTCATTACATTTGTAATTTCTCCTCCTATGTGAATCTATGATTGGGTTTATTATTAATCGAATAATTAAGTACTGTTTCATCGTGAGGGCTGGACAAGACAATCAGATGGTCTCTCAAAGCGCGTGAGAAACATCGAGAAATCTTAGGTTTTGAACAGCTCCAGTACAATTCGATTTTCATTTTTACCACAAGTTCAAATTCATTACTACACTCTACACGGACCCATTACAGTCACCAGTAGATTCAGTTACAGTGTTTACTCCTTCCAGGATCACATACTACCTAATTTGAGCAGAATGGATATTTTGAGCAATATAGAATTTCGGCGAACACCATAAAAGGAATGTGGAACATATGGATACTGACTGCAGAATGTGTTGCGAATAAAGTTAGCAGTAAAGAAATACCAGGAAAAAATGAAAAATTTACACCTGATTCTGAAGTTTTACTGCGTGAACTCCGAAAATGTAGTAAGGGCTCAACTTTTTTTCTTTTCCTGTATTGTTGGCGATATCCGCGAGTAAAAGTTTCTAAAATGTTTGAAACTATGTTTGAAGTTTGTTCGAAGTCACTCAGTGCTCTCATTCTGTAATATAGGATAGCCTGGGTAATTTGGGCGCCATGAGTTATCTGCCTCTAGACACTTACGCAGTTTTTAACTGCAATTCTTGACTTGCCGTGTTAAACATTTAACGTAACATTACTCCCCTTATTGAGTAGATTATAATAACATTTTAAAGTTTCAAATGCAGTCAGTAATTACACTAAATATTTAAACACATATTTTTGTTGGCGCTAGAAGCTGTTAGATAGGCGCCGGCCTCTGTAGCCGAGCGGTCCTAGGCGCTTCAAAAAAATGGTTCAAATGGCTCTGAGCACTATGGAACTCAACATCTTAGGTCATAAGTCCCCTAGAACTTACCTAACTAACCTAAGGACATCACACACACCCATGCCCGAGGCAGGATTCGAACCTGCGACCGTAGCAGTCCCGCGGTTCCGAACTGCAGCGCCAGAACCGCACGGCCACCGCGGCCGTCCTAGGCGTTTCAGTCCAGAACCGCGCTGCTGCTACCATCGCAGGTTCGAATCTTGCCTCGGGCATGGATGTGTGTGATGTCCTTAGGTTAGTTAGGTTTAAGTAGTTCTAAGTTTAGGTGACTGATGACCTCAGCTGTTAAGTCCGATAGTGCTTAATGCCATTTGAACCATTTTTGACAGAATTTGGCACGATATCCCTCAGGAGAGTATACAAAGCAGAATGACTGCCTGCATATGGGCTAGAGAGGACCAACGCATTATTGGCTTGCTCAGTTTCTGAAGCTTTTTCTCTTGAATAAATAATCCAATTTTTCTGAAATTGTCAGTATTGTTTGTCTGTACATGTACATCACATCTACTGATTTCCGTCCCGCCCGGATAATGCCACCGTGGTGCGTCTTTTTTTGTCTTACAGAGTATATACACGGTTTATAGCTTAAATATTTAACTTATTGTGAAAAAAATTTAACGCAAGATTATACTGTACGTCTTAATGAGCAGATTATGGGAGCACTTTAAATTTTTAATTCCGTCAGTAATTATATGTCATATTGAAAATCATATTTTTGTTCCCCATGGAAACTGTTACGCAATCTGCAACTGGCACTGGGTGACCATTTCATCCGTTTAGTGATATAGATCTGTGACGGCATCCGGAAACAGTTAACCTGGTGATGGAAGGAACGATAGTGGCGAAAACTGTAGCCGCAAAGAAGACTATAGGTGATGTGAGTTACAGTACTTGCGTAGAGATGTAAATGTTAGCTTGCGGAGGAATGGACATCTTGTTGTTGTTGTCTTCAGTCCTGAGACTGGTTTGATGCAGCTCTCCATGCTGCTCTATGCTGTGCAAGCTACTTCATCTCCCAGTACTTACTGCAACCTACATCCTTCTGAATCTGCTTAGTGTATTCATCTCTTGGTCTCCCTCTACGATTTTTACCCTCCACGCTGCCCTCCAATGCTAAATTTGTGATCCCTTTATGCCTCATAACATGTCCTACCAACCGATCCCTTCTTCTAGTCAAGTTGTGCCACAAACTCCTCTTTTCCCCAATTCTATTCAATACCTCGTCATTAGTTATGTGATCTACCCATCTAATTTTCAGCATTCTTCTGTAGCACCACATTTCGAAAGCTTCTATTCTCTTCTTGTGCAAACTATTTATCGTCCATGTTTCACTTCCATACATGGATACACTCCATACACATACTTTCAGAAACGACTTCCTGACACTTAAATCTATACTCGAGGGAGGAATGGACATCGGCATCAAATTAATCGTAAGAGTGATGACTTAAGAGGCTGAATCGACATCTTTCTGTGCCAATACTGCATTCACTACAGCGTAGTGCACGATATTTATTCTAATAGTGCAGACTTTGTGATTATTTCTAATACTCTTGAACTCAAATGTATTGCTAACAAGAAGTTTCATCTTTCAGCAGATGTACTACTAGATTGTAATTAACAACCACAATAATGACCGAGGGAGGAGCAACAGAAGTAACTGACTTGACACTTTTTAGGGAAAAGAGCAGTACGAGTCCATGTCTGGCTAGACATATATAGCTTTTCTGTTTTTTGACTTGAGCTCAATGCCGGAATGGTTACTTTTAATTTTAAAGGATAAGGCCGATTTCCTTCTCCTCCTTTTCCAGTCCTAGCTTGGGCTTCTTTCCTAGTGACCTAGTCGTTGACGGGACATCATGTCCTTCCCAGTTGCATACACTGGTGCCTATAATTTGTACGTGTCTGAGTGCTACATATACTACGCTATATTTACTGGGCAACCCTCGTATTATGTATATTGTGTGGTTAGTGCCTTTTTCTTAAGGGTTAACATTAATGCAGAATTTTAAAAAAATCGTTTTCTGTTGAACTAAAAGATGCTTTAAATCTTCCAAAATATGAAGCAAAAAGTGTAACCCCTGAAAAAAATTGACCTATGATATTCCGAGCTCCTCTTCTAGCGCCTAGGATGATCCGAAGCGGCATACCTTCGCAAATTCGATACCCTCTGCAGTGTCTGGCTATAATCAGAAGCATATGAAAAGAATAACACTTTATCTTGGTGTCAGCAAGCGTCAGTACGTGTACGGAAAAAGACAGTTCTTTCGCTTCAAATATTGATTTTGTGTATAGTATTGTCTTTGGATAGTTTATTTGTACGTATACATGTAAGTATACAGCTTTATCTTTCAAGTACGAATGACTGATACGAAAGTGTACGCGGGTATAAAAGGTACGAAAACATCGTATTCAAAGCTTCCAAAAAATAGATATGAGCTGAGAGCAGTTCGGAAGGAGTCAGCGTCTCTGCTAAGAAATTGAAAGGTAGTGACTAGGACTCTGATGTGAGTTAGGAATTGAGCCATAGGATTATAAATTTTCTTGCTATTTTCACTGTTTTTTCTCAACACTTGAAATGTAAAAGTTCAATGCACACATCAAATCCCAACAACAAAGACCTCGAGGCTTAGGCTTCACAATAATTATTGATTGTCCTCACTGCTGGGAAGCTGTTTTACAAGTAGTAAGTTTATACTGAACGACTGAAATGATCCGTCGAATCTTATTAGCAATGCGCCTGCTTTGAGTAGCGCCAAATGGAATTAAGGTTTGTGCGTTTATGCAATTTCCACGATGGATATTTCAATCGTTCTTTGATAAACTAATGGATATCATATCCATCAAAACGGCAATTGCGCGACAGGCCAGCCCTGGGATACAGAGTGAGTGTAAGAGTTTTCTAAAACGAGAATTTTATCTTTTCTTCGTGCGTGTAACACATTAAAAAACTTCAAACACGTTTCTCTCGAAATATGAGTTTTCAAAACGGCATGCAGTATGACTCCAACAATTTTCAATTTTTTATTTGAAAATATGATAACTTTCAAAATGAAACACATGAGGGTTTTCGATTAGTCAATTTGAACAATATTGTTTTTTGGTGGAAATTGAACGTCTCTATTCAAACCCTCACCAGTTACACAACGATAAATATTTCTAAAATACCGTACATGGTTCACTAGCTACACTCATGTAGGTTACATCAATTTTTTTATTTCACCACATTCAAATTGACTCCAGTTACAGTTCGTCCCGCAGATCACTCCAAATTCAACATACCTCTGGAAGATTGCTACAGTGTCACCATTTTGTAATGTTTCCCGACAAAAAGTTTTGTATAATAACTAAATATATGCTCAATAACTAACACTAACATTATTTCTCTATCATCTTCCCTTGCAGCCAAAGTAAATTGTCGAGAAAACGCCTTTTTTTTGGCTTTTACAGTGTGCTACTCCTTAAGTAAGGAATCGCCCTGAAATATTATCTGACAGGATGTGACTAATTGCAAGTTCACAAAATATTTTAACTTAGTGTTACCTATGCCTCCATTCAGTAATTTTTCTAATGACAAAAGCAGATGTATCCGAACATTTTAGCAGGTAAAATGAACACCAAAGGAAGCCATGCTGGCAGATGGCGAAGGTAAAGACATTGTCGCCATGCCCGTATCGATAAACTGCAAACAAGCCGAAACTCCTGATCCAATACACGTGAAGTGGCTGTTCGACCTTGTACTTCCGAGAGAACAATACGCGTATGTCTACCCCCTTGGGCGCTACTCCAGCCGGGACGTTGACATCCCGACCAGTGCGTACAACAGTATCATGGAACGTTAAAAAGCAGTCTCCACTGGGCATGATCCTGTCCCAATCGAAGTCCAAGCCCTGAAGGTGGAGGTATGATGCTCTTTCACATGACATAAGACGATTTTCTTACAAACATTAGCGCTCAAATTCTATTTATCAATGAGGAACCCGCAGCATAATCTTTCCGCGTGTACAGATAGCAGATAGTGTACTTCCTATGAACTCTGCAGTTGCACGCAATCAACCACAAAATCCCAATTTGGCGTTTGCTGCATGCCGCCTTCATGGTGTTGTAATTTTAATAATCAGAATTGTTTGAGGTTTTCGAAGTTTCGACTTGTGTGGGAATGCAATTGGAGTCTAAACATTACTTATTCTACAAGAGCGTTCAGTAAGGAGGAGGAGGAGATTGGTGTTTCACGTCCCGTCGACAACGATGTCGGTTTGGGGGAAGGAAATCAGTCGTTCCCTTTGTCAAAGGAACCATCCTAGAATTTGTCTGACGCTATTTAGGGAAATCACGGAAAACCTAAATCAGAACGGCCGGACGCGGGTTTGAACTGTCGTCCTCCCGAATACGAGTGCAGTGTGCTAACCACTGTGCCACCTCGTTCGGTGGGTTCAGTAAGACTATTGTGTAAATGAATATCTGTAAAAGTAATGGAATGATATCAAAGTAGATCTTGATATGCTTCTCTAAAATATCGTCCACGTGATTTGTATGCGAGATCAGAGTCGTTGTAAGAAGAACTTCAAGGCCTGTCGTCGTTGCAAAGAGACTTGCCCTTTCCTCGCTACATGCGGGTTATAAGTGTCTTGCTGAGATTGGCTACCGCCCATAGAGTTGCTTAAAGCGTAGCCATTAGGATGTGTTTCGAACCTTGACGATGATGTAGTTAATATAGTTGCAATACTCGTATAATTGATGGTCTTGAATGTAGTTGTCGCTGTACAGATTTCCCTCTATGCGTAGGAGTCGTGATCGTGAGATGACAAAAGGTCCTTTTTAACGATCTCGTCATTGCAGGGCCCTAAAACCTAACATTCCTTTTTCCTTTCTCCAATAGCGTCTCAAACAGGTACACTTGGTGTCTGCTTGCAATGCTCACAACCTTGTGTGCTGTTAGTTAGAAATCTCCATGGTAGCGTCTAGCACGTGTTTGCAGTTGCCTAGCAACGGCCATACTGTAGAAGTGAATCGAAGTTCGCTGTTCTCTTCGCTCTGAGTTATTTGTATTAATCGGGAAGAGGTAGAGTGTGTATCATTCGCAAAGACAGACCGCTAGCTAGTTTGCCTCGAGTAGTAGAGGTACGTAGTCTTGTCTCACTGCTTTACTCACATTGATGTGCCAATAATGATACTAAGTCGCTGTACTTGTGTTGCCGGCCAATTAGCAACCCAACATGTTTGACTAGATCCGTAGGGAAGATGGAAATTTTAAGCTGAATGTCCAACCCTCTGTGACCCCGCATGCAGCGCTGCATCGGCAGGAGCTATTCAAAATGCTACAGCAAACTAATTAGGAGAAATCCACCAGGACATCTATCAAGTGGAGTTAATCGTATAAATCGTCTCACTGTGGGACACCAGGGACGTCGCTATAACGAACGCCACGCAAGAAGACCATCGTTGGAACAATTATGTTGCCGAGTAAAATGAAGGAACTCGGAGGTAAGAGAGGAATAACGAATTATTCCAGCAGTGCCTCATTCAGTAATCGCGGTGTGTTGGTGACCAGTCCATCTAGTACCGTAACAAGTAGTAGTGCTGTGTACGGAATCACGGACACGGTGCCAATTAAGGTTTTCGTGGGAGGAGACGACAAGAACCTCGTGAAACTTCCCGCTATGACTTTTTTTTATAGCGTCTACTGCTAGAATTTCATAAATACTTCCTTAACTTTACGTCCACAATATAATTTTTTGTTAAAACACGCACTCATACGCACACACACACACGCACACACACACACACGCACACGCACACACACGCACACGAACACACAAACACACAAAACCACACACACACACACACACACACACACACACACACGCACACACACACACACACACACACACACACACACACACGAGCGCTCTCGATCAGTAGACACTACAAGAAAGGCGTTGTGCATCAAGGGCAGTATTACCGTTAAAATTTCGTAATCGTAAGTTCGAAGTATAGGCACGTAGCATAATATATAACTTCTTGGCGCATACTTCTCGAGGGAAAATTAGAAAATTTTGGGCTCATAAGGAGACTTAATCAACATTCCTCCTTTCCGTGCGCTATTCGCAAATGGAATAGGAAAAGAAGGGATGCAATTACTGTAATTCCATAAATACTACCCACCACACACTGTAAGGCTGTTTATTTACAGGGTACAGATGTAGGTGTAATAGGAGCATTCTTATGATGGGTATTTGAGATGTCGTCAATTTTGCATACGTATTGAACAGTAACGTTCGTGAGTGATACGTCTGCCATCTCTAGTCTAGTCATTTATAATCTCACTCCTGGGAATGATAGTTACATTTCATTTCTTTGGCGAACTACTAGTTGGTTGGTTGATTTGGGGGAGGGGACCAGACAGCGAGGCCATCGCTCCCATCGGTTTGGGGAAGGATGGGGAAAGAAATGGGCCGTGCCCTATCAAAGGAACCATCCCGGCATTTGCCTGAAGCGACTTACGGAAATCACGGAAAATCTAAATGAGGATGACTGGACGCGAGTTTGAACCGTCGTCCTTCCGAGTGCGAGTCCAGTGTGCTAAGCACTGCGCTGCTCGGCTACGTGGCGAACTGCCTTATATAATTTTTTAAACAGCTGTCTCCATTATTCAACTAAGTGACTAACGCGTATTTAAAAAATAATTGAGATGATCTTACTAGTATGTCTGATATTCTCTGCTGACTGCGAAGACAGTAAGTCGTTGTGATTGAGTAGTGTCTGAAGTTTTCGACGTGTCTAACGCAGTTCGAGCGATGGTCTTACACATTTAACTTGTGGTATAACCGTAACGGTTTTTTTATGACTATTTGTGAATTCTAGATTTCGTCACGTACTTATAGTACCCTAAGCATAAGGCTGAAATCTTTTTTTCCAGATAGACACCTTTTAAAAAACAGTGTGTTCTTTTACATTCTGTCTCAGTTAAAAATATCACGGATTCATCCGGATTTGGGGTTGGCAGTTGTAGCAATTCCTCCCCCACTATACATCATTACAAGAGATGATTGTTCCTGCTATGATACATTATTGCAACTGACGTGATGTACGCATAACTTACAGTTTGCAAACGGTTGGATGTGGAGAGCTACGTTGATCAGTCCATGAGGAAGTGATCCAGCACTTTTCGCCTGATTCATTCTTAGCTCATCAGGATGAAGTTTTCTTACATCGTTTCTTCTAAAGTTGTCTCGATGTCTCCATTGGATTTCTTATCCGCTGACCGCAACTCTTAACATGCGATGAAATAGAAGTGACTTAAGGAGTGGCTTTTGCGCACACTACTATGATGCTACACTACTCATCACTTACACTTCCGGCCTGAGATGCCGTGGTCCATACATAAGACTCTCCCCTGACGTTTCGCCTTCGACTGCGACAATCATGTGAAGTCGGCTGTGCTATGATCTCTGATATTGCCAACTTTCGAAATTGAAACGGCGAAACGTCAGAGGACAGTCTTATGTATGGACCACGGTATCTCAGCCCGGAAGTGTTAAGTGATGACAACACCTGCCGTGAAAGCCTTTATTCTATCATCATGCTACACTACTGTTTCAGAAATCTAGGATGCCACCTCATTTAGTAAATCAAACCAAAATGGGGAGAATGT
Organism: Schistocerca cancellata; assembly: GCF_023864275.1. Lineage (NCBI taxonomy): Eukaryota > Metazoa > Arthropoda > Insecta > Orthoptera > Acrididae > Schistocerca > Schistocerca cancellata. The sequence continues at coordinate 159,516,098 of NC_064633.1, forward strand.
GACATCACAATAAATTCTATATGCGAGCTAGGGTTCTGTTGCTGAGCACGTATTTAAGGAGACCAATCAGCGAAGGTTGTAACACCATACCTCTTCTGTTTTACAGATTTATTTTGCTTTTGTTTTATTTAATGTTATAACATTGAGTATCTGTAGGTGGGTTTGATTGAATATGTAACACAGAATTGTATACTCCTTTCTTTGTACAAACTTTGATGTCATGGTTTGGTTCAATGCAAAGTAGTGTATCTGTACGGTAAATTCTTTGTCCCATTTGGAGGGAACAAAACTTACTGTATATGATTGTAATTTTGTGTGAATAATTTTTTGTAGAGATGTCAACATGTGTAAATGTTTTGTTTTATTTAATGCATTTGGTTGCTGTTATGTAAATTGCTGATCCTCACTTAGGGTTCTTAGTTAGTTTGTATGTAAATGGTGTAGTGGTTCCCCTCGGGAACGGAACTGTGTAGCGCGCGCAAATTATGGTTGGCCTAGGTAGAAAAGGTGGAACTGATAGTCAGTCGGGGACGAGCCAGCAGTCGGGGATGAGCTGCGAGTCCGTGCACTGCCATGTAAAAGATGCATATTGTGCTGATTCCGAGAGAGGCTTTTCCTGCTTCTTTCCAAGGCCTCGGATGGATGGATAAATAGCTGGAACTATTCTGGAGTTTGTATCTATCATCGCCACCAAGAAATGACAGAGTCCAGCAATTCTGCCTACAATTCCACCTACCAACATGCAGTTGCCACCACATTGCGCAATCATTGCAACGTAATACTATAATGATGTACAGTGAAGGATCAGCTTAATGGATGTGCTGACCGTGTTGTCTAATGGATAAAGCTTCGGACTTCATATCCGAAGATTGCAGGTTCGTGTCCTGTCACGGTCGCCACATATAACACTCCTGTCTGCTACTACTGTACCATAACCTCAATGCTAGAAACAGGTTGTGACATAAAACTATTTTGTAAAAGCAACTATGGCACAAAGCAACAGAGCAGTGTTACCCTCTGAGAGGAATTTTGTTATGTTGACCGTGTTGTTCCTAACGGAGGTGGCTTATCGGAAATGAAAGTCAGAATTACGTAAATATTTGAACAGTAACAAACAAAATTTTTGCCTAGCTATACTGTTTATAGAATAAGGGCAAAAATTTTGTTTGTTACTATTCAAATATTTACGTAATTCTGACTTTCATTTCCGATAAGCCACCTCCGTTAGGAACAACACGGTCAACATAACAAAATTCCTCTCAGAGGGTAACACTGCTCTGTTGCTTTGTGCCATAGTTGCTTTTACAAAATAGTTTTATGTCACAACCTGTTTCTAGCATTGAGGTTATGGTACAGTAGTAGCAGACAGGAGTGTTATAAGGTCATCAGTCTCCTACGCACACCCCAGGACAGAAGCAGTGTACCCAGTCTGTCTGCGTGTAGAGCATGTTCTGTATGCAAGTGTTATCGCAGAGTCTATTTATAACTTACCGTGCGCCGTGACATTCATAATCCAGCACTCAATATTAGTTTTCACACGATCTTGACGGCAGTACGAGACTGCATTTAAACGTTCTCCGAGGCGAAGTTAAACATTGACTCAAAGTTGTTCAAACACAATAACAAGCAGCGCACACGTTTTGCCTGGAATAAAACAAGTCATCGACTAAGTACTCAGCTATCCTAAATCTTTCGTGCCTGTCTGGTCAAGGCGTGATTCGTCAGTGTAGTCTGCCAGTCACTCGTAGTATGTTAAGTAGTTCTTTAATTAGCCTGCACACGTGAATTTTGAATGACTGAAATTATGTTAAGAAATCTTTTAGTGCGGATAAGGCCTCCAGTGACGTTAATTCGACGAGTTATTGGAGATCTGCCGAGATGCAATGAAGAAACAGGACACAGTTTTAAGGAAAGCCGTCTAACCAGAAGAAAACAGCTTCGTGACGTTAAAGTCTACTTAGTAGCGAATTACTTGTTGTTAGCAGTGATTTTTACGATCTCAGTTATAACTATAAGGTATACATAGAAGTGATTTTCCACTTTTTACTTTAAAAGCATTTTGTCACAAACTCAGATTCTGTACTACAAATATTTGAAGGAGAAAGTAAGAGACCTGCCTCATTTGGTTATTTTTTAAAATAATTCCTGATGTCAGACCCATTTGCGACACTCGCTGCAACAAGAGACGTAGCTACGCTATTTCGGCCTGGTAGTAGCTTACGAGGAAAACTTACATATCCCAGATATTACTGTATACTTTGTCTGTCTTGTGAAAATCTTGTGATTAGAGTGGAATACCAGGAACAGTTTGTGAGGAAACTGAGAGACGATAATTTCCACTTTCTCCAACTGGCCGTTGTCCTCAAAGTGCTTTGTCATAAGTAGTTTTAACGCGACTTTAACATGGATGGTCGTTTTCTTCGAACGGGACTTCATTTCTGACGCGCATAATTCTAATTCTAATGGTCATTTCCTTTTCTTTGGAAATACTTCGAAGTGGGTTCAGTAGAGAGACTAAAAACCTTTTGTCTCCATAGTTTTCTGCTTGCCGCTGTATACTTGCATTAACATCCTAATTCATGCGTCATCGTCATCTTCTTTCGGCCTTTTACTATTTTGTTGGTAATACAGCCGCACGAGATACGGCCTGATGCGCATCTCCGATTTACTCTTGTTCTCTTACGCTCGCAATGATCTGGCGAAACGACGCCTGACTGAAACGTATATGTTTACTTTTCCTTTTCGACCCAGCTGATCCTGATTACAGATTTGAGATACGGTTCAAGGCCAAAGGTCCACCTTCTGTAACGAGTAGTGAATATGATAAGTATTCAGGCAAAGGAGGGCGATGTGCGCCTGCAGTGAGAGACATACTAGCAGAATGTTTTGTTAAATATGATCCCATAAGGGGAGGTTTACTATAGTTGGCCCGAAAAAAGCATGTTCTTTGAGAAGTGTTTTCTCGGGATGTGTTATAGATATAAATGTTAAATTTGGTCAAAATGTTTATTGCTGTTTCCTCTACAACCTGGAATTTTTCGACCGGCAAAGTCGAAGAGCAAAGGCGGAAGTGACGTCGGAACGAAACAAAATTTCGATGTAGACCTCCACGCGCGGTATAACACAGGTCAGCCGGCTAGTCTAAAATCAAAATTGAGTTGATGTTAGCGAAGTATATAAGATTCTTTAGGAGTTGTACCTCGCTTATGTTATTTGGACCATACGAAACAAAATGGCGGCCATTTGTAAAAATAGGGCTCTTTTCATCGATTTATAGTTGATGGATCGGAATAAAAGTGGCACAACTCCTAGACAATTTAGTTAGCTTCGTCGTAAACCAAAACTCATGCCAATCGGTTCAGTAGATTTGATGTTACCATTCCGCGCGATAAAAAGAACGTCATTTCGAGAAAATGCAATATATTATGCAATGTACGTTCAATCTGCTATTCCGGGTTCATGAACTAGTCCTTCCTCTTCCTCATAAAGGGCCTTCTGCTCGATCTGGGCCATCCTGCGCTGCTCCAGAGCCGCTCGTACGGCTGGTGACACAAGCGGTTTTCGGCCGCTTGAATCCGATGGTCGTCCGAATGCTTGGCGAAGTGCGTCGAATAGAGTCCCAGGGTGACGTCCATCGTTGTCATGGTCTTCAGAATTACTGAATACCCTTCGTTGAAGCTGCTCACTGGCAGGAAAGACGCAATCTCCACAGTCTTCGCACCAGAATGCAAATTCTTGGGGGCTAACTTCCAAACACACGCGTTCAAACTTTCATTTGAATTTTGTGTGTTTCCTCCCAAGCACCGGTACAATAACTCGCCCTCCGAAAAAAAAAAACCGGCGCGTGAAAAAGGCCGATTTCAGGCAGGTGCATTTTTTTGTTCAGCCGCGAAAAACCGTTTCAGGGGTGGATTCTAAACACTTTTACGGATCCAAAAATGCAATTTTAAAAAAATCGATTTTTTGAACCAAAAGATATTAAACCTCCCCTTAATTTACAAAATACACTCTAATACAAAAAGAACGCACCACGAAGGAATTATCCGAATGGGGTGGAAGTAGATAGATGTGATGTACATGTACAAACAAACAAATCACTATAACTTCAGAAAAAAATTGATTATTTAATCAAGAGAAAGAGCTTCTCAAACTGAACAAGTCACTAAAGCGTTGGTTTAAAAAATAGTTCAAATGGCTCTGAGCACTATGGGACTTAAAAAATTCTGAGGTCATCAGTCCCCTAGAACTTAGAACTACTTACACCTAACTAACCTAAGGACACAAAAAACATCCATGCCCGAGGCAGGATTCGAACCTGCGACCGTAGCGGTCGCGCGGTTCCCGACTGTAGCGCCTAGAACAGCTCGGCCACCCCGGCCGGCCGTTGGTCCACCTCTGGTACTTATGCAAGCAGTTATTCGGCATGACATTCATTGACAGAATTATTGGGTATTCTCCTGAGGCCAAATTCTGTCCAACTGGCGAATTAGATCGTCAAAATCCCGAACTGGTTGGAGAGTCCTGCCCACAGTGCTCCAAACATTCTCATTTGGAGAGAGATTTGGCGACCTTTCTGGCCATAGTAGAGTTTGGCATGCACAGAGATAAGCAGTAGAAACTCACACTGTATGCGGGCGGGCATTGTCTTGCTGAAATGTAAGCCCACGATCACTTGCCATGAAGGGCAACATGACGGGGCCTGGAATAACGTCGACGTACCGTCGCGCTGTAGGTGTGCTACAGATGAGGTCAAAAGAGGTCCCGCTATGAAAAGAAATGGCTCCCCAGCCCAGCACTCTTGGTTGTCGAGCCGTATGCTGTGCTACAGACTGCTATCCCACCGCTGTCCACTGCGTCTCCAGATATGTCTTCGCTGGTCACTGGGGCTCAGTTCGAAGCGGGATCCGTCACTCAAGACAACTGTGCGCTAGTCGATGAGATTCCATGCCGATGACGAGTCTAAAGACGCCCCGGATACCGGTGGGATCGCCTTTTCTTGTCCTAGAGTGTATTTATGTTCATTAAAATGAAATAAAATACAAGTAGTACAACTTTGCTTACGCCGTTTGCCGATAGGTGGCGACAACAGTAAGTAACAAAAAAAAAATGGTTCTGAGCACTATGGGACTTAACTGCTGTGGTCATCAGTCCCCTAGAACTTAGAACTACTTAAACCTAACTAACCTAAGGACATCACACACATCCATGCCCGAGGCAGGATTCGAACCTGCGACCGTAGCAGTCGCGCGGTTCCGGACTGTAGCGCCTAGAACCGCACGGCCACTCCGGCCGGCCAGTAAGTAACAGTCGAAAGAAACAGATCGCAGACGTCAGGCAGTTAGCTTGGACCTCGGTCAACAAAACCTCATTGAAACATTAGTCGATTTGTGTCTGCATCATAAAGTTGTTCTTGACTGAAAATGTCAGTTTACCAGCCTAATTCTCGTCATTTGCGGGGGGGTGGGGGGGTGGGGGGGTGGGGGGGTGGGGGGGAGGGTGGGTTTACTGTTTTGTTTCAATATGAAGAAAACAGCGGCTGAGTCTCATCAAATGCTCTCAAGTACGTATGGTAAGGACGCTATTAGTGAAAGAATATGTCGTGAGTGGTTTCAACGCTTCAAGAACGGTGATTTTAACGTCGTAGACCGGCGTAGTGGTGGAAGAGAGAATGTTTTCGAAGATGCAGAATTGGAGACATTGCTGAGTGAAGACTCGCGTCAAACTCAAGAAGAATTGGCACGATTAGTGGGAGTGACACAGCAAGCCATTTCAAAACGTCTCAAGCCTATGAACTTGGGTCCCGTGTGTGCTGAGACCAAGAGACGTTGAACGGCGTTTGTGCGTCTGTGAACATTTGTTTCAGAAGCAAAAACGGAAGGGATTTCTGCATCGCATTGCGACCGGAGACGAGAAACGGCTTCATTACGATAACCCCAAACGCAAAAAATCATGGGGATATCCCGGCCATGCTTCCACGTCGACGGCCAAACCGAACATTCACGGCTCCAAGATCATGCTCTGCATTTGGTGGGACCAGCTCGGCGTCGTGTACTATCAGGTGTTAAAACCAAGTGAAACAGTCACAGGTGCTCGTTATCGAACGCAGTTAATGCGTTTGAGCAGAGCATTAAAACGGCCGCGATACAGCGAGAGGCACGATAAAGTGATTTTGCAGCACGACAACACTCGACCCCACGTTGCAGAAGATGTCAAAACATACTTGGGAACGTTAAAATGGGAAGACCTACCCCACCCGCCGTCTTCTCCAGACAATTGCTCCCTCTGACTGTCACCTGTTTAGATCAATGGCGCACGGTCTGGATGACCAACACTTCCGATCTCATGAAGAAGTCACAAATAGGATCGATTCCTAGATCGCTTCAAAAGATGAACAATTTTTTCGACGCGGGATTCGTACACTGCCCGAAAGATGTGAGAAAGTAGTGGCCGGCGATGGAAAATACTTTGAAGATACATGTGTAACCAATTTGTTTCATTAAAGCCTCAAATGTTGGGGAAAAAACGGCGGAAGCAAAGTTGTACATTTTGTATATAAAATGTTTTTGAAACACCTTTTTTGACATTCGGAGTCATTTATTTTCTTTCAAAAATTTCCAGAATGTGTCCACAACACTTGTTTTTCAGTTTGCAGTTTCAATAGTCCTGAGTTGAAGTGTGCCAGAACTATGCTAAATGTACACGTGGAGTTCGCAGAAAATAATGTATGGGCGAGGGCCATGTAGCGCGTGGTGGCTCTGCTGGCGTCCTGGTGTGGGAGCGGCCATAATCCAGCCGTGCATTCGCTAGCAGAGCTGCGAGGCTGGAACACCTGCCGGCAGATCCTCGCCGCGGCTGCTCTGCAGGCTGAGCTGTGACACACAGGTAGACGTGAGGTGCGGGAGGCTCCTTTGCATCTTATGTGTTGTGTCTTGCGTCTCTGCCAGATACCATGGCATTCCAGTGCAGTAAAGTCATTCTGTCTGTGGTTAGTGCTCTTGCACTGTGTGACCGTATTTAAAGCCACCTTAGCGCGAGAAGATATGCCACGGTATGAAACTTCCACTTCCCTATGAACAACCATTCTGTCTTGTTAGTGTTCGCTCACATGCTGATAATAAAACCGTTAACGACATCAAGAAACTCTGCTATTTATAATTGTCCAGTCTGATACCTTTTCACTAGCAGAATTCTGACTTTTACAGTCACATTATAGAGGGCGCTACTGACTCTACATGTGGCTCATCTCTGTTCTTTTTTCTTTCATCATCGCTATTTCATATCCTCATCCCTCGCTGGTGAGAGAGGGCTGACACTGGTGCAACGTACCATTTTTCAGCTAGAGATTTTACAAACTGGTAACGTACGACTTTCTTCTTAGAAAATAAGAAACAGTGACACTGAAGGAATTGATAAAATGTTGGAACGTGCGTTGTTTTATAGCAATTGAAATGACATTATGAACGCGGCTGGTGGCTATGTGATTGAACTATTGATGAAGTTAGGATTGATGGAAGTGTTGTATATAGGTGCACACTATCTGATTAAAAGTATTTGAACACCTCTGAGTCGACATTAATATAGAGTGTGTCCACCCTTTGCCTTTATGATGGCTTGATCTCTACTGGGGACACTTGCAGTGAAGTGTCTGAATATATGTGGAAAAATGCCAGCCTATTCTTCTTCAAGAACTGAACCACAGAAGGTAGTCTTGTTGGATACTGGGGTCTGGAGCGAAGTCGACGTTCTAATTGATATGAAAGGTGTTCCATTAGACCACAGGCAAGCGAGTCCATTTCAGGTACATTATTATCGACAAGCCATTGTCTTACAGTGGCTGCTCTATGACACCGAGTTGTTGCTCTACTGTTCAAGTACACTGTATTGTAAAATGTGATCACATCCTTCGGTATATAGCCTTTTCTTAAGTGCACTAAGGTGACCAAGCCATACCGTAATGTCTCCACAACTGCACTTCAGTGCAGGTTACGTTCCATAGGCATTCGTCAAACCCACACCCTTCTGTCGGACTGCCACAAGATATAGCGTGATTCATCACTCCAAACGTCCGCCCCCGGTAGCTGAATGGTCAGCGTGACGGATTGTCAATCCTTTGGGCCCGCGTTCGATTCCCTGCTGGGTCGTGGAATTTTCTCCGCCCAGGGACTGGGTGTTGTGCTGTCCTCATCGTCATCCCATCATCCTCATCGACTGCAGGTAGCCGAAGTGGCGTCAAATTGAAAGACCGCCACCTGGCGATGATCGGTCTGCCCGAGGGGGGGGGGGGTGTCCTAGCCGTACGAATAAATAAAAATCACTCCGATTCATTGTGCAGTCCCGTCGCTCTTTACACCACACCAAATGTCACTTACCACTGACCACAGAAATGTGTGGCTTATGAGGAGATGCTCGACCTCTTTACCCCTTTCTTTTTAACTCCCTACCCACAGTCACTGTGCTACCTGGACCGCTGATTTCACGTGATTTTTTACAACCATCCTCTGTAATGCAACGCAGTCTCTGTGTGTCAGCACATGAGGTCTTTTCGGTCTCGGTTTACCTGTGGTTGTTCCTTCGCCTTTCCATTCTACAATCACCACCAGTAGACTTGGGCAGGTTTAGAACAGTTGAAATGTCTCTCATGGATTTGTTACTCAGGTGACATTCAATTTATAGCCCACTTTGGAAGTCACTGCGCTTTTCTTGCTGACCATTTTGCTGTTACTGATTTGCTACCGACAGCGTTTATATAGGATGGGGCCCCTCCACGCCCATACCAACGAGGTGACCAAACCAAAAGTTCTACTGTCACTTCTGTATAGCATGTTAGTTTTCGAATCATGAGTCACAGGATGCGGGCTGTGACGTTATCCATGAGTCTGGGTGTGATTACTCATTGACATGGTCCATCAGGAGACAGAAAATTGACGAAAGCGATCGAAGGGTAGCGGTTTGTAAGGGCAGAGGGAAAAAAGTGCCAAGGCAAGCGCTAAGGGAAAAAAACCTCTGCGACAGTAGGACGGGTAGTAAGGGCAGTAGCGGCTTGCTAGCTGGGACAGTGCATGCAAGGTGTGGTCATGTTAGTGCGAGGTATCGTGCATCGTTACCTTTGTCGTTGCGGAAGCTCGTTGTAGGGCCTGCTGCAGCTACTGCGTCCCTGTAACAGTTCAAGGTCGTCATACATTAGTGGGCGATCGGTCATAGATCAGCTCACAGTGTAGGGGGTGCATGTGGCTGGTTTGCGTGCTGTGTACAGTACGGTTTCCCTGTGATTGCCTGTTTTTCGGCGGGTCGAGCATCTGGGGTTACCAGTAGTAGCTCTGTTGCAGGGGCTCGCCAGTACTGTTGTGTTAGTGTGCTACGGACCATAGATGTTTAGTTTCTTGCTAATAGTGTCTTTGGTCTATTATATTTCCATCTATGGTTGTGGCCGTAGTTACCCAGAGAAAGGATAAACGGGTTATGCGAGTGTCTCGTGTTATTGTACAGTCGTGTAGTGAGTTTTTGGAATACCTGCAAGATACAATAGCTTCCTACTTAGCAATCATATACAACCGCTCGCTCACCGATAGATCTGTACCTACAGATTGGAAAATTGCGCAGGTCGCACCAGTGTTTAAGAAGGGTAGTAGGAGTAATCCATCGAACTACAGACCTATATCATTGACGTCGATTTGCAGTAGGGTTTTGGAGCATATACTGTATTCAAACATTATGAATCACCTCGAAGGGAACGATCTATTGATACGTAATCAGCATGGTTTCAGAAAACATCGTTCTTGTGCAACGCAGCTGGCTCTTTATTCGAAGTAATGGCCGCTATCGACAGGGGATCTCAAGTTGATTCCGTATTTCTAGATTTCCGGAAAGCTTTTGACACCGTTCCTCATAAGCAACTTCTAATCAAGCTGCGGGCCTATGGGGTATCGTCTCAGTTGTGCGATTGGATTCGTGATTTCCTGTCACGAATGTCGCAGTTCGTAGTAATAGACGGCAAATCTTCGATTAAAACTGAAGTGATATCAGGTGTTCCCCAGGGAAGCGTCCTGGGACCTCTGCTGTTCCTGATCTATATAAATGACCTGGGTGACAATCTGAGCAGTTCTGTTAAGTTGTTCGCAGATGATGCTGTAATTTACCGTCTTGTAAGTTCATCCGAAGACCAGTATCAGTTGTAAAGCGATTTAGAAAAGATTGCTGTATGGTGTGGCAAGTGGCAGTTGACGCTACATAACGAAAAGTGTGAGGTGATCGACATGAGTTCCAAAAGAAATCCGTTGGAATTCGATTACTCGATAAATAGTACAATTCTCAAGGCTGTCAGTTCAACTAAGTACCTGGGTGTTAAAATTACGAACAACTTCAGTTGGAAAGACCACATAGATAATATTGTGGGGAAGGCGAGCCAAAGGCGGGGCTGGCTCTGAGCACTATGGGACTCAACTGCTGAGGTCATTAGTCCCCTAGAACTTAGAACTAGTTAAACCTAACTAACCTAAGGACATGACAAACATCCATGCCCGAGGCAGGATTCAAACCTGCGACCGTAGCGGCCTTGCGGTTCCAGACTGCAGCGCCTTTAACCGCACGGCCACTTCGGCCGGCTAGGCGAGCCAAAGGTTGCGTTTCATTGGCAGGACACTTAGAAGATGCAACAAGTCCACTAAAGAGACAGCTTGCACTACACTTGTTCGTCCTCTGTTAGAATATTGCTGCGCGGTTTGGGATCCTTACCGGGTTGGATTGACGGAGGACATCGAAAGGGTGCAAAAAAGGGCAGCTCGTTTTGTATTATCACGTAATAGGGGAGAGAGTGTGGCAGATATGATACGCGAGTTGAGATGGAAGTCATTAAAGCAAAGACGTTTTTCGTCGCGGCGAGATCTATTTACGAAATTTCAGTCACCAACTTTCTCTTCCGAATGCGAAAATATTTTGTTGAGTCCAACCTACATAGGTAGGAATGATCATCAAAATAAAATAAGAGAAGGTTTACTTGTTCGTTTTCCCCGCGCGCTGTTCGGGAGTGAAATGGTAGAGAGATAGTATGATTGTGCTTCGATGAACCCTCTGCCAAGCACTTAAATGTGAATTGCAGAATAATCATGTAGATGTAGATGTAGATGGTATCTAGCCGATATTGCCGGTGAAGGTCCGCGGTGCGTGTGTAGCGCGGAGCGTTGCTTATTATTCTGAGTACTTTGTTCTGTATGAGTAGCAGACGGCGCAGCCGAGTGGGCGCAGCGTATCCCCAGACAGGGACTGCGTATGTCATCGGGGATCTGATAAGTGTGGCGTACATGGACCTGGACACCCTCCTATTCAGTGTGCTACGCCTGTTAAGCATAGGGTAGAGTTGTTTGAACCTCGCGTTTGCTTTGTTGGTCACGTGTTGAATGTGGTCCCCCCAGAGCAGTTTCCGGTCCAGCCAGACACCGAGGTATTTGACCTTCTCGCGGAAACGTATTGGGCGTGTATGTAGTGCTATTGGGTTGCAGTGCTGATGTTTGCGCAGTAGTTTCGGTCTTCTAGCGAACAGAACGGCTTCGCACTTGTCTAACACGCCATTTCACCAGCCAAGGCTCTGCCGCTCTGAGTGCAGTCTGTAGTTGTCAGTTAATGTTAGACGGCTTCCAGTCTTGCGCAAGGATGGCAGTGTCATCCCCGTAGACTGCTACCGTCATGCCGTGTGTAGCTGGGAGGTCGTTAATGTAGAGGTTGAACAGTAAGGGCCCTAGGATGCTTCCTTGGGGTACTCCTGCCTGGATACCGTGACGTGTCGATTGTTTGCCCTGCACGTCGGTGTTGAAACTCCTGTCCGCGAGATATGAGTGTATGAGACGTACGAGCCCGTCGGGGAAGCCTGCGCAGCTTAGTTTTCGTATGAGGCCGTTGTGCCATAGACGGTCGAAAGCCTAACGTCGCCTCGCGCCTCCTTTTATACTGGCGGTTCCGCCTTTCGTGACACGCAGTGGTCAGTTCCGCATTAACTAGGGGTGTCCGGATACTTTTGATCAGATAATGTGTAAGTGGGCTGCTTCCGTGTTGGCAGCGCTTTGTAGCACATTGCATTGGATCTCTGACTGCGCTTTCTTTGTAAGAGACTCTGTGGCTGGCCGTTTCGTTGTTGGAAGTTAATCGCCAGTACTGTTGGGCAGGTGGAAGTTAATCGCCAGCAATGATGGAAGTACTGTTGGGCAGTTGGAGGTGAACAGCCAGCAGTGATGGATGTTAGATGTGAGAAGTTAGCATTGATGGAGAGTAGAGGTCTGAAGTGTTAGCGTAGGCTAACGATCTGGAAGCATCCCACTTTGAAAATTAATCTTGATTTTATATCTTTGTACTGGATGTCAGTGACGATTTATATTCGTGTTGGAACTGGATGTCACATTATTAAGGTAAAAAAATACATTATTTGGTTTGCAACAGAATCTTTTCTTTGCTAATCACATGCCTATTAGTAGTTAGTGGCTTTAGTAGTTAGAATCTTTTATTTAGCTGGCAGTATTGACGGTCGCTGTATTGCAGTAGTTCGCGTAATGAAGATTTTTGTGAGGTAAGTGCTTAATGAAATGTATAGGATATTGTTAAGATTTCTTTTTAGTCAGGGCCATTCTTTTGAATTAATTATTTGAAGCCAGGTTTTAATTTTTTTGAGCAGTCACATTGCGTCGCGCTAGAATATTGTGGGTCAGTGTTGACATGATAAGAATAAGTAAAGGCTCAGTACGTTCGGTTTTACTCAGCTGTTTCAGAATCAGATAATGTAGAAATGTCATCTTCTCAGTCATTCAACAATTTAAGTACAGACACACACATTTAAATAAAGAAGTTTCAAATGTATGTATATGAGGAAAAAATCGGATCGACGAACTGTTGGTAACAGGTTTCATTATGTTTGAGTAGAGGTTAGGTTTAGAATCTTCATTCGATGTGATAGGTAACAAAAGAATATGGGTAAGAAACGGAGTGAGTTGAGTGCTTGGGAATCAGAAAAATGGGGACCGATGAGAAATTGGGGGACGGGGGAAGGGGGGGGGGGAGGAGAGGAGATTGTTTCGTCGGGCACTCGGGGCTGGGAGAGTAGAATGTGTTAGTCGGTGAGTTAATAAGGAATGGATAATAGGTTGAAAGTTACATAAGTCTAGTTGCAGCAATGAATGTTGTATAGGACTATTGTGACAAAGTGGACAACTTCTTCGGCTGTTGGTGGCGATGCTAAAAATAGATGTTTAGCAGGACTATTGTGACGATGTGGCTCTAGGAAGGGGTTGCCAAGGAAGAATGTTACGTAGGACTACAGTAACGATGCAGATAATTTGTTCGGCTGTGGGAGGGGTTGGTAAGTACGAATTTTTAGCGGTGCTGTTGTGCCAAAACGGACAATTTCTTCGACTGTTGGACGGACTGTTAAAGATGAATGTTAGGTCGGCTATTGCGACAACGCGGATAATATTTTGTGTTATGGGGAAGGGTTATAAGGGGTGGATGCTTAGAAGGGCTACTGTAATGAAGCGAACAATTTATTCAGTTGTAGGAGGGGTTGCTAAGGATGGATGTTTAGCAGTAGTATTGTGATGAAACGGACTGTGTCTTCAGCTGTTGGAGGCGATGGTGGAAGTTGGGCTGGACTGGAGTGTCGACTGTGAGTTCGGTTATCGTTGGGGGATTTGGCGCGGCACTTGTGGGAATTTGTGGGGTAGCATTTGTTGCAGGTATTACACACTGGAGGAGATTTGAGACTGGATTAGATCAGATCGTGTTAGAGTCATTCGAGCAATTCTCTCTGTGTAGAAGGCAGCGCTGGACCTGAGGAGAGACATGCAGCGTTCCAGGCCAGTAGCCGGCTGGACGGGACGAGTTCCAGGAAGTGCAGGCGGGGCAGTAGTGCCTCTCTTCTCTTTCGGTCGGTATTCGCGGCCGCGGCCGGTCGGCCAGTCACGCGCAGAGGTCGAATGCGCCCGGGGCTAGAAAGCCGCCGTCGCCTCGCGACCCCAGGCAGGGTCGGTCTCGCAGCCAGGTCCGATCGGCGATCCGTCGCGGACCATCTCTCTCCCTCCCTCCCTCCCTCCCTCTCTCTCTCTCTCTCTCTCTCTCTCTCTCTCTCTCTCTCTGTGCGCCCTCTCTCTGGCGGCGCCGGCCAACCTGGCGCTTTCCTGCCCGTGACTGCGCGTCTTTGGCCACTGGTGATGGGTGATGATATAGAGTTTCGTGAACTACTGTACGTATCCTGTCGTACAATTTGAATCCGTAGTATGCTTTGCAGCGAGCGCCTAGGCGCATCGCCTGAGGGTTGTAACACACACAGTCATTGTGAGATGTTGCCAAAGAAGTGTTCTGCTCAGGATGTTAGAGGCCTTGGGCAAAACATCGGCATGCTTGGTGATGGGAGGATGCCCCATTGACATCACTATCCGTCAAAGAGCAGCAGCGTACTGACTGAAGAAAGGCAGACGTGAAATAAGTATTTGAAATTATAAAAGAGAACATCACAGAAAGGTGCCAACTAAACCGCTGGCGAAATGATACCTGGCATTGCATAGAATGGGATTCAACAGAAAAGGGGCATCGCGTCGACACCTTTTCCCGAAACATCAAAGAAGGGATGAGGCTAAAACATATAGATCACGGACGTGGAATTGTCTATTTCTTCATGGGCCATGGTCAACGTCGAGAATATCTCTCTCGATTTGCCCTCAGCTGAACAACCATATGCACTTGTGGACAAATACGATCTCCTGAACATGTCATTTTACACTGTGCCAGACTCATACACATACGACCCGAATTGGGCATGACGATACAGGACAAATTCTACGACAGGCGGACGATTGGAGCATACTGAATGACATAACCAATTATGTTTACGTATGTTATACGAATTGTATCAAAAGAACAAACAAGTACACAAATAAGGCCAAACACACAAACATGGGAACAGGGCACTTGGGATGACACAGATACAGACAAAAACACAGAAGCAGACTCAGATGCTGAAAGAGATGAAAACAGATTAATATACAGACCTAGATTCAAGATAAGACAAAGCTGACGAACACAGAAATGAATCAGTTGTCATTTTTATACAGGATGGTCCATTGATCGTTGTTGTTGTTCTGGTCTTCAGTCCTGAGACTAGTTTGATGCAGCTCTCCATGCTCCTCTATCCTGTGCAAGCTTCTTCATCTCCCAGTACCTACTGCAACCTACATCCTTCTGAATCTGCTTAGTGTATTCATCTCTTTGTCTCCCTATACGATTTTTACCCTCCACGCTGCCGTCCAATACTAAATTGGTGATCCCTTTATGCCTCAGAACATGTCCTACCAACCGATCCCTTCTTCTGGTCAAGTTTTGCCACAAACTCCTCTTCTCCCCAATTCTATTCAATACCTCCTCATTAGTTATGTGATCTACCTATCTAATCTTCAGCATTCTTCTGTAGCACCACATTTCGAAAGCTTCTATTCTCTTCTTCTCCAAACTATTTATCGTCCATGTTTCACTTCCATACATGGCTACACTCCACACAAATATTTTCAGAAACGACATCCTGACACTTAAATCTATACTCGATGTTAACAAGTTTCTCTTCTTCAGAAACGCTTTCCTTGCCATTGCGTCTACATTTTATATCCTCTCTACTTCGACCATCATCAGTTATTTTGCTCCCCAAATAGCAAAACTCCTTTACTACTTTAAGTGTCTCATTTCCTAATCTAATACCCTCAACATCACCCGACTTAATTCGACTACATTCCATTATCCTCGTTTTTCTTTTGTTGATGTTCATCTTATATCCACCTTTCAAGATACTGTCCATTCCGTTCAACTGCTCTTCCAAGTCCTTTGCTGTCTCTGACAGAATTACAATGTCATCGGCCAATCTCAAAGTTTTTGTTTCTTCTCCATGGATTTTAATACCTACTCTGAATTTTTCTTTTGTTTCCTTTACTGCTTGCTCAATATACGGATTGAACGACATCGGGGAGAGGCTACAACCCTGTCGAACTCCGTTCCCAACCACTGCTTCCCTTTCATGTCCCTCGACTCTAATAACTGCCCTCTGGTTTCTGTACAAATTGTAAATAGCCTTTCGCTCCCTGTATTTTACCCCTGCCACCAGCAGAATTTGAAAGAGAGTATTCCAGTCAACATTGTCTAAAGCTTTCTCTAAGACTACAAATGCTAGAAACGTAGGTTTGCCTTTCCTTAATCTTTCTTCTAAGAGAAGTCGTAGGGTCAGTATTGCCTCACGTGTTCCAACATTTCTACGGAATCCAAACTGATCTTCCCCGAGGTCGGCTTCTACCAGTTTTTCCATTCGTCTGTAAAGAATTCGCGTTAATATTTTGCAGCTGTGACTTATTAAACTGATTGTTCGGTAATTTTCACATCTGCCAACACCTGCTTTCTTTGGGATTGTAATTATTATATTCTTCTTGAAGTCTGAGGGAATTTCGCCTGTCTCATACATCTTGCTCACCAGATGGTAGACTTTTGTCAGGACTGGCTTTTACAAGGCTGTCAGTAGTTCTACTGGAATGTTGTCTACTCCCGGCGCCTTGTTTCGACATAGGTCTTTCAGTGCTCTGTCAAACTCTTCACGCAGTATCATATCTCCCATTTCATCTTCATCTACCTCCTCTTCCATTTCCATAATATTGTCCTCAAGAACATCGCCCCTGTATAGACCCTCTATATACTCCTTCCATCTTTTTGCTTTCCCTTCTTTGCTTAGAACTGGGTTTCCATCTGAGCTCCTGATATTCATGCAAGTGGTCTCTTTTCTCCAAAGGTCTCTTTAATTTTCCAGTAGACAGTCTATCTTACTCCTCGTGAGATAAGCCTCTACATCCTTACATTTCTCCTCTAGCCATCCCTGCTTAGCCATTTTACACTTCCTGTCGATATCATTTTTGAGACGTTTGTATTCCTTTTTGCCTGCTTCACTTGTTGCATTTTTGTATTTTCTCCTTTCATCAATTAAATTCAGTATCTCTTCTGTTACCCAAGGATTTCTACTAGCCCTCGTCTTTTTACATACTTGATCCTCTGCTGCCTTCACTATTTCATTCCTCAAAGCTACCCATTCTTCTTCTACTGTATTTCTTACCCCCATTCCTGTTAATTGTTCCCTTATGCTCTCCCTGAAACTCTGTACAACCTCTGGATCTTTCAGTTTATCCAGGTCCCATCTCCTTAAATTCCCACCTTTTTGCAGTTTCTTCAGTTTTAATCTACAGTTCATAACCAATAGATTGTGGTCAGAGTCCACATCTGCCCCTGGAAATGTATTACAATTTAAAATCTGGTTCCTAAATCTCTGTCTTACCATTATATAATCTATCTGAAACCTTTTAGTATCTCCAGGGTTCTTCCATGCATACAACCTTCTTTTATGATTCCTGAACCAAGTGTTAGCTATGATTAAGTTATGCTCTGTGCAAAATTCTACCAGGCGGCTTCCTCTTTCGTTTCTTAGCCCCAATCCATATTCACCTACTACGTTTCCTTCTCTGCCTTTTCCTACTGACGAATTCCAGTCACCCATGACTATTAAATTTTCGTCTCCCTTCTTTTGTCTCATCATACATTTCATCAATTTCTTCATCATCTACAGAGCTAGTTGGCATATAAACTTGTACTACTGTAGTAGGCTTGGGCTTCGTGTCTATCTTGGCCACAATGATGCGTTCACTATGCTGTTTGTAGTAGCTTACTCGCACTCGTATTTTTTATTCATTATTAAACCTACTCCAGCATTACCCCTATTTGATTTTGTATTTATAACCCTGTGTTCACCTGACCAAAAGTCTTGTTCCTCCTGCCACCGAACTTCACTAATTCCCACTATATCCAACTTTAACCTATCCATTTCCCTATTTAAATTTTCTAACCTACCTGCCCGATTAAGGGATGTGACATTCCACGCTCCGATCCGTAGAATGCCAGTTTTCTTTCTCCTGATAACGATGTCCTCTTGAGTAGTCCCCGCCCGGAGATCCGAATTGGGGACTTTTTTATCTCCGGAATATTTTACCCAAGAGGACGCCATCATCATTTAACCATACAGTAAAGCTGCATGCCCTCGGGAAAAATTACGGCTGTAGTTTCCCCTTGCTTTCAGCCGTTAACAGTACCAAAACAGCCAGGCCGTTTTGGTTAGTGTTACAGGGCCAGATCAGTCAATCATCCAGACTGTTGCCCCTGCAACTACTGAAAAGGCTGCTGCGCCTCTTCAGGATCCACACGTTTGTCTGGCCTCTCCACAGATACCCCTCCGTTGTGGTTGCACCTACGGTACGGCTATCTGTATCGTTGAGGCACGCACGCCTCCCCACCAACGGCAAGGTGCATGGTTCATGGGGGGCCATTGATCGTGACCGGGCCAAGTATCTCACGAAATAAGCGTCAAACGAAAAAACTACAAAGAACGAAACTTGTCTAGCTTGAAGGGGGAAACCAGATGGCGCTATGGTTGGCCCGCTAGATGGCGCTGCCGTATGTCAAACGGATATCAACTGCGTTTTTTTAAAAAATAGGAACCCCCATTTTTTATTACACATTCGTATAGTACGTAAAGAAATATGAATGATTTAGTTGGACCACTTTTTTCGCTTTGTGATAGATGACGCTGTAATAGTCACAAACATATGGCTCACAATTTTATACGAACAGTTGGTAACAGGCAGGTTTTTTAAATTAAAGTACAGAACGTAGGTACGTTTGAACATTTTATTTCGATTGTTCCAATTTGATTCATGTACCTTTGAGAACGCGTGCTGTTACAGCGTGATTACCTGTAAATACCACATTAATGCAATGAATGCTCAAAATGATGTCCGTCAACCTCAATGCATTTGGCAGTACGTGTAACGACATTCCTCTCAACAGCGAGTAGTTCGCCTTCCATAATGTTCGCACATGCATTGACAATGCGCTGACGCATCTTGTCAGGCGTTGTCGGTGGATCACGATAGCAAATATCCTTCAACTTTCCCCACAGAAAGAAATTCGTGGACGTCAGATCCGCTAAACGTGCGGGCAATGTATGGTGCTTCGACGACCAATCCACCTGTCATGAAATATGCCATTCAATACCGCTTCAACCGTACGCGAGAAATGTGTCGGACATCCAATATGTTGGAAGCACATCGCCATTCTGCCATTCAGTGAAACATCTTGTAGTAACATCGGTAGAACATTACGTAGGAAATCAGCATACATTGCCATCGATAAAATGGGGCCAATTATCCTTCCTCCCATAATGCCGCACCATACATTAACCCACCAATGTCGTTGATGTTCCACTTGTCGCAGCCATCGTGGATTTTCCGTTGCCCAATAGTGCATATTATGCTGGTTTACGTTACCACTGTTGGTGAACAACGCTTTGTCGCTAAATAGAATGCGTGCAAAAAATCTGTCATCGTCCCGTAATTTCCCATGTGCCCAGTGGCAGAACAGTACACGACGTTCAAAGTCGTCGCCATGCAATTCCTGGTGCATAGAAATACGGCACGGGTGCAATCGATGTTGATGTAGCATTCTCAACACCGACGTATTTGAGATTCCCGATTCTCGCGCAATTTGTCTGCTACTGATGTGCGGATTAGTCGCGACAGTAGCTAAAACACCTACTTTGGCATCATCATTTGCTGCAGGTCGTGGTTGACGTTTCACATGTGGCTGAGCACTTCCTGTTTCCTTAAGTAACATATCTATCCGGCGAACGGTCCGGACACTTGGATGATGTCGTCAGGATACCGAGCAGCGTACACAGCACACGCCCGTTGGGTGGTTTGATCACAATAGCCATACATCAACACGATATCGACCTTTTCTGCAATTGGTAAACGATCCATTTTAACACTGATAATGTATCACGAAACAAATACCGTGGGCACTGGCGGAATGTTACGTGATACCACGTACTTATACGTTTGTGACCATCACAAAGCGAAAAAGATGGTCCAACTAAAACATTTATATTTCTTTAAGTACTACACGAATATGTAATAAAAATGGGGGTTCCTATTTAAAAAAAAACGCAATTGATATCCGTTTGACCTATGGCAGCTTCATCTAGCGGGCCAACCATAGCGCCATCTGGTTTCCTCCTTCAAGCTAGACGAGTTTCGTTCTTTGTAGTTTTTTCGTTTGATGCTTATTTCGTGAGACATTTGTCCCGGTCACTATCAATGGACCACCCTGTATATGTAGAAACGTCTTGTGTATTAAGTGTAATTTAAATGATACGATTGTTTGCTAAGCTTAGGTAAAATAAGACCTGTAATGAAAACGATGTAATGATATACTATAAAATATTAAAGTTAGATTTTCTACACTGTCTCGAATGTGGCAGGCTCAATGATTTGCCTAGCCGTCTCACCCAAGATAGCTAGGTGGTGCGAGCTCTAATGTAGACCTATGTACTTCCCTATTATCTTTTACTTCGCCTTCTTAAATGCAAGAATCTCGTTATTTTTGAATTTTTTTTCGATTTTATAATATGACGTAAAGTGATAGTACGTAATAACCTCTTTCCATCTTCCTAAATTTCTATCTTCTATGGAAAAGTCGTTAATTTTAAAATTTTCATTTCTTACTTACTTTTAATTTTACAGGTATTTAAAGCTGTAATATTATTAGTCCATATTACAAATAAATATCAAATAGTTTTACATTCTATACCTGCACAATTTCGTATTGTGAAAATACGACCTGTGTTAGTTATTAGATGGTAGGCCAGTTGTAAATGGCAGCACCAAATTAATAAAAGTACGTGCCTTGCAGAAGCTACTCAATCGAGTGTTACTCGTTTCCGATGAAGACCAGAAGCGGATCGAGTACGAGTATAATGCTCGGACTGCACATTTCACAAATCAAGGCGCCGCTGCTACATCAGTGCTAACGGGCTTCCTTCTTCCTCGCTATAATTCTGCGAGTATTACGAGGAGAACACGGCAAGTGCCACAATCCGTTTTCCCAGAAACTTCGCTCAGTGGAAGAGGAGTCAAAATAAGCGAACAAGCATCTCCGCTTATCTGTAAATAGTCGACCATTTCTGAGAAAATAACGGTCAAAGTTTTTCAAAACCCGATTATTGTTTTCATCTTCTGTTCTTTTTATATCAGTTATCTACCCATGTCCGTAGAAGGTTAGTACACGAATGTTTCTTATCAAGTCAGGGGATAGAAGGCCGTTATATTAATTCAGAAATAACAATGGTGTCATACGTCCATAATACACGTGTATGTGGTATTTCTAGGATTTTCCATCTTTCTAAATACTCATATTCTTATATTTCATTCTTATATCAATTCTTATATTTAATTCTGTTGTTATTGTTTAGGAGGATTTGGTGAATTTTCTTGGATGATAGCGGTTATAGAAACATTCGAAAGGTGGAAAATACGAACACCACAAGCATCGCACGAAGGCAGGTTTGCCATAGCGACATTCGTTCCAATGAGTCTCATTCGGGAAAGAAACGTCGTTAACGTAGCTGAAGATTTCATGCGTTGGCAATAATTTCGCTGCAAACCGGGCATAACGCGTCCCATTTCGGAAAACTGGAGTTTGCATTGAATTGTGGATCAAGATATAGTAGACGAATTTCACCGAAAATGATTTTAAATAATTTTTCCATTCATTTTCTTTATACTTCATTCGCTAGACATACGTTATTAAACGAGTAAGGACAACGTTATTTCAATATACACTGGGAAACATTGGTGTAGTAATCTTCTACGGACATGGGTAGATAAATGAAAAACAAGAATAAAAGTTATAATCGGGCATCGAACACGGGGCGCAAAAGTATGAAGAAGCCTCAACAATAGCCACTGTGCTACTACTTCAGCTGAACTACTTGATCGCTAAAAGGCACATAAACTACATAGAAAACTTTGAGCACCGTCTTCTCAGAAACTGTGAAATAACCACGGACAACCTGAGTTCGCTTGCCGAATTCTCCTCTTGAGAACTGTAGCGCTGCTTTCTTTTTATACCCGTCAACTTGTTCAAAATGTTCAAATGTGTGTGAAATCTTATGGGACTTAACTGCTAAGGTCATCAGTCCCTAAGCTTACACACTAATTAACCTAAATTATCCAAAGGACAAACACACACGCCCATGCCCGAGGGAGGACTCGAACCTCCACCGGGACCTGTCATCTTGTTCCCTCTTGCTGAAGCGTGCAGCAGTGTGCGGCTAGTAGTGAGCTATTGTTAGTAGAAGATGAGTACGCGACCATACTGCTGTGAAGCAGCACTGACAACGCGAAATTACCGATTATCGGGATCAGATGGCCTTTAACAAAGCTGTGTTTTGTGAGACTGAGGAGGATGTAAGACGAAAATTAATTTATGCAAAGTACATAATTGCAAATGTGTTCCATTAGAGAAGAAGTGATAACTGGAATAAGTTTCACGCTATAGTCTACGCTTCAGACGAAAAACATACAAATTTCGTCCAATGCAAACGAAATGGTTGTATACTTGTTTTCTTTACTAGAGAAAGTATGTGCTGCCTCAAACGAAAACTGGGCACAGAGCAACGTCACTGTTATATCCCTGCGACAAAAAAAAAGTGCGCTATTTCTGTGTTCATTTTGCCATGGTAACTTGTTTCTTTTATGGACTAAAAGCGAATTGTGTGGCTTATCATTCATTTCTGTAATTTATTCTATAATTAATCATAATGTAGAGACTGCACCCCATTCTCACGTCTCGTTTTATGGTTCTGTCGGTACAGCCTCGGTAACGCCTCGAAAGTCTATGTATAGGGTGTTCGGAAATTAGCGTTACAAACTTCTAGGACTTGTAGAAGGGAGAGCGTACATTACATTTTGAATAGGAATCTGTGTCCATTCTACGACGGTTTCAATTCAAATGTTTATCTCATCCACTTCTGCTTGAGGAAATGAATAAAAAAATGTTCAAATGTGTGTGAAATCTTATGGGTCTTAACTGCTAAGGTCATCAGTCCCTAAGCTTACACCCTACTTAACCTAAATTATCCCAAGGACAAACACACACACCCATGCCCGAGGGATGACTCGAACCTCCGCCGGGACCAGTCGCACAGTCTATGACTGCAGCGCCTAAGACCGCTCGGCTAATCCCGCGCGGCAGGAAATGAATAAGGCATGACGCAGTACAATTATTAGGTAACAATTCTAAAGGAAATAATGAAACATCTGTTTATCGCTTAGTCGCATTCATTTGTACTAAAACACTTAAGCATTACGTGTTTACATTATTCCGAAACAAAGAGATACACAGCAAACTGTACGTACAGAACAGCAGTGATGCATTAAAACAGCGGCTCGACGTGGCGACCACCACCGTTGTTACAGACTTCGTGCCTAAGAAGTATGTTCTGGTTCACGCTGTCCGTCCCACCTGGTCTCTCCTTAATTTCTAGAGAAGCGGCTAGAGCTCACGCGAGCAGATCTTCCTCTGTCTCTACAGGAGGCTCGTAAATTGAACACTGCGTACGACCCCACAAGAAGTAGTCCATAGGAGCTAAGTCCGGCGATCGCGGCGGCCACATGGTTGGATCGCCTGGGCCAATGCATCTTTCACCATATCGTCTGTCGAGATGTGTCCGAACCGCGAGTGAGAAATGAGGTGGAGCACTATCATTAGGTCTCGCAGCAAGGCAGACGTGAAGTGAGATCAGGTGACTACGTGACATAGTACACGTCATCCTGTCTACCTATTGCATTCCAGGACAAGCAACTCTGAGACTTGTAACATTATGTGATTGCCTTATCATTTTAAATCATTCACTAATCGAGCAGTCGCTCGGCAATAGCTACAGTTAGCAAATAATGTTGCGAGAATGTAAAAGGTGAACGACCTGTGACGTAACTTGTTTACTGTCGAAGCGCCGTCAGAGATGCAGTGAGTTGTTGACTTTGAAAACCGCGGCGCGAAAAACGGACAGAAGAAGAACACTTTTACACATTTTTTTTTTTTTTGATGTACGAGATATTCTCGATGAACAGTTACTCATTCTTCTCTTGTCTCCTGTAACTTGTGTCGGACGCGCATGTCTTGCCGCCGTATTATTATCGTTCAAAAATAATATTGTTTTAGTGTAAAGTAAATGTGTAATACTAAAAGTGCCTAGCAGTAGATTTATTGTGCGACGTGTATGTGAAAACGTCAAAGGAATTGTTTTCATTACGAGAAGTGCCAGTCAAAACGGCATCCATGTTAAATCCTTCATTGCAGTGTAAGTTCGTCTATTAATTGCCATAAATTCACAGTTAAATGGAACTGGTGTATGGACTATTTATTTAATATAGAATCTATGTCTCACTCCTTCATGAAGTTATTTAATTTTCTTTATGTTTCTGCCAAAGTTCACAGTCACGAATTCTTTCGTCGAGTTCGAACGGAAGTTGCATGCGACGAAATATTTTCTCCGCGCCATATTCTACTGGTAAATGCATGATAAACTACGGTCCCTTAGGAAATTCATGTTGAGCTATCCAAAAATAATTATATTTTGAATAGGCATTTTCTCTCCTCTGCAGTGCAACTTCCGACTGATCAGACGATCAAACAAGAAACAGCCGCACACGGTCGGCGTTCGCAAATATGTTTCCACCGCTGATTATAGCTATATGTTACAGCACAAAAGTAAACATATTGTTATAATTAGCGACTACGAACGGGGACATTTATAACTGTATGTTTATGTATACACATTACGTAAGCATATCGTTATAGACTTTTCTCGTTCTCTCGGCATACGTGGACGCGTTACACATCTGAATTGAAACCGTCGTAGAACGGACACTGTGCGTTTCCAGACATGGGTTTCTAATCAAAAATATAATGTACTTACTCCCCTCTAGTCCTAGAAGCTTGTAACGGCCTCTAGGTCAACGTAATTGAGAGACATTCTCTGAATAGATATTAAATATTAACAAAAATTTACAGCAGTCTTTTAGCTATATAAATGTATACAGGGTGATATTTTCCACCGTGTAGAAACTCTAGGGATTGATAGATGAGAGGATACGTAACGAAAGAGATCTAATGAACTTACTTTCGGACATGCATGGTTTCCTTGCTAGAGAGCCGGCCGCGGTGGTCTCGCGGTTAAGGCGCTCAGTCCGGAACCGCGCGACTGCTACGGTCGCAGGTTCGAATCATGCCTCGGGCATGGATGTGTGTGATGTCCTTAGGTTAGTTAGGTTTAAGTAGTTCTAAGTTCTAGGGGACTGATGACCACAGATGTTAAGTCCCATAGTGCTCAGAGCCATTTGAACCATTTGAACCTTGCTAGAGACAACTTTGCTACAGAGACTGCGCTCTAATACCTGCTGTACCATGCAGCTACCGTTACAGTATGCATGGTTTGCTAGTGGGTGGTATTGTTCCTCATACGTCATACCTCTAGCGCCCTCTCCTGTCATAGTAATTGGTAATGTTGTGTCCGATTTACTTCTCTTGCCGACTCGCCTGGTAGTGGATGTGATACAGCATTCTACACGATGGGTTCGTATTCGAATCGTGTCTGACAAGGTGTTTACTTACTGAAAGGCAAATGGCAACTGGCGGCGGGTAGCAAGGCTATATCAGGAGACCTATCCCCACCGACAACAACCACAGCAGTCAATGTTTGCAACAGTATTACGCCGTTTGCCTGATCCGGGGTCGTTTCAGGAAGCAGGAAATCATGAAGGACACCCGAAATGTTCGGACACCGGACTTCGAGGAAAGTGAGATTAACGCTGCGGAGGGTGGAACATACTCCATGACAATTGTTTCTACCCTTATCAATTACAGGGTGTGAAAGGCTTACTAGCGACAGACTTCCGGCATCGGCAGCAGTTTTGTCAGTGGTTTCTTCACCAGACAACCACGATTGCGGGATTTATGTCACAGATGAGGCCACTTTTACGCAGAGTTGTATCTTCAACTTTCGTGACGGTCATCTGTGGGGTAGTATGCAGAACCCCCACTGTATGATAACAGTGAATTACCAGCATTGGCGCAACCGGAATGTGTGGGCTGGGTTAATTGGCGACCATATTTTGGGATCAGTCTTCCATCCACGTCGGCTAACAGGCAGGAACTATCGGCATTTCTTGCAGGTTGCCTTGCCTCCCCTGCTGGAAGAAGTGCCATTGATGATTCGAAGGGTTATGTGGCTGCTACATGATGGTGCTCCAGTCCATTTCGCCGTTAGCGACCGGACGCATCTCAATCGCCTAGTCGATGGATCGGACGAGGTGATCCAGTTGCATGTCCTGCTCGTTCACGGGATCTCAGCCCGTGCGATTTCTGTCTACGGCGCCATCTCACAAGGGAACCTCCCCATCGCACCCCCTTCAGATTTAGTTATAAGTTGGCACAGTGGATAGGCCTTGAAAAACTGAACACATATCAATCGAGAAAACAGGAAGAAGTTGTATGGAACTATGAAAAAAATTGATAAAATATACAAACTGAGTAGTCCATGCGCAAGATAGGCAACATTTGGGAGAACTTGAGCTCCGCAGCGTCGTGGTCCCGTGGTTAGGGTGAGTAGCTGCCAAGCGAAAGGTCCTTGGTTCAAGTCTTCCCCCGACTGAATATTTTACTTTCTCTATTTTCGCAAAGTTATGAGCTGTTTGTTCGTTCATTGACGTCACTGTTCACTGTAATAAGTTTAGTGTCTGTGGTTTCCGACCGCACCGCAAAACCGTGTGATTAGTAGACGAAAGGACGTGCCTCTCCAATGGGAACCGAAAACATTTGATCGCAAGGTCATAGGTCAACCGATTCCTCCACAGGAAAACACGTCTGATATATTCTATACGACACTGGTGACGGCATGTGCGTCACATGACAGGAATATGTTATCGGCCCACCTAACTTGTACACTTAGCGAATGGGTAAAAATATTCTTCTACCTTGCCCGATTTATGTTTTCTTGTGGATGTGATAATCACTCCCAAAAAAAGAGATGAAAACATAAGAGTTTTTCACATAAACTGAAAATAAAAAATTAAACTTTTCACCAGAGGGAAGACTTGAACCTAGGACCTCTCGTTCCGTAGCTGCTCTCGCTAATCACGGGACCACGACGCTCCTTGACTGCCAGTCTCCTTGATGTTGCCTATCTTGAAATGGACTAGTTAGTTTGTATATTTTACTAATTTTTTTTCAAAGTGCAACACAACTTCTTCCTGTTTTCTCGATTGATCTGTATTCAGTTTTTCAAGGCCTATCCACTGTGCCAACTTATAACTAAATCTGAGGGGGGTGCGATGCGGCGGTTCCCTTATCAGAAGTATCGTCTATTCAGAGTCCATTTCGGATGTGGAGACGCTGGAGCAGCGTATTCATGCTGGCTTTGACACTGTCCGGATGCAGCCTGGCCGATGTGAACGTGTGCGACAGAACATGTTAAGGCGCGCACACTCATGCGTCGAGGCACATGGAAACCATTTGAAACAGATACTGTACCTGTGGCTGCGTGGTACAGCGTGTATTAGACCGCAGGCTCTGTAACAAAGTATGATTAAATAAATGCTTTTTAGCGTGGAAATCATGCATTTTCCGACGTAGGTTCATTACATCTTTTATGTTCCTTATCCTCTCATCGATCAATCCCTAGAGTCTATACACCATGAAGAAATCACCTTGTATATAAAAAGAAGAATATTCATCGATATTCATCGCTAACCGATCGATGGTTATATTGGTATATAACTTGCTTTTGTCGTTTAGGAAGGTCGAACATTTTGTAAAGTTTGAACTTCCGCTTGAGAACGACTCTAAAGCCGAATCTTGATTGTTGTTGTTGTTGTGGTCTTCAGTCCTGAGACTGGTTTGATGCACCTCTCCATGCTACTCTATCCTGTGCAAGCTTCTTCATCTCCCAGTACCTACTGCAATCTACATCCTTCTGAATCTGCTTAGTGTATTCATCTCTTGGTCTCCCCCTACGATTTTTACCCTCCACGCTGCCCTCCAATACTAAATTGGTGATCCCTTGATGCCTCAGAACATGTTCTACCAACCGATCCCTTCTTCTGGTCAAGTTGTGCCACAAACTTCTCTTCTCCCCAATCCTATTCAATACTTCCTCATTAGTTACGTGATCTACCCATCTAATCTTCAGCATTCTTCTGTAGCACCACATTTCGAAAGCTTCTATTCTCTTCTTGTCCAAACTATTTACCGTCCATGTTTCGCTTCCATACATGGCTACACTCCATACAAATACTTTCAGAAATGACCTCCTGACACTTAAATCTATACTCGATGTTAACAAATTTCTCTTCTTCAGAAACGCTTTCCTTGCCATTGCCAGTCTACATTTTATATCCTCTCTACTTCGACCATCATCATTTATTTTGCTCCCCAAATAGCAAAACTCCTTTACTACTTTAAGTGTCTCATTTCCTAATCTAATACCCTCAACATCACCCGACTTAATTAGACTACATTCCATTATCCTCGTTTTGCTTTTGTTGATGTTCATCTTATATCCTCACTTCAAGACACCATCCATTCCGTTCAACTGCTCTTCCAAATTCTTTGCTGTCTCTGACAAAATTACAATGTCATCTGTGAACCTCAACGTTTTTATTTCTTCTCCATGGATTTTAATACCTACACCGAATTTTTCTTTTGTTTCCTTTACTGCTTGCTCAATATACAGATTGAATAACATCGGGGAGAGGCTAGAACCCTGTCTTACTCCCTTCCCAACCACTGCTTCCCTTTCATGTCCCTCGACTCTTATAACTGCCATCTGGTTTCTGTACAAATTGTAAATAGCCTTTCGCTCCCTGTATTTTACCCCTGCCACCAGCAGAATTTGAAAGAGAGTATTCCAGTCAACATTGTCAAAAGCTTTCTCTAAGTCTACAAATGCTAGAAACGTAGGTTTGCCTTTCCTTAATCTTTCTTCTAAGATAAGTCGTAAGGGCAGTGTTGACTCACGTGTTCCAGTATTTCTACGGAATCCAAACTGATCTTCCCCGAGGTCGGCTTCTACTAGTTTTTCCATTCGTCTGTAAAGAATTCCTGTTTGTTTCCGAGTATACAGTCCTATAATTCAGCTCAATTTGTCGTGTTTCCCGTGAAACCTGCATTCAGTTCTAGTGATTGGCTGTAACTGAGTTTAGAGTAGCGTCGACCAGGTGTGAAGCCTACTTTCCCGTTCCCAACCCCAACCACCAAATTTAACTCGCTACCACGCAAAAGTTTGACATACCTGGTACGACTCAGTCCGCCTCCACAAGTGAGTGGTCAGTGTAGATGGCTGCCATGCGGAGGACCTGGGTTCGAGTCCTGACACTGCCAAGGATTCTTCCTTGGTGAGTGGACTGGTACGCGTTGCACTAGTTTTGTGGTGACAATTGAGGAGCTGCTTGACTGAGAAGTGGCGTCTCCACGCTCCGCAGAGTCGCTAAAACGGCCGGTAGAGCGCTGCGGTCACCACATGCCTCTCAATACAGCACACGCGTCGGAAGGCAGATGATCACAAGGCGGCCGGTCGGCATTCCTTGGTGCCGTCTAGGCCTGCTACACAAGGTATAAAGGGGCAGTTCATTGTTGGAGCTGCCATTCGCAGTTAGGTGATTCCTGTGAAATGGTTCCCGGCGTGATTATGGGCGCACGATGGCAATTAACAGACTTTGAACGCAGAATGGTAGCTGGAGCTAGACGCAGGGGACATTCCATGTCGGGAATCGTTGGTGGATTCAGTATTCCGAGATTCACAATGTCAAGAGTGAGCCGAAAATACTAGATTTCAAGCATCACATCTCACCTCCGAGAACGCAATGGCTAGCAGCCTTCACTTAACGAGAACGAGCTATGGCAGCAGATGAACGACGCGAATATACTTGCTAACGGCACGACATCGTCTGCAGCGCCTCTGCTCATCATATTTTAAAAAAAAATTATACTTGATTCAGTATACCAATCTGTACAAGAGCTAGGATTCTATATTACATACCAAATACGTGCCACTTAGCGTACCATCTTTTGCCCAAAAGGCCGGCCGTGGTGGCCAAGCGGTTAAAGGCGCTACAGTCTGGAACCGCGCGGCCGCTACGGTCGCAAGTTCGAATCCTGTCTCGGGCATGGATGTGTGTGATGTCCTTAGGTTAGTTAGGTTTAAGTAGTTCTAAGTTATAGGGGACTGATGACTTTAGAAGTTAAGTCCCATAGTGCTCAGAGCCATTTGAACCATTTTGCCCAAAACCTGGTTTCTGGATGCGTTCACGAAATAAAAGTGGTGTTACGTCTTACGTGACTCACCCTGCATAATAAGCTTGTTTTGCTTCTCTTCAGTTCGGTTAATAGCATTGTAATGTTTCTCATGTACAAGACTGATGATTTCACGATGAAAAATTTATGGAACCCCTAAAGTGTCTCTTTCGTGGCTGAACTTCGGAAGAATTCCTCCTGCCATTAAAAAGTTTTCGCAACGTCGTTCTTTGAGGATGTTCTTGATCGCAGCCCAAACTATTGTCTTTCCCTTGAGCTTTCGTGATTCTAGCTGTTAAATCAGCTGCGAAACCAAACAGTAAATTTACACAACGAATTAAAGCATCTACATGTTTCATTCTAGAACCTGATGGGTGTTCGAGGGTGTAGGAAAGCTCTTCTAGGACCAAAGTCCATCTTACTATTTTAGTGACAAGTCCTTCTTATCCATGGTCATTTGGAATGTAGCACCATCAGTTGCAAGTTTTAAATGCATTTTTAGTAAGTACACCCAAAATTTCTTTAGTCGCTCGCAATAGCTAAGATTTCATGCTCATAAGAACCGCATTTTTCCTCTTGAGAGACTGTTGGAACTTTTCATCATTTGAAGATGTTCGTAATAACACAGCTGCAAATCTTGTTTGCCTGCATTTGTATACAATTCAGTTTGGTGTTTGTGATTTTAGATTTTTAAAACTGGATCCGATGAAAGATTAACTTTGAATCTCTTGAATTCTCGCCTCTGCTATTATTCAGACTTATATTCCTGATCATGCTTAAGTAACCCACTGAGATGTTTGGCAGTTGTAGAGTAATTTAGGATAAACTTCCGAAAGTATTCTGTTAGTCTTTGGAAACTCTGTATTAATTTTAGTGTTTCTGTTATTTGAGTCTTTAGATCCTTTACACTGCAGTTTTCCACAGTTATCGTTGCTGTAACTTTTATTATATCTTTCCAGCAAATACTTCACACCTCTTTTGTAATAACCCATTTTTCCTTAAACTCTTCCGCATTTCCAGTGCCATAAAGTAGTTTTACCCCTGAATCATCTTCTGACCCGTCAGTCACATACTCGAATAGCGAGTCGTTACCAGTATCAGTACGACTACCATTTTCTTTCATTATGAGTCATTCTTGAAGAGACTCCTTTCGTTTCTTCTTGGGTGGAAACAGTAGTTTGTCGATCTCTGTAGCACTTCTCTACACGTCGAATTCTTATAACAAAGCTTTATTCAGAGGAGCTGACAGTATAAGACCCTTATCTTTCTGAATAAAAAGCTTAGCCAAACGTTCAAGTGATTTTTTTGCGAAAACAAGCATTTGCAATCGCAAATTAATACACAATATTGTGTATGTTCTACATAATTAATGTCTTGCTAACCGCTTTTCATCACACAAGGCCACAATAAAACTTTAACTGACTATCCTCGTCAAACAAGGTACGATATTCGTGAACAACACTGAAAAATATGTTACTTACGAATTAGGCCCGAACAAAGGGTAACCGTCATCTTTGACAATGCAATGGTAATGCAATTAAAAAGATTAAAAGGTAAAGAGTAAATAAATATAAGGGGGTGGAACCAGAAAAAAATATCAACACTAAACTGAAAAACCGGTGCCTATACAACAATCGAAATTAAGTTAACAATCCCAATAAAATAAAATTATTACTTGAGAAGACTACTAAAGAATAGCTTGAAGAGGTATTACGTACGGAAAAGATACGAGAGCAGAGTAAAAGGCTGAACTGACAATGAGAACAGAATATATGGAGTACATACGCAATCACCAAAAAATTAAAATAAGGAAGTACAGGAAATTGGGGGAACAGAATGGAATAGACAGTATGGGAAGTATCGGAAAACCGTGAGGATTAATTGAAGTGTAGACGAGGGAGAGTATTGAGCTGTGTCTGTCATTTAATATTAAATCGGTATTGTGGGCCAGATATGTGCTGATTGCTGTGGCTTCAAACGGGTGAAGGTTTTGGCTTTTGTTTGGTGAGTGGACTTTTTTTTTTTCACTAGCTGCTTATATTTTATGATCCACCGTCTAATTTCTTATAGTGGGTCGCTGTGACTGGGTCTGGGGTCCGGTGTGATTGTAAGTAACACCACACCGGCTTCCGTCCCCACTCACACCGTTGCCCGTGTCCCGCCACGTGGAGGCGGGCTCTATTTGTTTAGATCCATTTGATATCTTTTTATTTTTGTTGTGCAGCATTAGAAAAACTTATAACTAATACAAAATCAAGTAAGATATTAATAAACAAAACGAAATTAAATATTTAGAAAGAAGGAAGGAAGGGAACTGAATAGAGAAGGGATAGGTATAATATTGCCCGTCACCTGGTTGTGGGCGGCGGCCCGGGTCTTGGAATGACCCTCAAGACGCTGGCCGTTGCTCACCATGCCTTTAACATCTACCATCCTAAAAACTAACTTAACTAGAAGAGATTAGGGTACGTTAAAGCTAGAAACTAAGACTAAGACCTCCATGTCCAGCCTGCTAAACTATTTACGATATACAATACAGAGGTAACTGATTTTGTGCTTGGCTCAAAGTTGCTAATGAAAGGGTACCTGTGGTAAAAGTAATAAGGTAATGACGCTAACGGTTTGTGTTGAGCCTACAAGGCTCCTAGTAGAGTACATCAGGCGCAAGCACCTCCCGGCCCCGCCGACAACACGACCTGAACGGTGGTTTTCCCCGATCTACCATAGGTATCCGCCGGGTTGGGCTCAAAGAGAGGAACCACAATTAAGATCCTTCCATCCAGGACGTGCGCCGCCTCTTACCAGGGGGGCGTAGGTCCCTTGAAGAGGTGCCCAACTTTAAGCTTCAGATCAGAAGTTGTTAGTGTAGTGGAGGTTGAGGTATAGGCTGTGTAGGTTGGTGAGTGGACTACATGGGACCTGTGGCTGGTGCTATTGGTATTGTTTGGAGGGGAGTGATCCTCGTACGCACTGCTTGCACGGGCCCAGTTTGTCAACCTCGAGGAAGTTCCAGGTGAGCGATGCAGCGCTGCCGTTGACCTCACAGGTCAGGTTCGAAACACAGGAGTGGACAACTTTCTACCTTTCGGACTGCATTATCGCTATTTAAAGAACGAGAGTGGCTGTAGATCTTAAAAGGCGCTGCGAGCGGGCACTCTGAGCGTTGCTAGAAAGTTTTGTTTACGTGTGATTGAATCCTCGTCTTGCAGCATAGCAGAATTTAAACGTGGCCTTTCCGATATAAGAAAAGTGATATGGTATTAGTCCCGCTTCGGCCTTAAGTTTATCGAGAATCTTTCACACAGTGAACAGTTCCTTGTGATTGAGAAAGTTCGCATGTCACTTTCGTTTGTAAGAAGAGGAAAAGAACAGCTGCACAGGATCTCAGACTGATGTCCCCAAAACCTGTTTGTTGTAGTATACAAGAACAAGTACTAAGGTCTGTAACTGGCTGAGTAGTAATGAAACTGAAAGTCAAATCAAAGATATAATAAAAATAACTTCCTGAGGTCGATTATAATTATAACGACATTTCTCGACGAAAGGGACATTAGTATATATTAACGACACATCTTTCACCTTTTTTACACGATAATTTGCAAATAGCAGACGAAGGCGAATAGGAAATACGTCGTTCTAACTATTCGAAAAGAGTTCAAAGCTGTAGAACGCCGTCAACCGACATCCAAGATACGGTCATGCAGAGTACAAAAAGCGGCAGTCGTGCTTTACTATGTTAACATCTTTCCTACTAAGGAATATTCACCATCGGCTAATCGGTCACCTAACATAGTGCTGTGCCAAAAAGAATTCCATGTACATATTGTACAAGTACTGTTTCTTTACGTGAGTATTTTCGAAATGAAATAATTTAACGAAATCATATAGTATGACGAAGATATCAACAATATAGAGCAAAAACCGCCTGCACTGCTTTTACCTAAGGCATACCATAGCTACAGAAAAACATTTATGCACAGACTCATGTACACTACGCCACTATTATGCGTGCACAAAAATAAAATTGCATATGCTGAAAACAACAAAACTATCCAAATCACTGAGCAGCTAGTAGGACACTGAGAAATGATCGTGACGATTTTTGAACATGTCATATTGTAGAACTATTTAGTGAAGAGAAAATACAATGTTTTGAAATTAATTTTTAACGCCAAATGGCATTCGTGAATTTAAATGGCGGTATCCCATGCAATAATATCACATCAATCCAACAGTAAATTATTTCATTCACTGTCAGTATATCACCAGAAACGTAATTTTATTATGGTTGTTTAGGTAGTCGTTAAGACCTTAAAATCACTGACAACTTTTTATTTTTGAAAGATCAAAAAATTTCGAACGCTTCACTGTATAAAGTTGTGTTATTACTACTTGTGTTGCTGGCCATACGCACTATTGATGTTGGTGTCGTAGTTTAAGTGGCAGACTGACATTTTCCTTTCCTCGCAGTGCCTCCAGTACAGTTTTGTGGCTAATATTCAATGGAACTGACGGTTTATGCTGGGCCCTCCATTTAACAACCCTACTCACAGACGTTATTGTCCACTGACTCACAACTCTTACTGTTTGTGAGCTTTTCACAAATTATTTCCTTGATCTACGTAGTGCACCTGTCTTTCAAACGTTAACAAAAGCTTTATAAATGAATTTCGTGTTTTATATAACACATTCTACTACACATATCATTTAAAACTTTACTATAAAATTAAAAAGAATCATTAAAAATATTAAATACGTCAGTAAACAACAAATTCTGCATACATTTCAAAAATTGAAACGGTTTCACTTGCAACTAACAGGTGGAACTTATTGTAACTTTAATAACATATACTGAAGTGCTTCAAAGTAAACTATATAATAAACTAGCTGTTACCTACAGCTGTGCTCGCGTATCTGTAGTTTTGTTATGATGAGTGGGTAAGTTACGTGGTTACGTGTCTAGGTATTCGGGTAAGTACAGCGCATGGTGAGCAAAATCCGTCTCCCCCTCGTAAAAAAAAGTTCTGTTCTCTACTTCACTTACTTAGTTTACAGAACCATTTCAACAGTGCGTGATAGCATGCCACTTCAATAATTAGAGGAGGCATGTCAGCCTCGGATCATATCCGTCTGGAAAATTAACTACGAATGTTCCACAGAAATAAATAAGAAACTGGCTTTGAGGTGCAGATGGAATTCTTATTTTTAAAGCACTTGATAATAGCCGCACCTGGTTCGATAACTGTGCACGTTAGTACTCTACTTCCAGAATTTGAGGACTCATGCCAGCACCAAATCAAACGACGAGGGCCATTGTGCCAAAAGCCTAAATACAGTATTCGGGTAGTTTCCCATGTCCAAGTAGGTGAACACTGGGCTCGTATCCTTGTTTCACCTTAATTAAACGATTCACAAACACTTCAAAAATTTTCTCAAATGGGATAAGAGCAGGAGAAGAAGAAGACTTTATAGTAGCCACAGCCCGAAATCAGCTGATGGTACGCAACTAAATTGTAAAATAAGTACGAATCATCGAAAAATTTTAAACAGCCAATGTGCAAAAATGATGTAAACCTTCAGCAGAAACGAAAACAGTATAGGGCACTATTATATATGACAATGAAAACAATTTTAGTCTCTTGCAGTTGATAATGTGACAGTGTAGCTTCCAGAAATATTCGTAGGTCTGGGATTGTGTTCTGTATTGCTCATAACGTTAGCAAAGCTACAGTTTCTCCCATGTTTGACAGTTAAGAAAAATTTCTTCTCAGTTACTAATAACCACTTGGATTTCTTTGTGGTAGCATACTGTGGCTGGGATTGTTTTGCACTTACTGATGCAATGAGTATTTGAAAGTACACTGGAAAGATGCAGGGAATGAAACGAAAGGTTCCTGACACCTGAAGATGAATCATTTAAGTATTTGACTACACATTCTCAGAGAAACTATTAAGAGATCAAGAATCAGATCAGAGTTAATTAAATGGTGAGTTGCTGACAGCTTCACTAAAGAAACCATACATGAAAAACATTTGTATTACATTGATAAAATGGGATTGCATGTGTAAAGCAGATGCATGTATGTTCAGGATCTCTTCCCAAATCTAAGGATTGATTTCAACATAATTTGGAACACAAACAGAAAACATCACAAATATTAGTTCTGTCGGATTTGTAGCCTCCTAGCGCCAGAAGGGGCGGGGATACCCATAAAAACATGCTTTTTAAGCCCCCGCATTATGGACTACCCTATGTGGGAAAAGCGTTGATCTACCTTATCGACCTAGGGCAGCCTACACCTTACACATCAGGGCCATGAAATAGTTTTTCGTTCCAATACTTACAGATTGTCCAGCATAACAGGTGAGTTGTGTTAGAGTAGTATCAGCCTGCTTTAGTGACCTGCTTAGCATGGCAGCCTATACATTATGAGAAAAAAAAAGGTTTCCAAGCCCTTGGCATGTAGCCTGTGCGAGAGAATGGGCATATTGTGGGAGAGTGGTAGGCGGCTTTACTGAGCTCTTGCACTACTCAATAGGGATGTTGTGGGAGAGTAATAGCCTGCTTTATCAACCTCTTTTTCACGGGCTACAAGGGGAAAGGTTCAAAGAGAGAGAGAGAGGGAAAGAGGGAGAGAGAGAGAGAGAGAGAGAGGGAGAGAGAGAGAGAGAGAGAGAGAGAGATGGCAAGAGTGGATGGATAAGAAGAGAGGAAGCAGTAGGATATCGGTAGGAAAAGAGAAGGAAGGAGGTGTAAAAACAGAGAGGGAGGTGGAGGAAAAGTTGGATAGAGAGAGGTGATAGAGGTCAAGATGGACGTAATGAGAGGAGGGGACACACAGAGTGAGGTGGGAGGATCAAGTGGACAAATAGAGAGTGATAGGCAGAGAGAGAGGACAGGTCGATGTGGACCAAGAGATGTGTCGATTACATGTGAGATACCTGTACACAGGTCGAAGTCATGGGGAAAATGCTAGTTTATATAAAGCTGAGCATTTGTATGTAAGAATAAGAACTTGTCCCAGTCCCCTGAACCAAAGTTCGCCAAATTTGACACATGTACTCCTTGCCCTGAGAGAACCAACATAGGGGATTTAGAAGGCTCTAGCTCTAATGTTTATGGAGATACAAACGTGAAGTTGTTAGCCGTTTTCAAATACATTGCCCTGCGCAACAGGTGTGTTGTCTGGAAAAAGTATTTACCTGTCTTATTTAGCTGGTTTTTCAGAGCAGCCTACATCGACTTGCTTTGCAAGGACGCGTACACATTATGAGATAAATGTGTTTCCAAGACCTTGGAGCAGTAGCTATGCTGCGTGATAGGCATGTTGTGGAAGTAACAGTAGTCTGTTTTATCAACATCTTTTGAATGGCATGCCCAGGGAG
This sequence comes from Schistocerca cancellata, assembly GCF_023864275.1. Taxonomy (NCBI): domain Eukaryota; kingdom Metazoa; phylum Arthropoda; class Insecta; order Orthoptera; family Acrididae; genus Schistocerca; species Schistocerca cancellata. The sequence continues at coordinate 159,553,721 of NC_064633.1, forward strand.
AAGCTGAGATGGATAGAGCAGGAAATAGATACAGACATGGGGAGAGAGAGAGAGAGATAGAGAGGGGGGGAGGGAGAGGGAGAGGATGGATAGGAAGAGAGGTGTTAGGAGGGCATGGATAGGGAGAGAGGGGCAGAAGGAAATGAAGAGAGATGGAGGTGGAGAAGGAGATAGACAAAGAGAGAAGGGATGAAGGAGAGTGACTGAAAGAAAGGAGTCAAGAGGAGATGGATTGAATGATGGGTGGAGGAAATGGATAGAAAGGGAGGTGAGGAGGTGATAGGCAGAATGAGGGAGGAGATGGACAAAGAGATATCTATATTATATGTGACATACATGTACGCAGGTGAAGCTATGGAGAAGAGACCAGTTCTTATAAAGCTGAGTGTATGTATGTATGTGTAAGAACTATTCCCAGGTCCCTGGACTGAAGTGGTCCAAATCTGACCCACAAATGTTATGCACCAGAGGACCAACAAAAGGGGAGGGGACTTCATAAAACTCAAGCTCGTTATAGAGATATAAAAATATGTGCCTTCTGAAATGCTGCTGTATAGTCTGCCATGCACGACATGAATATTGTGTGGGAATAGTATCGACCTCCAACTACTTTGCAGGGCAGCCTACGCATCAGGGCCAAGAAACAGTTTTCCAGACTCCCGAAATGTAGGGTGCCCAGCACAACAGGTGTGTTGTGTTGGAGCAGGAACGGCCTGCTTTACTGAGCAGCATTGCATGGCAGCCTACACATCACGGTTCAGAAAGGGTTTCCAGCCATTGCCATATCGGCTGTGCTGCACAAGAGGCATGTTGCAAGAGTAGATCTTTATTGAACTCTTGCACAGGCTACATGTGCCGATGGGTATGCCTGTGGGAAGTTGGAAGTGGATAGAGGAGAAGATGAAGAGAGAGGATGGGCAGAAGGGGCTGGATAGGGAGTGAGGGGAGCAGGGCAGGATAAATAAGGAGAGAGGGGTTAGGATTGGAAGGGTAGGGAGAAGGAAGAGATTAAAGACTGAGAGGGAGGGTGATGAAGTGTTAGAGAGAGAGAGAGAGAGAGAATGTGAGGCACAAGATGGATAGAAAAAGGGGGAGGAGATACACAGAGACATGTGGAAGGGCAATTACGACCGTCACCCATTAGCAAAACATCTGCCCAAGCACCCAAGAAAATTCAGGTCCTATGTAAAATCGGTAAGCAGGTCTAAGGCTTCCAACTAGTCACTCGTTGACCAGTATTGCGTGGCAGAAGAAGATAGCAAGAAGTTTTATATTTCGCGCTTAAGTAATCGTTCACATAGGAAAATCGTACAAACATACTGTCATTTGACCCACACACGCTTCTGTACGACATACCAATAGGAATCTATGACACAGAGAAACAACTGAAAGAGTGGTCGTGCGGTAGCGTTCTCGCTTCCCGTTCCCGGGTTCGATTCCCGGCGGGGTCAGGGATTTTCTCTGCCTCGTGATGGCTGGGTGTTGTGTGCTGTCCTTCGGTTAGTTAGGTTTAAGTAGTTCTAAGTTCTAGGGGACTTATGACAACAGCAGTTGAGTCCCATAGTGCTCAGAGACATTTGAACCATTTTTTAGAGTTTAAAACAAAGAAGTCCAGATGGAATCCAATTTTGTTTCATGAAGGATATTCTGTGGCTCTGGCCCTTGACTTAGCTTGCATTTATCTCGAATCTCTCGACGTATGCTAGGTCCAAAGTGACTAGAAAAAGGTGCCGTTGACTTCTGAATATACACTCCTGGAAATGGAAAAAAGAACACATTGACACCGGTGTGTCAGACCCACCATACTAGCTCCGGACACTGTGAGGGGGCTGTACAAGCAATGAACACACGCACGGCACAGCGGACACACCAGGAACCGCGGTGTTGGCCGTCGAATGGCGCTAGCTGCGCAGCATTTGTGCACCGCCGCCGTCAGTGTCAGCCAGTTTGCCGTGGCATACGGAGCTCCATCGCAGTCTTTAACACTGGTAGTATGCCGCGACAGCGTGGACGTGAACCGTATGTGCAGTTGACGGACTTTGAGCGAGGGCGTATAGTGGGCATGCGGGAGGCCGGGTGGACGTACCGCCGAATTGCTCAACACGTGGGGCGTGAGGTCTCCACAGTACATCGATGTTGTCGCCAGTGGTCGGCGGAAGGTGCACGTGCCCGTCGACCTGGGACCGGACCGCAGCGACGCACGGATGCACGCCAAGACCGTAGGATCCTACGCAGTGCCGTAGGGGACCGCACCGCCACTTCCCAGCAAATTAGGGACACTGTTGCTCCTGGGGTATCGGCGAGGACCATTCGCAACCGTCTCCATGAAGCTGGGCTACGGTCCCGCACACCGTTAGGCCGTCTTCCGCTCACGCCCCAACATCGTGCAGCCCGCCTCCAGTGGTGTCGCGACAGGCGTGAATGGAGGGACGAATGGAGACGTGTCGTCTTCAGCGATGAGAGTCGCTTCTGCCTTGGTGCCAATGATGGTCGTATGCGTGTTTGGCGCCGTGCAGGTGAGCGCCACAATCAGGACTGCATACGACCGTGGCACACAGGGCCAACACCCGGCATCATGGTGTGGGGAGCGATCTCCTACACTGGCCGTACACCACTGGTGATCGTCGAGGGGACACTGAATAGTGCACGGTACATCCAAACCGTCATCGAACCCATCGTTCTACCATTTCTAGACCGGCAAGGGAACTTGCTGTTCCAACAGGACAATTCACGTCCGCATGTATCCCATGCCACCCAACGTGCTCTAGAAGGTGTAAGTCAACTACTCTGGCCAGCAAGATCTCCGGATCTGTCCCCCATTGAGCATGTTTGGGACTGGATGAAGCGTCGTCTCACGCGGTCTGCACGTCCAGCACGAACGCTGGTCCAACTGAGGCGCCAGGTGGAAATGGCATGGCAAGCCGTTCCACAGGACTACATCCAGCATCTCTACGATCGTCTCCATGGGAGAATAGCAGCCTGCATTGCTGCGAAAGGTGGATATACACTGTACTAGTGCCGACATTGTGCATGCTCTGTTGCCTGTGTCTATGTGCCTGTGGTTCTGGCAGTGTGATCATGTGATGTATCTGACCCCAGGAATATGTCAATAAAGTTTCCCCTTCCTGGGACAATGAATTCACGGTGTTCTTATTTCAATTTCCAGGAGTGTAAAAACCGTAAAAGAACAGACACACAAAATTACAGACCAACCATCTTGACATGCGTTTTCTGCAGAATTTTTGAACAAATCATGAGTCTGAATACAATAAATTTCCTTCAGACCAAATAGCTTTTGTCCGCGAATCAGCCTAGTTGTAGAAAGAATTGCTCATGCGAAATTCAACTTGCTCTTTTCTGACTATATGCTGCGAACTATGGACGTAGGGCAGCTGACACATTCCATATTTCTATTTCTCTGGAGAGCATCTGACGCGGTGCCCCACTGGCGACTGTTAGCAAAGGTACAAGCATATGGAATACGTTCCCAGATATGTTAGTGGCTCGGAGACTTCTTAAGTCACCGAACCCAGTATGTTGTCCTTGACGGTGAGTGTTTGTCAGAGACAAGGGTGTCGTTAGGAGCGCCTCAGGGAATAGTGATAGGACTGCTGTTGTTCTCTGTGTACATTAATGATTTGGCGGACAGGGTGGGCAGGAACCTGCCGAGGTTCGCTAATGATGCTGTGATCTACGGGAAGGTGTCGCGATTGAGTGACTATGGGAGAATATACGATGACTTGGTATGATTAATGACAGCTAGCTGTAAACATGGAAAAATGGAAGTTAATGTGGATGATTAGGGGCAACAAACCCATAATGTTCGAATACAGCATTAGCAGTATCCTGTTTGACACGGTTACATCGTTTAAGAAACTGGCCGTAGTGTTGCAAAGCGATAGGAAACGGAACGAACTTGCGAGGATTGTTTAAGGGAAGGTAAATGGTCGACCTCGGTTTATTGGGAGAATTCAAAGGTAGGCTGCTAGATTTTTTACCGGTAGGTTCGAACAACACAAATGTACTACGATTGTGCTTTGACAACTCAAATGAGAACCCATGTAGGAAAGGCGACGATCTTTTCAAGTAACAGTACTCAGAAAATTTAGAGAACCAGCATTTGAAGCAACTTCAGAACGCTTTACTGCCAGCAATATACAAGGTGGTCTATTGATAGTGACCGGGACAAATAGCTCACGAAATAAGCGTCAAACGAAAAAACTACAAACAACGAAACTCGTCTAGCTTGAAGGGGGAAACCAGATGGCGCTACGGTTGACCCGCTAGATAGCGCTGCCATTGGTCAAACTTATTTTTTTTTTTAAAGTAGGAACCCCCATTTCTATTACATATTCGTGTAGTTCGTAAAGAAAAATGAATGTTTTATTTGGACAACTTTTTTCACTTTGTGATAGATGGCGCTGTAATTGTCACAAACGTATAAATACGTGGTATCACGTAACAATCCTCCAGTGCGGACGATATTTGCTTCGCGATATATTACCCGTGTTAAAATGGACCGTTTACCAATTGCGAGAAAGGACGATATCGTGTATGGCTATTGTGATCAAAATGCCCAACGGGCGTGTGCTATGTATGCTGCTCGGTATCCTGGACGACATCATCCAAGTGTCCGGACCGTTCGCTGGATAGTTACGTTATTTAAGGAAACAGGAAGTGTTCAGCCACATGTGAAACGTCAGCCATGAGATGCAACAAATGATGATGCCCATGTAGGTGTTTTAGCTGCTGTCGCGGCTAATCCACACACCAGTAGCAGACAAATACGCGAGAATCGGGAATCTCAAAAAGTCGGTGTTGACAATGCTACATCAACATCGATTGCACCCGTACCATATTTCTATGTACAAGGAATTGCATGGCGACGACTTTGAACGTCGTGTACAGTTCTGTCACAGGGCACAAGCGAAATTACGGGACGATGACGGATTTTTTTCACGCGTTCTATTTAGCGACGAAGCGTCATTCACCAACAGCGGTAACGTAAACCGGCATAATATGCACTATTGGGCAACGGAAAATCCACGACGGCTGCGACAAGTGGAACATCAGCGACCTTGGCGGGTTTATGTATGGTGCGGCATTATGGGAGGAAGGATAATTGGCTCCCATTTTATCGATGGCAATCTAAATGGTGCAATGTAATCTGATTTCCTACGTGATATTCTAATGTTCTACCGATGTTACTAAAAGATGTTTCACTGCATGACAGAATGGCGATGTACTTCTAACATGATGGATGCCCGGCACATAGCTCGCGTGCGGTCGAAGCGGTATTGAATAGCATATTTAATGACAGGTGGATTGGTCGTCGAAGCACCATACCATCGACTTCACGTTCACCGGATCTGGCGTCCCCGGATATTTCTTTCTGTGTGGAAAGTTGAAGGATATTTGCTGTCGTGATCCACCGACCACGCCTGACAACATGCGTCAGCGCATTGTCAATGCATGTGCGAACATTACGGAAGGCGAACTACTCGCTGTTGAGAGGAATGTCGTTACACGTGTTGCCAAATGCATTGAGGTTGACGGACATCATTTTGAGCATTTATTGCATTAATGTGGTATTTACAGGTAATACCGCTGTAACAGCATGCGTTCTCAGAAATGGTAAGTTCACAAAGGTACATGTAGCACATTGGAACAACCTAAATAAAATGTTCAAACGTGCCTACGTTCTGTATTTTAATTTAAAAAACCTACCTGTTACCAACTGTTCGTCTAAAATTGTGAGCCATATGTTTGTGACTATTACAGCGCCATCTATCACAAAGCGAAAAAAGTGGTCCAACTGTAACATTCATATTTCTTTACGTATTACACGAATATGTAATAAAAATGGGAGTTCCTATTTTAAAAAACGCAGTTGGTGTCCGTTTGACCTATGGCAGCGTTAGCTAGCGGGCCAACCATAGCGCCATCTGCTTTCGCCCTTCAAGCTAGACAAGTTTCGTTCTTTGTAGTTTTTTCGTTTGACGCTTATTTCGTGAGATATTTGGCCCGCTCACGATCAATGGACCACCCTGTATATTTCGCGTAAGCATCATGACGGTACGATAAGAGAAATTAGGACTCGTACAGCGCCTTATAGGGAGTCATTTTTCCCTCGGTCTATTTTCGAGTGGAACAGGAAAGCAAATGGCTAGTAATGGTACGGGGTACGTTTCATCATGAACCATACAGTGGCCTGCAGAGTATGTATGTAGCTGTAGATGTTGATGTAGATGAAACGGATGGACAGGGAGGCGAGGAGACCCAGAAGAGGAAGAACTGGACCGATAGATGTGAGAATTATGTGTGACATACAAGCACACAGAAGAAGCAGCTGGGAAAACGCTAAGTCTTAAAATATATGAAGCTGAGAATATGTATGTATCTTCACGAACTCCTCTCAGGTCTGTGGACTGAAGATGACGAAATCTGACTCATAAATCCCTTGCCCTGAGTGGACCGACATAAGGGGTTTTATAACGCTGTAGCTCACATAGACTCCAAAATAAGGAAACGACACACCATGAAAGAATTATCCCAACACGACGGAAATCGTTATATGTGAGCTAGACGTACAAACCAACAAACAACTACAGTTTTAGAAATATTGGATGATTTATTCAAGAGAAAGAGCTTCACAAATTAAGCAAGTCAATAACCATTTGGTCCGCCACTAAGAGAAATTAGGACTCGTACAGCGCCTTATAGGGAGTCATTTTTCCCTCGGTCTATTTTCGAGTGGAACAGGAAAGCAAATGGCTAGTAATGGTACGGGGTACGTTTCATCATGAACCATACAGTGGCCTGCAGAGTATGTATGTAGCTGTAGATGTTGATGTAGATGAAACGGATGGACAGGGAGGCGAGGAGACCCAGAAGAGGAAGAACTGGACCGATAGATGTGAGAATTATGTGTGACATACAAGCACACAGAAGAAGCAGCTGGGAAAACGCTAAGTCTTAAAATATATGAAGCTGAGAATATGTATGTATCTTCACGAACTCCTCTCAGGTCTGTGGACTGAAGATGACGAAATCTGACTCATAAATCCCTTGCCCTGAGTGGACCGACATAAGGGGTTTTATAACGCTGTAGCTCACATAGACTCCAAAATAAGGAAACGACACACCATGAAAGAATTATCCCAACACGACGGAAATCGTTATATGTGAGCTAGACGTACAAACCAACAAACAACTACAGTTTTAGAAATATTGGATGATTTATTCAAGAGAAAGAGCTTCACAAATTAAGCAAGTCAATAACCATTTGGTCCGCCACTGCCACTTATGGAAGTAGTTATTCCACTTGAAACTGGTTGATAGAGTTGTTGGATGTACGAGTACTACTAAGCGATATCGTAAGAAATTCCGTCCAATTGGCGCGTTAAATCGTCAAAATCCCAATATGGTTCGAGGGCTCTACCGATAATGCTCCAACCGTTGCCAAGTGGTGAGAGATTCAGTGACCTGCTGGCCAAGGTAGGGTTTGGCAAGCACGAAGACGAGCAGTAGAAACTCTCGACGTGTGTGGCGTGCATTTTCTTGTTGAAATGCGAGGCTTGGATGGCTTGCAATGAAGGGCAACTGAAATGGGTGTAGGATATAGTTGAGGTACTACAGTGCTGTAAGTGTGAAGCAGATGACAAGCAAAGGGTCCTTGCTATGAAGTGCCATCATTCCTGCTTGTTGGGCCACATGGCCAATGACGATCTGATTGGTATCCCACCACTATCTGGGGTGTTTCCAGACACGTCTTCACTCTGAAATCTCGATGAATGGAGTAGAATTGTCTTCAGTGATGACTCGTGCTTCAAACTGTGCCCTGATGAAGAGCAAAAACGTGTCTGGAGGTACCCCAGACAGCGATGGGATACCAACCTGACTGTCGTCGGCTGTAAGGTCCAACAGCCTGGAGTGATGCTCTGGAGTGCCATCCCATTTCATACCAGGACCTACTTGATTCTCATTCACGGAAAATTGTTTTTGAGATTTGTGGTAAGCTCTTATGGGACCAAACTGCTGAGGTCATCGGTCCATAAGCTTACACACTATTTAATCTAACTTAAACTAGTTTACGCTAAGGACAACACACACGCCCATGCCTGAGGGAGGACTCGAACCTCCAACGGAGGGAGCTGCATGGGCCATGACAAGGTGCCTCAGACCATGTGGCAACCCACGTGGCTCATTTGTGGCACCTTTACAGTACAGTCGTACATAGACCATATTCTATATCCTGTTTTGTTGTCGTTCATTGCGAGACTTACATTTCAGCAAAATTATGCACACCTACACAGGGAAAGATTTTCTACTGCTTGTCTTTGTGCTTACTAGACCCTACCTCACCCAGCAGGGTCGCCAGATCTCCACCAGGTGACAACACTTGGAGCATAATGGGCGGGGCTCTAGAACCACATCGGGATTTTGACTATCTAAAACGCCAATTCGACAGAATTTGGAAAGATATCGCTCATGAGAACGTCAAAGAACTCTGAGTCGATAAATAGCCGAATAAATGCTTGCATAAGGGACAGAGATAGACCAATGCGTTATTGATGAGTCTAATGTGTGAAGTTCTTTCTCTTGAATAAATCATCTAATTTTTCTGAGATTGCGATAATTTCTTTGTATGTATAGGTACATCACTTCTACAGATCTCCATCTCATTCAGATAATTCATGGTGCATCCCATTTTCTGTGTTAGGTATATTTAAGGAGATAATGACATGTGTGTTTTTTAAGCCACTGACTTATAGGCTGCCCTACACGACAGGTGCATTCTGTGCACATAGTATTGACCTACCTTTTCATCTTGTTGTGCAGGGCAGTCTACATGCCTACATGTTAGGGCAAGACATGGGTTTCCTATCCCCAAAGTGTACAGCACAACAGGCTTGTTGTGGGATTAGTAGCACCCTGCTTTATCGATCTCTTTAGCAGTGGCTACATGTAGGGACGAGTATGCCTGGGGAAAAGTTGAGGTAGATAGACGGGGAGATGGAAATGGAATGGTGGCGGGATGGGATGGATAGTGAGAGAAATGGTGGGGGGGGGGGCACTTGTAGAGTGGGTGGCGGAGCACGAGATGGACAGAGAGAAAGGGGGGGGTGTATATGACAACAGAGATAGGGGAGGGCAAGATGGACAGAAAAAGGGAGGAGGAGGAGATGGGTAGTAAGAGGAGAAGCAAGAGGAGGTCGACTGAGAGGTGGGAGGAAGAGATGTACGAATATTTTGGCGATGAGGTGATGGGTAGTTATGCACATTGTATGTTATATACATGTACACATGTCAAGCCAGAAGGAAAATCCTAAAAGGGGCTTACAATAAGTAATGAAACACATATCTTTCTGGAAGCTGGTTGATTTTATTCAGACTTCCAAGAAACCATATTATTTCCCACTCTTATGGCTACAAAACCCTATTTCTCGCCATAATCTCTGTTCAATGCAACGGCCTTCGCTACCTTACTGGGGGGACCTGCATGCTGACATGGTACCATTCTACTCATGAACGTCAAAGCCAACATCTTGCTACATCAATAACTTCCTCATCATCCATGTACTTCTTCCCACAGAGTGTATCCTCGATTGGGCCAAAGAGATGGTAGTCAGAAGGTATGAGATCAGGGCTGTAGGGTAGATGAGGAAGGACAGTCCTCTCGAATATGCAGGCTTGTGCGAGGCCTTGCTTTGTCTTGAAGAAGGAAAAGTTCATTTGCATTTATATGGTGATGAACACGCTCAGGTCGTTTCTTCAATTTTCCGCTGATAGCACAATGCACTGAGCTGATCATTGCACCACGAGAGAGGACGTCAGCACCACCAGGAGAGACGTCCAGTAGAACAGTGAGGTGTTTCATTGTGATCCGTGAATCACCTAGAATGAGACTGTCTGCATGTTCCAACATTGCATGGCTCACAGATATGTACACCCGGCTGGCACACAGGCAGTCAGATAGGTTTGCACAACCTTGTTGTGACGATGACAGACACCTCGCCCAATGACTCCCTGTGCTTTTGATCACTGCCAGGCCTCTGTAGACGTTCCAAAAACGGCAATATGAACAAATGGAGGAGTTGGGGGCTTGAGGGGGATATAGACAGAGACAGGACAGGAGGAGATAGGTAGAGAGGAGGGATGAGGAGAAGCGCAGAGAGTAAAGACAGGCATTGACAGAGAGATGGGGGATGGAGGAGATCGTGAGAGAGACAGAGAGGTGGAGATGGGCAAATTGTGAGAAGGAGGAGATAGACAAAGAATGGGGGTAAGAGGAGAAATGTGCAACACATCTATGAAACACACATAAGGGTAAAGATGCAGGGAAAAGACTGGTACGTTGTAAAAAATATATGTGTATATAACATCCCCTCCTAAACTACTGAATCGATTCCAACCAAACTTGGAACACATATTACTTGATATCTCACTGTGAGGGTGAGGACGACCTACCATTCAGAAGGGTGGCGCTGAAGGTGAAAAGTACTGTAAATAACTGAATGCAGATATGCAGACTACATTCATCCAGTATTCGAGAATAAGAGCACTCAGCGACTTTGAAAAAACTTTTCCTATGATTTCAAAACGTCGTGAAACTTTTTCTCGCTGACACCAATCGCAAAATGTTGAAAGGCAATAAGGTCAGCACTTACTATATTTGTCCTGTTCATGCAATAAAACTGGCGCATCAGGCATAAAGTTTTTATTTATCACTTTTTTATTTTTTTAACTGCAGATCTATTCAGGAAATATTTCGAAGGGGGTATCTGCATATACCATTGAATTTACTTGCAAAATTATATTTCACGACACATAGTTCATTAGATTTGACGTCATAAAATCTGAGATGTGTTAAAAACTTGGATTTCTTACAATGGAGCACAAGATGACCCAGACTATACTCTTCCAGTGTTTGATAATGAGACTACTTAGTGACTTCTTACAGCCTTTAATGATAGGTTCAAACCATCTCTAAACATTTTCTTGCTTACATGTTAAGGTCAAATTTTTAACACAATAACTCAGTCTGAAGCTGTTTTGTACAGAGGCGAACTGTTCTTTAAAGAAACGTGATGTTTACTGATTACTTAATACACCGAAAGAAGAACTGTGGGATTAAGAATCACCCACATCCCGTAGGGATAGAAATGAAAAAGCGGTGACAGTAAAGCATAACTCAGGAACACATGGAGCAATTTCAGCTAAATTTGTTAGGTGCACGTCTGACTATTTGTATAAAAATACTGTGTGGGTGAGATTCTCCCTCTACGATTAGGGGGTGATGTAAAATTGTTCGAAAAGGACATGTTGATATTTATTACATGTGTTTCTTTGACCTGGAATACTATTAAATGTTTGAAGTGCAGATTGTCTCTGATTTGTGCTTTTCAGTGTTTCAAACAGATCGGGAGAATTAGCATTGCAGCAAGCCAATAATTTTGTTAGCACGTTTCGGGACCGCAGATAAAGCCACATGGTGGAATACTACACATAAATTTAACGTCATGTCTGGAGTCTTAAGGGGTAAAGTAGCAGAGAGTCAGATGCATATGTGTGCAATATATGTCACATAGGCATATATCCAGCTCATCCTAAGCCCCTGGATCGATTTCAATCAAACTTTATAAACATATTATTTACTATCTGGAAAGAAACCCTGTGGTGGTCAAAACTACTAACCTCCTACCGGGGTGGCGTGGGGGGAGGGGGATGATAGTGTGGTGATAGAGAAGTGGAGAAGAAGATGGTGGGCAGGGAGCGCAAGAATGAGAAGATGGACAAACATAGAGGGGTGAGAAGATGGGCCAATGGGGGTGGAGGAGGACATGAATAGGTAGTGGGGGAGGAGGAGATAGACAGGGAGAGGGGAGCAAGAGATGGACAGAGAGAGGGGCAGGAAGAGTTGGACAGAGACGGGGTGGCTGGATGGAGAGAACAGATAGGACAGGGAGGAGAGGAATAACAGTGTGAGGATGGATACCCACACCACGCTGGGTTTCTCCGCTCGTAACATATAAATATTTACTGGTGTGAAATTGTGTTGTATGTTGTGCATATTTTTTCCCATTATTTTATTTAATAGATATGGAGGCTTTTCTTTTCAGTTGTATGTAAACACATGTATGCCACAACAATGTGTAGCGGGACTACTGATTTGCACGATGGACATAAATGATTTGAGTCCTCAGCATTGGTAAATTAGTGTTGGCGATACTTTTGCCTAGGGGAATGTATCGTTCTTGGACGCATAAGAGCGAATGCAAAACGACTTAATCAGTATTTTCTTCTAGCTCAGTGTCTCGTGAAAGATCAAAAGTGTATAATAAATTGTGAGAACAAGAGGAACTCCTGATAGTACCACAATTCAATTTTTGGGCTCTGTCACTGGATTAAATACTTAGATGTTGTACAACGAAGCGATGTAAAATGAAAGGAAAGCGTGAAATCAGAAGTGAAGCAGATTTTTGGGAATTTGTAGCTCCCCTGCTAAGGATTCCGCGTACAGAAATCAAATGAGACATTAAATAGTTATTGACTGGCGACTCCATAGAGTGATGTGTGCACAACGACCATTTGATAAATAAAATTAGAAGGAAGGTCAGCATTGGCCGTAGTTTTGATGATTTATTAACAGCAAAATCGATTTTCGATCACGTAATGATCATCTTCAGTGCTTTAGCGTACAAATTAAAGCTCGTAGGCACTGGTCTCTAGTTATTAGCAGTAACAGAAGCTATGAAACGATCACTCTGTCTTCCTCACCCACAATTATTGTGATCGTTTCATAGCTTCTGTTACTGCTAATAACTAGAGACCAGTGCCTACGAGCTTTAATTTGTACGCTAAAGCACCGAAGATGATCATTACGTGATCGAAAATCGATTTTGCTGTTAATAAATCATCAAAACTACGACCAATGCTGACCTTACTTCTAATTTTAATGTAAAATAGTACTGGTCTAGTTCTTCAAGCTGTTATCAAGCAGGCCTAACAGCAGACGTCGATGAAATTCTGAGATATACTACTAGAATTGTAACAGACTGATATACCCTACATGTAAGGGGAACACAGCTGATCAAGAAACTTTAATGGGAACTGTTGGAAGCAGGGCGCAAGAAGGCAGAGGGCAGTGAATGTGTTACTGTGAGCTGTTCAGTGATAGGGTTGTTCTCACCAGAATCGACAGCAAACCAACACCAACAACGGCCTATTCAGGTATACATGCCGACGTCGCAAGCTGAAGATGAAGAGACAGAGAAAGTATATGCGGATATTGAACGGACAATGCAGTACATAAGTGCAGATGAAAATCTAATAGTCATTGGGGATTGGAATGCAATTGTAGGGAAAGGAGTAGAAGAAAAGGTTACAGGTGAATAAAGGCTTGGGACAAGGAATGGGAGAGGAGAAAGAGTAATTGAGTTCTGCACAAAATTTCAACTAGTAACAGCGAATACTCTGTTCGAGAATCACAAGAGGGGGAGGTATACTTGGAAAATGCCGGGTAACACGGGCAGACTTCAGTTAGATTACATCATGGTCAGACAGAGATTCCGAAATCAGATACTAGATTGTAAGACGTACCCTGGAGCAGATATAGACTCAGATGACAATTTGGTAATGACAGGAAGAAATTTCTGAGAATGTACGTTTAGAGCACAGCATTGTATGCTAGTGAGACATGGACTGTGGGAAAACCGGAACAGAAGAGAATAGAAGCATTTGAGATGTGGTGCTACAGACAAATGTCGAAAATTAGGGGGACTGATAAGGTAAGGTATGAGAAGGCTCTTCGCAGAATCGGATAGGAAAGGAATATGTGGAAAACACTGATAAGGAGAAGGGACTGGATGATAGCACATCAGTTAAGACATGAGAAAATGACTTCCATGGTACTAGAGGGAGTTGTAGAGGATAAAAACTGTAGAAGAAGACAGAGATTGGAATACATCCAGCAAATAAATGAGGACGTAGGTCGCAAGTGCTACTCGGAGATGAAGAAGATGGCGCAGGAGAGGAATTCGTGGCGCGCAGCATCAAACCAGTCAGAAGCCGGATGATTAAAAGAAAAAAAATACTCCGTTTCCGAAATTAAGAGAATCGTGGTTCGAGGATAACTCTACACCACATAAGAGACGTTAATGCAAGTGTGAAGACAGCGGGACTCGGAATGACTAATACTGGTATGAAATGTCCTCTGTCATGCCCTGTACTATGTTGTAGGAATTACTTATCTAAACCGCGAATGAAACATAAGGTAACTTACGGTGATAATTCAGTGCCACTTGGTAAATACAGCAAGTCAGTCGGTCACCCTGGAGCAGACGTCGATGATGTTGTTGTTGTTGATGTTGGTCTGATGCAGATATCCTCGCAAGCAACCTCATATATGGAGAACCACTATAACCTACATCCATCGGAACCTGTTTACTGTATTCATACCTTGGTCTCATTCCGAAGTTCATAATCTCACACTTCCCTCCATCACGAGGCATGGTTTCTTGATGCCTCAGGATGTATCACATATACTGAGCTCGTCGTTTAGTTAAATTATGCCATAAATTTCTTCTCTTCCTAGTTCGATTCAGTACCTCTCATTAGTTATCCGACCTCCCAATTAATCTTCAACATTCTCTTGCAGAACATTTGAAAAGTTTATATTCTCTTCTTGTCTGAACTATTATTGTTCAGTCTCACTACCGTACAAGGCTACATTTCAGACAAATACCTTCAGAATAAGACTTCCTGGTGTTTGAACTGATATCCAACGCTAACTAATTTCTCTCTTTTGAGAAACACTTTTCTTGCTATTGCGAACCAGTATTGTATATACTCTCTATTTCGGCTATCGTTATTGATTATGCGCCGAAATAACTGCTTGTAGGGTCTCATTTCGTAATCTAATTCTTTTAGCAGTGCCTGATGTAATTCAACTACATACCATTACACTTAATTTACTTTTGGTAATACATTTCAGACAAATACCTCCAAAATAAGGCTTCCTGGTGTTTAAACTGATATCCAATAATAAGACTTCCTGGTGTTTAAACTGATATCCAATGTTAACTAATTTCTCTCATTTGAGAAACGCTTTTCTTGCTATTGCGAACCAGTATTGTATATACTCTCTATTTCGGCTATCGTTATTGATTATGCGCCGAAATAACAGCTTGTAGGGTCTCATTTCGTAATCTAATTCTTTTAGCGGTGCCTGATGTAATTCAACTGCCTACTATTACACTTAATTTACTTTTGGTAATACTCACTTTTAGCCTGTTTTCAAGACGTTACCCATTCCGTAAACTACTCTTCCAAGTCCTTTTTCATCTCTAACAGAATTTTTATTTCTTCTCCGCGAACTTTATTTCCCTTTCCAAATTTCTCCTTGGTTTCTGTCACACACTGACGGCTGTTAAGGATGTGGATATTCAGCAAATTTCTTATTCTGTGTCGGGAAACAGTTATTTTGGCCAGGGAAACGACTAACGACTAGCTGTAATACCATGTGCTCGTAAAACACAAGCTTAAGAGCCTGTCGTTTGGCGAAAGGACAGCAGAACGAAACTGTGGTCCATTGTGGCACGAAACTTTCCACCCGCATGTGTTCTAAACACACAGCTAACGGATGCTGGCTTGCGGTATGGCCCGTCAAAACTCTGTGAAAAATGAGAAACTACAGGAATTCACCTTTCCTAAAGATGTGCTGCGGATATACAACCAACAAAAAGGCTGTGGTTTGAAAAAAACGTATTTTTCGCTTTCAGTTCATACGCCATATAAATCATAAAGACGAAAGTTTGCGTGTGAGTATGTTTTTTACTCCTTCAGGCTGAAACGGCTGGACGGATTTGGAAGAAATTTGAAATGAAATTAGCTTATACCCCGAATTAATACATAGGCAACTTTTAAAAGTGTGTAGAACAAGGTATTTATTGATTTGAAGAACATAACGCGAAATGTGGAACAATAATTACTCTTAGAAAAATCTATTTACTCTTTGACTTTTGAACTGTATCGTATTTGTGAAAATGCTTTTATTGTTCAATATGTTCTAAAGAATACGATTCAATGTAATAAATACAATGATTACACAACCCTCAACGTGTTTAATACACACTTCCGTACAAGCCCGTTGCACTTTAAACACTGAGCATCAGAAGTAGCTTATAGCTTCTGAGGCGCTCTAAGACTCACAACAACGGTGTCATTTAATTGCTGTGCGACATAAAGAGTCGCACCTTCACATATAGAACATGGTAGGCTTTTAGTGAGGCTGGATTTGACTATGATATGTGAACGTGTCCGCTGGTAACAGGCACTTAATTGATTGCACATGATGTTGCTGCACATACAAATATTATAAAATTTGCATTGCACTGAATTAGAAATTGCTTATTTTCTTTCTTCGTCGAGTTAGTATGTTTGTTATCCCTTCGCGGTTGGACTAATTTGGATTATCCTTGGAATGCAAATATCCCATACCATGAAGTAACACAGAATCTACCTTTTATTAAAAAAATAAATTAAAAAAAACTCACAATTCCCTTGGGTTTGTCAACGTGACTACTGTTCCCGTGGGATGGGTAACATGACTAAAAAGTCATCTGTGAAAGTTAACTATCAAATGAACATCTACATCTACATCTGCATGGTTCCTCTGTAATTCACACTTATGCCTAAGTGCCTGGCAGAGGGTTCATCGAACCATTTTCATACTACTTCTCTACCATTCCACTCTCGGATGGCGCGTAGGAAAAAGGAACACCTAAATCTTTCAGTTCGAGCTCTGATTTCTCTTATTTTATTACGATGATATTTTCTCCCTACGTAGGTAGATGTCAACAAAATATTTTTGCATTCGGAAGAGAAAGTTGGTGATTGAAATTTCGTAAAAAGATCTCGTCGCAAAGAAAACCGCCTTTGTTTCAGTGAATGCCACCCCAATTCGCGTATCATATCAGTGACACCTTCACCCTATTGCGCGATAACACGAAACGAGCTGCCCTTCTTTGCACTTTTTCGATGTCCTCCGTCAATCCTACCTGGTAAGGATCCCACACCGCGCAGCAGTATTCCAGCAGAGGATGGACAAGTGTAATGTAGGCTGTCTCTTTCGTGGGTTTGTCGTATCTTCTAAGTGTTCTGCCAACAAAGCACAGTCTTTGTTTCGCCCACAATATTATCTATGTGGTCTTTCCAATTCAAATTGCTCGTAATTGTAATTCCTAGGTATTTAGTCGAATTGACAGCCCTTAGATTTGTGCGATTTATCGTATACCCATAATTTATCGGAGTTCATTCAATACCCATGTTGATGACCTCGCATTTTTCTCTATTTAGTGCCAATTGCCACTTTTCGCACCATACAGAAATTCTCTCTAGATCATTTTGTTATTGGAATTGATCGTCCGATGATTTTACTAGACGGTAATTTTCAGCGTCATCTGCAAACGATCTAAGAGGACCGCTCAGGTTATCACCTAGATCATTAATGTAAATAAGGAACAGCACAGGGCCTGTGACACTACCTTGTGGAACGACAGAAATCACTTCTGTTCTACTCGATGATTTACCGTCTATCACTATAACTTTGACCTCTTTGAGAGGAAATCACGAATCCAGTCACACAACTGAGACGATATTCCATATGCACGCAATATGATTAATAGTCGCTTGTGAGGAATGGTATCAAAAGCCTTCCGAAAATGTAGGAATATGGAATCGATCTGAGATCCCTTCTCGACAGCACTCATTTCTTCATGGGACTAAAGAGCTAGCTGTGTTGCACAAGAACGATATTTTCTGAATCCGTGTTGGGCCGGCCGGTGTGGCCAAGCGGTTCTAGGCGCGTCAGTTTGGAACTGCGAGACCGCTACGGTCGCAGGTTCGAATCCTGCCTCGGGCATGGATGTGTGTGATGTCCTTAGGTTAGTTAGGTTTAAGTAGTTCTAAGTTCTAGGGGACTGATCACCTCAGATGTTAAGACCAAAGTGCTCAGAGCCATTTTTGAATCCGTGTTGATTATGTATCAATAAGTCATTTTCTTCAAGGTGATTCATAATGTTCGAGTACAGTATATGCTCCAAAATCCTACTGCAAATTGAGGTCGGTTATATGGGTCAGTAATTCAATGGGTTACTCCTATTTCCTTTCTTGAATATTGGTGTGACCTGTGTTACTTTCCAGTCTTTAGGAACAGACCTTTCGTCAAGTGACCGGTTGTATAAGATTGCTAAGAAAGACGCTATTGTGTTTGCATACTCTGAAAGGGACCTGATTGGTAAACCATCTGGACCGGAAGACTTGCCTTTCTTAAGTGATCTGCGTTGTTTCTCAACACCTAAGATATTTACTTTTATGTCACTCATGCTAACAGCTGTTCTGGTTTCGAATTCTGGAATATTTACTTCGTCTTCTTTCATGAAGGAATTACGGAAAACTATATTTAGTAACGCATTAAGTTTAGCGAAGAGATTATTTTTTAACTGTTTTGACAAGTTAAATAAGTATTTACATAAATACAGGGTGGCAGAAATATTCCTGTAGGATGAAGTCATTACTAAACTCCTTCACGACGTTGATGGGTAGAGCTGTTGTCTTGCTAGCAGGTGACTTTCGACAGACGCTGTCGGTCATCGTACGAGGCATTGCAGCAGACAAGCCTCAAGTCTTCGCCACTGTGGACAGACATAGGAAGATTCCAGCTGTTACCTAAAATGGGAGTTCAGCCCCACATCGACGCAAGAGTCTGAACTCGATACCTCCTCGAGATGGGCGAGGGCCGCGTGGCAATGTATGTGGGAGGCTTAATAAATTTTGAAAGCCACTTCAGCAATATTGCAAGTTCAGAAGAAAACCGAATTAATGAGGTCTTACCGAGCTCACAGCAAAACTTTGGCAACGAGAAGTGGTTACGTTAAAGAGCAATATCGGCGCCCAAGAAGGAATCGGTGAGAAAAAAAATGATCAGGTACCTGGTGTAGTGACCACCTACACGTCATTCGATACAGTGGCGACAAGATACGACGCTGCTACATTCCCTGCCGAGATCTTAAACTCATTAGAGCTGTCTGTGGTTCCGCCCAACAAGTTGGAGCTGAAGGTGGGTGCAACTGCCATACTGACACGTAACCGGTATGCACCAAGGTTGTGCAGTGACTGAGAAGGCATATCGTGCACGCCGCCATCATCACGGGTGGAGCCAAAGGGGAGACGGTACTGATACCACGGATACCCAGTAAAGCTGTCTTTCCCGTTCAAACGCTTGCAGTTTCTTTGAAAGTGGCCTTTTCGACCACTAAAATACGAATCCAGGGCAAACGTCAAAAGTGGCAGGTATTCACCTGGATACTCCATGTTTTTCGCACAGAGAGCTTATAACACTAACGTGGCGTTAAACACGTTAATGTTACCCTCTGAGAGGATTTCAAAGTTCTACCGTGCGTGTGTATAAGGGGAAAGGGTGTCGGACTATAATTTCGAATTCTGTGAAGTTGACAGTAAAACCAAACTGTCCTTAACCTTGGGAGTTAACGGAAGTGGTAAAATTATAAGTGAATGAAAGAAAAAAAAACAGTCGCCAGCCTAATTAGGCACATTAATTTGGTTGAGATTTCCCTTTGAATAGTAAACAGAATACAAATTGACACACATTCTGTACTGTGTGTAGCAGCATTTACCAATAACACACACACCAGTAAATTATGGGGAGCAAAACTGCACCGAGCTCATACCAATGACGGCCACAATCAATAGCATTACTTAATCAATATACTGAAACATCACTGCATGAAGTGCAGAACTAATTTTGGACATGAGGGGCCCCTATCTTGACTGACATGAATAACAAAAATAAAGATGAATAACATCTTTAATGCACTGTTTAAGTTCCTCTACATATAGAGGCTTATCTCACTAGGGGTAAGATCGATACTGCCTACAGGAAAATTAAAGAGACCTTTGGAGATAAGAGAACCACTTGTATGAACATCAAGAGCTCAGATGGAAACCCAGTTCTAAGCAAACAAGGAAAAGCAGAAAGGTGGAAGGAGTATATAGAGGGTCTATACAAGGGCGATGTACTTGAGGACAATATTATGGAAATGGAAGAGGATGTAGATGAAGATGAAGATGAAATGGGAGATGCGATACTGCGTGAAGAGTTTGACAGAGCACTGAAAGACCTGAGTCGAAACAAGGCCCCCGGAGTAGACAACATTCCATTGGAACTACTGACGGCCTAGGGGGAGCCAGTCATGACAAAACTCTACCATCTGATGAGCAAGATGTATGAAACAGGCGAAATACCCTCAGACTTCAAGAAGAATATAATAATTCCAATCCCAAAGAAAGCAGGTGTTGGCAGATGTGAAAATTACCGAACAATCAGTTTAATAAGCCACAGCTGCATAATACTAACACGAATTCTTTACAGACGAATGGAAAAACTATTTGAAGCCGACCTCGGGAAAGATCAGTTTGGATTCCGTAGAAATACTGGAACACGTGAGGCAATACTGACCTTACGACTTATCTTAGAAGAAAGATTAAGGAAAGGCAAACCTACGTTTCTAGCATTTGTAGACTTAGAGAAAGCTTTTGACAATGTTGACTGGAATACTCTCTTTCAAATTCTAAAGGTGGCACAGGTAAGATACAGGGAGCGAAAGGCTATTTACAATTTGTACAGAAACCAGATGGCAGTTATAAGAGTCGAGGGACATGAAAGGGAAGCAGTGGTTGGGAAGGGAGTAAGACAGGTTTGAAGCCTCTCTATGATGTTATTCAATCTGTATATTGAGCAAGCAGTAAAGGAAACAAAAGAAAAATTCGGAGTAGGTATTAAAATCCATGGAGAAGAAATAAAAACCTTGAGGTTCGCCGATGACATTGTAATTCTGTCAGAGACAGCAAAGGACTTGGAAGAGCAGTTGAATGGAATGGATGGTGTCTTGAAGGGAGGATATAAGATGAACATCAACAAAAGCAAAACGAGGATAATGGAATGTAGTCGAAATAAGTCGGATGATGTTGTGGGTATTAGATTAGGAAATGAGACACTTAAAGTAGTAAAGGAGTTTTGCTATTTGGGGAGCAAAATAACTGATAATGGCCGAAGTAGAGAGGATATAAAATGTAGACTGGCAATGGCAAGGAAAGCATTTCTGAAGAAGAGAAATTTGTTAACATCGAGTATAGATTTAAGTGTCAGGAAGTCATTTCTGAAAGTATTTGTATGGAGTGTAGCCATGTATGGAAGTGAAACATGGACGGTAAATAGTTTAGACAAGAAGAGAATAGAAGCTTTCGAAATGTGGTGCTACAGAAGAGTGCTGAAGATTAGATGGGTAGATCACATAACTAATGAGGAAGTATTGAATAGGATTGGGGAGAAGAGAAGTTTGTGGCACAACTTGACCAGAAGAAGGGATCGGTTGGTAGGACATGTTCTGAGGCATCAAGGGATCACCAATTTAGTATTGGAGGGCAGCGTGGACGGTAAAAATCGTAGGGGGAGACCAAGAGATGAATACACTAAGCAGATTCAGAAGGATGTAGGTTGCAGTAGGTACTGGGAGATGAAGAAGCTTGCACAGGATAGAGTAGCATGGGGAGCTGCATCAAACCAGTCTCAGGACTGAAGACCACAACTACAACAACACATATAGCAGTTTCCCTTAGTAACTGTAATAGTTCAAATGATAATGAAATCAAGACCTTAAGCTGTCGAGAGGCGTTGATACACATCAACGGGGACAAGTCACTCTTCGAACTCATCCAAAAGATATCCCAATGAGTTCACGTTGGGACTCCGGGCAGGCGAATTCAATTCAGGAATATTACTGTCCACAGACCTTTGCCTCACAAATACTGCTTTCTGAAAGGGTGCATTGTCATGCTGATAAAAACAACCATCGTCTCTGAGTTGTTCCTTTACTGTACGCAGCGCACAGTGCTGTAAACTGTGTTCGTAGCTTTCCGCATCTAATCTTTTCTTAAGTGAAAGAAGGGGACAATACCCTAACCACGAAAAACATCTCCATACCGATACGTTACCTCTTCACTGCTGGCATTACACGTGATGACAGATAACGTTCGCCAGGCCCAAACCTTCCATCGTATTGCCGCAGGATATAGCGAGATTCACCACTCCAAATCAGTCATTTCCGTTCATCCATTGTGCAGTAGTGTCGCTGTTTACACCACCTCAAGCATCGCTTAGAATTGACTACAGAAATGTGTGACTTGTGAGGAACTGCTCGACCATCGTACCACATTCTTTTCAACTCTACACGCACAGTCATTGTACTAGATGGACTGTTGGTAGCTATTTGGAACTCACAAGTGGCTCCGTCCAGTGATTGCAAGCGACCTTTTCACAACTACCCTTTGTAGAAGCTTGTTAGTTCCTGTTCATCAGTACATGGAATCTGCATGGAATTGGTTTAGATATGGTTGTTCATCCGTATTTCCACTTCGCAATCACATCTGCAACAGTCCATTTGCGTAGCTTTAGAAGATCTGAAACGTCCTTGATGTATTTGTTGCTCAGGTGACATCGAATGAATACTGCACAGTCGACGTCTCTGAGCACTCCTGACCGAACCCTTCCGCTGGCACAGCTTCTGTGCTGACAACACAGCACTCACCGCAACATTTTAGACTGGTGGGGCCGTCTATCGTGACCCCTCATGGTCGATTCCACATTACGTAGGGACATTACGGTGCAAACAAACACTCTTTATACGCAGCACACTTTCCATTGTTTGTCTCGGACACATACCAACTCGCTCGGTACTTGGTTGAAAAGTCGCTGACTCTGTGGTGTATCGTAAGTCTATCTTTAGGAGTAGAGAATGAAAATAATTTTAAAAACTGTTGCCTTCCCCTAATCTGCTGTGTGGATCATAACAGGCTGTGGCACAATAATTGTTTTGTGCTGTAGCTTCATAATGCCCAAGAGGGACAAATTAGCTGATTGCTAATAACAGAAAAATGTTTATTCCAAAATAAAAAAGCATCCCACACATGGAAATGGGCGCCGCGTGGTCGACTCTGTGTAATAAGTACACTACTGGCCATTAAAATAGCTACACCACCAAGATGACGTGCTACAGAAGCGAAATTTAACCGACAGGAAGAAGATGCTGTGATACGCAAATGATTAGCTTTTCAGAGCATTCACACAAGGTTGGCGAAGGTGGCGACACCTACAACGTGCTGACATGAGGAAACTTTCCCACCGGTTTCTCATACACAAACAGCAGTTCGCCGGCGTTCCCTGGTGAAACGTTGTTGTGATGCCTCGTGTAAGGAGGAGAAATGCGTACCATCACATTTCCGGCTTTGATAAAGGTCGGATTGTAGCCTATCGCGATTGCGGTTTATCGTATTGTGACATTGCTGCTCGCGTTCGTCGAGATCCAATGACTGTTACCAGAATATGGGATCAGTGGGTTCAGGAGGGTAATATGGAACGCCGTGCTGGATCCCAACGGACTCGTATCACTAGCAGTCGAGATGACAGGCATATTATCCGCATGGCTGTAACAGATCGTGCAGCCACGTCTCGATCCCTGAGTCAGCAGATGCGGACGTTTGCAAGACAACAACCATCTGCACGAACAGTTCGACGACGTTTGCAGCAGCATGGACTATCAGCTCGGAGACCATGACTGCGGTTA
Source organism: Schistocerca cancellata (assembly GCF_023864275.1). Classification (NCBI taxonomy): domain Eukaryota; kingdom Metazoa; phylum Arthropoda; class Insecta; order Orthoptera; family Acrididae; genus Schistocerca; species Schistocerca cancellata. The sequence continues at coordinate 159,577,423 of NC_064633.1, forward strand.
CCCTTGACGCTGCATCACAGACAGGAGCGCCTGCGATGGTTTACTCAACGACGAACCTGGGTGCACGAATGGCAAAACGTCATTTTTTTGGATGAATGCAGGTTCTGTTTACAGCATCATGATAGTCGCATCCGTGTTTGGTGACATCGCGGTGAGCGCACATTGGAAGCGTGTATTCGTCATCGCCATACTGGCGTATCACACGGCGTGGTGGTATGGGGTGTCATTGGTTACACGCCTCGGTCACCTCTTGTTCGCATTGACGGCACTTTGAACAGTAGACGTTACATTTCAGATGTCTTCCGCCCCCTGGCTCTACCCTTCATTCGATCCCTGCGAAGCCCTACATTTCAGCAGGATAATGCACGACCGCATGTTGCAGGTCTTGTACGAGCCTTTCTGGATACAGAAAATGTTCGACTGCTGCCCTGGCCAGCACATTCTCCAGATGTCTCACCAACTGAAAACATCTGGTCAATGGTGGCCGAGCAACTCGCTCGTCACAATACGCCAGTAACTACTCTTGATGAATTGTGGTGTCGTGTTGAAGCTGCATGGGCAGCTGTACCTGTACATGCCATCCAAGCTCTGTTTGACTCAATGCCCAGGTGTATCAAGGCCATTAATACGGCCAGTGGTGGTTGTTCTGGGTACTGATTTCTCAGGACCTATGAACCCAAATTGCGTGAAAATGTAATCACATGTCAGTTCTAGTATAATATATGTGTCCAATGTATACCCGTTTATCATCTGCATTTCTGTTTGGTGTAGCAATTTTAATGGCCAGTAGTGTATACACTCCTGGAAATTGAAATAAGAACACCGTGAATTCATTGTCCCAGAAAGGGGAAACTTTATTGACACATTCCTGGGGACAGATACATCACATGATCACACTGACAGAACCACAGGCACATAGACACAGGCAACAGAGCATGCACAATGTCGGCACTAGTACAGTGTATATCCACCTTTCGCAGCAATGCAGGCTGCTATTCTCCCATGGAGACGATCGTAGAGATGCTGGATGTAATCCTGTGGAACGGCTTGCCATGCCATTTCCACCTGGCGTCTCAGTTGGACCAGCGTTCGAGCTGGACGTGCAGACCGCGTGAGACGACGCTTCATCCAGTCCCAAACATGCTCAATGGGGGACAGATCCGGAGATCTTGCTGGCCAGGGTAGTTGACTTACACCTTCTAGAGCACGTTGGGTGGCACGGGATACATGCGGACGTGCATTGTTCTGTTGGAACAGCAAGTTCCCTTGCCGGTCTAGGAATGGTAGAACGATGGGTTCGATGACGGTTTGGATGTACCGTGCACTATTCAGTGTCCCCTCGACGATCACCAGTGGTGTACGGCCAGTGTAGGAGATCGCTCCCCACACCATGATGCCGGGTGTTGGCCCTGTGTGCCTCGGTCGTATGCAGTCCTGATTGTGGCGCTCACCTGCACGGCGCCAAACACGCATACGACCATCATTGGCACCAAGGCAGAAGCGACTCTCATCGCTGAAGTCGACACGTCTCCATTCGTCCCTCCATTCACGCCTGTCGCGACACCACTGGAGGCGGGCTGCACAATGTTGGGGCGTGAGCGGAAGACGGCCTAACGGTGTGCGGGACCGTAGCCCAGCTTCATGGAGACGGTTGCGAATGGTCCTCGCCGATACCCCAGGAGCAACAGTGTCCCTAATTTGCTGGGAAGTGGCGGTGCGGTACCCTACGGCACTGCGTAGGATCCTACGGTCTTGGCGTGCATCCGTGCGTCGCTGCGGTCCGGTCCCAGGTCGACGGGCACGTGCACCTTCCGCCGACCACTGGCGACAACATCGATGTACTGTGGAGACCTCACGCCCCACGTGTTGAGCAATTCGGCGGTACGTCCACCCGGCCTCCCGCATGCCCACTATACGCCCTCGCTCAAAGTCCGTCAACTGCACATACGGTTCACGTCCACGCTGTCGCGGCATGCTACCAGTGTTAAAGACTGCGATGGAGCTCCGTATGCCACGGCAAACTGGCTGACACTGACGGCGGCGGTGCACAAATGCTGCGCAGCTAGCGCCATACGACGGCCAACACCGCGGTTCCTGGTGTGTCCGCTGTGCCGTGCGTGTGATCATTGCTTGTACAGCCCTCTCGCAGTGACCGGAGCAAGTATGGTGGGTCTGACACACCGGTGTCAATGTGTTCTTTTTTCCATTTCCAGGAGTGTATTTCCTTGATAATGTGCCACAAGTGGAAACGGCACATTCAATGAAGCAAGCATATGGTAGCATAAACCGTAAAAAGCCAAGCACATCATCAAATGTAAATGAATGCATCTACATGTCATCATACTCCGCAAGCCACCTAATGGTGTGTGGCGGTGGGTACTTTACGTACCACTATCTGATCCCTCCAACCCTGTTCCACTCGCGAATAGTGCATGGGAAGAATGATTGTCGGTAAGCCTCTGTACTGGCTCTAATTTCTCGACTTTTCTCCTCGTGGTCAATACGCAAGATACATGTGGCCGGGAAGTAATATGTTGTCAGACTCCTCTTGAAAAGTGCTGTCCCGAAATTTCAGTAGTAATTCTATCCGCGATGCACAACGCCTGACTTGTTTAGCATCTCCGTAACGCTCTCTCGCCAGCTAAACGATCCCGTGACGAAACGCGCAGTTCTTCGCTGTATCTTCTCTATCTCCTCTATCAGTCCTACCTGATAGGGAGGAGGAGGAGGAGGAGGAGATTAGTGTTTAACGTCCCGTCGACAACGAGGTCATTAGAGACGGAGCGCAAGTTCGGGTTAGGGAAGGACGGGGAAGGAAATCGGCCGTGCCCTTTGAAAGGAACCATCCCGGTATTGGCCTGAAAGGATTTAGGAAAATCACGGAAAACCTAAATCAGGATGGCCGGGGACGGGATTGAACCGTCGTTCTCCCGAATGCGAGTCCAGTGTGCTAACCACTGCGCCACCTCGCTCGGTCTACCTGATAGGGATCCCGGATAGATGAACAATGTTCAAGAATCTGGCGAACAAGCGCCTTATAATGCAGAAACTGAATCAGATTGCTGCCCACGAACGTATAATTGTATATGTAAGGAATTATCTATTTTTACAAGTTACAAATATTTTTACAAGTTACAAACATCGTAACAGATTTGTGGAGATTAATACACGGCTGGTGAAGAGTTACACATCTTATGGAATAGTCACGAATTTACTATACCTGTTAACAAAATTTCAGGTCGAAGTTAACGGCTGACATGATAAGATTCAGAAATATGGGTTAGCGTATTAGGCGAAAATTAGATCAGAAGTGTAAAATTGTGCACGGTTATTTCAACTAAGAAAGAAAGTCAGATGTTACTAATTCCGAATGCTTTCGAAACGTTCGGTTTACGCCTTTCGTTTGAACTTAAAGAGACTTTGTACCGAGCAATAAATGTAAATGTCGTGTGACTAGGGCCTCCCGTCGGGTAGACCGTTCGCAGGGTGCAAGTCTTTCGATTTGATGCCACTTCGGCGACTTGCGCGTCGATGGGGATGAAATGATGATGATTAGGACAACACAACACCCAGTCCCTGAGCGGAGAAAATCTCCGATCCAGCCGGGAATCGAACCCGGGCCGTTAGGTATGAGATTCCGTCGCGCTGACCACTCAGCTACCAGGAGCGGAGCTGGCAACGCGACAGAATATCAATCCTAAGGGCCCGGGTTCGATTCCGAGCTGGGTCGGAGATTTTCTCCGCTCAGGGACTGGGTATTGTGTTGTCCTAATCATCATCATTTCATCCCCCATCGACGCGCAAGTCGCCGAAGTGGCATCAAATCGATAGACTTGCACCCGGCGAACGGTCTACCCGATGGGAGGCCCTAGCCACACGGAATTTCCGTTTTTACCGAGTAATAGCTTCTGGCTGATGTGACCTCTTAAACCGGTTCACAGGAACAGTACTGGAAGTACTTTAGAATATCTGCCGTTGAGGTTCTTGAATCTCTAATGCGAAAAATCTCTGTGAAGGAGAAGAATTCGGAAATAAAATTTTCCTCCGAGCAGTGTGCTAGCATTCCTTTGATGTTTCCCTTCCTCCGATGAGTTTTTGCGCTTTTTCTTCGCAACGAAGGAACTGAGAGCTACTCGGAAAGAGGGTCAGAGAACGCTGGCCCGTGCCGGAGATGGGCGCTAACGGGCGGCGGCAGCAACGCTGCTTCAGAACGACAGAGTTATGTACTCGCCACAGATTGGTGGCTCGCCGCAGCTGCGCATGTATGTACCAAGGAAGGCACTTTCTACGGAGCTCTCTTCGGCATGGAGGCTGCGGGAGAGGAGAAAGCATACGGCACGCGACGGCGCGTTATCGCCTTCCGCCTACGATAGAGTGTGGCTCCTCCCTCTTTCCAACATCTCTCTTCTCTCGCACTTGGTGGTCATGCAACCAGCGCCCACTCTCTCTGTCATTAATTCTCTCCGTGGAATATGCCTGAAATACACTTTACAGTGTCAACTTGAAGCTATGCCTCTGGATGGATTTCAACCTGCAGCTAGCATTTCATTTATTTATTTAACCAGAACTGATTAGGGCCATCAGACCTTCTCTTACATCGGATCAGGATTGCACACATACGATATACATGAGATCGTAGTTATTTAAGAAAATACCAATGATTTGAGTGTGTACAGTCGCGCCGAGTGCAACTCATACTCACTAAGAACTAACAAATTTAATATTGCATTGTTGTACTACTGCAGCTGCAGCCACTGATAACGATAATAATAATAATAGTGATAATAATAACGACAATAACTGTGATATTAATAACAATAATGACAGCGGCAAATAGAAGAAGGATTTGTAGGTCTAAGAAATACATGTTTTCTGATGCAGCGAGTTCTGGAAAAGGAAATTTCAGGAGACTACATCCGCTAAGAATACTGGGGAATGAGGAAAATCAGATTGGAAGAGGAATGTACAGGGGTAACTTATTTCCCCTGCTTTTTGCCACATACGTCACACATAGATTCATATTTTGAACAGTCTTCATGCAGCCAACGTTGGCAGCTAATACATTTGATCCAATCCACATCTTTCAGGGACAATGGGTATCTTTATTGTTGCTTTGGTAGATGTGTTAATACCTGTTTTCTGAAGCTGGAGATGTTATTCACTTCTCTAATATAATACGGAAGGTTGTTCCAGAATCAAATTCAAGCTACTGAGAGGGCCTTCGGGAAGGTGGCTAAAGGATGGAGTGGAACTGGAAGGATTTTGCTTTGATGGGGACGTATGTTTCTGCCGAGGAGAGCTATTAGGGATAGTGTTCCTTGATAAGACAGTGGAGAAGACAAAGTGTGTGGAAATATCTGCAGGTTCGAATCCTGCCTCGGGCATGGATGTGTGTGATGTCCTTAGGTTAGTTAGGTTTAAGTAGTTCTAAGTTCTAGGGGACTGATGACCTCAGAAGTTAAGTCCCATAGTGCTCAGAACCATTTGAACCATTTTTGAAAGATCTGCGCTTGTCTGCACACACCCAGGATGGCTGTGTATATGACGGTGAAATGTGATCAAAGAGTCAAACATCACAGATATAACGAACACAGACATTCATAATCAATTCCAAGTGCCGTGAGCTTTCCTGAGAAAGGCCTTGCAGTATAACATCGCTGTAATCAATAGGAAGTGTTTGTAAAAGTTCCTTTTTCAGGTCTAGAAGGATGAGCTTTCTACGTTTTCGTAAGGCATGGAGTGACGCTGATGCCTTCTTGCACATTACAATTACGTGCTCTGTACGATTCATATTTTCATCTATTATTACTCCTACGCTCTCTACTGAAGGAGAATTGATATTTGGTTTCAAAAATGGTTCAAATGGCTCTGAGCACTATGGGACTTAACATCTGTGGTCATCAGTCCCCTAGAACTAACCTAAGGACATCACACACATCCATGCCCGAGGCAGGATTCGAACCTGCGACCGTAGCGGTCACGCGGTTCCAGACTGAAGCGCCTAGAACCGCACGGCCACACCGGCCGGCTTGATGTTTGGGGTTAAAGATGATAGGGGTTCCAGATATTTCGGAATAAAGAGCCTAGAATGACGAACCAGCATCGCTTCGGTTTTAGATGGACTGAGCTTTAACCTCATATTCCGCCCCCATTTTGATATTATATACAAGTCTGTACTGAGATTCTCGGTAGCTGTCTTCAGGTTTACGGGCTCTGCATTTAGATACAGCCAGAGGTTGTCAGGATACATGTGATATTAACAGTAGAACAAGACTGAGGACACATCATTTACTTTCAACGAAATGAATATAGGACCTAAAACTGAACCGTGGGGACGCCTGATACTATTTGTCTCCATTGTGATTTTATGGTCCTGGACATAAAGCATTGCTCGCAAGACGTCAGATGTGAACGAAACCATTGCACTGCACTTGGCGAGAAATTTAGGCTGCTAAGTTTGACAAGTAGAACGTCATATTCAACGGCTCAGAGCTTTTGCTGAAGTGTGAGAAGCACATGGTAAATGCCTCTAGTGCATCCATGGCAAGCTTCAGTTCATCTGTTACCTTTATTAAGGCGGATTTGTGCTGTGATGTTTACGGAAGCTTGTTTGGTATTCGTTATGTAGGATGTTTGTAGTCAGGTACTTTGTTTTAAGCGTCTGCCTTGTTGGAACGTTCGCCACGAAATCACATTTCTTACATCTACGCACATAATGGGACCCTCAACATACTGGTTAGCAGCCGTAACTGTGAGACTTAGTGACTGATCTAAGCAAGTAATCTGAATCTCCATACTTTGTGCATATTCAGGCCGTCCCAGAAGGAACATTCAGTATTAAGAGTGTAACGTTCTTTTAAAATTGAATAAAATAGTAAACTTTACGATTATGTTGAATGAAACCTGATCTGTGGAATGGACGCAGAACTCGAATTGTCGTCTCGCGTGCAAGTAGTGTGCTTACTCTGTCTCATTGTTAGCAAAACTTTGCGAGTCGATTGGGCAATGCAACTCCCAATACCAATAATGAAATACAGTCACTCCAAGATAAATTCAGCCCCTTAAGCTCTTAATCCTAAGACCCCGTTCAAAACTAATACGTTTGGTCCCTGTGCACATAACAAATAAATTAAATTGTCTTACCTCTAGAGCAGCATATATTTCGTCTCTCACAAAAAATATGTATGCTAGCTACAGTCCCAGCAGTGTGCAATGCTGCCCATAATAATTGAAATACACATAAAATTATTTGGGCTGATAAACGAAAACATTTAAGAAAATTCAACTTCTTTAAAAATTATGTGACCTGGACTGGGAGGCGGTACTGATTATGGTGAATTACTAACGCTCAGTTGTTTTAGCAAAATTATATTGCAAGTTAAGTTTGGCTTTTCAGAAACATCCAACAATTGAAGCTACATTACTCACAATTGATTCACAAACAATGAGTTTAAACAGCAAGTTTTATCTAACTTCATTAATCCAACATAAATGCAAATCACCAAATTACACATAGCTCGGTTAACAAATCTTAAAAGCATTGCTAAAATGAAATATCTAACTAGTTTTTTCTCAAAACAGTTTACGTACATTCTGGGGTTATTCAACAATTACAAATTACTAGCCAACTCATCTATACTAACGCGCTGGAAAAAACAGAAATCATAATTATTGAACATCTTTACCTTATTTGCCTGATGACTTCCGCTTCCATGTTCAACAATATTGACATACCTGGTTTGCGCCACGTCTGTTTGAAGTGAGGAGTACCGTTCCCAAGCAACCTGTATCAGAGATGTTCAATTGACACGATGATATTTTCGTTAATTTGAATCCTGGAAATACGAAATAATTTTCAGCTTACCGTGATAAAAAAATTATTATCTGAAAGAAATTGTTTCTGTGTAAGGCTTAGGTGAAATACCTTGACAATCCTCTTGTAATGCTATTGCAACTGAAAGTTTATTCATCACAACTGATGTCTCTTATTATTAAGAGTTTATTTAATACAGTGGAATAGGGTAACGTTCTAGAAGTATATGCAAAGATATTCATTATATTTTGTGGGGCTACTGTTGTAGATGTAATTCACAGTTCATTTTTTCATTTGCTGATTTAAGGGAAAGCCCATTACATCAGATACAAATTGTGACCTAATATGGCTTAACCGAAAACCTTGTGAACTTCTTGCTACACAATTTTGTGAGATGTTAAAAGATTATGATATTAGCTTCTGATTTTTATAAGGTATGAGACATTATAATATCAGCATCTCCATAAAATGAGGAGCTCTCGACAGGAACATGGCTCTCATAGTCCCAGACACGCCCAAGAACACTTTATCTCGCACCCGTCTTGGTTGGTGCAAGTGGCAATGGACTCAGCACCACAGCGACCTGTACAACACACTGGAACAGCTTTTGCTGCACGGGTTCATCTGACGCTGCGCTCCTTCTAGTAGCACGTCTGTTTACTTTAAGGCAAATGATGGGCCAGGGAATAGATTTGTTAGCCCTTAAATAAGAACTACAGTGAAAGCAGACTATGTTATTGAGCGCCTGTGTTCTCCAATGAAATTGATACCAGGGGACCTGTGCGAACTTTCGTACTTTCATAGTTTTAAATAATGACAATATTTGGAATAAGTGTAATCGTTGGAATAAGGGTAGCTTTGGGAACCAGGAGAAAACGTCTTTAATAATGAACCGAACTATGTGATATAATAATCTCGAATTTATAATTCATCGTTGTATACACATTTCCGTGTACATAATTTTGAACAAAATTCTTTACAGAGCATTACAATACCTCGGTGTAAACTATACTTGAAGTAAGAATGTAATCTTCGTGTAGTTTTTGTTTTCCATTTCCATTCATGGGAACAAAAATGTTTGGTGGTTTAGTTACCCTGCTCTTTGAAGCTTTTGTCCCTGAAACGTGTTTACAGTAATCGCATGTGCGATTTCAATAGCCAACTATCTTCTTGGCAACTAAAAAGGCACGCTTCGATCAGATGGTGTTAAGTTTATCTGTGGTACTCCAACACTTTTCCTGGTGTCAGTCACTTACACGTTAATTGGAAATTCATTGAGTTTTGTTACAACCATGCCTGTTCTTGACCATGGCATCTTAAACTTCTCATTTATTGTTTATAACGGTAGTATTTACACCACCGTATTGTCGACAAAAGTTAAAAATTAATGAGAAAATACAAACACAAAATGAAAAAAATAAGACATGTAATGTACTACTCATGACAATATTTGACTGTCCTCCGTTGGTTGCAATTGCTAACTTCTGACTGTAGTATTTACCTGTTGTTGAAAAAAAAGTTTAAGAAAAATACGAGTACAAAATTCAAATAAGTAAATAAATGCGAAATATATAGGTTAGAACGTAGTGTTCGCTTCTCACCTGTGGCCACAATAACCTATAACTGTAATTTGAGAGTTAATTGCACTTCGTACTTTATGTAAGAACGTTAGGTCATAGTAGCAGCAGATGAATCGCAGTTCACGACGACAATGACAAATATGTTTGTTGTTTCAGAAAGTACATTCGCTTAGAAAACTCAGCTTTTACGGCAGGCAGACGTAACGGATTATCGCAGGGGTTACGATTACTATCTGTGACAATGCTACGTACGAATTATCCAATTAAAACAATTAAAATAGTATTTGTAATAAGATGATATTGAGAGGAAGTCTCTTATTCGTGATTGATAAATTAACATCACCGATGATGCCTTTTCCCTCCGATAGTTAACAGCTTGTCTGTGTAAAAATCTTCCAAAAATACTGTTTTATCGCAAAATTGGAATGTAGTTGGTCAGAATCCGGTTAATAAAACTTTCTAACGATACGTCATTTAACCACGTACGTTAAGCACGTGTGGAGAAGAAGAGAAGTTGAATTGAGAAATAATATCTATGATACGTAAGTTTCACAGCCCACTTTAAGTAATTTGCGCTCAGTATCAGAATTAAAGGAACCTTCACGGAAGTCACTAATTCAGAGTAATCAACTTTCCAATGCGGTTTCTGAGAACTCACGAACCCCGTGGCAAGTTAAGCACACAGGCGAAAGTTAAATACTACCTTCTACACACACGCACTAAAATGCTCCTGCCTCGCAAGTTTCGCACCTAATATGCGGGGACACTGAAACACTGCTTCGGCACCAAAACAACAGAGATTCTCAGACTTTTGTCGTATTTCGCACACGCTTGTACGACCAGATAGCCATCGGCAATTTTCTGTTGAGCTCTGAGAAAATTGTACAGCAAGCTATTGGGTACAGTCGAACCTAAAATCACAATAGCAAGAAAAGACGCATGGACGTTTCATAACTGTGTTAATCATTGTCTAACCAAGTCTAAGCCGGGAAGAAATGTCACCGTAAAAAATCAAACATTTATGCACAACATCAAAGGTCACACCTTAAACAGTTTGACATATTTCACTCGTCGAAGACAACCAAGTTTCTATCGCATCTTGTTACGCTTCTCAGAGCGTGGGCGGGGAAATGATAAAGCACTGCCATACCTCAACTGTTGATTAAACTTGTAAAACATAAGGCACAATGTATAAGAAAAAGCTAAATTATATTAGGACAAGCACACAATTATGTGAAATAGTTCGGTTACAATGTAAGTTCGTTTCTCTTCACCATTATAATAAAGAGATACAAGTATTTACAGATCGTTAAAAAGGAAAATATTCCATATTTTGAGAACTGTCTTTAGGTAACATAACCATGTCTGCTGTTCTTGACTCAAGTTGATCCAAGAAAAATTAGACATAGTAGAACATTGCGCTGATACAGATAAGATTAATCTTTTTGACACTTTGCATTCACACTCAATTTTTTTACTCACTGGACAGTAACTATAAAAGTTTTTCAGTACAGGTTTCAAGTCTAAAGAACAACAAATTTTGCGTTAAGCCGTATATTATCTCTGATTACTACAGAGAACAAACAAAAGCTTGAATTCAGTCTATGCTACAGCAAGGTGTCGTAGAACCGGCAGTTAATATTTACAATATCACACTGCACATAGTAAAGAAAAAGTATGGGGAAAAAGTATGGGTCGGTCAGTTTCATATGAGACTCAAGACAGATTAACACCATTATTCTACCTGAGACAGTTTTGGGTTCTTTGGTTCAAATGGCTCTGAGCACTATGGGACTTAACATCTGAGGTCATCAGTCCCCTAGAACTTAGAACTACTTAAACCTAACTAACCTAAGGACATCACACATATCCATGCCCGAAGCAGGATTCGAACCTGCGACCGTAGCGGTCGCGCGGTTCCAGACTGAAGCGCCTAGAACCGCTCGGCCACACCGGCCGGCTGGGTTCTATGGGAGAAGAGACCAAACAGCGAGGTCATTGGTCTCATCGGATTAGGGAAGGACGGGGAAGGATGTCGGCCGTGCCATTTCAAAGGAACCATCCTGGCATTTGCCTGGAGCGATTTAGGCCTGAGACAGAAAGACCTCAGACTGCCGATAAATTACTTCAGAATTGGCATGGTGTGCAAGTTCTGTCTCCGGTCGGCTTGAGAGTGAGTTTCTGGCAAATAGCATTACACCTTGAGTGTGAAAAATATACAGCATTTCTCTGTTTTTGGGGTATGCTATCAGTTTCGCAAATTACCATTTGGTCATAATATTTCTTCTGCCATCTTCATTCGCATCTTAAGCTCTATCTTGCCCGAGTACTTAAAGCATCACATTACCCCATATGCTGATGGTATCCTCACAGCTAAAAAATCTTGGTCACAACGTAACCGCATCATCAATAGTTTGCTACAGATTTTTGAAGAATCAGGAATTACTGTCAGTTTGGAAAAATCAGAACTTGGGAAGACCTTAGTACAATTCGTACGACACATCATCTCGCCTGGAGGCATAGAGCCTGATCCCGAAAAACTTGAGGCAGCCAGAACCATTTCTGTTTCTACCATCAAAAGACAAGTTCGTAGCTCTTCCTTCGTTTAATAAATTTTTCAGCTTCACTTCTAGAGTATGAAAGTCCCTGACAGCCCAAAACATTCTCCTCTTACGGAGAAAAACAAAAAATGAGACTGGGATGAACACTTGCAAGTAGAGTTTCTAAGTCTAAAGAACACACTTCTGAACGCTCCATTTTTGTGCGGCAACAGATTCTTCAGTAGTTGGATCAGGTGCTCATTTATTCCAGGAATTTGAGGAAAATGGTACCATTGTGCAAGGATTATAGCTTTTGCTACCCGTTTTCTAAAGAAATCAGAAAAAATATTATTCGCTAACTGACTTAGAAGCTGTAGCAATGATATGGGCATTTTCCAAAGTTCGTTTTTTAGTCTGCCAAACACTCTGAAGTCTACACAGATCATTGTGCATTACAGTTTTTAATGTGTTCAAAACTGAATCATGATTGATTAAAACGTTGGGCAGCATATCTTCGAGAATTTCGTTTCACCACAACTTATATTCCTGGTTCACAAATTTCTGTTGCTGACACTTGATCTTCTGCACCCACTGCCTTAGAAAAAAGAAGTATAGAAACGAATCTTGAGAAAATCTTCAGTATACTGTATATTCAAAAAAGCTGCCTTTGAGAATACTGCTTCTTCTTTAAACGATATTGTACAGAAACAGGATAAGGATTCTGTCTGGGAAGACGTGAAGAATACGTGGCATGACGAAACAAGTACAAAGGTAGGACAGTAGTACCTCGTACACAAGAAGGGCTTGTGTGTTCCTGATGATTTCGTTAACAAACTCATTTGGTACACACACGTCTCAGTTACGCTCATTTTGGACCTCGTAAGTGCTTCAACAAACTCCGCACAATCTCACTGACATGGAAATGAGAACCAGAAAAATTTTATCTATATGCAAATTGTGTCAAAAGGCAAAGCGATCTAGTGTTACATGCCCACGCGTAAGAACTCAGAATGGATATTCATATGTTTTCATTGCTGCAGGGCCAATTTCTAAACTTTTCTCAGTCGTCCCGTTGCCTAGAGCCACTGGCAAAACTGTATCCCAAGGATTTGTAGAGTATTTCCTGCGTGGAGTAGGACAAGTTGACATAGTAATCCCGAACAATGTTCCCCAGTTTCGATCAGGTATTTGGACTAGAACTTTAAGAAATTATAAAATTAAATTCATATTTACTGCCATATTTATCGCCATTTATTCGCCACAACCTAATACTTCTGAACGCCTTATGCGCGTAATCAACACACTCTGCAGACTATACAGTCAACGACAACATCAGAATTGGGATAAGCACATGCACATATTTCAGAGTGTTTTTAACAAATTTCCACAGATTATACTTCATTGCCTCCTTTACTGGTACTTAAGATCGAACAGCCACCAGACTGAATCAAGAGCTTTCCTAACTCACGCAAATTACGACACAAAGACGTAATAGAACTAGAAATAAATAACACCAAGGAAACTGCAGAGCAAAGAAAGAAGTCGGTACATATTAAGGCAAACGTCAAAAAGCTGTACAATGATCAGAGAGTACTTATGAAATCCCACGCTTTGTTTCACAAAAATAAGCATGCACGTCATAAATTTTTCTTAATGTACAATGGACCTTACAGACTTCGTCGAATAGCACATCACAACGCTGTAGAAGTGGAAACAACACACAGTAAAAGGAACAAAGGACACTATCATGTGTCATATATCAAACCATTTGTGGAATAGTGATTTTTTGCATTTTGCCCAGATATCTTCGTCTTGAAAACTACCTTGAATCGTTACTGATATACGTTTCAGACGTATATATTTTTATTATGATGTTTTGTGATCATTTTTTTTATTTTCCTGCGTATGGCATGCGAGTGCATTATCCTGTTGAAGTATGTAACTTTTTCATTAGTAACTAACTGCACACTTTTTTGTCTTCAGGTTAGTTTATGACAGACATGATGATATACACATATATTAAAAAGGATTTGGTTACTTTGCAGATACATATTACAGATTTGTGTGACATGGTTGCACATAGGCTGCTTCGTTGAATGACAAGTTTTTATGATGACTCTAGGCAGCGATGGAAAACATAAATGAGAAGACCATTAATCAAATTATACATGTATTTTATGATAAACATGCTCTAAGAAGCATTGAGCGAAAATACTACGCAAAATCTATGGGCCAATAAGGGAGGAAGAAGGCTGGAGAATACGCTACAATGCCGGATTGCAAGAGTTAATACAAGGCAGGGACATAGTAAAATTTGTTAAATCACAGCGAATACGATGGCTAGGATACTTGGAGAGAATGGCAGAGGATAGAATTCCAAAGAAAATGATGAAAGGTATGATCCATTCTGTTAGGCGAAAAGGGAGACCTAGAAGAAGATGGATCGATGAGGTAATAATGGATATCAGCAATATGGGAGTCCGGGGGTGGAAAAGAGCAGCAAATAACCGAGAAGTGTGGAGGAAGATTGTTGAAGAAGCCAAGGCTCACCAAGGGCTGTAGAGCTACTGAAGAAGAAGAAGAAGAAGATTTTATGATAAAATGATTATTTCCATGAGAAATTTTCTACCAATCCATAAGGTTTCCTTCTTTTTCCATTTTAGCACTTATTATTTAATTTTATTTCCACGGTTTAGGTTAGTTTTGTGAAATGTTGATAATCTTGTTGCATAGCATTAGTATTGCATAACACAGCTATTACTTTATGTGAACTCACCTGTTACACAGTTACTGGTGCACCAACACACCTTTTGACACTGACTTTTATTGGCATTTTGCGATGACGTTGCTATCTTGCATTTTTGTGATGACACACTTGGCTTTAGTTACTGATGATGAAACTTTTGTGTATGATTTGTCTTAGCCTAAGAATATGTTCTTCATTTTGTTTACTTGTTTACCACAATGATTTTGGCTGCATATGCGTAGAATAAGATATTTTTCTGCATTGGCTTTCTAATGATATATTTGCCACGTTTATATGTGTATTATAATTAATTTGGTTGCATTGCTTTTCTGGTGAACTATTTTTGTTAATATATGTACATGATGGCGCCTATAGTTTTATGAGAGCTGACTTAGGATAAGCATTTACTGTTCTGTCGATTACCGTGATCATGATCGTCATTACGGAAATGACTTCCGTCACGATAATGGTTTTGTTTTCCCAGTGTGAACTATACGGATGATGCCTGTTTTGGAGTCTTTAATTGTCTCTGTGATAATGAGTTTTGTTACAGCGTTTGTCATTTCTATGATCGTGCATAGAACTGAATGACGCGAGTCGCGATGCCTCATGTCATACACTCCTGGAAATTGAAATAAGAACACCGTGAATTCATTGTCCCAGGAAGGGGAAACTTTATTGACACATTCCTGGGGTCAGATACATCACATGATCACACTGACAGAACCACAGGCACATAGACACAGACAACAGAGCATGCACGATGTCGGCACTAGTACAGTGTATATCCACCTTTCGCAGCAATGCAGGCTGCTATTCTCCCATGGAGACGATCGTAGAGATGCTGGATGTAGTCCTGTGGAACGGCTTGCCATGCCATTTCCACCTGGCGCCTCAGTTGGACCAGCGTTCGTGCTGGACGTGCAGACCGCGTGAGACGACGCTTCATCCAGTCCCAAACATGCTCAATGGGGGACAGATCCGGAGATCTTGCTGGCCAGGGTAGTTGACTTACACCTTCTAGAGCACGTTGGGTGGCACGGGATCCATGCGGACGTGCATTGTCCTGTTGGAACAGCAAGTTCCCTTGCCGGTCTAGGAATGGTAGAACGATGGGTTCGATGACGGTTTGGATGTACCGTGCACTAGTCAGTGTCCCCTCGACGATCACCAGTGGTGTACGGCCAGTGTAGGAGATCGCTCCCCACACCATGATGCCGGGTGTTGGCCCTGTGTGCCTCGGTCGTATGCAGTCCTGATTGTGGCGCTCACCTGCACGGCACCAAACACGCATACGACCATCATTGGCACCAAGGCAGAAGCGACTCTCATCGCAGAAGACGACACGTCTCCATTCGTCCCTCCATTCACGCCTGTCGCGACACCACTGGAGGCGGGCTGCACGATGTTGGGGCGTGAGCGGAAGACGGGCTAACGGTGTGCGGGACCGTAGCCCAGCTTCATGGAGACGGTTGCGAATGGTCCTCGCCGATACCCCAGGAGCAACAGTGTCCCTAATTTGCTGGGATCTGGCGGTGCGGTCCCCTACGGCACTGCGTAGGATCCTACGGTCTTGGCGTGCATCCGTGCGTCGCTGCGGTCCGGTCCCAGGTCGACGGGCACGTGCACCTTCCGCCGACCACTGGCGACAACATCGATGTACTGTGGAGACCTCACGCCCCACGTGTTGAGCAATTCGGCGGTACGTCCACCCGGCCTCCCGCATGCCCACTATACGCCCTCGCTCAAAGTCCGTCAACTGCACATACGGTTCACGTCCACGCTGTCGCGGCATGCTACCAGTGTTAAAGACTGCGATGGAGCTCCGTATGCCACGGCAAACTGGCTGACACTGACGGCGGCGGTGTACAAATGCTGCGCAGCTAGCGCCATTCGACGGCCAACACCGCGGTTCCTGGTGTGTCCGCTGTGCCGTGCGTGTGATCATTGCTTGTACAGCCCTCTCGCAGTGTCCGGAGCAAGTATGGTGGGTCTGACACACCGGTGTCAATGTGTTCTTTTTTCCATTTCCAGGAGTGTATTTTCGAGTGATACGATTGTCGTAGTCTAGTTCCAGTTCTTGCAGCAAGCCTTGTAAAGCATCTAGGTCATCCTTGCACCTTCCTGCCAATATTAGGTAATGCAAATATGAAGGTAACTTTGTTATGCAAATGTGCGTCAACTCAGATGAGCTGTAGGGGCTTGTGAGATATTTGTTCCTACGTAACATCTTCTCAAAAGATCTGACTGGGCTAGAATCCTTGGACTGATCAAAATTTTGCATCATTATTATATTATGCTTTGGTCTTTCCTGAGTAGCTTCCGACCAATATGCAGACAAGAAAACATGGTAAAAGCCGCGCGGGTTTAGCCGAGCGGTCTGTGAGCGCTGCAGTCATGGACTGTGCGGCTGGTCCCGGAGGAGGTTCGAGTCCTCCCTCGGGCATGGGTGGGTGTGTTTGTCCTTAGGATAATTTAGGTTAAGTAGTGTGTAAGCTTAGGGACTGATGACCTAAGCAGTTAAGTCCCATAAGATTTCACACACATTTAAACATTTTTGAAACGTGGTAAAAATCAGCTTCAGTTTGACAGTCTCTGATTACAGACTACATTCTCACGGCTGGCTTGACTTCGCGATATGCACACATGAATTCCAAAGGCCAAAGGGCAGTATGATGGTAGTGAAAATAAAAATTGATCCAGCCAGGCTTGGGGGCGAATGTTGTTGCCAAAGTTCCGAAAAATTTTCAGTTTACAAACAGTGAGAAAGTGCTTTAACTGAACTGTCGTTTCGGTGACAGCCGGAATGTTCTCTGTTACGCCTGACGCGCGACTCACTATTGTGTCTTATTGAAAAGTATTGTTCCCTAGGAAAGTCATAAAGCTGCAACACATTGTTAGTTTCATCACAAGTTCCAGATCGTGGGTGTGAGTGTGAACACATAATGTCATTGGTGTCGTCATTACTATTTAGTTTGCGTTCGATATGTGTCAAGTGTTCTCGCATGTTGGTTATGTCCTTTTTTGTTGTTGATTGACTTTAATCTGACTTTCTTTAAAATTCTGTTGTCTCCGAACATTCATATGTGACATCAGAATCACTGTCGGTACTTATAGAGAAATTTACCATCTTTGTTGTCAAATCGTCTACATTCTTTGTTAACGTACGAAGTTGTTCATTTTGTTCGTCAGAGTTCAGTTTAAATGCGTCTACCTATTCACTTATTGTTTCGCAGTGAGTGTTAAGGTGTTCTTGACGTTCGGTGAGTTGCAGGGTGCGGGACTAATGCGCTCGGTATAGTGGTATCTATTTTTGTGAGCAGCTCTTCATTGTCATTTTGTTGTGTAGTTTTTAAATTTTGTTCAGTTTCAATGCTGCATAGCCTAGTCTCTAGCTTGTAAGTCATTTCTAATCCCTTGTCGAAGTTCTGCAGAAAGCTTTTGCCGTTTTTACTCAAGGATCTGAAAGTATGATGTGAGTTCATCTTCCGTACTTTTGATGTCTTTACTTACTTCTGCTAGTGATTTTGCGGTTTTTTCTGCATTTTGTTGCAATATTTTATTCGTCTTTAGTAGCAACTCTAACAAAGTCAAATTAT
The DNA here is from genome assembly GCF_023864275.1 of Schistocerca cancellata. Classification (NCBI taxonomy): domain Eukaryota; kingdom Metazoa; phylum Arthropoda; class Insecta; order Orthoptera; family Acrididae; genus Schistocerca; species Schistocerca cancellata. The sequence continues at coordinate 159,595,701 of NC_064633.1, forward strand.
TGATTTCCGCATTCATATTTTTTAGATTTGCAACTACTGAGTGTGTATTGTCAGTGTGTAATTGATTTTGGCCCATGTACTGTCTCACTACAAGAGATAGAAGGAAATCCTGATTGGATTGTCTCAGTAAATGGTTGTTGCGAAATTTCGCATAGCTGAGGCGACTTTTCGCCTGTTGATTCGTCTTCCGAAATTTCTTGTTCACTATTGAATATCTGTACTATTTGTTATTTGAATTCTCTGAAATCTCAGGTAAATTATTTATGTGTATCTACTGTTGTACTTGTTCTGTTTTATTAATAAGTGAGTCATTGATTTGTAACGCGGTTTTTGATCTAATGTTGTTATTGTTGTTGTTGTTGTTGTTGTGGTCTTCAGTCCTGAGACTGGTTTGATGCAGCTCTCCATGCTACTCTATCCTGTGCAAGCTCCTTCATCTCCCAGTACCTACTGTAACCTACATCCTTCTGAATCTGCTTAGTGTACTCATCTCTTGGTCTCCCTCTACGATTTTTACCCTCCACGCTGCCCTCCAATGCTAAATTTGTGATCCCTTGATGCCTCAGAACATTTCCTACCAACTGGTCCCTTCTTCTTGTCAAGTTGTGCCACAAACTCCTCTTCTCCCCAGTTCTATTCAAAAACCTCCTCATTAGTTACGTGATCTACCCATCTAATATTCAGCATTCTTCTGTAGCACCACATTTCGAAAGCTTCTATTCTCTTCTTGTCCAAACTATTTATCATCCATCTTTCACTTCCATACATGGCTACACTCCATACAAATACTTTCAGAAACGACTTCCTGACACTTAAATCTATACTCGATGTTAACAAATTTCTCTTCTTCAGAAACACTTTTCTTGCCATTGCCAGTCTACATTTTATATCCTCTCTACTTCGACCATCATCAGTTATTTTGCTCCCCAAACAGCAAAACTCCTTTACTACTTTAAGTATCTAATTTCCTAATCTAATTCCCTCAGCATCACTAGTTGATTCGACCACATTCCATTATCCTCGTTTTGCTTTTGTTGCTGTTCATCTTATATCCTCCTTTCAAGACACTGTCCATTCCGATCAACTGCTCTTCCAAGTCCTTTGCTGTCTCTGACAGAATTACAATGACATCGGCGAACCTCAAAGTTTTTATTTATTCCCCCTGGATTTTAATACCTACTCCAAATTTTTCTTTTGTTTCCTTTACTGCTTGCTCAATATACAGATTGAATAACATCAGGGAGAAGCTATAAACCTGCCTCACTCCCTTCCAACCACTGCTTCCCTTTCATGCCCCTCGACTCTTATAACTGCCATCTGGTTTCTGTACAAATTGTAAATAGTCTTTCGCTCCCTGTATTTTACCCCTGCCACCTTTAGAATTTGAAAGAGAGTATTCCATTCAACATTGTCAAAAGCTTTCTCTAAGTCTACAAATGCTAGAAACCTAGGTTTGCCTTTCCTTAATCTTTCTACTAAGATAAGTCGGAAGGTCAGTATTGCCTCACGTGTTTCAACATTTCTACGGAATCCAAACTGATCTTCCCCGAGATCGCTTCTACCAGTTTTTCCATTCGTCTGTAAATAATTCGTGTTAGTATTTTGCAGCTATGACTTATTAAACTGATAGTTCGGTAATTTTCACATCTGTCAACACCTGCTTTCTTTGGGATTGGAATTATTATATTCTTCTTGAAATCTGAGTGTATTTCGCCAGTCTCGTACACCTTGCTCACCAGATGGTAGAGTTTTGTCAGGACTGGCTCTCCCAAGACCGTCAGTAGTTCTAATGGAATGTTGTCTACTCCCGGGGCCTTGTTTCGACTCAGGTCTTTCAGTGCTCTGTCAAACTCTTCACGCAGTATCGTATCTCACATTTCATCTTCATCTACATCCTCTTCCATTTCCATAATATTGTCCTCAAGTACATAGCCCTTGTATAGACCCTCTATATACTCCTTCCACCTTTCTGCTTTCCCCTCTTTGCTTAGAACTGGGTTTCCACGTCAGCTCTTGATATTCATACAAGTGGCTCTCTTTTCATCAAAGGTCTCTTTAATTTTCCTGTAGGCAGTATATATCTTACCCCTAGAGAGATAAGCCTCTACATCCTTACATTTGTCCTCTAGCCATCCCTGCTTAGCCATTTTGCACTTCCTGTCGATCTCATTTTTGAGACGTTTGTTTTCCTTTTTGCCTGCTTCATTTACTGCATTTTTATATTTTCTCCTTTCATCAATTAAATTGAATATTTATTCTGTTACCCAAGGATTTCTATTAGCCCTCGTCTTTTTACCTAATTGATCGTCTGCTGCCTTCACTACTTCATCCCTCAAAGCTACCCATTCTTCTTCTACTGTATTTCTTTCCCTCATTCCTCTGGTTTAGTCAGTTTATCCAGGTCCCATCTCCTTAAATTCCCACCTTTTTGCAATTTCTTCAGTTTTAATCTACAGTTCATAACCAATAGTTTGTGGTCAGAGTCCACATCTGCCCCTGGAAATGTCCTACAATTTAAAACCTGGTTCCTAAATCTCTGTCTTACCATTATATAATCTATCTGTTACCTTTTAGTATCTCCAGGATTCTTCCATGTATACAACCTTCTTTTATGATTCTTGAACCAAATGTTAGCTATGATTATGTTGTGCTCTGTGCAAAATTCTACCAGACGGCTTCCTCTTTCATTTCTTAGCCCCAATCCATATTCACCTACTATGTTTCCTTCTCTCCCTTTTCCTACTGTCGAATTCCAGTCACCCATGACTATTAAATTTTCGCCTCCCTTCACTACCTGAATAATTTCTTTTATCTCATCATACATTTCTTCAATTTCTTCGTCATCTGCAGAGCTAGTTGGCATATTAACTTGTACTACTGTAGTAGGCATGGGCTTCGTGTCTATCTTGGCCACTATAATACGTTCACTATGCTGTTTGTAGTAGGTTACCCGCACTCCTACTTTTTTATTCATTATTAAACCTACTCTTGCATTACCCCTATTTGATTTTGTATTTATAACCCTGTATTCACCTGACCAGAATCTTGTTCCTCCTGCCACCGAACTTCACTAATTCCCACTATATCTAACTTTAACCTATCCATTTCCCTTTTTAAATTTTCTGACCTACCTGCCCGATTAAGGGATCTGACATTCCACGCTCCGATCCGTAGAACGCCAGTTTTCTTTCTCCTGATAACGACGTCCTCTTGAGTAGTCCCCCCCGGAGATCCGAATGGGGGACTATTTTACCTCCGGAATACTTTACGTAAGAGGACGCCATCATCATTTAACCATAGAGTAAAGATGCATGCCCTCGGGAAAAATTACGGCTGTAGTTTCCCCTTAATCTAATAGCACGACGAAATACTGTATTGGTAGCGATAAATTTGAAATTTAAAAACTGAATTACCAAAACAAATTCTTTCTGCACTTAAATAAGCAAAAGCAACAAATTCTTTTACGCAACAGAAATAACTGCAGAAATATGTAACACAGAAATTTTTCGCACGGTTTGTACGACTGCCTGCCCAATCAACAAAGATCTTCACAGTCAATATTTTTTGCGAAAATAAAAATAAATTTCACATAAAATCACACACATAAATGACAGCTAAATTACAATAGCTGAAAAAGAAAATACAAATGTTAGTACATATAAGCGTAGCGCTGATTTGCTTTCGACAGCCTGCGTCGCAGTCTGACTATCTAATCACAGAAAAACCAGAGCACTATCCTAGGCGAAAAGGGTCCTCATGTGTAAGCATTCTACAAAAAATTGCCTTAATGAGGGAAAATTGAATATATAGATTGCAAAAACTTCTTCCTCATGTAACATGTACTTTAGGGATCGTATTCAGTTGCTGAGCAAAGTTGATTGCTGGTTGGCCCCCGTGTAGCGCATGTGAACAGTGCCGTGAAGTAAAACTTTAAACTTCATGAAATGCAAAATCCGAAATAAATAAATATAGCCAAAACTCAGTTCTGAAGAACATTATGAACACTGCTCACCGAAAATTAATGTTCTAGCTAGGACGATACCTGACAATCGTGACTACGACAGTTTGCTCAAGAAAACAAGGTGAAATCTACCCTGAAATAAAAATCACTTACCTCTTGCTCATCGTGCTGTTTCGTTTCCGATGTACTGATGTTCTCGAAGCCAAATACAAATCAGCAGGTCAGAAGCTAAAGATAAGTAGCCTACTCTAAATTTTTTTGCTTGTCAGAAGCAGTCTGTTGCTGCGTGTGGGGTAAGGTGCAATGGACTCACGACGGAATATTTAAAACTTTATTATGGGTCATGGAGGTAGATTTACTTTACAGAAAATCGTTTTTGAGAAATCAGACTCTGATTATTGACATAAAGACTGCACAACATAAGAAGACTATAACAATTACAAAATTCACTCACTACAAAGAAACCACAAAATCCCTTCAAAATTCCTCCAGAATCTTCTCCGTGAGTATAAAGAACAATAAAGTATTATAAATGAGCTTTCACCTCCATAATAAAGTATTCAAGACAGCTTCTCTTCACAGAAAACAGATCTCATTCTCTGAAAAACTCAACTTCACGCTACTATGCCTCAAATAAGAATGCACTAGCGCTGCAAAACTGAATGACAAGAAAGTCAGTCACAGATAAAATAAACCACAGAGTCATATTTCTTATTCACAACTCGTAGACTGCGCTCATTCATCTTTGTACCGATACAGTAAAGGTGAAACATTTGCAATGACAGAAAACATATGAAAAACTTACAATCCTATCTTGCGGCAAGTGCTTGGGTCGCCTGATACATGCCACGGGGAACCTCCCCCTAGAAGTGAGTCTATTCCTCGGTTCGAGTACAGCGTCCGCAAGTGGCTTCTCACACCATCTGGTCAAAGCCCATCCACTTTCTGTACAGAGACCTGGAGCTAATTAATTCACCAACACGCAACTGAATAGTCAGGTGAAAAAAAAGAGAGAGACAAAGAGAGAGAGAGAGGAAGTGGAATATACAGCGGTTCGATCTTCGCAATTATTATCATTACCCAAGACAGCAACATGCAGACTGGTGCAATAAAAAATAATTATGAAACGTATCTGGTGATGCGTTTCAAGCTGTCTTGGTCAGTTTGTGAATTACGTTGTATTCCTCTGCACGGTGAAGGGCATATCTGAAAATAAATTATTGTGTTCGTACACTAAATTCAAGATTGTCTACCATTACCACGTGACCTGCTTTGAGTGCTTGCGCCTTCTTCTGCAGGTGGACACTGGACAGTTTGCATTCCTTATTTCGTTCAGAAATAGTAACTAATGAACTGAAGACATACACAGTAAGAGCTGTTTTCTTAACCAGTAACAAATTATGCAACAAGCTGTTATACAAAATAAAGAATAATGAAGACAAATCTTCCAACTCGAGCATCTAAAAGATAAAATGCAATGAGCCGCTAGAAAAGAATGTGAGTCAGAATAGACAAAACATCCGAATTAGAACTATCCGTCCGAACAGGGCTGGGCTCTGAAGGCCCAATGGGACTGACCGACCGCCGTGTCATCCTCAGCTGCAGACGTCACTGGATGCGGACAGAGAGGCACGTGATCAGCACACCGCTCTCCCGGTTGTTGTCAGCTTAGCGACTGGAGCCACTACTTCCCAATCAAGTATGTCCTCAGCTTGCCTCACAAGAGCTGAGCGCACCCGCTTGCCAACAGCACTCGGCAGACCTGAACGATCATCCATCCAAGAGCAAGCCGTTGGCGAACTAGAATTAAGTAACAAATAAATGAATTTAGGTACAACATCTGTATTAAATCTCCCATAGCTACCTTCATTAACGACGTAGGACGCCCTTATGACGACATAGATGATAATATAATAATATTACGAGGGTCATTCGATAAGTCATGGCAATTACGGTATATCGTGCAAACATGTGACATCACCGTAATCGCAAAAAAATACATTCGAAGTCCATGACAAACAGTATCGAAATCAATAGACAGATTGCGACCGCACACGAGGATGGCTCTGTACTAGCGACTGAAACATTCAGTGCGAGCTTGGCCGTGATACAATATTGATATAAGCAGATTGGAACTGTGAGTATCTTTCTCGATGGCAGAAATGCTATTCAGTATCATGGGGAACTACGAGCAGCTGTGTGTGATATATCACCCACGAAAGTCTTGCTCGTTCTGGCGTACGACAGCCACGGCATTCTGGACCTTCATTCTGTTAGCTACGGCTACGCTGTCAATGCCCAACACTACCGCAACTTTCTGTGCACCATCTACGATGTACACTTCGGTGAAAACGTCCACTGCCTACGGATAATCCAGTCATACTCCATGATAAGAATACAGCCCACGCCGCAAGCGTCATCAATAATTGTGTAGGCGTGGGAAATCCTTCCCCTCCCACCCTAATAACCAGACTTTAGTCCATGCGACTTCCACCTCATTACACAACTGAAGAAACGATTGCGTGGGAGGCGCTTTGCATACAGGGCGGCCCACAGTGGCACATATTGATGGCAATGCCAGTGGCATTCAGTCCCGTCCCCATCATTGGAAACGCTGTGTGGATTGTCTGGAGGACTATTTTGAAGGACAGCAGTTGATTTTGGTTTATTTTTCTTTCATTTGTACTCACGTACAATAAATTTACACAGAGTTCCAATGCGTGCATTTCATTTCAACCTTTGCCGTGACGTTCCGTACTGGAACCCTATTTTATGTTAGCATTCAGATGCACACTACTTTACCGGTTTAATGCACATCTTGGAATTCCTACGCTGTTGCATTATCGCAAGATATATCGTAGTCGCCAAGACTTATGGAATGACCGTCGTATATACACCAAATAAAGCCCACAATCTCTTTGAAGGATTGAAAGTTAGTGTTCCCAACAGAAAACATGGGCAGAACATATTTAGTGGCAATGAACATTTTTAGAAGCCTTTCAAGCACCCTAGACAACAAACAGTAACTTTTACCGCCATCGTTTCTCAGTGACCAAAATTACGAAAATATGACTAAACGCCCAAAGCTTCAAACAGGTTAATTAACAAATAAATATACTGAAATCTATACATGTATTAAAATTTTTACGTAGGCTATATTAACGTGAAAAGGTTCTAAAGATGTAGATACGTTGGTGCCCGTCGTCTGAATCTTTGATTCGCAATATAAGCTGGTAATGTTCTACGACTTACAATGCACTGTATTTCCACGCCTGCACGACCTGAGGGTGGTTTTTGTTTTTGTTTCGTGTTTCTGTGATATTCAGTGATACTAGAGTGTATTTATAAAGACCCTCAATGTCATTTTCTGGAACGTCTTGCAAGGAGCATCGCTATTGTTTATAATGTAAGACTCAAATGTCACATTATGATAATAAATGACACATAACAAATTGTCTGTAGTGAAATGAAGATTAAGGCAGACAACTGGCCACATCCAAAGGCGATATTCTGATGTCATTGACTTCTTCTCCAGAAGATGAGGGTGTAAAGCCTCAAAAGGTGTCGTGAGAGAAAATAAAAAATGAATGTCATGGATAATTGTCGTAATTTGGCTTATATAAAATATTCGGAGGTCGAAGATTGCTATTGTTCACTGTCCGCGGCCCATGTGGAGGCAACCAAAAGTCCGACCTGCAGATTCACGAGTTTCAATCAAACTCCTAAACAATTAGAAAACAGGGAGCTAGGAAGAGACATGGAGAACGCCCTTACGGGAACCACAAGGACGCTGGATACTTATAATATGCTAAGAAGTAGTATTTCTAAAAAAAAAAAATTACCAGGTATAAAATGAAATGTTTCTGCTATAAAGTGGGACGCGGATACGTAAGTCTTGTACTACTCCGCATCCTGTATTTTTACCAGTAAGTGTGTGACACACTTACGTCCTCCAATTTGGCCTTTTCACTGCTGCTGAACGCCGGCTCGTCTAAAACCAGTTTCGGCTGGTGGCCCTGACTCATCATCTGCGACGTGGAGTGTTCCGAACACACACAAACGCGCACACACACACACACACACACACACATTTACCAGGCAGCGGGTATTCATTTGAGGGCAAAAGGTGGCAAGAAAGTTGCCAGTCGCCGACTTCCGTGGTGTCGGGTTATCGCCGGTGCCTCGAAAAGCAGAGGTCGTGGGATCGAACCTCGTCTATGTCATGAGCGTGAGTTCTAAATCACGATATGTGTGTCCTGGACGGATGTACGGTAGGTAGTGGGTACTCATTAGCTATAAGTATGTTCCAAAAGACAAAAGCTCCCTGGCCCCACATAGAAAAAGCACCTGGTCATTCGGACTGCTATGCATTCCTCCTCCCTCGAATGCCTTTAAGTTCAAACACAGTAGAAATACAAAACGATTACTGCCGTTCAAAAGTGATTTACTATTCCCATCTTTTTCATTTTCTTTTTTATTCCAGGAAAGATCTGTGCAGAAGCATGCAGGCCACACTACACTTGTTCCAACAATATTCTGAACCAAATATTACAAAAACATCTTTTCTTAAATGCTTGAAACAAATGTAAATAGATTTTGTTAATAATACACATAACTTCTATTAGAAAAACGCTTTTTAGTTTACAAATTCCTCAGAATCAAGACATGATATGTGCCACCAAACTTCAGACTTGATTTTCTCGTTAAAGAGTGTTTGGTAGCAACAGTTTATTTTTACATTCTTCTGCAGTGATCTGTAAAACAAATTTTTTCAGTGTCATCTTTTTTAAGAATGTTGCATTCCTGAGTGAGTTTGACACTTCTTTTTGCGACGTCGTTCACAACTAAAGTCATCTGAAGTTTTCAATTCTGTTTTTGTAACCAGGGCCATTTATACCAATAGTTACAAAAACTGTGTATCAGTCTTCGTAGAAGAGAAAAATAACTATGATACAGAATTTACTTCTCGATTGATTTCGTTCTTCTTCTTCGTCATCATCATCTTTGTTTGACTGTAGAGTAACTTTGCCTTAAACGATGCTGGAACATCATCATCAAGAAAAGACAGATACACAGTTCCAGTAGTACCAGAAATAGTTGAAAAACAGTTTCGTTGCATGAATAGAAAACCGTGGTAAAGTGCTTTAATTGCTTCTGAGGACAGAAACCAAGGTCTTACGTACATTCGTACGGGACAAATACGTGTTATTCTTACAGACTCCTTCTCACCGTGGGATAACGGGAACTATTCTCGAAAGAGGTATAACTGGAATGTATAAATGGGCAAAGTCATTCACTTATCATAACTTAACAGTCTTGATATAAGAAATGAAATACCGTTTCCAAAAATCCGACCAAGGGAGATCATCTCCCAAAACTTGTCGGTAATCGTAACACTGTTGTTTTTGCATCCAAAGATGTTGTTAAAGACATTCACGAATAATAGAATTCATTCTTTCAGGTGCTTCATTGCTACCTACTCTGTAAATCTTCTTTCTCTAAACCATTTGATAAGTGTCATGTCCTACACCATTCGCTGTGCTACAACGGTTCTCAAATATATGAGGGCAGGCGAGGTAGAACAGATGACGACTGAAGAAATTTTTTACATTTACACGTGCACATAAGTCACAGCTGCAAAATACTAACGCGAATTCTTTACAGACAAATGGAAAAACTGGTAGAAGCCGACCTCGGGGAAGATCAGTTTGGATTCCGTAGAAATGTTGGAACACGTGAGGCAATACTGACCTTACGACTTATCTTAGAAGAAAGATTAAGAAAAGGCAAACCTACGTTTCTAGCATTTGTAGACTTAGAGAAAGCTTTTGACAATGTTAACTGGAATACTCTCTTTCAAATTCTGAAGGTGGCAGGGGTAAAATACAGGGAGCGAAAGGCTATTTACAGTTTGTACAGAAACCAGATGGCAGTTATAAGAGTCGAGGGGCATGAAAGGGAAGCAGTGGTTGGGAAAGGAGTAAGACAGGGTTGTAGCCTCTCCCCGATGTTATTCAATCTGTATATTGAGCAAGCACTAAAGGAAACAAAAGAAAAATTCGGAGTAGGTATTAAAATTCATGGAGAAGAAGTAAAAACTTTGAGGTTCGCCGATGACATTGTAATTCTGTCAGAGACAGCAAAGGACTTGGAAGAGCAGTTGAACGGAATGGACAGTGTCTTGAAAGGAGGATATAAGATGAACATCAACAAAAGTAAAACGAGGATAATGGAATGTAGTCAAATTAAGTCAGGTGATGCTGAGGGAATTAGATTAGGAAATGAGAAACTTAAAGTAGTAAAGGAGTTTTGCTATTTAGGGAGTAAAATAACCGATGATGGTCGAAGTAGAGAGGATATAAAATGTAGACTGGCAATGGCAAGGAAAGCGTTTCTCAAGAAGAGGAATTTGTTAACATCGAGTATAGATTTAAGTGTCAGGAAGTCGTTTCTGAAAGTATTTGTATGGAGTATAGCCATGTATGGAAGTGAAACATGGACGATAACTAGTTTGGACAAGAAGAGAATAGAAGCTTTCGAAATGTGGTGCTACAGAAGAATGCTGAAGATAAGGTGGGTAGATCACGTAACTAATGAGGAGGTATTGAATAGGATTGGGGAGAAGAGAAGTTTGTGGCACAACTTGACTAGAAGAAGGGATCGGTTGGTAGGACATGTTTTGAGGCATCAAGGGATCACAAATTTAGCATTGGAGGGCAGTGTGGAGGGTAAAAATCGTAGAGGGAGACCAAGAGATGAATACACTAAGCAGATTCAGAAGGATGTAGGTTGCAGTAGATACTGGGAGATGAAGAAGCTTGCACAGGATAGAGTAGCATGGAGAGCTGCATCAAACCAGTCTCAGGACTGAAGCCCACAACAACAACAACAACACGTGCACCATTTAGTCGACCCGTATCGCTTACTGTCGTCGCACGGCAAATTATGTGAATTATGTCAGTTTCCTTTTCTGAAGTTCTAGTCGAATGTTTCTGTTACCATATCATTTATCATAGAGTTTGAACGACGTATCAACGCAGTGATCAGTATTTCTAGTATGAATTCGTACTTTTGCCATACATACCAGTTCTGACCATAATGTGTTTAATTAATACATTAATGAAAAATCGCGTAACATAATTCGCATGGCAGATATTCACTGCTTTTACCAAACAGAATTAGCAAAGCCAAATCACTTGGTGCTGGAAATAAACATCATATAGTAATTGAATTAATGAAAACTCATATTGATTTCGAGTACTAATGTGTACGAGCGATTGTAAATGAAATAACTAAAATAACATTTACCTAAAAAATTACGGTGCGGGTGAAAATTTCAGAATTTAATATTTTCGTTGAGGGTCAACTTGAAATTACTTTACTGAACTAAAATTATGGACAGATTTCTTTTGTGGTTGACTGGAACAACATAGAAATGTGGGAGCTAAAATGTACAGATTTCTTTTGTGGTTGATTGGAACAAGATACACTCCTGGAAATTGAAATAAGAACACCGTGAATTCATTGTCCCAGGAAGGGGAAACTTTATTGACACATTCCTGGGGTCAGATACATCACATGATCACACTGACAGAACCACAGGCACATAGACACAGGCAACAGAGCATGCACAATGTCGGCACTAGTACAGTGTATATCCACCTTTCGCAGCAATGCAGGCTGCTATTCTCCCATGGAGACGATCGTAGAGATGCTGGATGTCGTCCTGTGGAACGGCTTGCCATGCCATTTCCACCTGGCGCCTCAGTTGGACCAGCGTTCGTGCTGGACGTGCAGACCGCGTGAGACGACACTTCATCCAGTCCCAAACATGCTCAATGGGGGACAGATCCGGAGATCTTGCTGGCCAGGGTAGTTGACTTACACCTTCTAGAGCACGTTGGGTGGCACGGGATACATGCGGACGTGCATTGTCCTGTTGGAACAGCAAGTTCCCTTGCCGGTCTAGGAATGGTAGAACGATGGGTTCGATGACGGTTTGGATGTACCGTGCACTATTCAGTGTCCCCTCGACGATCACCAGTGGTGTACGGCCAGTGTAGGAGATCGCTCCCCGCACCATGATGCCGGGTGTTGGCCCTGTGTGCCTCGGTCGTATGCAGTCCTGATTGTGGCGCACACCTGCACGGCGCCAAACACGCATACGACCATCATTGGCACCAAGGCAGAAGCGACTCTCATCGCTGAAGACGGCACGTCTCCATTCGTCCCTCCATTCACGCCTGTCTCGACACCACTGGAGGCGGGCTGCACGATGTTGGGGCGTGAGCGGAAGACGGCCTAACGGTGTGCGGGACCGTAGCCCAGCTTCGTGGAGACGGTTGCGAATGGTCCTCGCCGATACCCCAGGAGCAACAGTGTCCCTAATTTGCTGGGAAGTGGCGGTGCGGTCCCCTACGGCACTGCGTAGGATCCTGCGGTCTTGGCGTGCATCCGTGCGTCGCTGCGGTCCGGTCCCAGTTCGACGGGCACGTGCACCTTCCGCCGACCACTGGCGACAACATCGATGTACTGTGGAGACCTCACGCCCCACGTGTTGAGCAATTCGGCGGTACGTCCACCCGGCCTCCCGCATGCCCACTATACGCCCTCGCTCAAAATCCGTCAACTGCACATACGGTTCACGTCCACGCTGTCGCGGCATGCTACCAGTGTTAAAGACTGCGATGGAGCTCCGTATGCCACGGCAAACTGGCTGACACTGACGGCGGCGGTGCACAAATGCTGCGCAGCTAGCGCCATTCGACGCCCAACACCGCGGTTCCTGGTGTGTCCGCTGTGCCGTGCGTGTGATCATTGCTTGTACAGCCCTCTCGCAGTGTCCGGAGCAAGTATGGTGGGTCTGACACACCGGTGTCAATGTGTTCTTTTTTCCATTTCCAGGAGTGTAGAAAGGTGGGAAATAAACTTTTAGAAAGTTCAAAATTTAGAGCCGCCTAATTGATAATATATGAAATATTTAAATACATAGATCGTTATCCATTTTTACATTAGCTAGCTGTTTGGTTTTGAAGCAAATTGTCAAGTAAAGAAATATGTCTGAAATTGAAACCGGCATGTAGACTAGATTCGTGCAAGACGGACTGTAAAGATTCATGCTGTATCGATAGACTTTTTTAATGGCAGCATCTGGTATCAACATCTCTGTGACATGAGCAACGAATTAATTTCTATGAAAGTAACGGGAATATAGACTCAGCTATAACTACACTTCTCATTATAGTTCGCAACAAGTCGTTCGTTCTTTTGCAGTGATGTGAAATGCACCATGCTTGCAAAATTTTATTTTGCTGACTGTAAAACTTAGCACTATCCACCGTAACGCCTCAATTCCCGTACCACTGATGGAGAGCCACGTACTCTAGAGAACACAGAGGTGACTTGCAGCCAAATTTACGCAACACAAAAACTTGAAACTACGGTGGATAAAATTTAGGAACAGTAATTGTTGTCTCAATGTCATTAAAAATCATCAGGAAAATCGCATAATAATTTCTCACAAAAAATTGCATTTCAAGTTGATTTGAAGAGTGTGATGTACGAGTGGTATACAAAAAGTTAAAATAAAAAACAGGACATTCTTATGAAATATTTTACGTATTTTAATATCGGTTCTATGATTATTTAAACCTGCCACCGTTTGCTTGTTCACGTGATCAGCAAAGACCATACATTTTGTGAGCTTGGTTACCACTTCATAACCGTGTCTGGAGCCTCACCGTTATACATGAAAGTCTGCCCAGTTGTTACTCTAATTTTACAAGCAAGTGAAAGTAATGGTGGGAGATCTGTTCTGTACGCTATGTGCTCTAGAACATCCTATCCGAAGCACTGCAGTCATATTCTGTGTGCATAGTGCCACTCACCTGGAATAGGTTCCTCGCTACAGTATTGCATGCGTGGGTGTTTGACTGTACATAAATAGTTACGGTGCATTCGGCAAAACAGCATCCGCTTGATTCTCACAAATACTGATCACCATGACAGAGCGGTGTGAAGTGGAAATTTAAAGTTTATGTGTGAGAGAGTGTGGCTCCAATACGTTGACTGTCACGTACTCTCTCAGTTGTTCCTAACTCAGTATTTCATGACGGTACATAAGGATATGGATTTCTGTGGCCCAAAGGAGACGATACTGCCTAATGCAAAAGTAGATCAATCTTAGTTGATTGGCCTCCATTGATATTTCGACGTTGGTGACTTACGTGCAAGAACATAGTTGTTTCAAACGCACTAGCGTAACTCTATTGGTCATTACATTAATGTAAAGTGGTAAATGAGAACAAAAAAACCGGACAAGTCTGAGTAGGACTCACGGTCTGAGGGTTCCGCACATATTTAATTATGTATATAACAGTTCACCTATATGTTTTGACGAGTGATTTTGCGAGTATCAAAATATATGACATGAATGGTCGTATCTTTTGATTGCATTGGCTTGCAAGCTTAAATTTGTGACGTCGCCAAAGGTTTGTAGACTTAAGTACTTGACATAAATAATTTCAACTTCATACCTCTACCTGTCCCTGAGAAAAAAGGATCTTAATAGACGGATAGAGAGACAGACAACAAAGGTCTCCTCTAAGGGTTCCGTTTTTGAAGACTGTGTTAAGGAACCCAAAAATAGAATACTACTGTATTTCTAAGTTTGAATATTTGGGTGTCATTCTAGAAGAAAAACGGAATTTCTTAGCTCATATTATTGATATTCCTCAGACAACTACAAAAGTTACGCACAAATTATACGTAACACTATTTACAAAAGAATACTTACCATCAATGTCTGCGATTAAAGTAGAGCCTACAGCACGATGCTGTTTTGACAACAGAACTTGGTGGGAAGTACATGGGGCTCTAAATCACAAAGTGAACATGTCGCAGCCAAACCGTCTCGCATCCAGACAGAAGTACTCGTATTACTGAGGTTCACGGACGCTTGCGTTACAACGCCTTTCGAAGCATATCTGGTCTTGGTAGGAATTTGTCCCATAGATATAAAAGTAATATATCTATGAGCTTATCATAGGTTGCGCAGGGGTACTCTAGGTCAGTTACAAGATATTACTAGTCAGACCATTACTGACAAGAAACAAGGGCTGGTTGCTTGCCGAATGACAAAGTGACTGGAACGTGGCAAGCGTGACACGGCGCTGCATGGGTTTTACCTAAGCATCACTGAAAGACTTCAACTAAATTATATAAAGGGCAGTTAAATGAAATACAGACACATGGTCAAAAATTAACAGTTTATTAATTCAAAATAATCACCGTAACTATTAATACGTGATCCCATTATGAGACAAGACGATCATTACATTCATGAGAAAACGTTCGCGATTGTCTGCGGAAGCACGATTGAATCCAGGCTTGCACGTCTTCATCCGAAACAAATCGATGACCACGTAAGTCTTTCGTCAGGGCCCCAAAGATATGAAAGTCGCATGGAGAGAGGTCGGAACTGTATGCAGAATGTGTAAGGGCTTTCCAGGGAAACTTCTGCAGTGTACTCGAAACAACCTCGAAAATATGTAACCGTGGCAACCTGTGGGCCCATCAAAATGTTGCCATGATTATTTAGAAGGCAATGATCGTCTTGTCTCACAGTGGGATAAATCTATTAACACTTAAGGAGATGACTTTTGAAATAAACAGTCTACTTACTTTTTCCATCTGTCTCGTTTTCATTTGACTGCTCCTCATATAATCCCGTCTGAATGGATTATAAATTCTTTTGATAGGGCATGGTCCGTATTACAAGTATTTATGTAGAATTAACAAGATTACGGTACAGATTTGCAACTGTGGATTGGTAGGCACACCTGAACATACTTTGAATGTGATCAATGTATTGAATTTAGACTGGAAGCAGACTTAAGTTCTGATAGCGTAAGATGCGTCATCCGGAATTAAGAAAATTGGCAGCTCCTTGATACTCCAGCAAATAATTTATTCTGCGTTAGAGTAGATGAATATCAAAATGCAAGAAGGATCGAAGAAGAAATTGAAATCAGTAGCAAGCAATATAGTTGATCAAAAATTACGAGAAGTTTTAGCAACTGTTGCACATGGAAAAATATCACTAGGAGTTATGACAGGATAAAGATCAAAACGTACCTTTTCCAATGATGTCAGTCGTCATGAGTTAACGGAAGATCAGTGACATAAGAACTGCCAATAGAGGACAATTTACGTGATTGTGATTCAGAGGCTTACTTTCTACTCGTTCCATTCAATTATGTGCAACCAGTTGTTGCTAGGTAATATATAAGTATGGTTCTGCTTTCCAAATAAATCTATCGACTACTATAAACTGTTAAAGCTGCTTAGGATAGTGGTTATGGTCAGAAAAGCTGTATGTCAACAGTAAAACGAATGAAATTTCTTTTGAGAGGAAAATTTTTTAATCGAAAAATATGTAGATGTGTACACTGTTATTAAGGTACTCCTTCCAACTCTTCTATCCACACTCGTCTTGATACTTGTTTCGCCTACCTCCTTCCGTTCATCTCCTGCATATGTTCAAACCATATCAATATACCTTTTCCAATACTGGAAACTAAATGTTTCGCTCTACAACGCTCCCTAACATTAATTTATCGAACTTTACTTAAATTTTGAAGTCTTCGTTAACCTTTAGGTACGTTAAATAAAACTTGATATCGTACTTAATAAAGATATAATTTATAGATAAAATTAGACTTTAAGGTATTCCTAAAATTAAATCGTGACAATGACTGACAAAACTAATGTGAACAATTGCCTTGCATCTCTTTCGACAGTATGGGTAAGTCACGTTTGTACAGTATACTGCTTTTAATTTCGGGTAAGATTCCACATCCTCATCAACAAGACGACTTGTTTCGCCTACCTCCTTCCGTTCATCTCCTGCATATGTTCAAACCATATCAATATACCTTTTCCAATACTAGGAACTAAATGTTTCGCTCTACAACGCTCCCTAACATTAATTTATCGAACTTTACTTAAATTTTGAAGTCTTCGTTAACCTTTAGGTATTTATACAGACCAGAATAAGGAATGAACGGCATAAGCTAGTTTTCTCGGCTGTTTATGGGTCAGAAATACTATTCCACATGTTGAAAATCAACATATCTTCAATTTACAGCATTCGTGTTAAAACAGAGACACAAACACCAACTAAGAATCTAAAAATAAAAATATGAAACTGAGTCAAATTTACAAGCATTTTATTTATTAATTGCACAAGCTTATATTTCTTTGTCACTCTCTCCGTCTGTTCCACTTATTTCCGACTTATAGTTATTATTAAATCGCTTTCGAAATGATCCCGTGTTAGTTCATTTTTAATGTAATTATCTTCTTCTTTCGCCTGATTGGACGCTTTTTTCCACGATTCACGAGAAACAGTTCCACACTCTTCAACGTAATAGAGAATACTTCCACTACTTCATATTGTATCGACTTAAGAAGTTAAAAAATTATCTCACGTGCCTGACTTCGAAGCATTATTCATCCCCAACTTTCGAAGACAGTCACAAGCAGAAAAAGCTGTGCGGTTGGCAGGAGTGCAAGTGGTCTGAGTCACCTACATACCGTCTAACGCCACCTCTTCAGAACAGACTTCCGCAGGCCAAAAGCCTGCTTCTTTGCTTAGGCAACGAAGTTTCATTCGCAATGTATGTGAGCGCCCACACACGGAATTTTGTGGAAGAGTCACATTCAAGGAGCCAAGGAGCGATGTGGCTCGCGAGCCGCGATATGCCGACCACTGGCTTAGGACTTTTCAGTTTTCTGTGCATCTTGCAGTCATTTCAAATAAACTTCAGGTAATACTGCCTGATGACATTCTAAACATTTCCTTATTTTGTCTCGAAGGGAATACATTTCTAAATAGACACCGGCTTCAAACGCAAATACCGAAGCTACGTTGAAAGACTATTTTCCATTGTCGAATTATGGGACTTTCAAACGCGATAATCGTGTTCGCGACAGCAGTAGTGGTGCAACGTTACGAATCCAGGAGGTGCATTTCGGAGCAGGGCGCACACGTGTAGCGCCCCTCTGAAAAAGGAGCAAGCCTCGTCAAGGGCGACCTTCCAAAGGTCGAGTTACCTGCCGCTGCTGGCCGCCTCTGGTGAATGAACCTCAGTGACGCAATCTGCGGCCAAGAATCCCGCTGTTGCCAGGCGGAAGGGAGCAGTATCAACACACACTGTGCTTCGACCGCCAAGAACGCAAATACGCGCTCTACAGAACTTAATGCACTCTCTCTGTTCACGTGTATACAGAGTGTTTCCAAAATATGGATCAAACGTAGTACTACGGGAAAGATAGTTTTCATTGCGGCAATTTATGGCGATGACACAACAGATGTATGCAACTACAGGCCTGTACCGCTGACGTCAATCTGTTTTAGAATCATCGAACGTGTTATTATGGCGTCAAATGAAAATACATTCATGTTCAGAAAAAAAAAAAAAAACAGAACAACCTGAACGACTAGAGATAGGTCGTTCATATTCACAGGACATGTACATTAGTATGTCCTACGGAAATGATTAGCATTCGATTCAGCATGTGTCCTGTTGCCTATTAGGCATAGGGTCAACCAGGGGCCCTGATAATTTGTTCCATGCGCGATGGCATCCATGCGTATAAGGCGAGAATGCCGTCCTGTGGTATAGCTGTCCATTCTGAATTCACTTGGTTTCTAAGTTCATCTGTGGTGGCTGGTATTGGGTCACAGCGCCGCACCTCTCATTTAACCTTATTCCACAGATTCTCGATTGGCGACAAGTCTGGTGATCTGACGGGCCAGGGAAAAAGGCTGACATCCTATGACACCAAGAAGGCACGTGTTAGTAGAGCAGCGTATGGTCGTGCATTGTCTCGCTGAAAAATTGTGTCTGGGGTGCAGTGCAGAAAGGGCATGGCTATGGGTGGCAGCATATCATTCACGTAGGTCACACTGGTCTCAGTGTCCTTGACACATACTAACTGATTTGTGTTCTTCCTAGGAGTACCCCACACCATGAGGCCTTCAGTTGGCGCTGTACGCCCCGTGCGAATTCCGTCACTGTGATGCCGCTCTTCCTCTCTGCAGCGAATGAAAATGCGGGCATCTTTTTCAAACAAAAAGAACCTGGATTCGTCCGAAAACACTATCTGATGCCATTCTTGTCTCCAGTGATGTCGTTCCATACACCATTGCCGTCTAACATGTTTCTGCACATTCGTCAAAGGTAGCCGGAAAAGTGGACGATGCGCACGTAACCCATGCCGTAATGATCAGCGACGGGCCCTCACCCCTGATAGTGTACGATGTGTTACAGTCTTCTACTACTGCGCCAGACCCAAGGAGGACGCAGACGTGTCCTGCAATGCCACTCGCATGACGTGTCGACCTTCTCGGAGGCTAACTGGGTGGTGCGACCTGATCCATCTCGTCCTGTTGTAAGGCCGTCCGTGAACCATTCTGCACACATCCACTGCTCTACAGAAACACTTCGTTCCACACGATCAACAAATCATAGATGGATGAATCACATTCTTTCATGCCAATAATGCGCCGTATTTCAAACTCACATTTGACGGTACGATTCATGCATACGTTTACTAGACATCCTGCACGCCTGCTCAAGTCACACCGATACTTTACCTTCAGTTTACAGCGACAACGAGAGCCGCAGGCATATATTTCCGGTAGGAGGTGCTGCTGCGCGATATCGATGTTGACTTTGAACCAGTGGGCCTACTGATTCAAATGCTAATCATTTCTGCAGGACGTCCTAATATATGTGTCCTGTAAATATGAAAGTAACTCTGGTCGTTCAGGGTGTTCTGTCTTTTTTTTTCTGAACGTGAGATTATATGATTCCAGAGACCTTACCAACTCTCAAACATCTATAATGTTACACTACTGGCCATTAAAATTGCTACACTACGAAGATGACGTGCTACAGACGCGAAATTTAACCGACAGGAAGAAGATGCTGTGATATACAAATGATTAGCTTTTCAGAGCATTCACACAAGGTTGGCGCCGGTGGCGACACCTACAACGTGCTAACATGAGGAAAGTTTCCGACCGATTTCTCTTACACAAACAGCAGTTGACCGGCATTGCCTGGTGAAACGTTGTTCTGATGCCTCGTGTAAGGAGAAGAAATGCGTACCATCACGTTTCCGACTTTGATAAAGGTCGGATTGTAGCCTATCGCGATTGCGGTTTATCGTATCGCAACACTCCTGCTCGCGTTAGTCGAGATCCAACGACTGTTAGCAGAATATGTAATCGGTGGGTTTAGGAGGGTAATACGGAACGCCGTGCTAGATCCCAACGGCCTCGTATCACTAGTAGTCGAGTTGACAGGCATCTTATCTGCATGGCTGTAACAGATCATGCAGCCACGCCTCGATCCCTGAGTCAACAGGTGGGGACGTTTGCAAGACAACAACCATCTGCGCGAACAGTTCGACGACGTTTGCAGCAGCATGGACTATCAGCTCGGAGACCATGGCTGCGGTGACCCTTCACGCTGCATGACAGACAGGAGCACCTGCGATGATGTACTCAACGACGAACCTGGGTGTACGAATGGTAAAACGTCATTTTTTCGGATGAATCCAGGTTCTGTTTACAGCAACATGATGGTCGCATCCGTGTTTGTCGACATCGCGGTGAACGCACGTTGGAAGGGTGTATTCGTCATCGCCATGCTGATGTACCACCCGGCGTGATGGTATGGGGTGCCATTAGTTACACGTCTCGGTCACCTCTTGTTCGCACTGACGGCACTTTGAGCAGTGGACGTTACATTTCAAATGTGTTACGACCCGTGGCTCTACCCTTCATTCGATCCCTGCGAAACCCTACATTTCAGCAGGATAATGCACGACCGCAAGTTACAGGTCCTGTACGGGCCTTTCTGGATACAGAAAATGTTCGACTGCTGCCCTGGCCAGCACATTCTCCAGATGTCTCACTAACTGAAAACGTCTGGTCAATGGTGGCCGAGCAACTGGCTCGTCACAATACGCCAGTCACTACTCTTGATGAACTGTGGTATCGTGTTGAAGCTGCATGGGCAGCTGTACCTGTACACGCCATCCAAGCTCTGTTTGACTCAATGCCCAGGCGTATGAAGGCCGCTCTTACGGCCAGTGGTGGTTGTTCTGGGCACTGATTTCTCAGGATCTATGCACCCAAATTGCGTGAAAATGTAATCACATGTCAGTTCTATTATAATAAATTTTTGTCCAATGAATACCCGTTTATCATCTGCATTTCTTCTTGGTGTAGCAATTTTAATGGCCAGTAGTTTACGTGTCCTGTGAATATGAAACTAACTCTGGTCGTTCAGGATGTTCTGTTTTTTTTCTGAACATGAGTTTTTCCAGAGACCTGATCAAGTCTCAAATATCTTTAATGTCATATGCAGCCTGAAGCGATAAATGAAAATTGGTACCAATACTTTTCGAGCTTAGGAGGAATACCAAGTGGGCTGAGGAGTGAATGGGAATTTAGATTGTGGGGGGAGGCGTGCTAGGAAAGTCCATGCACTTGTGCAAAGCCACTGTGTCAGGGAGGCATTTTGGTTAGCGCATCTGAACATGTGTCTAGAAAGACAGCGTTGGCACGATAGATGGCGCTGACGAATCAAAGTTCCTCATACATCGTGCTGTGTGTTCTTCGTGTGTTGCAGGCTGTACGATTGACACAGCATACCGTAAGCAGCAGGATAGTCCCGTATGCATGTCGGGCACAAGACGAGATGGCGGTTGCGCACGGCCAAACAGATGGAAACGGTCGAGAGGGAGAATATCGTTCTCCAGATCTCGTGTACGCACAGTCCGCCGCCTCCATGAATGTTGGTCTGTCTGAAAGGATCCATGATCGCGCAAACGCCCAAAAAGGGCTTGAAATGTAGTGTGATGTGGTTGGTGTCTGAGAGGGTAATTGTTTTGGCATTGCCGTGCTGCCTCTGACAGTCAATGCTACAACAAAAATCATTTGCATTTATGACATACTATTACATTTTGTACTCGTGGCGTACCGTAATTAATGTCGTAAACGCTTACAGTTGAAAAGAACTAAAAAAGGCTTAGTACACATGGGCCCTAAAACACACATTCTGCGAGGTGTGAGCGCTGCTTCATCTCCGACTCTACGAAACAAATCTTACTGCAAGCCCTTTGCTTTCCATATTTTTGGAGGAGATGTTATGGACAAGAAAAATGTTCAGCGAACATGGGCTCTGCAGTACATACCATAAAAACTATGAACACATGTTCAGCATATGGGACGTGTTTCACAGTAGCGAAGATGAACAAGTGCTAATAGCACATGAATAACGGCATTTTTTTCTTTTGCTTTGGTCTATACTACCATTTCTTAATGTATGGAAAGCACAGAGATTGCACTAGAAAAGATTTGTTTCACAAGGTCAGCGATGAAGAAGGTAATGTATGCTTTTTAGAGACTATGTTCGCAGAAACTTTTTGCTTTCAGAATCGTGTACTTTCAGCTTGTACGTCATTAACTATGATACACCATGTGTACGTGTAGCTTAAGAATACAGTAACGATATGAAACATAACTATACCATTAGTGAAATTACAATGAAATCCAGACCATTAGTTGCTTACAGGCGCTGGTAAATATCAGCGGAGATAGGTGAAAACGTGTGCCCTGACCGGGACTCGTGCCCGGGCTCTTCTGCTTACATCGCATACACTCTATGCGACTGAGCCATTGAGGACACAGAGGATAGTGCGACTGCATCGACTTATATCGGGCACGCTCCCCGCGAGACCCACTTTTCCCTGTCCACACAGTACATTTCCAGTGCCCCTGCCCACTATACTCATTACTCGTGGCAGTCAACCTACCGATTCCCGTAAGATTTTGAGCAATGTGAGTGCATCCCCAGTGATGAAGGTCATTGTCCGGTAAGCCGTATCTGTATGAAGATGGTATTTGTTCTTGCGGACTTTCCAACTTACTGTCCACACACTACATTTGTAGTGCCCCTGACCACTATACATGTCCGAAAGAACAGCTACCATCTTCATATAGATACCGTCTTCATATAGATAAGGCTTAACGGCCAATGACCTTCTTCAATGCGGATGCACTCACATTGCTCAAACTCTTACGGTAATCGATAGATTGACTGCCACGAGTAATGAGTGTAGTGGGCAGCGGCACTAGAAACGTATTGTGTGAACGGTAAGTTGGGAATGTGGGCTCGAGATAAGTCCCTGCAATCGCACTATCCTCTGTGTCCTCGATGGCTCAGTTGGACAGAGCGTTTGCCATGTAAGCAGGAGCTCCCGGGTTCGAGTTCCAGTCGGGCCACTCGTTTTCATCTGTTGCAGTTGATATTTATCAACGCCGGTAAGCAGCTAATGGTCTGGATTTAATTGTAATTTCCGTCTTCAAAAATGTTCAAATGTGTGTGAGTTGTTAAGGTACCGAACTGCAGAGGTCATCGGTCCCTAGGCTTACACATTACTTAAACTGACTTAAACTAACCTATGCTACGAACAAGACACTCACCCATGTCCGAGGGAGGAGTCGAACCTCCGGCGGGAGTTTCCTTCTTCGAGAGATGCGAGCTCACCAATGGTATCTGTTCTTGCGGACGCGTCTGAAAGAACAGATACCATCTTCATATACCATTAGCGATTAGTTCGCCTACAACTACTTAATGTGAAAGATGCAAACTAAGAAAATTGAAGAAATCTAGTTAAAAGCTAGCAAGAGAAATGATAAACTAGAATTACGAAGACATATTAGTTAAATCCCTACCGTAGGCGCCGGGAAGTGTTGCTTTGGAACATTATTGATAATTTCCTACAGTCTACCATTCCACTTCTCCGCGACGTTTGTGTATTACCACAGGTGTGGCTGTGTCACAGACTTTGAAAGTCGAGGGAGTCTTTGCTACACTTACAGGGCAGTTGTTAGTACTAGCTAAGGAGTGTTGTACACTGAAAGGGACAATTGAATTTTGCACTGTTAATAGCCTATATCTATTGTTATTAAAACAATAATCTATCTCGACTTAGTGTTCGTAATATGTCAGTTGTAGGAACAGCACTTCCTGTTGTAGGCAGCGTTGTTACGTGTGTGTGTTGGCGAGAACGTGATCATCTAACAATGATGGTATGAACTTCATACATATACTGTCGTCACTAACGCTACACTTTCTCTATGTAGCGCTATCTCTTTATCCGCTCTCACTGTAATTTCCCGCTCCCTATTTTGCACCCTCTATACCCCGGAGAATCCGCAGTGACGCCTTTCCTTGTATTCAGCTCGTAATCCCTGTGACATTGTGTTTGCTAGTATTTTAATGAAACAGCACATTTCTGGGTCGCTCACAGCTGTGTATAGATAGGATTTATACGGAGCGTTGTGTCTAGGAGTGTTAAATAATGTGCAGTGGAACCAAGATTGCATACTTGCGCAAAGTCTTCTGGTCCTCTCACCAACAAAAGCCTTACACTATACTAACTTCTTGCTTAGAAAGTTTCTGCTGTGCTTTCACACATATGCATCCGTCCTCTGAGACCTCTGTTGCTTTCCACGGCCAGTTAATTAGTAAGTGGTCCCTAGAGTCACTCACAAATGTTCTGAACACCAAGCTTTAGTTCCCTCCGTATTTCGCTGATGCTGCAAACATAATGGTAATGGTCCCCTGTGTCTTTCTGGAACCACTTGTCAGCCAGACAGTGGTTACTTGCATGTTCAATCGAATAATTGCAGTAACGGTGCAGTGGGTAGCTACAATTCCAGTATGCCAGCAGTGTGTGACATAAATGTCCTGACGACGTTATTGTCTTACGTCAAAGTAAATACGTACACGTACACAACATCGGCGGGCATGTAAATGATTCAAATTGCAATGCCCTGTGATAGGCAGGACGGCCACCAGATTGCGTTAGTGTTGTTCGTGTTTAGTGACGTTACCGGGAGTGATAGGGTGCATGAAGGACATGAGCACTGTCACTGTGAAGGGCACTATGATCCCGCGTACTCGCTTGAGGCAGCTTTATCAGCACCCGACTGAGCCTTGAGATAGGCCTCAATATGGGTCTCCATTTGGGCAACTGGGCAAATCGTTCAGTATCCACATTAGAGGGGCATTCAGATGTGACAGTAGACCGAAGTTGGACTGCACGGAAACATGAGGGAAAGCATACTTTTCGTCAAGACTCCGATCGACAACGTCTGACCACAACAAGGGAGGATCGCGATATTGTGCGCCAAGCACATCTTAAGGGGCTCCGGAAAGGCTCAAAATCATGAAAAGTTCAAGTTTTACTTTTTTGCGTTTTCTGAATCTGCAGACTATTACCTTTTAATAGATATACAATTTATTCAATTCCGAAGACTACAATTATTTTTAAATTTTTTTTGAAATGTGTTCTACATGGGCGTGACCCACTGTGGCGCTGTGAAACTGCTGTCAAATGGTGTTATTATTAACGTCCGTGTTCATCAGGTACATTTTAGTGATGTGATATAAAGTATGTGTTGTGGCTAAACCTATTTTCAGAGACTTAGCAGCACCTGAACTGTTGAAAAAGTGTATTCACGGAAAAACTCAAAACCCCAATGAAAGTGAAAATAGTGTTATATGGTCGAGAATCCCCAAGACTGTATTTGTTGGAATAGAAACACTTCACTTTGGTGTGTATGATGCTGTTGCGACTTTCAATGATGGCAACATTGTAAGGTGCAAGGTATTTAGAAATATGGGAATGAAGATAGGTTCTAACATGGTACGAGCGATGCTTGCTTTAGACAAGGAACGCCTTCGGGCTGCAGACAGGGCTGTAAAGAGTCTAGAAATACAAGCAAGAGTAAACAGGAGGAGGAACAAGAGGAAGCTGGAGGAGGAGTTTGCAGAGGATGAAGATAATCCATCCTATGGGCCTGGAATGCACTAAAAAGTTAATCCAATCTTTGTCGCTCGATTCCCAAAACTTTTATTTTCTCATACTAATTACATGTTTTCTAAGGATCTTCCACATATATTTGTTTCAAACTTTCAGTACATGTTACACAGTACCTTCTGCATAATTTAACACAGCCTTTTTCCAAAAAACTGTATATTTTTGAATATATAAATAAAAAAATTGCAAAAAAATGTTGTGAATTTTCATTACAATTGAAAAAAAAATCATCTTAATAACTGAACTAAAATTTTGTAAAATCCCTGTGTTAAGTTGTAGCCCATATTCCAATAAATAATCTGTAAAAAGTTCAACTTCCTACCTCAAATACTTTGTGAGGAAAGATGTAATTTATAAGCGTTATTTTAACATTGCAAGTATAGGGCGTTCCGGAGCCCCTTAACCCCTTCTCATCTGCACCTACTATCCGATAACAAGTGATGGACTCCCTGCAACATTCTGTATCATAGCACAACTTTGGTTGGAGATTGGTAATAATCGGAATAAGGAATTACAGTCCTGTGCGTAGACTGCGGTCAACACCACGAAAAAGACGGTATCGTCTGTAGCGCCGTGATCAGGTAGCGTGGACTGGCGATGAATGGCTTCGCATTGTGTTCAGCGACGAATCGCGGTGCTGCGCTACCCCGTATGACCGTCGTGGGCACCTATGGCGGTGACTTGGGGAGAGGTGCCATTCCTCCAATGTTTCGTAGAGGCTCAAATGGCTCTGAGCACTATGCGACTCAACTGCTGAGGTCATCAGTCGCCTAGAACTTAGAACTAATTAAACCTAACTAACCTAAGGACATCACACACATCCATGCCCGAGGCAGGATTCGAACCTGCGACCGTAGCGGTCGCTCGGCTCCAGACTGTAGCGCCCAGAACCGCACGGCCACTTCGGCCGGCCGTTTCGTAGAGGCTCAGCGCTGTTACTCATGGTGTCATGGCGTGGAGAGCCATCGGGTATGACTTCAGGTCACGGATGGTAGCAACTGAGAGAATTCTAACGGTATAACGGTACGTCACGGATATCCTTCGTCCTCATGTATGACATCTCATGCGACATTATTGCGGTGCCGTTTGTCAACAACACGACGCTCGCCCGCACAAGTACAGGTCTCTATGAACATCTGCTTGATGACGAGGTTCCTTTGACGCCAGCAAGATAGCCAGATCTGTCTCCGATAGACCGCGTGTGGGATCAGCACTCCATCCCAGTGACAATATCCAGAATATCGAGGACCAGCTGCAACACTGCAACAGATGTGGGCCATCTTGCCTTAGGAGTGAATACAACGGGTTTATGACACCCTTACCAACCGAATCAGTACAAGCAGGAGGGGGTAAACGTCATACTAATAAGTGAGTCGGTCCATAGTGCCAAGTTGTATCTAAATTGGACTCGATTTTGTAATCACTGAATTTACATTAACCTGTCAACTGTGAAGTTTCAATTTGCTTCTTTCCCTTCAGGTGCTTCACTTTTTTTGCCAGGCAGCGTACTTTTCAGATTCAGTGATAAATGTTTACTGGAACTGAATATTTGTGTCACATATGGAATCGATCTTGAATTTCCTTCTTAGTGTTGGCAGTCGCTTTAACCATTACGTTCTCTGGTGTTTGTACCTGTGATATCCTTCACGCTGTGTGGTAGTCGGTATACGGATTTAGCGGTGGGACTCTGTGGCTTACCTTTGACCAGTGGACGTTACATTTCAGATGTGTTACGACCCGTGGCTCTACCCTTCATTCGAGCCCTGCGAAACCCTACATTTCAGCAGGATAATGCACGACCGCATATTGCAGGTCCTGTACGGGCCTTTCTGGATACAGAAAATGTTCGACTGCTGCCCTGGCCAGCACATTCTGCAGATCTCTCAGCAACTGAAAACGTCTGGTCAATGGTGGCCGAGCAACTGGCTCGTCACAATACGCCAGTCACTACTCTTGATGAACTGTGGTATCGTGTTTAAGCTGCACACGCCTGTACACGCCATCCAAGCTCTGTTTGACTCAATGCCCAGGCGTAACAAGGCCGTTATTACGGGCAGAGGTGGTTGTTCTGGGTACTGATTTCTCAGGATCTATGCACCCAAATTGCGTGAAAATGTAATCACATGTCAGTTGGAGTATAATGTATTGGTCCAATAAAAACCCGTTTGTCATCTGCATTTCTTCTTGGGGTAGCAGTTTTAATGGCCAGTACGGTACGAGCCGTTCTAGGCGCTTCAGTCTGGAACCGCACGGCCACTACGGTCGCAGGTTCGAACCCTGCCTCGGGCATGGATGTGTGTGATGTCCTTAGGTTAGTTAGGTTTAAGTAGTTCTAAGTTCTAGGGGACTGATGACCTCAGATGTTGAGTCCCATCGTGCTCAGAGCCATTTGAACCAAGCCAGTAGTGTACAAACCATTCTGGTAAACAGCCGTGTAAACAAAACTCGACTACGTTGTCTGGAACACAAAAACCACAGGTGATATAAGCCAGTGCTATCTCTGTGTCAGGCCATGAAATTTACGCTGAGAGACGATATGTTTTTATTCGTATTATGGATCATTTGCAGTGCAGGCAGAAGCTTGCTAACACGTAGTCTGTACGGAATGCATTGAGAACGACGCACAATGCGCTCCGAGACTTCGTCGATACTGTCAACAGGGCTGGGTTACACTAAAGCTTTTATGAATAAATAACCCCCCACACACGCAAAAAAATGGTTCAGGTCGGAGGGGGGTGGGGAGGAGGGGGGGAAGGTCGTGGGGCGCTACGGTATTAGGGAGCCACTGCCCATACACTTATTGTTGCAGATTCGTGCTGCTACGCATTCTCGAACAGTCACACGAAAATGTGCCAGGGCACCATCACCCATGCACCACACACAAATCCTTTCAGCATAAGAAACATCACCCAAACAGTCGATTAGCTTGTGTTCCAGGTGATAAACGTACAAACGAGCAGTAAATTGGTCAGGTACAAAATGCGGCCGTATCGGGGAAACCATTGGTATCCGGTCCTAGATTTACTGTGATTATTTGCTTGTTCTTTTGTCCTCTACTCTTTCTCTTCGTCCGTACCTGTAATAATCAAATACACTGTATCTATTCCTTAATGAAATTTGCCCTAAATCATACATCGCTTTTTCACATCGACAGCTCTGTTAATCTACATCTACATCTACATCCATACTCCGCAAGCCACCTGACGGTGTGTGGCGGAGGGTACCTTCAGTACCTCTATCGGTTCTCCCTTCTATTCCAGTCTCGTATTGTTCGTGGAAAGAAGGATTGTCTGTATGCCTCTGTGTGGGCTCTAATCTCTCTGATTTTATCCTCATGGTCTCTTCGCGAGATATACGTAGGAGGGAGCAATATACTGCTTGACTCTTCGGTGAAGGTACGTTCTCGAAACTTTGACAAAAGCCCGTACCGAGCTACTGAGCGTCTCTCCTGCAGAGTCTTCCACTGGAGTTTATCTATCAACTCCGTAACGCTTTCGCGATTACTAAATGATCCTGTAACGAAGCGCGCTGCTCTCCGTTGGATCTTCTCTATGTCTTGTATCAACCCTATCTGGTACGGATCCCACACTGCTGAGCAGTATTCAAGCAGTGGGCGAACAAGCGTACTGTAACCTACTTCTTTTGTTTTCGGATTGCATTTCCTTAGGATTCTTCCAATGAATCTCAGTCTGGCATCTGCTTTACCGACAATCAACATTATATGATCATTCCATTTTAAATCACTCCTAATGCGTACTCCCAGATAATTTATGGTATTAACTGCTTCCAGTTGCTGACCTGCTATTTTGTAGCTAAATGATAAAGGATCTATCTTTCTGTGTATTCGCAGCACATTACACTTGTCTACATTGAGATTCAGTTGCCATTCCCTGCACCATACGTCAATTCGCTGCAGATCCTCCTGCATTTCGGTACAATTTTCCATTGTTACAACCTCTCGATACACCACAGCATCATCTGCAAAAAGCCTCAGTGAACTTCCGATGTCATCCACCAGGTCATTTATGTATATTGTGAATAGCAACGGTCCTATGACACTCCCCTGCGGCACACCTGAAATTACTCTTACTTCGGAAGACTTCTCTCCATTGAGAATAACATGCTGCGTCCTGTTATCTAGGAACTCCTCAATCCAATCACACAATTGGTCTGATAGTCCATATGCTCTTACTTTGTTCAATAAACGACTGTGGGGAACTGTATCGAACGCCTTGCGGAAGTCAAGAAACACGGCATCTACCTGTGAACCCGTGTCTATGGCCCTCTGAGTCTCGTGGACGAATAGCGCGAGCTGGGTTTCACATGACCGTCTTTTTCGAAACCCATGCTGATTCCTACAGAGTAGATTTCTAGTCTCCAGAAAAGTCATTATACTCGAACACAATACGTGTTCCAAAATTCTACAACTGATCGACGTTAGAGATATAGGTCTATAGTTCTGCACATCTGTTCGACGTCCCTTCTTGAAAACGGGGATGACCTGTGCCCTTTTCCAATCCTTTGGAACGCTACGCTCTTCTAGAGACCTACGGTACACCGCTGCAAGAAATAACAATAATCTTCATTACATATAAGGCCCAGAAAGGTATCTTTTGTTCTGGAGCACCTATTTTCAGTTTCTTGTCAGAAACCTAAGAACTTTAACTACTAATAAACTACAGCTTAAGATAGTCCTAAAGGATTTGTTTGTGACAAACTCGTTATATTCTACTAACGAATTTCGAAGTAAAACCAGTTGATATATGAATTATTGATAGTATCATATACTGCCAGAATTACGCAAAAACAGGCTTTTGTACATTTTTAGTGCTGTAAATCGATCTGTACAAGTAATAGTTGTGAATAACTTTCTGTCTGACGATGTGTGCCTACAAGAGCTTAGGAATATGTTCTGCACCTCAGGGAATATACACCAACATGTTTAAGACAAGATTGGTGATAGCTTTTAAATTAAAATATGCTTTAGATTTTTTTACTTACTTCTTTACATTGAGGACTATTTCACTTAGGATCTATGGAAACACATTAGTATATCTGTTCTTTTATAATCAAGTACTACGTGATTTTGCTTTATCGCATGTTCTGCTTCCTTCAGTATCCCATCACCAAGGAGCTACGGAACGAGAAGTCATAATTACAGTTGGTCGATATCTAGCTAGCAACTGAATAAACGGTGGCTAGTAGAAAAAATTAGCTATAAGTTGCTCAGAAGGCCGGCAGATGGATTACACTGTAGTTGATTATCGAACTATTGATGAGACTAACTCGATAACCTAGAAGTTACGAAAAGTAGTGAAGGTAATTATAAGGCTGAATTCACAGAACGTATAGTGTCTTAGAATTATTAGTCCACGTAGACTTTCGAACATGTGCTAGCAGTGGACACGGATCATCTCCCACTTTTGTGTCGCTTTGAGAGACCATTCTGCTTATGAGACTCACAACATACTTTTCCCTGCATGATTTTAATCACGAATAGGAACTAGATGGGGATGAATTTCAACAGTTTTTTGATTTATTTTCGAGTAATGATCACCATTTGCAGCAAGTACATTGACGAGCTTTGAAATCGACAGGGCCTTTCCAGATAGAGTTTTCCAAATATGATAAACAGTGCTACATAATGTTAACAATAAAAGGAACGTTATTAATGCTAAATGAGAAAACATTCTTCCATTTTTGTCGGTTTGGATCGTTATATTTCGGATATTCGCGGAAGAACATTACGCAATTTCATTTTAACGATACAACAATGTTTGCAATGTCAGCTATCCAATTGTTCCACTGGTGACATAATTTTTCTTGTTAACCTCGTAGCCCCAGCAAAACAACTCTGATGTGTAGATAAACGGGTTGTACTGAGTCAAACACATCGCAGAAAAGGTCACATAACTAATTTAATACCTGAAGCGACGTGAGTCAAGAGGAATTTCAAGGTCATCGTCAGTTCGTACTGCAGGGTACTTAACTCTGTGGAGACACTCACAGCGAGAACACATAAAGAAACCGATTAACACACATCTGCAACACTTAGTCACCGTGTGAGACAGTTATTCTGCGGGTGTCATCAGCCTTGGGGAAACAACGTTTAGCACTTCCACGTCAAATAATGGACTAACGTACGCGTAATACAGCGGTGTCCGACATACTCACCTACAGCGGAATATGGCGCATTGAAAGCTAGTGATTACTGTCGGTTCTCTGCTCGGTAACTGCTACTCTTCCATGCAGTGCACGCTTATCCTTGGACATTATTGGAACGTTCAAAGTATTCCTGGAGCGTTTGCGCTATCACGAGTATCGATAAGGGGCCAATAAAACGACGGTGAGCGCTATGAGGCACAGCTGGATGGATAGCAGGAGAGCTCAGCTATTATTCGCGAAAGATGAGTCTGTGCGTTCGTATACTGTGCCAGTACCCAGTTTTCATCAAAGAAAGCCTCATCAGTGAGAAACGCGTAACTGAGATCATCCGGTTAAATTAGTTTTTACGGCTCCGTAATTGAATCGGTAAAAATGGAATCGTTATAGGCTCACTTGGAAGTCCGCCTTGCTGTCACTCCGACTGTTAAAAATCCTTTTCCTCAGAAATGGAGAGACGTATCAATTTGAAATTTATATCCGATACTAAGGTCTGCTACCCAGTGGTGGTGTAAAAAACTGAAACTTCTAAGTCAATGCAATCAAAGGATACTGCCATTTATGTCGCATACACTATGTGATCAAAACTATCCGGACACCGGGCTGAAAATGACTTACAAGTTCGGGGTGCCCTCTGTCGGTAATGCTGGAATGCAATGTGGTGTTGGCCCACCATTGGCCTTGATGACAGCTTCCACTATCGCATGCATACGTTTAGTCAGATATTGGAAGGTTTCTTGGGGAATGGCAGCCCATTCTTCACAGAGTGCTGCACTGAGGAGAGGTATCGATTTCGGTCGGTGAGGCCTGGCATGAAGTCGGCATTCCAAATCATCCCAAAGGTGTTCTATAGGATTAAGGTCAGGACTTAATACAGGCTAGTCCATTAAAGACAGGTTATTGTCGTGCAACCACTCCGTCACAGGCAGTGCATTATGAACAGGTGCTCGATCGTGTTGAAAGATGCAACGGCCATTCCCGAATTGCTCTTCAACAGTGGGAAGCAAGAAGGTGCTTGAAACATCAATGAAGGCCTGTGCTGTGATAGTACTAATATACTAATACACGCAAAATAGCAAGGGGTGCAAGCCCCCTCCGTGAAAACCACGACCACACCATAACACCACCGACTCCGAGTTTTACTGTTGGCACTACACACGCTGGCAGACGTCCACCGGGCATTCGCCTTATCCACACCCTGCCATCGGATCGCCATGGTGTGTACCGTGATTAGTTACTCCACACAACCTTTTTCCACTGTTCAATCGTCCAATGTTTACGCTTCTCACACCAAACGAGGCATCGTTTGGCATTTACCGGCGTGATGTGTGGCTTATGAGCAGCCGCTCGACAATGAAATCCAAATTTTCTCACCTCCCGCCTAACTGTCATAGTACTTGCAGTGGATCCTGATGCAGTTTCCAATTCCTGTGTGATGTCTGGATATATGTCTGCCTATTACACATTACGACTCTCTTCAACTGTCGGCGGTTTCTGTCAGTCAACTGACGAAGTCGGCCTGCACGCTTTTGTGCTGCACGTGTCCCTTCACGTTTCCACTTCACTATCACATCGGAAACAGGGTTCCTAGGCATGTTTAAGAGCCTCGTGATGACTGGGTGTTGTGTGCTGTCCTTAGGTTAGTTAGGTTTAAGTAGTTCTAAGTTCTAGGGGACTGATGACCATAGATGTTAAGTCCCATAGTGCTCAGAGCCATTTGAACCATTTGAACCATGTTTAAGAGCGTGGAAATCCCGCGTACAGACATATGACACAAGTGACGCCCAGTCACCTGACCACGTTCGAAGTCCGTGAGTTCCGCAGAGCGCCCCAATCTGCTCTCTCACGATGTGCAGGGTGATTCAAAAAGAATACCACAACTTCAGGAATTTAAAACTCTGCAACGACAAAAGGCAGAGCTAAGCACTATCTGTCGGCGAATTAAGGGAGCTATAAAGTTTCATTTAGTTGTACATTTGTTCGCTTGAGGCGCTGTTGACTAGGCGTCAGCGTCAGTTGATGCTAAGATGGCGACCGCTCAACAGAAAGCTTTTTGTGTTATTGAGTACGGCAGAAGTGAATCGACGACAGTTGTTCAGCGTGCTTTTCGAACGAAGTATGGTGTTAAACCTCCTGATAGGTGGTGTATTAAACGTTGGTATAAACAGTTTACAGAGAATGGGTGTTTGTGCAAAGGGAAAAGTTCTGGACGGCCGAGAACGAGTGATGAAAATGTAGCACGCATCCAGCAAGCATTTGTTCGCAGCCCAGGAAAATCGACTCGCAGAGCTAGCAGAGAGCTGCAAATTCCACAATCAACTTTATGGAGAGTCCTACGAAAAAGGTTAGATATGAAACCTGAACTCAACTACCCGAGGCGATGGATCGGCCGCCAGGCAGCCCGTGACAGAGCACTTCATCACTGGCCTCCAAGAAGCCCTGATCTTACCCCCTGCGATTTTTTCTTATGGGGGTATGTTAAGGATATGGCGTTTCGGCCACCTCTCACAGCCACCATTGATGATTTGAAACGAGAAATAGCAGCAGCTATCCAAACTGTTACGCCTGATATGCTACAGAGTGTGTGGAACGAGTTGGAGTATCGGGTTGATATTGCTCGAGTGTCTGGAGGGGGCCATATTGAACATCTCTGAACTTGTTTTTAGTGAAAATAAATCTTTTTAAATACTCTTTGTAATGATGTATAACAGAAGGTTATATTATGTTTCTTTCATTAAATACACATTTTTAAAGTTGTGGTATTCTTTTTGAATCACCCTGTATAATGACTACCGAGGTCGCTGATATGGAGTACCTGGCAGTAGGTTACAGCACAATGCACCTAATATAATCCTCCCCTAATCTGATGGGACCGACGACCTCACTGTTTGGTCCCCTCCCCCCAGCCAACCAAGCAGCCACAAGTGAAGGAAAACTTCCGAAAATCGTTAACATGTAATTATCTCACACGAAAAAGAAATAATTTTTGTTATTTGTAATAAACTGTCCGCATCTCAGTCCGTTTGTTAAGCCACCTTTTCCTCAGGAATGTATAGTTGTTTCAAGTTGAAATTTATGTCACACACTATGGTCTAAGGTCCCTTGGCGGTGTAATGAATGTAAGGTTCTAAGGCAATGTAATCAAGAGACAAGGTTATATGTGTCAAATATTTTTACAGTCGCAAACTCACTCATGAAAACCCACAGGGTGCTTCCTGTTGGCATCAAATCATGCAATATGGCGGGAAGCAAAGTTTCACAGTTCAAGCAAAGAAAATAATCAGAAGATTGTTAATCTGTAATTATATCACAAACAATATTTCGTTCGTTACCTATTATCCGACTTCAAAAATTAAAATATTCTCGAAAGTCTTGGAATTCGCGGAACTGACACATTACCAGTATCTATATACACTCCTGGAAATGGAAAAAAGAACACATTGACACCGGTGTGTCAGACCCACCATACTTGCTCCGGACACTGCGAGAGGGCTGTACAAGCAATGATCACACGCACGGCACAGCGGACACACCAGGAACCGCGGTGTTGGCCGTCGAATGGCGCTAGCTGCGCAGCATTTGTGCACCGCCGCCGTCAGTGTCAGCCAGTTTACCGTGGCATACGGAGCTCCATCGCAGTCTTTAACACTGGTAGCATGCCGCGACAGCGTGGACGTGAACCGTATGTGCAGTTGACGGACTTTGAGCGAGGGCGTATAGTGGGCATGCGGGAGGCCGGGTGGACGTACCGCCGAATTGCTCAACACGTGGGGCGTGAGGTCTCCACAGTACATCGATGTTGTCGCCAGTGGTCGGCGGAAGGTGCACGTGCCCGTCGACCTGGGACCGGACCGCAGCGACGCACGGATGCACGCCAAGACCGTAGGATCCTACGCAGTGCCGTAGGGGACCGCACCGCCACTTCCCAGCAAATTAGGGACACTGTTGCTCCTGGGGTATCGGCGAGGACCATTCGCAACCGTCTCCATGAAGCTGGGCTACGGTCCCGCACACCGTTAGGCCGTCTTCCGCTCACGCCCCAACATCGTGCAGCCCGCCTCCAGTGGTGTCGCGACAGGCGTGAATGGAGGGACGAATGGAGACGTGTCGTCTTCAGCGATGAGAGTCGCTTCTGCCTTGGTGCCAATGATCGTCGTATGAGTGTTTGGCGCCGTGCAGGTGAGCGCCACAATCAGGACTGCATACGACCGAGGCACACAGGGCCAACACCCGGCATCATGGTGTGGGGAGCGATCTCCTACACTGGCCGTACACCA
This sequence comes from Schistocerca cancellata, assembly GCF_023864275.1. Taxonomy (NCBI): domain Eukaryota; kingdom Metazoa; phylum Arthropoda; class Insecta; order Orthoptera; family Acrididae; genus Schistocerca; species Schistocerca cancellata. The sequence goes on from NC_064633.1 coordinate 159,632,070, forward strand.
CTGGTGATCGTCGAGGGGACACTGAATAGTGCACGGTACATCCAAACCGTCATCGAACCCATCGTTCTACCATTCCTAGACCGGCAAGGGAACTTGCTGTTCCAACAGGACAATGCACGTCCGCATGTATCCCGTGCCACCCAACGTGCACTAGAAGGTGTAAGTCAACTACCCTGGCCAGCAAAATCTCCGGATCTGTCCCCCATTGAGCATGTTTGGGACTGGATGAAGCGTCGTCTCACGCGGTCTGCACGTCCAGCACGAACGCTGGTCCAACTGAGGCGCCAGGTGGAAATGGCATGGCAAGCCGTTCCACAGGACTACATCCAGCATCTCTACGATCGTCTCCATGGGAGAATAGCAGCCTGCATTGCTGCGAAAGGTGGATATACACTGTACTAGTGCCGACATTGTGCATGCTCTGTTGCCTGTGTCTATGTGCCTGTGGTTCTGTCAGTGTGATCATGTGATGTATCTGACCCCAGGAATGTGTCAATAAAGTTTCCCCTTCCTGGGACAATGAATTCACGGTGTTCTTATTTCAATTTCTAGGAGTGTAGATAACAGGCAAAATGGTCGAGATTCTCGACTCCAGCGACGGATTAAGTTTGTGCTGAACCCTCACAACGCGAGTCCCACTCAGACCCGGCCAATCTTTTATTCATTTTAATAGCGTGTTTTTCTCTTAGTATTGTGTTGTTTGCTTCCTGGTAGCACTTTCCTCCAGATGAATTTAGTGCTAAACTATTTCATCCATCTAACGAGAAATTTTTTGTTGTTTTTTAATTATTAATTAATTAATGTTATTAATATAGTTTCTGAATACTAACACAAGCAGACGTCATTATATGTGTACTTGACGTAATACACGGATGAGCCAAAGATTACGACCATTTCCTTAACAAAGTGCTGGTCCACTTTTGGAATGCAATACAGCACCGATTGGGCATGGCATCGATTGGACAAGTCCTTGGTAGGTCTCTGATACCAGCTCACTCATTTCCCGTAAATTACGTGCCGGTGGTTTATAACGCGGAGCTGGCGTAGGATAGTGTCCCCGATGCCCAAGACATCAAAGTGAGTTTACTATCAGATCTCTTAAACCACCATAGTCTGATTCTGGCCTTGTGACGTGGATGATTATCCTTTTGGAAGAGACCGAGCGAGATGGGCAGTGGTTAGCACACGTATTCGGGAGGACGACGGTTCAAACCCGCGTCCGGCCATCCTGATTTAGGTTTTTCGTGATACTCCTAAATCGCTTCAGGCAAATGCTAGGTTGGTTCCTTCGAAAGGTCACGGCCGATTTTCTTCCCCATCCGTACCTAATCCGATGGGACAGATGACCTCCCTGTTTGATCCCCTCCCCCAAACCAGTCAACCAACCTTCTGGAAGAGGTCATCGCCGTCATGGAAGACATAAAGCATGAATGGATGTAGATGGTTCGCATTAATGTTGACATAGCCCACAGCCGTCATGGTGTCTTCGATTACTACTACAGGTCCCATGGAAGCTCAGGCGTGTGTCCCTCACAGCATAACAGTGCGCCCGCCGTGTGGCGCCGATGCACGTTTCGAGCAGCCGTTCACTGGATTATGGGGTATCAGTATGCGGCCATCAACCTGGTGTAACAAGATAAGTGTCTGGTTCATTCGACCATACGACACGTTTAAACTGATCCGTGGTTAAATATTGATTATCCTGAGCCCAATGGAATCGTAACAGACCTATTCAGTTGTAGTTCTTCAACAAGTGCACGCAGAATGTCAACACGTTTCAGTGTTCCAGATACCACAATATGGCGAACATTACCTCTGAACTACTTGAATGGCTTATCCTTTTCATTTTCAGGGGATTCAACATCTTTGAGAAGGAGATGGAGGTAGGCGATGGGGACTTGTCGTTGGCTGGTTGCATATCGCAGAGCAATATCATTAATACCCATTGTTTGCTGATGAAGCCCTTGCACTCGTGACGGTATCAAGAACACACGTAATTCACATCGGTGGTGCGACGAAAAACCATTGAAGACACATTTTCAAGGACGTTTTCCTGTAAATGTGTGGTGTTGTGGAATAGACAGTCAATTTATTGGACCTACGGAGTTACTCCACCGTTTTGTGCTCTACTTTCTTGAAAATGTGCTTCCAGGATGTTTGGAAAGATTCCTTTGGCTACAAGGACTGGGCACCTACACAGTCTAGCCGTTAGGTGTCGCGGAAACTGAACCTAACATCTCCTGGGAGATAGATCCGCGGAAACAGTCACGTTTCTTGGCCGCCGAGGTCACCTGATCTTATCCCTTTAAATGTTGACCTGTGGGGATGGTTGAAAGACAAAGTCTGCAAAGAAAAAGTAAACACAGGACATGAATTGAGCGTTCGGATTATGAATAATACTGTCTTCATGAAGGAACGCCAAGAACACCTCACAATAGTTACACGTGGCGTCAGGAGAATTCGAAAGCATATTGAAGTTGGGTGTGGAATTTTTGAAAACGAACTTAAGTCATTTGCCTGTACTTGACACCTTGTATGAGTATTCATTCGGGTTACATTCTAACGGCTGGTTCATGCGTAATGAAAATTGGACATCTGTCATGAGAAATTTTTTTATTCAACTTAGTCTATACTGTCACCTCGTAAAATGTGTACTATACCTCCTGAAAAACCCTCTATATATATTGCCTAGCGTAGTGCACCAACTCAAGGATCCAACAAGTCGTTGGAAATCCCCGCAGAAATAGTGAGCCATACTGCCTATTATAGCCATCCATATCTGCGAAAGTATTCCCGGTGCAGATTTTGTTCATGAACTGACCTCTCGATTATGTGCCGTAAATGTCTGATGGGATTCATGTCGGGCGATCTGGGCGGTCAAATCATTCGTTCGAATTATCCGTAGTCTTCTTCAAACCAGTTCAAACAATATTGTGGCCAGCTGGCATGGCGCGTTATTTTTTGGGAACATGAAGTCCATGAATGGCTAAAATGGTCCACAAATAGCCGAACATACCATTTCCAGTCAATGATCGGTTCAGCTGGACCAGAGGACCCAATTCATTTGAAGTAAACACAGCTCACACCATTATGGAGCCACCACGAGCTCGCACCGTAGCTCGTGCAACTTGAGTCTGAAATTGGGACTCATCTGACGAGGCCACGGTTTTCCAGGCGTCTAGCGTCCAAGCGGCATGGCCATGAGACCAGGAGAGCAGCAAGCGATACTATTAGCAAAGACATTCGCTTCGTTCCTCTGCTGCCAAAGACCAAAGGACATATTTCGCCTTACTGTCCTAACGGATGCGTTCATCGTAGGTCCTACATTGATTTCTGCAGTTATTTCACGCACTGTTGCTTGTTGCTTGTCTGTTAGCACTGACAACTCTACGAAAAAACTGCTGCTCTCGGTAAGTGAAGGACATTGATTACTGCGTTGTCCGTGGTGAGAGGAATGCCTGAAATCTGGTGCTGTCAGCACGTTCTTGACACTGTGTTGAATTCCCTAAAGATTCCTGAAATGGAATGTCCCATGCGTCCAGCTCAAACTCCCATTCTGCATCCCCGTGTGCAGCCATAACCACGTCGGAAACCTTTTCACGTGAATCACCTGAGTACAATTGAAGCTCCGGAAATGCACTGCCGTTTTACACCTTGCGTACGCGATACTGCTGCCATCTGTATATGTGCATACTGCTATTGCAAGACTTCTCTCACCTCATTGTGTACGGAGTGTCTCTAGTTAGATATATTTGCAATTTTGTTTTTGCACTGTATAGCTGGAGTCAGCCCAAACAGTGCTCATCAAGTGTTTCCTGCTACGCGCAGTGTCGACGGAAAGCGTCTGTTCGTTTCCCATTACAAACAAAATCATTCTTAAAGGGGAATTTTAGGTGCTCTTTCGATAGAGCGGTCCCAGATTAGCCTAATATGATATTTGTTTTATCGATGTGTATTAACAGGGACAATAAAACATGAAGACTAACCAGTACTCCAGAAGTGAGCCGCGCGGGACTAGCCGAGCGGTCTGAGGCGCTGCAGTCATGGTCTGTGCGGCTGGTCCCGGCGGAAGTCGAGTCCTCCCTCGGGCATGGGTGTGTGTGTTTGTCCTTAGGATAATTTAGGTTAAGTAGTGTGTAAGCTTAGGGACTGATGACCTTAGCAGTTAAGTCCCATAAGATTTCATACACATTTGAACAATTTGAACTCCAGAACTGACAGTACTGCTCTGGCCTGTACTGGCTGCTACCGCCAAGCAAGCAGCGCTACTGAGTCGCTGCTGGAGTATTTGTTATTCTTCATTTCTTACTGTCCCTGTTAACACACGCTGGACTAATGTGGGACCTCTCTATCGAAAAGTCACATAAACTTCCGCTTTAAAAATGATTTTGTTTTTAACTGCAAACAAACCGATGCTTTCTTCGGCACTGAGCATAGCATGAAAGAAGTGATGACGATCATTTGTTTTGGCTGACACCAGCTACACAAAGAAAAAACTAAATTGCAAATATCTGCTGAGTGGGTATTTTTTCAAATGATTTAAGATTTTGATTTTCTTCTTGACTAAGTTCTGTTCGATTTTTTTTTTTTTTTCAGATTGCTCTGAAATTGTCGACTAACGCACGGAGAACAAGCTACTCCTATGTGACGCAATGCTGGCGCTACACACTCCTCATGGAAATGGTTCGAGCGTTGTTAGATTCCGAAAGATAAGCTGAGGGTGTGTGTCCTCTGGAAATGCCATGTTCCGATCGCTACCTGAAAAGTTCCACTAACGTTAAGCCGTCGGCACACGGACCGTGTTGTCGAACGTTAACGTTGAGCGTGCCAAGTTCAACGTGCTGCTGAACGCTCAGGAACGATGCGACTTGTGCATAAGGTACGTGGGTCCCCAACGTGGTGTACGCGATCGCAACGCGCTCCAGCGACAGTTGAGGGATGTTTCTAGTTCGTAAATCATACATCGTCCACGAAAAGGGAAGTACCATGTCCAATCAATAAGGACACAAGCTTGTAAAAGTTCCGTTACAACCAGTGCGGTACAAATTTGGAGTACTTCTATTATATTATATATATATATATATATATATATATATATATATATATATATATATAATTATTTCATCATTTTCACATTTTAGTAAAACCCCAAAGTCAGTCTTACTCGATCACTGTTTCTACCCAGTAGCAGAATCTTTGCACCATGTGAATTACGGAGCGTAAAAGAAAAAGGAGCAAAATATCTTTATACAAGTAGCTGTCCCGTAGATTAAGCCAATCGAACAAAGTCACCCCTCAAAAAAAGAGTGAACTTATATTTACATAACATCAAATTTTATAGTATATACGTATATTAAACTAATAATAAAGTACCAGAACCTAACAAAATGTTTGGGAAAGAAAATTTGGAATTGGCAAGCCGCGAACCACCGCCCGGATAAACAAGTCAGTAGTGGACAGTAACATCAGTTATTAGTCTACTCCGCCAACGTACCCCTTCCGTCTAATCATACTATGTTACGCGTGCTGAAAACCTTATTCGTTCATATGTTACTGGCTGAAATTTATTTATAACAAATTGTACCAAGAACAATGCGTTTTGGGTGGATCTTCAGTGTGTCGCTGACTTAAAATAGTCTACTCTCATAATACGCAAGTTAAAATAGTTCGTTTGCCACGAATATGATGTTTCTCATTATTTTATTGGAACGAATAACACAGTTAACAACGGGTTTTCCAGTGATTCTCAATTTGCTGGTGCTCAGAAACGGCATATATACATATACAGGGTGTTATAAAAAGGTAAGGCCAAACTTTCAGGAAACATTCCTCACACTCAAAGAAAGAAAATATATTATGTGGACATGTGTCCGGAAACGCTTACTTTCCATGCTAGAGCTCATTTTATTACTTCTCTTCAAATCGCATTAATCATGGAATGGAAACACACAGCAACAGAACGTACCAGCGTGACTTCAAACACTTTGTTACAGGAAATGTTCAAAATGTCCTCCGTTAGCGAGGATACATGCATCCACCCTCCGTCGTATGGAATCCCTGATGCGCTGATGCAGTCCTGGAGAATGGCGTATTGTATCACAGCCGTCCACAATACGAGCACGAAGAGTCTCTACATTTGCGGTTGCGTAGACAAGAGCTTTCAAATGCCCCCCATAAATGAAAGTCAAGAGGTTTGAGGTCAGGAGAACGTGGAGGCCATGGAATTGGTCCGCCTCTACCAATCCATCGGTCACCGAATCTGTTGTTGAGAAGCGTACGAACACTTCGACTGAAATGTGCAGGAGCTCCATCGTGCATGAACCACATGTTGTGTCGTACTTGTAAAGGCACATGTTGTAGAAGCACAGGTAGAGTATCCCGTATGAAATCATGATAACGTGCTCCATTGAGCGTAGGTGGAAGAACATGGGGCCCAATCAAGACATCACCAACAATGCCTGCCCTAACGTTCACAGAAAATCTGTCGCATGTCAACACAAGCACCGAAGTCAACATTACCTTCCTTCAATTAGGCCAACTGGCGATGAATCGAGGACGTACAGTACATACTGACGAAACTAAAATGAGCTCTAACATGGAAATTAAGCGTCTCCGGACACATGTCCACATAACATCTTTTCTTTATTTGTGTGTGAGGAATGTTTCCTGAAAGTTTGGCCGTAACTTTTTGTAACACCCTGTAGACTTTAAATGAATGCCAATATGGCGCCTCACAACTCTGTTCTGAGGGGAGAGGGCGTGCGTATGACGTAGGTGGCGTTGTGCCATCTCAATGGTCAACGCTCACATGCACGCTCAGAATATCTGACATGCCAGATATTGCTCTGCACGTTCGGAAAGAGTCCCGAACGTGCTGTTCCACGCTATGACGTCAGAAACTCGCCACGCTCAACGCTCAACGTTCGGATGCAAGGTCCGTGTGCCGACGGCTTTAGACTCAACCAATAGCCACCATACAGTCACACCATTCTTCATTCTGTACTGAATGTTTTGTAAATGAGCTCGCGTGAAGATCAAATTTTAATCAAAATATCTCGAAGGCATGAAAATACTGGAGGAGCATTTTAGTAGCGGTGGGTCAAGGTGTTCTTGATGTAACACTTCCCATGAGCCACTTTCTGTCGGTGTGTCGTGTTCGTCTTGTAACGCAAATCCGCTCGGCGGCAGCAGTTGGTTGGTGATGGAGAGTGCACGTGAGCGGCGCGGCGCCTGCAGCCGGCTGCCGTGATTTACGGCTGGGAGGTGAGTCTGCGACTCCGGCAAACGAGGTCCCCTCGGCGTGCGCTACTGTGCTAACGCGCCGTCCACACGGCGCCGCTGGGAAGTCCCACACCGCGGCCGGCACACCGTTAGAGCCTACCCTGCATTCTTTAGCAACTGGGACACGAGGAGAATATCACACCTGCCACTAACCCTGAAACCGTCGCTATATAATCCAATGTAGCACAGCCACTGAGAACGCAAACGGTTTATTTACTCTTACACTCTCTTCCGGTACCACAACTTACAGAAAATCATCTGAAGTTTTATTCTGTTCAAAATCGTAGGGAAACAGCAGATTCAAAGATTCTACGCTATTTGACACCAGTCGCTGTGCAAAGCCTACCACTGTCTGCTTGCAAATTGTGATATTCCTTCCCAATCAGCACGGAAGACTGTTGGACATAAAACAAAAATGTCCATTTTAGGTATAAATAGGTACTATACACCATCGTCGCGCCACTTTTTTTATATTGTGTAGAAATAATTACAAACAAAATATGTTTCACTCATCTTTCGTTCTTGATTCCTCCTCCTTGTCCAACGTCGGTTTTGTTCGGTGATGACTGAAACATATTTCCTCGCCCTTTTCGTTGTTTGTTAAGGTCTAAGCCGACTGAAGTGGCCGAGAGGTTCTAGGCGCTACAGTCTGGAACCGCGCGGCCGCTACGGTGGCAGGTTCGAATCCTGCCTCGGGCATGGATGTGTGTGATGCCCTTAGGTTAGTTAGGTTTAAGCATTTCTAAGTGCTAGGGGCTGATGACCACAGCAGTTAAGTCCCATAGTGCTCAGAGCCATTTTTAAGGTCTGAATAGTTATTCACAACAACATACTGTGTTTACTGGACGAAAACAAAACACTGAGAAGTGAGATACTTTTAACGCTCTACGCCCTTATTTATTATCTTGCATTTTTCGCAATAATTTTCAAGACACAGAAACTTTTCAGTTACAATTACTTTATAATGAGAACACTAATTTCGACAAACAGTTCTAGAAGACAGAAAATCAAGATAAAAAGAATATAGTATTGGTTATTCAAATCTCTTTCAATACTGCAACAGAATAATTTAGAGTACGAAACTTTCTATCGTCATTAATTTTTCAAACAAAATGTTTTTGAAAAAAGAAACTCGTTCTTTCAAATGTGGAAAAAACAAGCTTTCAGTAAAGTTATGTCAACAGGAATATAAACAGCATTTACTGTGTAGGAGTTTTAATGTAGTACATGCTCTGCAGATATTGTAATTTCATCATATTTCTTTAGGTAAGATGTTCTGAGTAGCACTAACGGCAGTGTTGCTATCAGGAAACTGATAACTAAATACTCATAAACAAATTTCAATTTGAAATATCTTTAACAAAATTTCGACAGTTTCTGGAATGCACTGATTGCACATTACATATTTAATAGTCAAAGACAAAAATAAACTGTTATTTAATTTGTTAGTTGTACCATCAGATTAAATTGAATTCATCAGATAATATTCTGCTTCCTGGGACCAGGAGACATCAGACAACTTTTCCGACAACAGGGAATTCTTTCTCAAAATGATTAACTTCATTGATAATGGGAACACGCGGAGACTACAGACTGGTAACAGGCAGAGAACTGTCATTAAATTAGTTATATTCTTGATTCTTCAAATCTTTCCGGAATACAAACTGATCTTCCCCGAGAAAGCCTTCTATGAAATTTTCCAGTTTTCGGTAAATAATTGCTGTCAGTAATCTGCAATCATGGCATATTAAACTGGCAGTTCGATAATTTTCCCACCTTTCGGCACCCTTCTTGTTTGTAATATAAATTCTTGTATTCTTCTTGAAGTCTGAGGGTACTTCGCCTATGTGATACACACTGTCTGACAAAAAAAAGTGGAGCACGTGAAAGGGGAGGAGGAAACGAAATGAAATTTCACGGGTTGAGAGGGTTCGTGACGTCATTTCAGTGATTACGGAATCGAATCAAATTTACAAAGAACTTGACAGTATAAGCGCACTTGTCAGTATGACGTAGTGCCCGCTTTTGCCGAGGTGTCGATAAAATTGTAGGTACTGGTATCGATACCAAATATCGTATTGAATCTGATATTGGAACATTCCTAGCCACGCTTCTCTGCTGCACGTACCTGCATTCAGTGATGTATAGTGAACAATTAAAGGACAAACTGAATGAAGTTTTTTCGTGGCCAGTGATGCAAAGAAATATCACCCACAAAAATATCCAGACTAAATAGTTACCAGCTACATTTTCCATCTAAAACGCATGACAGTAATTACAACGAGAAAACAAATAATGAGGAGTGATGGGCAACGACGGTATCAGTAAAACCAAGATAACAAATTTTGCCGATATCTTAGAACCAGTCTTAATTTTTCTCTGGTAAATGGAACACATCCCAATCTATGGAAAAGAAACGTAGTTCGACCTATCCCTAAGGCCAAACAACTGCAATCTCCTTGTGATAACCGCCAATCAGCATATTACCCACTGCATCCAATTCCTTGGAATATATTGTTCACGACCAAATATCTGAACACTTGCGCCAATTCGACTTGTGTGATGCATATCAGACCGGATTTCATAAGCACCATAGCACAAACACTGCATTAATTAAAATGGTTGATGACCTGGAATAGGCCATCGTCAACTGCGAGACCACAATAATGACACTGCGACATTTTTGCGTCGACCCTGACGTGATGCTCCGATAAATGTAAATTGTTGAATTGCTTGCTGAGGGGGCTTGAAATCTTCTTGAAAACAAGAAAGCGTACTGGTTACCTGTGGGAACGTAAACATCTTCCTGGAATCATGTCCTCACAGGAGTGCCACATGGATCAGTCTTACGCCCACTTTTACTTTCCTTGTATGTCAGTGATGTCTCGTTGGTTCCGTCCTTCTGGAAATATCATTTCTATGCCGACGACGTCCAACTCTGCCTAAGTGTCAAACTTGCAAATACTAACAGTGTGACAATCCAGACAATAATGATCTATCTTCAGTGGTAACAAGGACGGAAAACCTGGAGTCAAACGAAATACAGAAAAGTCTCAGGTAATCTTAGTATCCCAGCAGAAATTAATAATTTCAGAATCCCTCGAACAAGTGCCTCCTATTTTTCTCGACGGTATTCCAATTCCATACGTGCACACAGTGGATAGTTGAGATGTAACATTGGATAATCATCTCAGCTGGGCAGAATACACTACTGCCGCGTGCAGGAAGACTAACGTTTGTCTCTATGCCATCAAAAAGTTTCGGAGCACTTTTCTACAGTGGTACGGCAACATTTGCTGGAGAATGGGCTGAGGATAGAAGTTACTGGGTTTGTGAGGAGGTATAGTTTCTTATTAGAATAGACACTTTATTAACAATACAAATTGCAACAAAAAATTGCAGATAAGCAAAGTGTGAACAGTAATTGTAGAACCTTATATAAAATCTATTAAATGGCTTTACAGTGAATAGAGGAAACTAATGTCTATGGTTCAAAGAAGAGCAGTTAAAATCTTCCTTAATAACTGCACAATGAAATGAACAAATTCCTATTAGAGGAGGGGCAATGTCTGTTCTTAATAAATCCATAGTAAATAGTAAGAAACTTTATGATTCTCAAGACAATATTGAAAATAATAAACATAATAATTTGTTACAGGCTCTTTTGAAACATAGTCCTATGAAGTAATTTAGTAATGTCAAATTTGTCTAATACTTTTACCTTCGATTTTACGCATGTAAGACCAATGTACAAATACGGCTTTGTGTTTGAATGCTGCCTTCGCACAGTGGAGAAAGATTGAGTCGAATGATGTTTAGCATGGTGCTGTGTGATGTTTATTCATTATGTAACTGGAGGTTTGTTACCAAAGGCTATAAAAGTAATGTAAGAAAAAAAATGTAACTATTTATGTTTTTCATCATACTTTATTCCTCCAGACAGTGTGTGAACAACTTATAATAAAAAGGGAGATCTTAGATTTCAGCACTGACTTCCTGTATGGAACGTAGAAATTTTGGATATTGTGTCGTTATCTCAAGAGATAGGAAGAAATACTGTACCTTGCAATAAAAGTTTCAGGGTTGTATAGGGAAGGGCACGCTAGTCGTCAACTCCTGGCTTTGTGTGTTTAATGTAGATGCAAAATTATTTTTTAAAAGAAAATTTTTAACATTTCTTGTAATGTACAGCTGGCAGTTTCCTGTGTTATAAAATGTTACTAATAAATGGCATCGGGTGCAGCAGCACCACAGCAAACTAATAGGCACCCATGTAGGCATGCGCGTATGTATGAGGACGACAATTGCCAAGGAGTCATGTTGAGGTCTAAAAATTATGTTTCTGGTTGTGTCGTTCATGTGAAACAGTAGGCACATAGGCTGCCTCATCAATGAGAGTTTCTGGTTGCTCACAGTTTTTCTTGTACAAAGTTGTTCGTGACTTGTGGCACAATGTTGTGTAACTAGTTACGGTTAATAACAAGGTATGTCTATAAACAGAAGTATTTGTAATATGAGCTTGTATACTGCATCTACAGATTTCTGTGTCACATGTAATCTGTAATTTTTAATTGTGTGATTTGAATATGGGCGAGTCAGCCCGAAACCGGTAACCACTGCAGTAATAAATTTTATATCCATGCAACTCGGCAGGACAAAAAAAAAAAAAAAAATATCAAAAGTTCCTAATAGTGTTCCTGCCCAAAGCAGCATGCCTCGAATCAGCAAATAATTAAAGTTTTCTTAATCAATCTACAACCAACAGAACAAACCTTTATGAGGAAAAGATCAAAATTAATGACACTACAATTAGCAGAATTAAATTACACTTCGAACCTAGGTAACTGAGCTCTATTTGTCTTGCATAAAAGCCGCACAAAGACAAAATAAAACAATGAAATGATAGCCTGAGTCAATACCATAACCTTCACAATTAGATTAATTTGACTCAAACCAAACTTTTCTTTCAGCTCAAGTGCATCATTAATAATAATTGCGTGCGGCTCAGTGTCGAGTTCAAGTCTTTCAATAGGACGCCACTTTGGCGATTTGCGTGGCACTAGCTATCCAACTGGGAAAGGCGATCTACAGTTTAACGTGGAATCCGAATCACGTGTGTTCCTGGCGACTCCCTACAGCATTGAGAGGTGATGGATGGATTAAAAGCAGACTTAAAATTTCTGTGTTCCGATCAGTATTCGATTCCACGACCTCTCAGTTCCCCGGCAGGCGCTTTACTACAAAAAAACGAGGCTGAATCACATCTGTAGAATTTGCTGCACACTGTACTACTGGAAGGACTGCACAAAATAATATTAGCCTGGAGATTTATAACCAGGCTTAATCAACCGCACATAGAAAGTCAGATTGCACTCCGATCTGACTGAATTTTGAATCAGAAAATGTAGGTATTTACATTAGATGAAAAAATACCAGAATCAAAGATGCAGTACCTTTTTTTTCATCAGTCTACTGACTGGTTTGATGCGGCCCGCCACAAATTTCTTTCCTGTGCTAACCTCTTCATCTCAGAGTAGCACTTGCAACCTACATCCTCAATTATTTGCTTGACGTATTCCAATCTCTGTCTTCCTCTACAGTTTTTGCCCTCTACAGCTCCCTCTAGTATAATGGAAGTCATTCCCTCATGTCTTAGCAGATGTCCTATCATCCTGTCCCTTCTCCTTATCAGTGTTTTCCACATATTCCTTTCCTCTCCGATTCTGCGTAGAACCTCCTCATTCCGTACCTTATCAGTCCACCTAATTTTCAACATTCGTCTATAGCACCACATCTCAAATGCTTCGATTCTCTTCTGTTCCGGTTTTCCCACAGTCCATGTTTCACTACCATACAGTGCTGTACTCCAGACGTACATCCTCAGAAATTTCTTCCTCAAATTAAGGCCGATATTTGATATTAGTAGACTTCTCTTGGCCAGAAATGCCTTTTTTGCCATAGCGAGTCTGCTTTTGATGTCCTCCTAGCTCCGTCCGTCATTGGTTATTTTACTGCCTAGGTAGCAGAATTCCTTAACTTCATTGACTTCGTGACCATCAATCCTGATGTTAAGTTTCTCGCTGTTCTCATTTCTACTACTTCTCATTACCTTCGTCTTTCTCCGATTTACTCTCAAACCATACAGTGTACTCATTAGACTGTTCATTCCCTTCAGCAGATCATTTAATTCTTCTTCACTTTCACTCAGGATAGCAATGTCATCAGCGAATCGTATCATTGATATCCTTTCACCTTGTATTTTAATTCCACTCCTGAATCTTTCTTTTATTTCCATCATTGCTTCCTCGATGTACAGATTGAAGAGTAGGGGCGAAAGGCTACAGCCTTGTCTTACACCCTTCTTAATACGAGCACTTCGTTCTTGATCGTCCACTCTTATTATTCCCTCTTGGTTGTTGTACATATTGTGTATGACCCGTCTCTCCCTGTAGCTTACCCCTACTTTTTTCAGAATCTCGAACAGCTTGCACCATTTTATATTGTCGAACGCTTTTTCCAGGTCGACAAATCCTATGAAAGTGTCTTGATTTTTCTTTAGCCTTGCTTCCATTATTAGCCGTAACGTCAGAATTGCCTCTCTCGTCCCTTTACTTTTCCTAAAGCCAAACTGATCGTCACCTAGCGCATTCTCAATTTTCTTTTCCATCCTTCTGTATATTATTCTTCTAAGCAGCTTCGATGCATGAGCTGTTAAGCTGATTGTGCGATAATTCTCGCACTTGTCAGCTCTTGCCGTCTTCGGAATTGTGTGCATGATGCTTTTCCGAAAGTCAGATGGTATATCGCCAGACTCATATATTCTACACACCAACGTGAATAGTAGTTTTGTTGCACACTTCCCCCAATGATTTTAGAAATTCAGATGGAATGTTATCTATCCCTTCTGCCTTATTTGACCGTAAGTCCTCCAAAGCTCTTTTAAATTCCGGTTCTAATACTGGATCCCCTATCTCTTCTAAATCGACTCCTGTTTCTTCTTCTATCACACCAGACAAATCTTACGTCAGTATATTGTTTGGCTTAGTGCAGTTTTCTACTGCGGATGAAACAAAAAAGTGCCACATACATAAGAAGCTATTTTACCCTTCATGGAACATTGAAGACCTCGAAACTTGGTGATGACATTCATTTTGTGGGACTATTTTGGTGAATATTCCCTAACATCTTTCTCATACCGCTACTTCCTGGGAAGAGTCTAAGGTACCCAGCTACTTTCATATGCAAACCACGCCGCCTCTGTGACCGCCTCGCCTTCGCCAGCGTGGGGAATGCTGATTACTTTCACCGCTGGCTGATAGCACAATAGATCGTAAAGCTCCAATGTCTCCATGGGGCGTCTCCCTGTGGTGAACGCACGTCGCCTCTCGAGCAATTGAGGAACGGCGGCGATGGCTATCCGAGCGAGCGCCTGCCCCAGTACAGGCAGCTACGTACACCTCCACAGTAAAGATGCCGTTGTCTGGTTGTACCAGTTAGCAGGTTATTGCCGTCTTCTCTTTCTGCCGGTACATCCATTACACTCAGAAAGAATATCTAACGATGTTGACCATGCAGGCTTTATTTACACAGCAGTACCGTACTGTAAGAATTTTCGGTTTCTATGGATTCAGCTTGAAACGTAATTTCCTGAACTAGAGATTAGGATAGTATACGATCCTGCAGTTTACTGAAGCAATACATATTTGCACGTAATTGCATATTTCATAATGAAAAGCTTATCTCTTTAAGAATTTGGGATTTTAACGTGCTGTTGAGATGTGGTATATCTTTTTCGATATCAAGACAACATTTTAAACTTTTTTCGTATTTCATTTACGTAAATGTGCAAGTTAATAATGTAAGCTGAAAAAACACAGGTACTAGGTACTTCACTGCTCAGTTGTGTGTAAATGAAAGAATAGCATGAGAAAACTGCGTCAATGGAACAAATATTGTACTCAATTACATAATTAAAAATAAATACTGAATAATTGTAAGCAATTCTCGGAAACCCTTATCATTAGCAAAATTGTGTATGAGAAATGTAAAGGCCTCCGTAGAGGATCAAACAACTTGTCTAACGTTCAAATGTGTGTAAAACTGCTGAGGTCATCGGTCGCTAGACTTACACCCTAGTTAAACTAACTTATGCTAAGAACAACACACACATCCATGATGCCCGAGGGAGGACTCGAACGTCCGGGGGGAGGGGCCGCGCAGTCCGTGACATGGCGCCTCAAATCGTGCAGCCACTCCACGCGGCTAACTTGTCAAATTTCTCTTGTTTGTCCACTTATTGGCAGTGTGCTGCTTTGTTTTACGTCTATGTCAAAAAAGACCGATGTGTTTGAGAGAATTTTTGATTGACGGCCAATAAGAGAAACAAATTTGATCAGTTAAGCTTGCGTTTGTCAAACAAAACCCAGTTGCTTGACAGATATCGAACATGACACACATTTGGAGGGGAAATTTTTTATTTCAGTTTATCTCTTTCTATGATGAGTTCCCACGATTGTGGAAACTGAAAAAAATGGTTATACTGATAAAAACTAGGGATCACAGGCCATTACCACGATGATAGATGTGCTGCGTCTTTGCCATCTAAATATAAAGAAAAACATAAGAATTCTACGCACGACAAGACAAGCGTGAGTACAACAAAATTGCATACTGTCTTTTAATGCTTCATTTATTGTGTAACTTGTTTCAATAATAATGTCACTCAGTGTACGAGATGCAACGCACGATATAAATTTCACATCTTTGAAATCTGCTCAATGTACCAGATATCTCAAAATTACAGATAATGGCTCAGAAACTGGAATAATTTTCACATAGCTGTGTCTCTATTTTCAAATTGAGAGCTACATAATTCTAACAAGTTATTAAAATTTGACTGTGCATTTGGTGATAGTTGATGTAATCATAAGGATCTGCCCATAATATGTCCTATAGCAGATTCCTATGGGTATATTTATGCCTCGATTTCAACCATTCTCTGGCCCACTGTACTGTTTTTCTTTTCTTCTTTATATACAATGCTAAGGTCAACAGAAAAAATGCATTGTCTGTATTGGTAGTCATTCCCACTAGTGTCAAAATAGAGATGGTGGACAAAAAAACCAGAAACACCAAAAGCACAAATTATTACCATGCCTAATACGTCATGCGAAATCAGCTGATATTCCAAGCAACTTACAGTCGTTTCGGAATGGATAAATACATATCCCGTAAGGTTTTCAGGGGAATCTTGTACCATTCAGCCTGCGAAGCAGTGGCAAGTCCAGCTAACGATGATGGACGTGGATAGCGATCAAGCATCCTTTCTCCAAAGTAGACCACAAGGGTTCAATAATTTTGACGTCTGGTGTCTAGTGGAGAGGGGAGATGCGCCGCGGGGTAGCCGCGCGGTCTTGGGCGCCTTGCCAAGGTTCTTGAGGCTTCCCCCTTGGAGGTTCGAGTCCTTATCGTAAGTTAGTTTAAGTTAGATTAAGTAGTGTGTAATCCAAGGGACCGATGACCTCAGCAGTTTGGTGCCATAGGAACTTACCACCACACGGGAGATGCGACAATTCATCCTCATGTCCAGGACGATGGGAACTGTGTGAAAGAGGCTCCATCGTCTCGGCATCATCACAGGGAAAAAAACATTGTACCATGAGATGGACCTGATCAGCTAAAATCGTCACCTAATTGTTGAGAAAGATGCGACATCGCAGAGTAACGACACTTTGATCCGCGTTGTGACCTAGTGTATGGTGTTTTTCCTTTTCCTGTATTAGCATAAATCTTCAATACTGAGCTTCATGAAACACTCAGCCCTTTGGTTGCCTTTGTTACGGAAGCACATGCCTTAGGAGCACCAACATCTCTTAGATATAATGCACTCACATCTACACAGAACACTGTTATGGCCGCGTGTGACACTTGCAACATATCGAGGACACGGTACAGGTACAGCGCAACCTGCAGGCTTGGTTAGCATCTGCTTTTATGTTCAAGCGTGCATTTCTCGCAGTGTATCCATATTTTTGTCCAGCCTAGGAGCTTCGCGACGTAATACTCAGCTTGAGAGCTGATTCTAAAGTGAGATTAAGTTTGACAAGCTTTGTTAGTACATCTGCACCCTTCTTTGACAAACTCGTGGGAAGCAAATAGCAAACGTGACAAACTAATCTGATTGTTTACAGAAGTATTAAGATAAGTAGTGAAGAATTCATATATTAGTATAAAAAGATTATTATTTTTAAAAGATCACGATGTTATTAATTACGGGTGGTAGTATTAATAACTACCACACAAAACTTTTCTGAAATTGTTCCTGTGCAATAAAATTAATTGTAACATTTCTCAATAACTTAATATTTTGACTAACTGTTCCAAGATTATAGTTCTTGTGATGGAGACTTCATGATTTCTTTGTTGTTCGATTTTGATCGAGCTTGGCCATTATATTGTTCCTTTAGTTGTGAAGGAATCTGGAAAATGCGAAACAAACTGTGATGTGTCTGTTAGATGCCTCATTAATCATCGTACTTGCATGTCCCAAGGAACATTGCATCGTTCTTCTTAACAACACAGGCACTGCAATATCGTATTTATCCGCCTATAACAGGCAGCGACTTTCGATTAAAATGTCCACCCTTGTACGGGAATTACATAATGCGTGTACGAGTGCAGGTGATTTCTCAGGATCTATACACCCAAATTGTGTGAAAATGTAATCACATGTCAGTTGTAGTATAATATATTTGTCCAATGAATAGCCGTTTATCGTCTGCATTTCTTCTTGGTGTAACAATTTTGATGGGCAGTAGTGTGAATAACGTTGTCGGTTTCCTGTAATATCAAACATGTTAAAATAACTGAGTTTTTAACGACCCTTCTCCACCTAAAACCTTCAGAAAGAAACAATGTTCAAATTAAACTGAAAATGCATAAAAAATAACCGATATTTGTAGCACCACCTGTAACAGATGTAGAAGTTAAACATTCACACTGTGGTAATACGAGTGATAAAGAGCCCATGTTCGACGCTAAAATTTTGATGAATGAAAATTTTTGGCGCATAAAATTAATGTCTTCTCTGTTGGACGCCAGGTTTGATCATAATTAATCACCACCAAAGTTACTTCGTCATCGGATGTATACAAAACATCGGAATGACTAAGAGATGAACACAGATAACATCGCCACAAGTTGTTAAAACAAGAAATATTTTTGAATACGGGGTCTCATGTTGCTTGTACTCAGCAGACTCGGCACAAATTGTTCTCTGGTGAGCTGGCTTATCAGTCAGCTGGCGTCAAAGTCAGGAATCGGCCGACGTCAGCGCAAAGTTGCCTTGTCCTTAATCTCTTTGAGCAGGCAGCGCGTGGCGGACTATTAAGAGCTGTCGACTGTACGGGCCGAGAGGATTAGCTCCGCGGTCCGCTGGCAATGTTATACCGCTCTTGGACTATGAGTGATCGGTTCTTCAGGAGTTGTGGGCTTTCCGATCGTGGGAATGGCGACCCGTCACTTGCTGTTTCAGGGCGCAAATATTTTAGAGCTGGGTTCCCGACCGTCAAAGAAAGCCGCAACTGTGGGGGAGGCTCTTCCGACTGTTTTGCAATAAGAACAGACCTTCACAATTTACCCTGGTTTGGAACTGGCTATACACGTAGATCATAGACATGTTTAAATGTCATTTAAATTTTTCTATTTTTTACTTTCGTGTTTTCCTTTCTACAGCCTTACTGCAACAAATAATTAAATTTTTTATCGTATTTTATTAATTTCAATTTCTGACTCAATTTTTAGCTTATTTTATGAAGTTTAATTTCTGACTCAATTTCTCGGAGGCAAGCCAGAGGCTATAATGACTTTTAACCTTTTTGTCAAAATCTAAGTTCCTTTATCTTCAGTTTTGAAGAGGGACGACAATGGAATGTATTTTTTAAATTTCAGTTATAGCATTTACAGCTTGTTTGTCAGGAAGTATACGTTCGCAAGTTTTTCCTTTATTGAGGGGTTTAGTTTCCTGTGCAAACCTTTGATGACATTTGTGGTCTTGTGCGGCTAGTTAAAATCATTTCACATTTCAGTCGATAATTAGACTTTTCGCCGGCCGGTGTGGCTGTGCGGTTAAAGGCGCTTCAGTCTGGAACCGCGTGACCGCTACGGTCGCAGGTTCGAATCCTGCCTCGGGCATGGATGTGTGTGATGTCCTTCGGTTAGTTAGGTTTAATTAGTTCTAAGTTATAGGCGACTGATGACCTTAGAAGTTAAGTCGCATAGTGCTCAGAGCCATTTGAACCATTTTTGAATTAGACTTTTCCATCCATTGATTAACCATATAGACTCTAAATTTCGTGATTTTTTCTCCACACGACATTTCCTCCATTTTTACCATTCTCTCCTCATTAACACTGTTTGAAAGAAGACGTACCACTGCAGCAGATGGGACAAAACAGTCGGACTTCGGTTCTTTCCCTGCATTCCTTTGTTAAACCCATTTCGTGTATGTTCTTCCACAGACATATGTCGAAGTGAAAATTACAATCGGAAATGGATGTTTCGGGGAACACGGTAATGTATTTGAAGATCCGAAATTAAAGATTTACAAAATAACTGGCGCAGAAGGCATATCGGAAGAAACAGAACCATATATTTTACAGGAAGAACAAACAATGAGAAAGCTTTGTGCAGGACAGGTGCTGCATTTTGAATGCTGACCAAATCAGTGCGGAAAAGAATTATCCCAGAAGTGTTCGGAAAGTCTTACAAATAATCCTACTAGGATCCGGTTAGAAAGAGAGTAGCTGTAAATTCGTTGATAGATAGAACGATGACAGTTCTGCATGAGAACCAGTTGAATTTTGAGATCATACACTTAATTAAGGTATTCCGAAACAGTGGCTATGGAGAATAAGACATTAAGTTAGCGCTCATCAAGAAACGGAAACACGAAGACGTTCAAGTGCTGCATGATAATCAGCCTGTAGCGCTCGTTCCATTCTGCAGAACTGCATGTAGTAAAGTAGGTAGCGTCTTAGGAAGAGAAGGCACTCAACCAATTTCCTGTGCATCCAAATTGATGAAAAAAGGCACCGTCTCGATAGCAGACAGTCTTGGTCTCGGGTTTTGTGAAATATGTAAGATACGTGAGTGGGGCAGCTATTGTATTGTTCAGTCTATACCCACACTGTCAGAACGTTGTGCAAAACGCAGGAGCCACAT
This sequence comes from Schistocerca cancellata, assembly GCF_023864275.1. Classification (NCBI taxonomy): domain Eukaryota; kingdom Metazoa; phylum Arthropoda; class Insecta; order Orthoptera; family Acrididae; genus Schistocerca; species Schistocerca cancellata. The sequence goes on from NC_064633.1 coordinate 159,652,572, forward strand.
TAGATATCGAGATATTGGGCAAATTAGCACATGTGATCAGAGCCCCACAGACAACAATACACATGTGTTTGACAAGATAAATTTTTTGTCCCACTCATCGGCCTACTGGAACTAGAACATCAATAAAGATTAGATATAAAACACTAAATTTGACGTGTAATAATTGTTATGTACTTAGCGGGATTTGGAAGCGAACTCTCCATTATGCAATGCTACAGAGAACTACTGTAGGGTTTTTATTTTCAACTTTAATCTGAAAACTAGAAGAACCTCTCTCTCCAGACACTGACACAATCTGCGGTAGCATACGCAATTCTTTTTCTTTACTTTTTTTTGTATGCCATCGCTGTGACGTACGTATGCCGACTATTAGATGTAAAAGAAGACCGCCACTGTATTACATGCGACACTCGCTACTTGAGGATTACGGCGGAAGAAGTCATCTGAAGTTCGAGTTCCCGCATAAAACTAATGCGGCAAGAAATCAGAAATTTTAGTCCAAGAATATCGACGTCAGAAAAATCATTCCCAAATTCAAGATTCTCAATTTTTTGATTGTATATAACGTTGTATTTTTTGATTGTACACTACTGGCCATTAAAACTGATACACCACGAAGATGACGTGCTACAGACTCGAAATTTAACCGACAGGAAGAAGATGCTGTGATATGCAAATGATTAGCTTTTCAGAGCATTCACACAAGGTTGGCGCCGGTGGCGACATCTATAACGTGCTGACATGAGGAAAGTTTCCAACCGATTTCTCATACACAAACAGCAGTTGACCGGCGTTGCCTGGTGAAACGTTGTTGTGATGCCTCGTGTAAGGAGGAGAAATGCGTACCATCACGTTTCCGACTTTGATAAAGATCAGATCGTATCGCGACATTGCTGCTCACGTTGGTCGAGATACAATGACTGTTATACTTGAAAAAAGAGACAGCATTGGTCGTATATTTTTACTATCGCAAAATCGATTTTCTGTCACTGAGTGACCATCTTCAGTGCTATATTGTATGACTTAAATTAGGATGCACTGTTGTCACTAAGCTTACGGCAATCACATAGACAGTCTATGTGATTGCCGTAAGCTTAGTGACAACAGTGCATCCTAATTTAAGTCATACAATATAGCACTGAAGATGGTCACTCAGTGACAGAAAATCGATTTTGCGATAGTAAAAATATACGACCAATGCTGTCTCTTTTTTCAAGTATACCTGTTATCTGGTCGTAGTGCACAAGACAACATGGAGTCGCCAATCAACAATGACTGTTACTAGAAGATGGAATCGGTGGGTTCAGGAGGGTAATACGGAGCGCCGTGCTGGATCCCAACGGCCTCATATCAGTAGCAGTCGAGATGACAGGCCTCTTATGCGCATGGCTGTAACAGATCGTGCAGCCACGTCTCGATCCCTGAGTCAACAGATGGGGACGTTTGCAAGACAACAACCATCTGCACGAACAGTTCGACGATGTTTGCAGCAGCGTGGACTATCAGCTCGGAGACCATGGCTGCAGTAACCCTTGACGCTGCGTCGCAGACAAGAGCGCCTGCGATGGTGTACTCAACGACGAACCCGGGTGCACGAATGGCAAAACGTCACTTTCTCGGATGATTCCAGGTTCTGTTTACATCATCACGATGGTGGCATCCGTGATTGGCAACATCGCGGTGAACGCACATTGGAAGCGTGTATTCGTCATCGCCATACTGGAGTATGAACCGGCGTGATGGTATGGGGTGCCATTGGTTACACGTCTCGGTCACCTCTTGTTCGCATTGACGGCACTTCGAACAGTGGACGTTACATGTCAGATGTGTTACGACCCGTGGCTCTACCTTTCATACGATCCCTGCGAAACCCTACATTTCAGCAGGATAATGCACGACCGCATGTTGCAGGTCCTCTACGGGCATTTCTGGACACAGAAAATGTTCGACTGCTGCTCTGGCCAGCACATTCTGCAGATCTCTCACCAATTGAAAATGTCTGGTCAATGGTGGCCGTGCAACTGGCTCGTCACAATACGCCAGTCACTACTCTTAATGAACTGTGGTATCGTGTTGCAGCTGCACACGCCTGTACACGCCATCCAAGCTCTGTTTGCCTCAATGCCCAGACGTATCAAGGCCGTTATTACGGGCAGAGGTGGTTGTTCTGGGTAGTGATTTCTCAGGATCTATACACCCAAATTGTGTGAAAATGTAATCACATGTCAGTTGTAGTATAATATATTTGTCCAATGAATAGCCGTTTATCGTCTGCATTTCTTTTTGGGGTAGCATTTTTAATGGCCAGTAGCGTACGAGCGGTTCTAGGCGCTTCAGTTTGGAACCGCAAGGCCACTACGGTCGCAGGTTCGAACCCTGTCTCGGGTATGGATGTGTGTGATGTCCTTAGGTTAGTTAGGTTTAAGTAGTTCTAAGTTCTAGGGGACTGATGACCTCAGATGTTGAGTCCCATCGTGTTCAGAGCCATTTGAACCAAGCCAGTAGTGTACAAACCATTCTGGTAAACAGCCGTGTAAACAAAACTCGACTACGTTGTCTGGAACACAAAAATCACAGCTGATAGAAGCCAGTGCTATCTCTGTGTCAGGCCATGAAATTTACGCTGAGAGACGATATATTTTTATACGTATTATGGATCATTTGCAGTGCAGGCAGAAGCTTGCTAACACGTAGTAGAAACTATAAAGTACGGTGCGCTTCTTTCGGGCCCTGCATTCCAGCAGCCAAGTTTGGCCTGTGAGCCAGGCTGGCGTGCAGCGATATGGAGCCGGCGGGCAGTGGGCAGCGGGAAGCGGCGAGCGGCGGCTGCCAAGCGGCCGGCTACGTGAGGTCATCACCGGAGGCAGAAGCCAGCGGCACGGCCGGTGCCAGCACCACGCGATGAAAGCGCCGAGGTCCGGGCTTTCGCCGACCGCCGACCGCTGGCCCTGCCTCCCTGACGGCGCCGCACCGCAGAATTCCTGCACTCTAGGAACACCCACAAAACTGCTTCGTCACTGGCTTACAAATTTCGAACGGTACTTTAAGTAGGGGAAAGATATAATAACTCCAGTCATCCAACAAAAAGCCAATTTGTAATCTTACAGCTACTAGCTGGTCAAATTTGGGGATTGCGTCTACAACTACATCTACATCTACATTTATACTCCGCAAGCCACCCAACGGTGTGTGGCGGAGGGTACTTTACGTGCCACTGTCATTACCTCCCTTTCCTGTTCCAGTCGCGTATGGTTCGCGGGAAGAACGACTGCCGGAAACCCTCCGTGCGCGCTCGAATCCCTCTAATTTTACATTCGTGATCTCCTCCGGAGGTATAAGTAGGGGGAAGCAATATCTTCGATACCTCATCCAGAAACCTGGACAGCAAGCTACACCGCGAAGCAGAGCGCCTTTCTTGCAGAGTCTGCCACTTGAGTTTGCTAAACATCTCCGTAACGCTATCACGCTTACCAAATAGCCCTGTGACGAAACGCGCCGCTCTTCTTTGGATCTTCTCTGTCTCCTCCGTCAACCCGATCTGGTTCGGATCCCACACTGATGAGCAATACTCAAGTATAGGTCGAACGAGTGTTTTGTAAGCCACCTCCTTTGTTGATGGACTACATTTTCTAAGGACTCTCCCAATGAATCCCAACCTGGTACCCGCCTTACCAACAATTAATTTTATATGATCATTCCACTTCAAATCGTTCCGCACGCATACTCCCAGATATTTTACAGAAGTAGCTGCTACCAGTGTTTGTTCCGCTATCATAAAATCATACAATAAAGGATCCTTCTTTCTATGTATTCGCAATACATTACAGTTGCCACTCCCTGCACCAAGTGCCTATCCGCTGCAGATCTTCCTGCATTTCGCTACAATTCTCTAATGCTGCAACTTCCCTGTATACTACAGCATCATCCGCGGAAAGCCGCATGGAACGTCCGGCACTATCTACTAGGTCATTTATATACATTGTGAAAAGCAATGGTCCCATAACACTCCCCTGTGGCACGCCAGAGGTTACTTTAACGTCTATAGACGTCTCTCCATTGAGAACAACATGCTGTGTTCTGTTTGCTAAAAACTCTTCAATCCAGCCACACAGCTGGTCTGATATTCCGTAGGCTCTTACTTTGTTTATCAGGCGACAGTGCGGAACTGTATCGAACGCCTTCCGGAAGTCAAGGAAAATGGCATCTACCTGGGAGCCTGTATCTAATATTTTCTGGATCTCATGAACAAATAAAGCGAGTTGGGTCTCACACGATCGCTGTTTCCGGAATCTATGTTGATTCCCACAGAGTAGATTCTGGGTTTCCAGAAACGACATCATACGCGAGCAATAAACATGTTCTAAAATTCTACAAGAGATCCACGTCAGAGATATACGTCTATAGTTTTTCGCATCTGCTCGACGACCCTTCCATCACACTACAAATATATACTGAAGAGCCGAAGAAACTGGTGCACCTGTCTAGCCGGCCGGAGTGGCCATGCTGTTCTAGGCACTGCAGTCTGGAGCCGCGAGACCGTTACGGTCGCAGCTTCGAATCCTGCCTCGGGCATGGATGTGTGTGATGTCCTTAGGTTAGTTAGGTTTAAGTAGTTCTAAGTTCTAGGCGACTTCAGTCCCATACTGCTCAGAGCCATTTGAACCATTTTGAACACCTGCCTAATATCGTGTAGGGCCCCCACAAGCACGCAGAAGTGCCCCAACACGACGTGGAATGGACTCGACTAATGTATAAAGTAGTAGAGGGACTAACACCATGAATCCTGCAGGGCTGTCCATAAATCCGTAAGAGTACGAGGGGGTGGAGAATTCTGAGCAGCACGTTGCAAGGCATCCCACATATGCTCAATAATGTTCATGTCTGGGGAGTATGGTAGCCAACTGGAGTGTTTAAACTCAGAAGAGTGTTCCTAGAGCCGCTCTGTGGCAATGCCGGGCGTTTGGGGTGTCGCATTGTTCTGATGGAAGTGCCCAAGTCCGTCGGAATGCACAGTGGACATGAATTGATGCAGGTGATCATACAGGATGCTTACGTACGTGTCACCTGACAGAGTCGTATCTCGATGTATCAGGGATCCCACGTCACTCCAACTTCATATGTCCCACATCATTACAGAGCCCTCACAGCTTGAACAGTCCCCTGCTGACATGCAGGATTCATGATCCATACCCGTACACGTCCATCCGCTCGATACAATTTGAAACGAGACTCTTCCGACCAGGCAACATGTTTCCAGTCATCAACAGTCCAATGACGGTGTTGACGGGTCCAGGCGAGGCGTAAAGCTTTTGTCGTGCAGTTATCAAAGGTACACGAGTGGGCCTTCGGCCCCGAAAGCAGATATCGATGATGTTTCGTTGAATGCTTCGCACGGTGACACTTGTTGATGGTCCAGCACCGAAATCTGCAGGATTGCACTTCTGTCGCATTGAACGATTCTCTTCAGTCCTCGTTGGACCAGTTCCTGCAGGATATTTTTCGGACCGCAGCAGTGTCGGAGATTTGATGTTTTACCGGATTCCTGATAATCACGGTACACTCGTGAAATGGTCGTTCGGGGAAATCCCCACTTCATCGCTACCTCGGAGATGCTGTGTCCCATCGCTCGTGCTCCAACTGTAACACCACGTCCAAACTTACTTAAATCTTGAATACCTGCCATTGTAGCAGCAGTAACCGATCTAACAACTGCGCCAGACACTTGTTGTCTTACATAGGCGTTGCCGACCGCAGTGTCGTATTATGACCGTTTACACGTCTCTGTGTTTGAATACGCATGCACATACCAGTTTCTTTGCCGCTTCAGCGTATAAGGTCTTTCTCAGTGTATAAGTTCTTTCTCTAAGGATTACTCTCGTACGCAAATGTCATCTGCATTACCATTCAACCAAAAACTTATCACTCTCCAAATTCTTCAACGCCGTGAACTTCGCCTCATCTTTCGTATTCTTCTATAATCCGCCACTAGATTCCAATTTCTTCTTCTTTTTCTGGTTGGATGAGAGGGGGGGAGGGCATGTAGCAGTATTTGAAAATAAAAAAGGCAAGGTGCTGCGTGTAGTCGAATAGCACTACTGAAGTGTCTCACAACATAATCCCTGAGAAGAGATTGTGCATCTACACAGGAATCTGCAGTGGAAGAAGTCAAGTATAAACAAATGGGGCCTTGAGACAACATCACAGAAAGCATGCAGAACTCATCTCCTAAAATTCATAGCACGCAGTCACAACAGGATAACATTCGCCAAGCTCAATAATGAAGTATTGCGTGTCTATTAACATACCCTTTACAATAAGATGCAATGACCCAGAATAGAAGATCAGTGAGTCTCTAACATCAGGCTGCCTTTTAAAACCAAAGGCAGTAATGATTTCTACCAGGCTGTTAGGTTAAAATAAGTACCGGTAATCTATTAAGCACTGCCGGCCGGTTTCTAGCATTAGTTGCTCGTGTTGTGTGTGCTTCCTTCAGATGAGTAATTTGGAATACTTTGTAGTCATAAAAAGCCTTTTTTGTGGTCTTAAGGCTGACGGTAATAATTCATTCATAATGTGTGAGCATTCGTGATACAGTTCGCATTTGTATTCTCAAAAATTATGTACGTCAAAGTTATCTCAAGACTTAACATGTCTTCATAATTCAAGAATATAGAAAGTACTGTATCGGAAGAGCGGTGCTTATACGTTATAAAACATGGTAACCCTAGCAGAAAAGCTTGCGGTTTGAGTGTATGCACATATATCTAGGTTGTCCCCTAGACATAACATCCGACATGCAACGAAAGCTTTGCAACAACTGCTCGAAAATATCGTGCTCCTAAAAGAGCGCGCAACATATCGGATTTATTTTATGAGCATAACATAGTCATAAGTGCAACGACATATATTGTATGCAAGCTTAAAAATGTATTATAACATCTCTTAGTTCAAACTTCCGGCATTCGAAACAGTAATGTAGGTAAGTACTGTTACAAAATCAACATTTAAAAAACTACCATAAAATATAGCCAAAGAGATCTGACACCATTAACTAATATTTTGTACCACTTATAATTAAGGCACTAGTTTAGCAGTATACAGTCTTTTCTATTTTTAAAAATGTTGACTTAGTTTCTGTGCTACATTAAGAGTCAAGGATTAAAAAGTTTCCCAATATTATTTACCCAATATTCACAAAATGTACTGCAGTTATTAAGTACAAAACCAGAAACACACATCTGTGAAATGAAAATACTGTTTTCCTGTAAATGTCTGCATTTGAAGGTAGAAGTATTGGCCTTCCACTCAAGGATATAAGATGCCATAGTTCGAATGAAGTTTTACACTTTACTTTCAATAACCATTCTGAGCAACTGGAAGAAAAAGTATTACACTATAACACAAATGCTGAGACTATGTATTTGTTGACAGCACCCTTGCCAACAAAGTTTTATTTGAGTCATCTTCCCCGTCTGCATGTCCAACATTCGTATGGCATAAAAATAATCCATAAAATACTTAAAAATGGCCTATATCCTCTCTGTGACACTCTCCCCCGTTTTTTTTCTCGATAACACAAAAAGTGCTGCCCTTCTTTGAAATTTCTGCATGTACTCCGCTAATACTATCTGGTAAGAATTCCCCGCCCCCCTTCCCCTTCCCCCCACCCACCCACCCACCCCCACCCCCACCCATGAACCATGGACCTTGCCGTTGGTGGAGAAGCTTGCTTGCTTCAGCGATGCAGAGGTAGGTGCAACCACAAATGAGGGGTATCTGTTGATAGGCCAGACTAACGTTTGGTTCCTTATGAAAGGCAGCAGCCTTTGCAGTAGTTACAGGGGCAACAGTCTGGATGATTGACTCATCTGGTCCTTTAACATGAACCAAAACACCCGTGCTGTGCTAGTACTGCGAACGGCTGAAAACAATGGGTAACTACAGCCTAATTTTTCCGGAGGGAATGCAGCTTTACTGTGTTGGTTAAATGATGATGCCGTCCGCTTTGGTAAAGTAAACCGGAGGTAAATAAGTTCCCCATTCGGATCTCTGGGCGGGGACTACTCAGGAGAACGTCGTCATCAGGAGAAACAAAACTGGTGTTCTACGGATCGGAGCGTGGAATGTCATATGCCTTAATCGAGAAGGTAGGTTAGAAAGTTTAAAAAGGGAAATTGATAGGTTAAAGTTAGATAAAGTGAGAATTAGTGAAGTTCAGTGGCAGGAGGGACAAGACTTCTGGTCAGAGGAATACTGGGATATAAATACAAAATCAAATAATGGTAATGCAGGAGTGGGTTTAATGATGAATAAAACAATAGGAACGCGGATAAGCCACTTAGAACAACATAGTGAACGCATTATTGTAGCCAAGATAGACACGAAGCCCTCGCCTACCACAGTAATACAAGTTTATACGCCAACTAGCTCCGTAGAAAGTGAAGAGATAGAAGAAATGTATGATACGATAAAATAAATTATTCAGAAAGTTAAGGGAGATGAAAATTTAGTAGCCATGGGGGACTGGAATGCGATTGTAGGAAAAGGAAAAGTAGTGCGTTAATACAAACTGGCGGTAAGGAATGAAACGGGAAGCCGTCTGGTGGAATTTTGCACAGAGCATAACTTAATCATAGCTAACACTTGGTTTAAGAATCATGAAAGAAGGTTGTATACATGGAAGCGGCCTGGAGACACTGGAAGGTTTCCGATAGATTATATAATGGTACGACAGAGATTTAGGAAACAGGTTTTAAACTGTGAGACACTTCCAGGGGCAAATGTGCACTCTGACCACAATATATTGGTATGAACTGTCGACTAAAATTGAAGAAGCAGGAAAAAGGTAGGAATTTAAGGAGAAGGGGTCTGGTTAAACTGAAAGAATCAGAGGTTTTAGAGTCAGAGAGAGTAGTAGGGAAAGATTGACAAGAATGAGGGAAAGAAATACAGTAGAAGAACAATGGGTAGTAGCTTTGAGAGATGAGATAGTGAAGGCAGCAGAGGATCAAGTAGGTAAAAAGAAGAGGGCTAGTACAAATCCTTGGGAGATATTGAATTTAACTGATGAAAGGATAAAATATAAAAATGCAGCAAATGAAGCAGGTAAAAAGGAATACAAACGTCTCAAAAACGAGATCGACAAGAAGTGCAAAATGGTTAAGCGGGTATGGCTAGAGGACATGTATCACTAGGGGTAAGATAGATAATACAGGAAAATTAGAGATACCTTTGGAGAAAAGAGAACCACCTGTATCAAATATCAAGAGCTCCGATGGAAATCCTGTCCTAAGCAAAAAAGAGAAAGCAGAAAGGAGTATATAAAGGGTCTACACAAGGGCGATGTACTTCAGGGCAATATTATGAAACTGGAGGAGGACGTAGATGAAGATGAAATAGGAGATACGATACTGCGTGAAGAATTTGACAGAGCACTGAAAGACCTAAGTCAAAAGAGGCTCCGGGAGTAGGCAACAATTCATTAGAACTACTGATAGCCTTGGGAGAGCCAGTCATGAGAAAACTCTACCATCTGATGAGCAAGATGTACGAAAAAGGAGAAATACTCTCAGACTTCAAGAAGAATATAATAATTCCAATCTTAAAGAAACCAGGTGCTGATATGTGTGAATATTACCGAACTATCAGTTTAATAAGTCACGGCTGCAAAATATTAACACGAATTCTTTACAGAAGAATAGAAAAGTGGATAGAAGCCGACCTCGGGGAAGATCAGTTTGGGTTCCGGAGAAATGTAGGAATACTCGAGGCCATACTGACCCTACGACTTCTCATAAGAGATAAGTTAAGGAAAGGCAAACCTAAGATTCTAGCATTTGTAGACTTAGAAAAAGCTTTTGACAATGTTAACTGGAATACTATCTTTCAGATTCTGAAGATGACAGGGGTAAAATACAGGGAGTGAAAAGGCATTCACAATTTGTACAGAAACGAGGTGGCAATCATAAGAGTGGCGCGGCATGAAAGGGAAGCAGTGGTTGGGAAAGGAGTAAGACAGGGTTGTAGCCCCTACCCGATGTTATTCAATCTGTATATTGACAAGCAGTAAAGGAAACAAAAGAAAAATTCGGAGTAGGTATTAAAATCCATGGAGGAGAAATAAAAACTTTGAGGTTTGCCGATTATATTATAATTCTGTCAGAGACAGCAAAGGACCAGAAAGAGGAGTATATAAGATGAACATCAACAAAAGCAAAACGAGGGTAATGGAATGTAGTCGAAATAAATCAGGTGATGCTGACGGTATTAGGTCAGGAAATGAGACACTTAAAGTAGTAAATGAGTTTCTTTATTTGAGGAGCAAAATAACTGATGATGGTCGGAGTAGAGAGTATATAGAATGTAGATTTCCTATGGCAAGGAAAGCGTTTCTGAAGAACAGAAATTTGTTAATATCGAGTACAGATTTAAGTGCATGAAGTCTTTTCTGAAAGTATTTGTATGGAGTGTAGCCATGTATGGAAGTGAAACATGGACGATAAACAGTTTAGACGAGAAGAGAATAGAAGCTTTCGAAATGTGATGTTACAGAAGAATGCTGAAGATTAGATGGGTAGATCACGTAACTAATGAGGAGGTATTGAACAGAATTGGGGAGAAGAGGAATTTGTGGCACAACTTGACAAGAAGAAGGAATGGGTCGGTAGGACACATTCTAAGGCATCGAGTGATCATCGATTTAGTACTGGAGGAAAGTGTGGAGGGTAAAAACCGTAGAAGGAGACCAAGAGATGAATACGCTAAGCAGATTTAGGATGTAAGTTGCAGAGGCTTGCACAGGATAGAGTAGTATGGAGAGTTGCATCAAACAAATCTCTGGACTGAAGACCACAACAACAACAACAAAGAATCATACACCGCACAGCAGTACTCCGAAAGAGGACGGACAAGCATAGTGCAAGCAGTCTCCTTAGTAGATCTGTCTCATCTTCAGAGCATTCTGCAACAAAACGCAGTATTTGGTTCGCCTTCCTCACAACATTTTCTGTGTGATCTTTCCAATTTAAATTTTTCATAATTTTAATTCCTAGATATTTAGTTGGATTTACGGCTTTGAGATTTGATTGATTTTTCGAGTGATCGAAGTTTAAACTATTCCTTTTAGCAATCATGTGGATGATCTCACGCGCGTCATTATTTAGAGTCAACTGCCAATTTTTCCATCATACAGATACTTTACCTAAACCGTTTTGCAATTTGTTTTGATCTTCTGTTGATTTTACTAGTCAACAAACGACATAATCATCTGCAGACAACCTAAGACGGTAGCTCACATTGTCTCCCAATTCGTCTATACACATAAGAAACAACAGTAGGCCTTTAATACTACCCTGGGAAATGCCAAGAATCACTTCTGCTTTACTCGATGGTTTCTGTCAGTTACTACGAACTGTGAACTCTGTGACAGAAACGGAGAATCCAGTCGCTTAACTAAGATTATATTCCATAAGCACGCAATTTTATTACAAGCCGCTTGTGAGGTATGGTGTCAAAAGTCTTCTGGAAATCTAGACTACAGAATCAATTTCAAATACCTTGTGAATAACACTCAGCACTTCGTGTGGGTAAAGAGCCAGTTGTGTTTCACAAGAACGATGTTAGCTAAATCCGTGTTGACTGTGTGTATCAGTAGATCGTTTTCTTCGAGGTAATTCATAATGTTCGAACACAATATATGCTCTAAAATCGTGTTGCATATCGATGTTACTGATATGGGCCCGTAATTTAGTGGATAACTCCTACTACCTTTCTTGAATATTGGTATGACATGTGCAACTTTCCAATCTTTGGGTACGGATCTTTTCGTCGAGAGAGCGGTTGTGCGCGATTGTTAAGTATGGAGTTATTGCATCAGCGTACTCTGAAAGGAACGTAAATGGTATAAAGTCTGGACCAGGACACTTGCTTTTATTAAGTGATTTAAGTTGCTTCACTACTCCGAGGATATCTACTTCTCAGTTAATCATGTCGACAGCTATTCCTGATTTGAATTCTGGAATGTTTACTTCGTCTACTTTGGTGAAGGGATTTCGGAAGTCTGTTTTTACTAACTCTGGTTTAGCAGCACTATCATCAATAGTATTTCCATTACTATCTCGCAGAGAAGGCATTGATTGTGTCTTGCCGCTAGCATACTTTACATACGGCCAGAATCTCTTTGCATTTTCCTCCAGTATTCGAGATAAAGTTTCGTTGTGAAAACTATTATAAGCATTTCGCACTGATGTCCGCCTTAAATTTCAAGCTTCTATAAAAGATCGTCAATCTCAGAGATTTTGCTTCAGTTTAAAATTGGCGTACTTTTTTCGTTGTTTCGGCAACAGTGTTCTGACCTGTTTTGTGTACCACGGGGGATCAGCTCCTTAGTTTGTTAATTTATTTCGTATAAATCTTTAAATTGTTATCGATACTATTTCTTTGAATTTAAGCCACATCTGATCTACACTTACGTTATTAAATTGGAAGGAGCGGAGGTTGCATCCCAGCAAGACGTTATGTGTATTTTAACTGCTTTTTTGAATAGACATACTTTTTGTTTATTTTTCGAGGATTTTGGAGTTACCGCATTCAGTCTCGCTACAATAGCCCTGCGTTCACTGGCCCATGTATCTGTTTTGATGCTCGTTATTTGCTCAGGATTATTTGTTGCTAAGAGGTCAAGTGTATTTTCATAACCGTTTACTATTCAAGTGAACTTTTCAAGTAATTGCTTGAAATAATTTTCAAAGAATTCGTTTAGCTCAATTTCGGATGACGTTTTATGCGTACCTCCAGATTTAAACATGTATTTTCGCCAAAATAACGAGGTTACATTGAAGTCACCATCAACTATAATTGTATGAGTTTGGTACCTGTTTGAAATTAGACTCAATTTTTCTTTTAACCTTTCAGCAGTTTTATCATCTGGGTCGGGAGATCAGCAAAATGATCCATCTATTATTTTATTCCGGTTGCCAAGAATGATCTCAACCCATACGAACTCAAACGAACTATCTACTTAAATTTCGCTTCAAGATAAACTACTTCTACCAGCAACAAACACATCACTGCGGACAGTGTTTAGCCTATCATTTATGAAGACCATTAGGACCTTCTTAAAAATTTCGGCTGTACTTATATGCTGCTTTAGCCGATTTTCAGTGTCTATAACCATTTGAGCATCATTGTTTTCTATTAGCCCTTGGAACTGTGGTTCTTTCCCGAAACAGCTATTGTAATTTACGACTGGTATGCCGACGGTTCCTAGATTCCTGTGATCGAATTGCACTCTTGGAGACTGAAGCTCTTTTTGTGTTTCCTCGAGACCCTGTAATCTAAAAATCCGCTCTGTCTGCTCTACACACCCTTGTAGCCACCTCCTGCGTTTAATGGTCCCCTAACTCATTTTGCAGAACCCGAAACCCCACCCCCCTCTGGCGCAGGTCGAGGAATCTGCAGTCTACAGGGTCACAGAACCGTCTGAGACTCTGATCCAGGCACTCCCTTTGGCTCTCTACCAGACGTCTGCATTTGGTCCTATAGGCTGTACTGCATGTTGTGAGCTCTGCTTTTATCTCGCAAGCAAGAGTGGCAGCCTTCACCATTTCTGGTAGCCATTCAAAACCAGAGAGAGTCTTTTCCTGTCCAAAGAGACACACATCATTGGTACCGACATGAGCCACCACCTGCAGTTATCTGCATCTTGTGCTCTTGATGGCATCTAGAAGGAACTGTAATGACTCCATTCAGTATGCACATGGAGTGCGCATTGGCTTTCTTCCCCTTCTTATCAGCCATGTCCCTAAGGGGTCCCTGAAGTGCAGAACATTGGAGCTCCTGACCAGCCAACAATCCAACCTGCTGTGACCAACAGGATCTTGCAGGCTGAGAGGTTTCCTCTGAAACAGGACAACTGACTGCGTCTGGCTGGGGGCAGTGTCGGACACAGATAGAATTTGGAACCTGTTCGTCAGACTAACGAGGAAGGCCTTATGTTCGACCCCACAGGCAGTCTTTCAGAACCTGCCACGCCCTGAGGCGGCCCCCCATTCGACCACAATTTAGGGGTCAATCTCACTGCAAGCCGTGACTGGCCCCTGGTGCAGACTGATTGGCAGACTCATGGGCAGTGTTGGACGTCCGTTCAATCCCCATGGCTAGCCCACAAAAGTGACACCAATCCACTGCAGTCCCAAGCTATGTAACCGAAGCCAACACAGCCTGTAGCTGAGAGCAAAGTATCACCAACTTGTAAGGCTCCCAGATTTTATGGACCTTACATGAGCTTGATCCATAATGACAGGACGATACAGTATGAGATCCTCAGAAAATAGTAATCATATTATATCAACAAAAGGGAATTGAATTTCAGTTAATCTCATGTACTGAAAACAAACAAAACAATCTCTACCAATATGGACTGGCAGGAACAAACAGGTTAAAGTGGAACGCATTTTGGAGACGACTCGAGCAGGTGGTTAGTGATATCATAAAACTACCATTTATCAAGAGAACGGCGAGCTTCAGCGGGCAAGGGATAAGGCCAGAACAATACATTATTCCTTTTAACATAAATAAAGCCGGGACCAAGGGTAAGTGGCTGCACGTCATTGACAGTGCTAGGCTGCAACCTAGCAAGAAAATTAAAGATGTATTCACCTCTAGCGCGACGGTGATTGGCTAAGCCATACCTGGTGATACAGATGCGACACAGTGGGGAGATCCCCATTATATAAGAGCATTTTGAGACCTAACATTTCTATCTCTCTCCTCTCGCGGTGGGCAGCACAAGTGTGTGGAAATAAGCGAGGGCATTGAGAGCTTTGCTTTCTGTGAAGTGGGGACGACACACTTCATGTGTCATGGTGACAGATAGCAAAGCGGTAGTTCATTATTCCTGCAGGAATTTTTGCGGGCAAAGGAATTGTGCACATCACTCCAACCCATAGCAAGTGTGTAACAGTCATTATTTCTACTAGGGAAAGATCACCGTTCTACGGAACACAGGAAAGTTGCGACTGAGTGAATTCCGTCAAGGCCAGAGTAGGGAATTAGCATGGAGACAATGCCATTGCAGGTGTCACTTGGTAAAGTACCCTCGTGCATTAGGCCACAATAAATGTTGAATCTTGATTTTGACTCACTCCAACTTGCATATGCTTTGACCGTTGAATATCAAAAGCTAGGATACTAACCTACCCTCACATTGAATACACGAGAATTTCTTCATTAGTTCAAAAAGTAAATTTATTCTCCACTAACGCAGTGCATTGACAGCTATGACAACGTAGATTTAAATGAGCTAATGAGGATTTTTAATAATCATTCTTTCCTGCGATAAAAAATTTTCATGTGTAGAGATAATTTCAATCTGTCTAAGAATTAAACGTTTTGTTCCTCAGTGTCAAAAGTAATTGCACATGATTGTTGTTCATCACTTGATCCCTGAAAGCAACAGTTGATAAATTATATGTAGAATAAAAAAGGGAATACCTGTGTTGTCATTCTAGAATAGACCCAAAACTTTCATTTTTATTAATTCATGCATTCTAGGTACGTGACAGCAGCATTCCTAATGATTTTTGTTATGATCCACACCTCATATTAGCCGCCTTACAGGGCTAGGGTCATATTTGTTTAGAATATCTGTTCGGCACATTGGGCTTGAGAAGGCAGTTCAGTTGTTTTGTCCATTTGTGCCCTAAGTGGTAAGTTAATTTTGCACACATTAGTACACTCGCTGTGCAGATACAAAGGTTGGATGTACGACAACCTCGGCTCGCATCCGCACACAGTAATCACAGTCCTACCCACACTAAAGACTGTAGAAAACTCACTACACAGACAAACAAAGAACTGTCGACATGTGGTGTGGATCTGTACTGTAGACACTGAGTCTAATAAAATGAACTAACACGCAGACAAGCAAAAATTAAACTACCAAAGCACACAGGTGAGACTATATAATTTTCTCCTGGTTAGGAAGTTGTAAAATCAGTTACTTCCCTGTAGCTGCTCTGCCTTTGCCAGCGGCTACTGGCTGACTCTGTGGGAGGACTATATCGTTTTACTAGCTGAGTGCCCGACTTCTTTTGGATATGTATCTATTCCAGTCTTCTATTAGTCCATCTCCTCCATCCCCTCCCTCATCACATCTTCGCCCTCTCTCTGTTCATTCCTCGTCCCTCTTTTTTTCTGTCCATCTCTTCCTCCCCCTTCTTTCTGTCCATCTCCTCTCCCCATTTTCCTCTTCCCTTACACTAACCACATCCCTCTCCGCCATACCTGTGTCCATCTCCTCCTTCCCCCACTTTGGTTGTTCATCCCCCATTCTCTCCCCATACTATCACCCTTACCCCAAATAGTGATTATTGGTTCTTACCACCACAGTACTTTTTTACAGACCGTAAGTAATAAGTGTACCAAGTTTGGTTGAAATCGATCCAGTGGTTTAGAAGGAGGTGTGGAACATACATACGTACATAGACACATACATACACTTTTGTAATTATGGAATACCTGACAGCCGGCCGGTATGGCCAAGCGGTTACAGGCGCTACAGTCTGGAACCGCGTGACCGCTACGTGACGCTAGGTTCGAATCCTGCCTCGGGCATGGATGTGTGTGATGTCCTTAGGTTAGTTAGGTTTAAGTAGTTCTAAGTTCTAGAAGACCGATGACCTTAGAAGTTAAGTCCCATAGTGCTCAGAGCCATTTTTCTGAATAACTGACACCATAGAAATAATAAAACAAAGAATATTGTGCATTTTACAGGAAAAGTTATTAATGAGAAAACTGTCTAAATTGAGTTCCAATTTTGTTTATTTCTGAAGAAAGTTAGGGTCAAAAGAAATTTCTCAGTAATACGAGAACCATTTGCTAAGAATTGCAACTGATTTAATCTGCCAATAATTTACTTCATATGAGACACTGAAAGCCTCCACATCTCTTTTAAAATTTAATCTGATTAGACAACTTGTATGACCTCAATATTAATGGCCTGAAAACATTCCCCTTCTTATGAAAGCTTTTAAAATCATGAATGAATAATAACGCATTCTGACTTGTATTTGTCATATATGCGAAAGCAGGAAAGACTTTCATAGTGCGACGATAAATACACAGGCCTACCTTATACTTGCTGTAATATGCACGCTAAGAAATATATATATTGGCAGCCGATAGTAGGTTATTTGAACAGCGATTTCACAGAAGGCAAAATTTACTCAGTAAAATCTGTTCGCATCAACTACGAATTTAGAGAAAGGATAACTGAGAACATGGGATTCGCCCATGGAAACGGCGTGAGGTGTTAAAAATAACTGAAAAGAATTTGAAATAATGTGGGTGTCCACATAAAACCAGTACGTTACACACCGTAGATTCAAGTAACAACGAACGAAGTAAAAAAGGACAGATAATAGTATTGTTAAAATCAGGTAGCTACCTGTTTATGACAGATGCCGGAAGTGGTGCTCATGGACATAGGCTTCGCTAACATATTGTGGTGACGCTACCAGAAACACACTGTAATTCTGCAGGCGTGATGTTGTTAATTTCTCCAGTAATGTTCCGTTTAAGATAGTCTATTGTCTGAGGATTGTGAGCATACACTTTGGTTTTAAGTGTGCCCCATGTCCAAAAATCGTATGACGTTAAGTCCGGGGACCTAGGGTCCAGAGGGCTCTACTGACAAGTCATTCTTCAAGGAACAGTTGGTGATGTAGGGCGTGTTTTCGTTGGACGTGTGAGTGGTTGTTCCATCTTGTTGGAATACTGCATACAGCTTCTCTGCATCTGTTAACTGCGCAGAGAAAGATTCAGAGATTTCTAGATATGTGGCACTCTTTAAGGTGTAACTGGAAAATATGGGGCCAATAATGCGCACGCCGGGCAACGCACATCGAAAACCTGTCTTCGATGAGTGGAGGGGTTCTTCAGGCAGAATTTGCCCTGCGACCAGTATCTGCAATTCTGTGAATTTACATAAGCCGGCAAACGTAATCAGGCATCTGTAATCTGACAAGGAGTCCAAGTAACTGTTAACAACTGATGTTAACAGCCAGTTCCTGATCCTCAAATTTCAACTCTTGCACTACACTCACATGATAGGTTTTGAATTTCATATCTTTTAGCACACGATGACTCGATGTACGAGATACACTAACCTGCTGCGATTACCTTCTTACCGACTTGCGGGGACTTGTAATATCCATACGAATTCTGTCTACAGTTTCAGGGGTCCTCTCTGTCGGTCGCCTATTCATCTGAACATTCTGAACGGATCCTACAGCCCTCCATTTCTTGTTAAGATCTTGAATAGTGCTGGTTGC
This sequence comes from Schistocerca cancellata, assembly GCF_023864275.1. Classification (NCBI taxonomy): domain Eukaryota; kingdom Metazoa; phylum Arthropoda; class Insecta; order Orthoptera; family Acrididae; genus Schistocerca; species Schistocerca cancellata. The sequence goes on from NC_064633.1 coordinate 159,670,904, forward strand.
GGGGAGTTTCCTATCAGACTACTTCGCCTGAAACATTTACTTACGTTCCTTGATGGAGCCTGCCTTTATATAACCCTTCACAATATCAATTCGCTGTTCTAATGCAAACTGACCCATTTCTGTAACAATTCAACAAAACGAGCTTCTCATAACAACTGACGCACGAACACACAGCTGCACTCAACTTTACGATAAAGTGCAGTGTAGCCTACATTCGAGACAGTGCTACTTCACAACTAATTCGGCTAGAGATGATTAACCGGTACGTGAGACGTACCGGTTTTATGTCGGACACTCTGTACTATTATTTGATAGATGAGCACAAAAATGCATGTAATGAAATTACATATGTCTTTCGCAGTGCCACATAAAATACCACAAATTATCAAAACTAGAATAGAAGGAACGCCATATAATTTCTGATTTCTGTAGTAATATCGAATAAGTGAGGTATTAACGTCGACTGTGACCTATATTTACTAACGACTTAATGAATGACCAATATCGACCCTTCAATGGGGAACAAAGTCTGACACTCGGAACAATAAATTTAATCTTGGTCACAAAGGGAGCACACGTATAGAGCTGAAATTCGTGTAAAAAAGAGTGTTAGGGCCAAAGCGCACTAGCAGGCAACGTTATCATTCCTGTAGGTTGCGGTGCAGATATGTACATGGCAGTAAAACGCTAAATGTAACTAAAATACTGAAAAATTGCTCAAGTCACACCAATACCGAAAAAGGGAAATAGGAGTAATCCGCTGAATTACTGGCTCATATCACTAACGTCGATTTGCGGTAGGGTTTTGGAACATATACTATGTTCGAACATTATGAATTATCTGGAAGAAAAGAATTTATTGACACGTAGCACGGATTCAGAAAACAACGTTCTTGTGAAACACAACTAGCTCTTTATACTCATGAAGTAATGAGTGCTATCGACAGGTGACGTCAAATCGATTCCATATTTTTGGATTTCCAGAAGGTTTTCGACACTGTTCCTCACAAGCGTCTTCTAACCAAAGTGCTTGCCTATGGAATTTCGCCTCACTTGTGCGTGTGGATTCGTGATTTCCTGTCCGAAAGGTCACAGTTCGTAGTAATAGACGGAAAGTCATCGAGTAAAACAGAAGTAATATCCGGCGTTCCCCAAGGAAGTGGGACCGATGACCCTGCAGTTTGGTCCCTTTAAACTTCAAACCCACCACTACCACCAAGGAAGTGTTATAGACCCTCTATTGTTCCTGATCTATATTAACGACATTGGAGACAATCTGAGTAACCCTCTTAGACTGTTTGCAGAAGATGCTGTCATTTACCGTCTTGTAAAGTCATCAGATGACCAAAACGAACTGCAAAATGATTTTGATAAGATTTCTGTGTGGTGCGAAAAGTGGCAGTTGACCCTGAATAAAGAAAAGTACGAAACTCAATCCGCTAAATATCGATTACGCTATAAGTCACACAAATTTGAAGGCTGTAAATTCAACTAAACACTTAGGGATTACAATTGCAGATAACCTAAATTGGAATGATCACTTAGATAATGTGGGTAGAGCAAACCAAAGACGCGATTCATTGACAGAACACTTAGAAGGTACAACAGGTCTACTAAAGAGACTGCTTACACCACGCTTGTCCATCCTATTCTGGAGTAATATTGCTCTGCGGTGTGGGGACTGACGGATGACATCGAAAAAGTACAAAGAAGGGCGGCTCGTTTTACACTGTCGCTAAATAGGGGAGATAGTGCCACAGGCATGATTCGTGAACTGGAAGGCGTTTTTCATTGCGACGGGATCTTCTCATGAAATTTCAGTCACCAGTTTTCTCCTCCGATTGCGAAAATATTCTGTTGGCACCCACCTACTTGGGGAGAAATGATCATCACGATAAATCAGGGCTCGCACAGAAAAATTTAAGTGCTTTTTCCCCGGCGCCGTTCGAGAATGGAACGCTAGAGAGACAGCTTGGGGGTGGTTCATTGAACCCTCTGCCGAGCACATTATTGTGAATAGCAGAGTAATCACGTAGATATAGATACACATTGAATCTGAAGAAACAGAACGATGAAAAGTCCATGCAGCTTCCACATGATATGACTGGATCAGCGGCAGGCGGAAACATTCTTGTGCTTTGTCTCACCACCCGCATGGGCAAGGTTAAAGTTTCCAAAGTATCGCATACAAATACACTTCCGCTATATAGCCAAAGTCTGTGACATCTCTAGCAGACCAAAACAGTGCTTAGCGTGTCTTTGCCCTTCTTACAACTCAAGTACAGGTAAATGCTACGAAAGACGTTTCAAACAGGCAACATGCAACATCAGCCCTACACTCTTCACACAAAAAAGTCACAGTGTGTATGACAACCTTTCAACGAGTAACAAAATAACTGGCATATAGTGTACAGGCTTTCTGGAAATTCGGAAATTTGAGGTAAGTTCCTGTGGGACTAAACTGCTGAGGTCATAGTTCCCTAGGCTTACACACTACTTAATCGAACTTAAACTATCTTACTCGAAGGACAGCACACACACGCATGCCCGAGGGAGGACTCGAACCTTCGACGGGGGGAGCCGAGCGAACAGTGACAAGACGCCCGAAACCGCACAGCTACCCCCGTGGCGGCTTTCTGGATCAACTGCTTATAAAATAAGTGAAAGCTGGCGTGAACTGCAGGAGACAAAAATAAATCGTCTTTCATGACGATAGTGGAGGGTTCCTTAACGGTAGTAAAGCTGAGGATTTTGAATTATTAACTGTTGAACCATTTACCGCAGTTATCCTGTTTTCACCTATCCAAATAAGCAGATCCCATACCTTCCACTTTCAACCTATTACCATACCTGAGTAAATGTTTCCCTGAGCATAGTCTTCAGTCCAAACAGAAGACATCGTAGAATCACAAATATGGCAAGGTACCTCCTAACTGTAAAAGCGTTGGACGCTGTGTGATGTGCAAAAATGGGGACTGAATCGAAACGTAAGTGCATTTTTGACATGAATAATCCCATCACTCAATTGCAGTTCAACGACTTTTCATCTTGCCCTTATATGTTTCTGGGAATCTCAACTCCCTGTTCTTTAAGTTCGCGTCCGTCTTTCAAGCACCGTAGATCGGCAGACCAGAGCATTGTAGTCTTATTATGGTGATGTATCTTTTATTCGTGGTTCTTCACTGGTACTAACTGGTACAGTTTCAAGCAGGACATCAGGCAGTGTGTATTACGACCACCTAAAAACTGCTCCCTTTCGATTATTTTGCGAGATATTGGTTAATTGCTTCACAAACAAACACAGGGTATATTATCTCCATGTTTTTATCGTATATCTTTATAGAGTGCATTAAAGTTATTGTATGCACTGCCATAGCTTTGGACCCAGAAGAAGAGCTTCAAAGCACAAAACTAGTGATCAAAATAAAATAAAATGAATGCCAAGGAAAAAAATTACGTGAATAAAAAGGAAATACGCTCACTTGATATTACTAAACAGAAGCAGAAAAGAAAGCATTATATCTAAAGTTTCATCAATGCAATTGTCTTTCAGTTTCTTGTTGCAGCCACATTATTAGTGTTGAACTGATATGGATAGCATCTGTTTTTCCTACGCCCTATTTTGTGTTTTACGTATCCAGTCACCAGTGTTGTTGTGTACGACTTCATACACAATGGTAAGGAGAAGTGAACTACATTATGATGTGGCAGCTGTCGACATAGGAAAACGGGAGCAGAAATTATTAGTGAACAAGTAACACAGCAAACAGAAGTTTTACTTAGGTTGTATATCTCCAAATGTACGAAAACCCATTAAAATGATGCAACAAGAAATAGAGTCCAGCTTATACAACAGAAAAAGCGATGGAGGCAGAGCAGCGACTAGGCAGCTTCTGCATGGCGTCCTGAAACGAAACGGCGCCCAGCGCGAGTGGGCTGGGTCGCTGCCGCTGGCCAACCTATACCACGGTGGCTCGTGGTTCGGAGCCGCTGGAGGTGTGGCTCAGCGGATGCGCACCATTGGGTCCCTCAGATCCAAACGGAAACTAGTGTGACCAACGTAACAATGCCTGTGGGCTGCGGTATCGATACTGATACTGTATCCCTTACCCCCAAACCTCTCCACCATCATGTAATGTAGACAAGCTGACGCCGATGGGGGGAGTGAGAGCTGGATGCAGGCGGCAGTGAGGAGATGCGAGCTGAAACTGAGGTTGATGCCGAGCTCCTGCTTGGATATGCCCTGAGCCTGCCGGAAACACCAGACAAAGAACTGAGCAGAGGGCGCACACCCACATACAGTGGCGCATCAGACAACTAAGTCGGATGGCTGCAGAGGAACACAAGGTGGTATTTGGGACAGCCGTCGGGACGATGGGCCCATCCCCAGACGCCGGTAGCTGTCGAGGCAGCGACGACTTTGTGAAGGCGTCGTCTTCTATTGGTGGTGGGATCGGCGCCGAGGGCTACTGCGTCCAGGCAGGCACGGAATCTGAAAGCACAAAACCTGCGGCAGGACCGCGGAATTTACAGACGAATTTGGTTCTGACGGCGTCTCCTCAATCCTCTCGGTTCCTGCAGGACAAACGTAGAACGTCCCATATGTGATACAACGGTGCCTCGCTGCCAGTGCCTCCGTCCACGATACAATCCGGGGTGGTCGAGCGGTTCTACGCGCTACAGTCTGGAACCGTGCGACCGCTACGGTCGCAAGTTCGAATCCTGCCTCGGGGATGGATGTGTGTGATATCTTTAGGTTAGTTAGGTTTAAGTAGTTCTAAGTTCTAGGGGACTGATGACCTCAGAAGTTAAGTTCCATAGTGCTCAGAGCCATTTCAACGATACAATCTGTAAAAGGACGAATCGTTAGTGTGATACTTTGACTGTCCGGGTGGAGTGGGTACTGTGTGCTATAGCGGGTGCAGGAACTGGAGCAAGGTGTGGTGGCGACATCCATGTAACAACTCCACCGGCGACGGTCCCTCCGCATCTCGTGGCCGTGCGGTAGAGTTCTCGCTTCCCACGCCCGGGTTCCCGGGTTCGATTCCCGGTGGGGTCAGGGATTTTCTCTGCCTCGTGATGGCTGGGTGTTGTGTGCTGTCCTTAGGTTAGTTAGGTTTAAGTAGTTCTAAGTTCTAGAGGACTTATGACCACAGCAGTTGAGTCCCATAGTGCTCAGAGCCATTTGAACCATTTTTGATGGTCCCTCGCGTGCCTGGGAGCGGTAGGCAGACGAAAATGGCAATAGGACTTGATCCAATGGCATTATGTTGTCCATGTGTTGCTTAAATATCCATATAAAGCGTTCAGCTTCGCCGTTGTACTGTGGATGGTGCGGTGCACTCCTGAGTTGATGATGCCGGAGACAGTGTAAAAATGTTCAAATTCGGCACAATAAACTGAGGTTCATCGTCGGTCACAGTTACTTCATGCAGTCCCTCGAGGCAAAAGATCGCTGAAAAGGCCTGGATTATGGAACGAGCCATAGTATTCGTAGGAACCACGTAGGGAAGTTTACTGAAAGCGTCAACGATGATGATCCAACATGTATTCCAGCAAAGACCTGTGAAATCCAAGTGCAAACGTTGACAAGGTGCTTGAGGCTTGAGCCATTCAAAGAACTGCTGAGCTGGGGCCGACTCATGTTCAGCATAGGCTTGAAACTGAGATGGCAACTGTTCAGTATGTGCATCCAGACCGCGCCACGGGCAGTGACGTGACGCCAGCTGTTTGGTGCGAACGACGACCCAGTGACCTACGTGTGGCACATGGAGCACATCACGTTGGAGAACCTGAGGAGCTACAACACATGACTGTTCATTTTTGGTGCGAAGTAAAATGATATATTGGTGAACTGCAAGGGCGTGCCGACTGACAAAATACAGTACAAGCGAATCACAGAACTACTGATCTATCTGGCTGAATGCGGCCAACCAGTGTGGATGTAGTGCAACAGAATGTCCAGCTCAGGGTCTGCTGCTGTGAGCTTGGTAATTTTCCGGCGATTAAGCGGAAAGGTATACGAAGTATCTGTTTGCTGTGCATCTATGTCGCAACAAGAAGCAGAGGACGTGTCGAATGAGGAATCGGGGTCAACAGGGAGCCGAGAAAGAACATCTGTGTTGGCATGCTTAGAAGCGTGATACACAAGTTCATATTAGTAACTTGACAGAAGAAGAAGCCACCGTTGCAGTTTCTGTGCTGTGCGATTTGGGACAGGCTGAAAAGAACTAAACAAAGATTGTAGAGTTTATGCTCCGTTACCAAGTACAATTTTCTGCCAGAAAGATGCTGGTGAAACAGTGTCACCACAGGCAATGGCGACAGCCTCCTTTTCAATTTTCAAATAATTACAATGAACTTTGTTCAGCAACTTCGAAACAAAGGTAATCATCCTGTCAGTAGCACTAAATTTATGTGACAATATTGCACCGATGCTGTAAGGGAAAGCATACACAGCCAAGACCACTGGTTTGCTGGATCAAAATGAACAAGGCATCGATCATTTAGCAATGATCTTTAAGCTTCTTGAAAGCAAACTGACACTATTGCGACCAAACAAAAGGAACATTCTTCCTGCACAGGAGATGAAAGTGAGCGGCGATATGACCAGCGTTAGAAACAAATCGGATGTAACACATGAGCTGACACAGACTGGAATTCCTGCATATTGCATGGGGATGGAAGGTCACGGATAGCAAGCAAATGTGGTTGTAATGGGCGAACAACTTGGTTATTAGTGACATGTCCTAAGAACTCAAGTTCAGTCCGAAAAAATACACACTTCTCTCTGTTACACTTGAGACCAGTTGCAGACAACACTTGCAACTCATTGCGAAGAATGCTAATGTGGTTTTCAGGAGTGCCATCTGAGACGACAACGTCATCTAAATACACTCCTGGAAATGGAAAAAAGAACACATTGACACCGGTGTGTCAGACCCACCATACTTGCTCCGGACACTGCGAGAGGGCTGTACAAGCAATGATCACACGCACGGCACAGCGGACACACCAAGAACCGCGGTGTTGGCAGTCGAATGGCGATAGCTGCGCAGCATTTGTGCACCGCCACCGTCAGTGTCAGCCAGTTTGCCGTGGCATACGGAGCTCCATCGCAGTCTTCAACACTGGTAGCATGCCGCGACAGCGTGGACGTGAACCGTATGTGCAGTTGGCGGACTTTGAGCGAGGGCGTATAGTGGGCATGCGGGAGGCCGGGTGGACGTACCGCCGAATTGCTCAACACGTGGGGCGTGAGGTCTCCACAGTACATCGATGTTGTCGCCAGTGGTCGGCGGAAGGTGCACGTGCCCGTCGACCTGGGACCGGACCGCAGCGACGCACGGATGCACGCCACGACCGTAGGATCCTACGCTGTGCCGTAGGGGACCGCACCGCCATTTCCCAGCAAATTAGGGACACTGTTGCTCCTGGGGTATCGGCGAGGACCATTCGCAACCGTCTCCATGAAGCTGGGCTACGGTCCCGCACACCGTTAGGCCGTCTTCCGCTCACGCCCCAACATCGTGCAGCCCGCCTCCAGTGGTGTCGCGACAGGCGTGAATGGAGGGACGAATGGAGACGTGTCGTCTTCAGCGATGAGAGTCGCTTCTGCCTTGGTGCCAATGATGGTCGTATGCGTGTTTGGCGCCGTGCAGGTGAGCGCCACAATCAGGACTGCATACGACCGAGGCACACAGGGCCAAAACCCAGCATCATGGTGTGCGGAGCGATCTCCTACACTGGCCGTACACCACTGGTGATCGTCGAGGGGACACTGAATAGTGCACGGTACATCCAAACCGTCATCGAACCCATCGTTCTACCATTCCTAGACCGGCAAGGGAACTTGCTGTTCCAACAGGACAATGCACGTCCGCATGTATCCCGTGCCACCCAACGTGCTCTAGAAGGTGTAAGTCAACTACCCTGGCCAGCAAGATCTCCGGATCTGTCCCCCATTGAGTATGTTTGGGACTGGATGAAGCGACGTCTCACGCGGTCTGCACGTCCAGCACGAACGCTGGTCCAACTGAGGCGCCAGGTGGAAATGGCATGGCAAGCCGTTCCACAGGACTACATCCAGCATCTCTACGATCGTCTCCATGGGAGAATAGCAGCCTGCATTGCTGCGAAAGGTGGATATACACTGTACTAGTGCCGACATTGTGCATGCTCTGTTGCCTGTGTCTATGTGCCTGTGGTTCTGTCAGTGTGATCATGTGATGTATCTGACCCCAGGAATGTGTCAATAAAGTTTCCCCTTCCTGGGACAATGAATTCACGGTGTTCTTATTTCAATTTCCAGGAGTGTAATTTGAGCAAAGAGGAACGTTCGCAGTTATCTTCTTGAGAAAGCGCTGGAATATGGCGGTTGCGGAAGCACTACCAAACGGCAATCTCAAAAATCCGAAGAGTCTCAGATGACTGTTAATGACGAAGATTTGTTGCGACTACTCATCGAGAGGGATTTGGAAAAATAACGACCAGCACCCAATTTACCCATCAGTTCTTTTGGGTATGGTAAGAGATCACTGTCAACGAATGTTTGAGGATTCTCAGTTTTTTTTAAAAAAAAGGGCACAACCAAAGTCTGATGAATGGGTTCTTTAGAATAACAAGAAGGGACATCCACTGACTGGCAGTAATTTGTGCAAAGACCCCACTGTCTTGCAAAGGAGTAACTTCCTGGGCCACCTGTTTTCGAATAGCTTGAGGGACAGGACAATCTCTAACAAAACATGGCTGTGCATTGATCTGCATTAAGTCATGAGCAACAAAATTATTGGATTTGCCTAAACTCTCAGAAAACAAATCCTGTAATTCTGCACATAACTTAGCAATACCTCCCCTCACGAGGATCAAAGGAAGAAACAGAAATTACATTGTCCTGACTCCTTAACACAAACAAATCAAAAGAGCATAGATCAAAAATATTACATCTATCTCAGGAAGAAAACACTGTAAATGCCACGGGCGTTGACAAATTTCGGAAAGTCGCAGGAAGGCTACAAGTGTCTAAGACAGGAACGTCTTGGCCGTTTTATGCCGTCAGTCTATGGTGCGATGTGCACAACTTAGATTTGCCAAGCAATTCATAAGTACTATGGCTGAGCAAAGTCACTGAATTTCCAGTGTCAAGCTGCAAACGGACTGATTGTCCAGCATTAGTAAGAGAGACAAAAAGTTTGCTGTCTTCACGTAGCACTACAGATGAGTTGGTAACCTTTCCTGGACGGTTATTATGCTGTTGTTTTGCACTGACGGCACTGTGGAGCATTGAAATCACGCTACACACTAAACTCTTCGTTTGTGTGGCCATAGTGTCCGTAGTTGCTTTACAGTTCTTAAGCGTATTTTTGTTCTGAGAATGCAACTACAAAAATGCGTGATTTTTTTCACCAGACGCGTTTCGTTTTATTGAGTGGTCTACAGGGTGTTACAAAAAGGTACGGCCAAACTTTCAGGAAACATTCCTCACACACAAAGAAAGAAAATGTGTTATGTGGACATGTGTCCGGAAACGCTTACTTTCCATGTTAGAGCTCATTTTATTACTTCTTTTCAAATCACATTAATCATGGAATGGAAACACACAGCAACAAAACGTACCAGCGTGACTTCAAACACTTTGTTACAGGAAATGTTCAAAATGTCTTCCGTTAGCGAGGATACATGCATCCACCCTCCGTCGCATGGAATCCCTGATGCGCCGATGCAGCCCTGGAGAATGGCGTATTGTATCACGGCCCGTCCACAATACGAGCACGAAGAGTCTCTACATTTGGTACCGGGGTTGCGTAGACAAGAGCTTTCAAATGCTCCCATAAATGAAAGTCAAGAGGGTTGAGGTCAGGAGAGCGTGGAGGCCATGGAATTGGTCCGCCTCTACCAATCCATCGGTCACCGAATCTGTTGTTGAGAAGCGTACGAACGCTTCGACTGAAATGTGCAGGAGCTCCATCGTGCATGAACCACACGTTGTGTCGTACTTGTAAAGGCACATGTTGTAGCAGCACATGTAGAGTATCCCGTATGAAATCATGATAACGTGCTCCATTGAGCGTATGTGGAAGAACATGGGGCCCAATCAAGACATCGCCAACAATGCCTGCCCAAACGTTCACAGAAAATCTGTGTTGATGACGTGATTGCACAATTGCGTGCGGATTCTCGTCAGCCCGCACATGTTGATTGTGAAAATTTACAATTTGATCACGTTGGAATGAAGCCTCATCCGTAAAGAGAACATTTGCACTGAAATGAGGATTGGCACATTGTTAGATGAACCATTCGCAGAAGTGTACCCGTGGAGGCCAATCAGCTGCTGATAGTGCCTGCACACGCTGTACATGGTACGGAAACAACTGGTTCTCCCGTAGCACTCTCCATACAGTGACGTGGACAACGTTACCTTGTACAGCAGCAACTTCTCTGACGCTGACATTAGGGTTATCGTCAACTGCACGAAGCATTGCCTCGTCCATCGCAGGTGTCCTCATCGTTCTAGGTCTTCCCCAGTCGCGAGTCATAGGCTGGAATGTTCCCTGCTCCCTAAGACGCCGATCAATTGGTTCTAACATCTTCCTGTCAGGACACCTTCGTTCTGGAAATCTGTCTCGATACAAACGTACCGCGCCACGGCCATTGCCCCGTGCTAATCCGTACATCAAATGGGCATCTGCCAACTCCGCATTTGTAAACATTGCAAAACCACGTTCGTGATGAACACTAACCTGTTGATGCTACGTACTGATGTGCTTGATGCTAGTACTGTACAGCAATTAGTCGCATGTCAACACAAGCACCGAAGTCAGCTTTACCTTCCTTCAATTGGGCCAACTGGCGGTGAATCGAGGAAGTACAGTACATACTGACGAAACTAAAATGAGCTCTAACATGGAAATTAAGCGTTTTCGGACACATGTCCACATAACATCTTTTCTTTATTTGTGTGTGAGGAATGATTCCTGAAAGTTTGGCCGTACCTTTTTGTAACACCCTGTATAATTAAATTATTTACATTTTGATTTGCTTTTAGATCTTAACGAACTGTATTTCGATTTAAAAGCAAATCAAAATGTAAATAATTTAATTACAAACCACTGATGATGCTTTACCTCAACAAGGGAAACGCGTCAGGTGAAAAAAATCACTCATTTTTGTAGTTGCAATGACAGAACAAAAATACCCTGAAGAACACTACACTGTTTGTGATTTTTTGCGTGAAGGAGTAGCAGAAGGGAGTGCCTTACGTTTCTGTAAGCTCTACATCTACATTCTACATCTACATTTATACTTCGCAAGCCACCCAACGGTGTGTGGCGGAGGGCACTTTACGTGCCACTGTCATTACCTCCCTTTCCTGTTCCAGTCGCGTATGGTTCGCGGGAAGAACGACTGTCTGAAAGCCTCTGTGCGCGCTCTAATCTCTCTAATTTTACATTCGTGATCTCCTCGGGAGGTATAAGTAGGGGGAAGCAATATATTCGATACCTCATCCAGAAACGCACCCTCTCGAAACCTGGCGAGCAAGCTACACCGCGATGCAGAGCGCCTCTCTTGCAGAGTCTGCCACTTGAGTTTGTTAAACATCTCCGTAACGCTATCACGGTTACCGAATAACCCTGTGACGAAACGCGCCGCTCTTCTTTGGATCTTCTCTATCTCCTCCGTCAACCCGATCTGGTACGGATCCCACACTGATGAGCAATACTCAAGTATAGGTCGAACGAGTGTTTTGTAAGCCACCTCCTTTGTTGATGGACTACATTTTCTAAGGACTCTCCCAATGAATCTCAACCTGGTACCCGCCTTACCAACAATTAATTTTATATGATCATTCCACTTCAAATCGTTCCGCACGCATACTCCCAGATATTTTACAGAAGTAACTGCTACCAGTGTTTGTTCCGCTATCATATAATCATACAATAAAGGATCCTTCTTTCTATGTATTCTCAATACATTACATTTGTCCATGTTAAGGGTCAGTTGCCACTCCCTGCACCAAGTGCCTATCCGCTGCAGATCTTCCTGCATTTCGCTACAATTTTCTAATGCTGCAACTTCTCTGTATACTACAGCATCATCCGCGAAAAGCCGCATGGAACTTCCGATACTATCTACTAGGTCATTTATATATATTGTGAAAAGCAATGGTCCCATAACACTCCCCTGTGGCACGCCAGAGGTTACTTTAACGTCTGTAGACGTCTCTCCGTTGATAACAACATGCTGTGTTCTGTTTGCTAAAAACTCTTCAATCCAACCACACAGCTGGTCTGATATTCCGTAGGCTCTTACTTTGTTTATCAGGCGACAGTGCGGAACTGTATCGAACGCCTTCCGGAAGTCAAGAAAAATAGCATCTACCTGGGAGCCTGTATCTAATATTTTCTGGGTCTCATGAACAAATAGAGCGAGTTGGGTCTCACACGATCGCTGTTTCCGGAATCCATGTTGATTCCTACATAGTAGATTCTGAGTTTCCAAAAACGACATGATACTCGAGCAAAAGACATGTTCTAAAATTCTACAACAGATCGACGTCAGAGATATAGGTCTATAGTTTTGCGCATCTGCTCGACGACCCTTCTTGAAGACTGGGACTACCTGTGCTCTTTTCCAATCATTTGGAACCTCCTGTTCCTCTAGAGACTTGCGGTACACGGCTGTTAGAAGGGGGGCAAGTTCTTTTGCGTACTCTGTGTAGAATCGAATTGGTATCCCGTCAGGTCCAGTGGACTTTCCTCTGTTGAGTGATTCCAGTTGCTTTTCTATTCCTTGGACACTTATTTCAATGTCAGCCATTTTTTCGTTGGTGCGAGGATTTAGAGAAGGAACTGCAGTGCGGTCTTCCTCTGTGAAACAGCTTTGGAAAAAGGTGTTTAGTATTTCAGCTTTACGCTTGTCATCCTCTGTTTCAATGCCATCATCATCCCGGAGTGTCTGGACATGCTGTTTCGAGCCACTTACTGATTTAACGTAAGACCAGAACTTCCTAGGATTTTCTGTCAAGTCGGTACCTAGTATTTTACTTTCGAATTCACTAAACGCTTCACGCATAGCCCTCCTTACGCTAACTTTGACATCGTTTAGCTTCTGTTTGTCTGAGAGGTTTTGGCTGCGTTTAAATTTGGAGTGAAGCTCTCTTTGCTTTCGCAGTAATTTCCTAACTTTGTTGTTGTACCACGGTGGGTTTTTCGCGTCCCTCACAGTTTTACTCGGCACGTACCTGTCTAAAACGCATTTTACGATTGCCTTGAACTTTTTCCATAGACACTCAACATTGTCAGTGTCGGAACAGAAATTTTCGTTTTGAACTGTTAGGTAGCCTGAAATCTGCCTTCTATTACTCTTGCTAAACAGATAAACCTTCCTCCCTTTTTTTATATTCCTATTAACTTCCATATTCAGGGATGCTGCAACGGCCTTATGATCACTGATTCCCTGTTCTGCGCTTACAGAGTCGAAAAGTTCGGGTCTGTTTGTTATCAGCAGGTCCAAGATGTTATCTCCACGAGTCGGTTCTCTGTTTAATTGCTCGAGGTAATTTTCGGATAGTGCACTCAGTATAATGTCACTCGATGCTCTGTCCCTACCACCCGTCCTAAACATCTGAGTGTCCCAGTCTATATCTGGTAAATTGAAATCTCCACCTAAGACTATAACATGCTGAGAAAATTTATGTGAAATGTATTCCAAATTTTCTCTCAGCTGTTCTGCCACTAATGCTGCTGAGTCGGGGGGTCGGTAAAAGGAGCCAATTATTAACCTAGCTCGGTTGTTGAGTGTAACCTCCACCCATAATAATTCACAGGAACTATCCACTTCTACTTCACTACAGGATAAACTACTACTAACAGCAACGAACACTCCACCACCGGTTGCATGCAATCTATCCTTTCTAAACACCGTCTGTACGTTTGTAAAAATTTCGGGAGAATTTATCTCTGGCTTCAGCCAGCTTTCTGTACCTATAACGATTTCAGCTTCGGTGCTTTCTATCAGCGCTTGAAGTTCCGGTACTTTACCAACGCAGCTTCGACAGTTTACAATTACAATACCGATTGCTGCTTGGTCCCCGCATGTCCTGACTTTGCCCCGCACCCGTTGAGGCTGTTGCCCTTTCTGTACTTGCCCGAGGCCATCTAACCTAAAAAACCGCCCAGCCCACGCCACACAACCCCTGCTACCCGTGTAGCCGCTTGTTGCGTGTAGTGGACTCCTGACCTATCCAGCGGAACCCGAAACCCCACCACCCTATGGCGCAAGTCGAGGAATCTGCAGCCCACACGGTCGCAGAACCGTCTCAGCTTCTGATTCAGACCCTCCACTCGGCTCTGTACCAAAGGTCCGCAGTCAGTCCTGTCGACGATGCTGCAGATGGTGAGCTCTGCTTTCATCCCGCTAGCGAGACTGGCAGTCTTCACCATATCAGATAGCCGCTGGAAGCCAGAGAGGATTTCCTCCGATCCATAGCGACACACATCATTGGTGCCGACATGAGCGACCACCTGCAGATGGGTGCACCCTGTACCCGTCATGGCATCCGGAAGGACCCTTTCCACATCTGGAATGACTCCCCCCGGTATGCACACGGAGTGCACTTTGGTTTTCTTCCCCTCCCTTGCTGCCATATCCCTAAGGGGCCCCATTACGCGCCTGACGTTGGAGCTCCCAACTACCAGTAAGCCCACCCTCTGCGACCGCCCGGATCTTGCAGACTGAGGGGCAACCTCTGGAACAGGACAAGCAACCATGTCAGGCCGAAGATCAGTATCAGCCTGAGACAGAGCCTGAAACCGGTTCGTCAGACAAACTGGAGAGGCCTTCCGCTCAGCCCTCCGGAATGTCTTTCGCCCCCTGCCACACCTTGAGACGACCTCCCACTCTACCACAGGTGAGGGATCAGCCTCAATGCGGGCAGTATCCCGGGCAACCACAGTCGTAGTCCGATCGGGGGATGCGTGGGACGGGCTGGCTGTCCCCGACAAACCCCCATCCGGACCCTCACAGTGATGACCATTGGCAACAGCCTCAAGCTGTGTGACCGAATCCAACACTGCCTGAAGCTGGGAGCGAAGGGATGCCAACTCAGCCTGCATCCGAACACAGCAGTTGCAGTCCCTATCCATGCTAAAAACTGTTGTGCAAAGAACGTCTGAACTAATCTACAGAGAGCGTAAACAAATCGACACAAAATTTAAACGGTTATTAAAATACAAGATTGCCTAGTAAATGCAGTAATGCTGCCACTTGTGCACTGCTGACACACTGCTCGGCGGCGGAAGGAGACTACGCGATTTTACACTATTCAGGTACTAAAACGCGATGCTGCAACTCTCAAATACTATAATACGCCCGAAATTTATGAATTAAACAATGCAAGTACCAAAAACACGCAAAGAAATTAAGAATTAAACTATGTAACAAATGAATGAGCTAGGAGTATACAACTTGCTGCTGCAGCTGCTTATCCAACGGCGGCAGGGACCTTACATTACCCTGTTCACTTCACGTGAGGGGCAAGACCGGCGATCATGTGCCTTATTACACCGAGGGCACGACTTCACACCTTGTGCCGGACGGGACACGTGTTGACATGAGTGCTGTGGCCATGCCCAGCCAAGCCGCTGTTTGCGAGCCTTCTGCGAGGCCTGTTTGTCGCGGCTGTCTACAGGGCAAATAGGCGTTACATCGAAACTGTCTGCTGCACTTTTGCAGGAATTCTGATAGCCTAGAACCTACAGAACATGTTGCAAGCGAGACTCCAGGTATTTAAAAATGTATTCACAAATTCGCGAGTCAGCTATATTGGGCGTGGTAGCATCACAAACCGTGGTATCACTATAATATTTACCACTGTCACAGCTGAATCTACAGTATCTAGCGAGGCCTTGCAATTCAGTCACCCACTGACGGTATGTCTGTCCTTTTTGCTTATGCATCATAAGGAACTTGTAATGGGCAGCCGCCACTTATACCCTGTCCTGATAATACTTTGTAAGCGTCTCCAATAGGATGCCATAGTCTACCAACTGAGGGAAATAACCTTGAGCACGAGCAATAAAAAGAAAATGGTTCAAATGGCTCTAAGCACTATGGGACAACATCTGAGGTCATCAGACCCCTAGACTTAGAACTACTTAAACCTAACTAACCTAAGGACAGCACACACAGCCATGCCCGAGGCAGGATTAGAACCTGCGACCGTAGCAGCAGCGCGGTTCCGGACTGAAGCGCCTAGAACCGCTCGGACACATAGGCCGGCGAGCACGAGCAATAGTCGCTCCTGTTCTTAACATTGTGTCCGGTGTCTTTTGTGAAGCCATCTGCGGCGTCACGAAGCGATTCAAGCAGTTGCGCCATTCGTTGACTCTAAAACCAAATAAACTGCGTTAGATCAACCGCAGGCAGCGCAGCAGCCAATTGCTGCGTGGCACATAGACGATAGTCTAGAATAGCAGAAACCAAGCAAAAAGACGACAGAACGGGATAAAAGCAACTCGAAGAGTGCCAACTGTAGGCTCGATATCTTATCTCCAGATGTGTACGACTTTGTACACAACAGTAAGAGTGGTGCGCTACAAAGTGTTGCAGCCACTGCCATCGCAGGAAAGCTGAACAGGAGCAGAAATGATTAGTGAACTAGTGAACAAGGAACACAGCAAACAGAAGATCAACGTAACTCGTACTTCTCCAAACATATGAAGACTCATTACAAATGATGCAACAAGAAATAGAGTTTAGGTCATAAAACAGCAATAACGATGGATTCGGAGCAGTTGTAATGTCTCTTGCAGCGGTCTCTCCGCGATATTTTCAGAAATTTTATAAATTATATAACTCAGTACATATCTCGAAATATCTCTTCTTATCTTACCGATTATCAATGCAAAGTAGTTTCAAGCCCAATTATTCCTTGGAGCGTCCATTTACTCCATGGAATAGCTTCTCTGCTATCTATGTTTTCTCTTATGAAAAGAATGAAGGAATTCTGGCCGATTGGTCGTGAAAGAAGGAGGATGTATATATATGTATTGTTGAGCTAGTCGCCATCTTGATGAGATTCTGTATGAGAAGGAATTTAATACACGAACTAAACTAAAGTAAGTGTGTTCGCGTATTATTTAACTGATTATTATTGACAGTGTCTACTTACTACGCTTTGTTACACGGGATCAGTGGGGAGCGTCTGATTTACACTGGACGAACCTGCCGTTTTGTATGCTCAAGATATCCACTTACTTCAAATAGATAGGCTAACACGGTCTTACCTGCAGATCTCCGGTCTTCCCCATGTGATCACCGAAAGTTAATGTTGTTCTTGTTGTGGTCTTCAGGCCTGAGACTGGTTTGATGCAGCTCTCCATGCTACTCTATCCTGTGCAAGCTTCTTCATCTCCCAGTACCTACTGCAACCTACATCCTTCTGAATCTGCTTAGTGTATTCATCTCTTGGTCTCCCTCTACGATTTTTACCCTCCACGCTGCCCTCAAATGCTAAATTTGTGATCCCTTGATACCTCAAAACATGTCCTACCAACCGGTCCCTTCTTTTTGTCAAGTTGTGCCACAAACTCCTCTTCTCCCCAGTTCTATTCAATACCTCCTCGTTAGTTATGTGATCTACCCATTTAATCTTCAGCATTCTTCTGTAGCACCACATTTCGAAAGCTTCTATTCTCTTCTTGTCCAAACTATTTATCTTCTATGTTTCACTTCCATACATAGCTACACTCCATACAAATACTTTCAGAAACGACTTCCTGACACTTAAATCTATACTCGATGTTAACAAATTTCTCTTCTTCAGAAACGCTTTCCTTGCCATATATCCTCTCTACTTCGACCATCATCAGTTATTTTACTCCCTAAATAGCAGAACTCCTTTACTACTTTAAGTGACCCATTTCCTAATCTAATTCCCTCAGCATCACCCGATTTAATTTGACTACATTCCATTATCCTCGTTTTGTTTTTGTTTATGTTCATCTTATACCCTCCTTTCAAGACACTGTCTATTCCGTTCAACTGCTCTTTCAGGTCCTTTGCTGTCTCTGACAGAACTATAATATCATCGGCAAACCTCAAAGTTTTTATTTCTCCTCCATGAATTTTAATACTTACTCCGAATTTTTCTTTTGTTTCCTTTACTGCTTGTTCAATATACAGATTGAATAACACTGGGGAGAGGCTACAACCCCGTCTCACTCCCTTTCCAACCACTGCTTCACTTTCATACCCCTCGACTCTTATAACTGCCATCTGGTTTCTGTACAAATTGTAAATAGCCTTTCGCTCCCTGTATTTTACCCCTGCCACCTTTAGAATTTGAAAGAGAGTATTCCAGTTAACATTGTCAAAAACTTTCTCTAAGTCTACAAATGCTAGAATCTTAGGTTTGCCTTTTCTTAATCTTTCTTCTAAGATAAGTCGTAAGGTTAGTATTGCCTCACGTGTTCCAACATTTCTACGGAATCCAAACTGATCTTCCCCGAGGTCGGCTTCTACCAGTTTTTCCATTCGTCTGTAAATAATTCGTGTTAGTATTTTGCAGCTGTGACTTATTAAACTGATAGTTCAGTAATTTTCACATCTGTCAACACCTGCTTTCTTTGGGACTGGAATTATTATATTCTTCTTGAAGTCTGCGGGTATTTCGCCTGTCTCATACATCTTGCTCACCAGATGGTAGAGTTTTGTCATGACTGGCTCTCCCAAGGCCGTCAGTAGTTCTAATGGAATTTTGTCTACACCCGGGGCCTTGTTTCGACTCAGGTCCTTCAGTGCTCTGTCAAACTCTTCACGCAGTATCTTATCTCCCATTTCGTCTTCATCTACATCGCCTTCCATTTCCATAATATTGTTCTCAACTACATCGCCCTTGTATAGACCCTCTATATACTCCTTCCACCTTTCTGCCTTCCCTTCTTTGCTTAGAACTGGGTTTCAATCTGAGCTCTTGATGTTCATACAAATAGTGCTCTTCTCTCCAAAGGTTTCTTTAATTTTCCTGTAGGCAGTATCTATCTTACCCCTAGTGAGATAAGCCTCTACATCCTTACATGTGTCCTCTAGCCATCCCTGCTTAGCCATTTTGCACTTCCTGCCGATCTCATTTTTGAGACGTTTGTATTCCTTTTTGCCTGCTTCATTTACTGCATTTTATATTTTGTCCTTTCATCATTTAAATTCAATATTTCTTCTGTTACCCAAGGATTTCTATTAGCCCTCGTCTTTTTACCTACTTGATCATCTGCTGCCTTCACTACTTCATCCCTCAGAGCTACCCATTCTTCTTCTACTGTATTTCTTTCTCCCATTCCTGTCAATTGTTCCCTTATGCTCTCCCTGAAACTCTGTACAACCTCTGGTTTAGTCAGTTTATTCAGGTCCCATCTCCTTAAATTACCACCTTTTTGTAGTTTCTTCAGTTTTAATCTACAGCTCATTACCAATAGATTGTGGTCAGAGTCCACATCTGCCCCTGGAAATGTCTTAGAATTTAAAACCTGGTTCCTAAATCTCTGTCTTACCATTATATAATCTATCTGATACCTTTTAGTATCTCCAGGATTCTTCCATGTATACAACCTTCTTTTATGATTCTTGAACCAAGTGATTAAGTTACGCTCTGTGCAAAATTCTACCAGGCGGCTTCCTCTTTCATTTCTTACCCCCAATCCATATTCACCTACTACGTTTCGTTCTCTCCCTTCTCTACCTGAATAATTTCTTTTATCTCATCACATGTTTCATCAATTTCTTCATCATCTGCAGAGCTAGTTGGCATATAAACTTGTACTGCTGTAGTAGGCATGGGCTTTGTGTCTATCTTGGCCACAATAACGCGTTCACTTTGCTGTTTGTAGTAGCTTACACGCACTCCTATTTTTTTATTCATTATTAAACCTACTCCTGCATTACCCCTATTTGAGTTTGTATTTATAACACTGTATTCACCTGACCAAAAGTCTTGTTCCTCCTGCCACCGAACTTCACTAATTCCCACTATATCTAACTTTAACCTATCCATTTCCCTTTTTAAATTTTCTAACCTACCTGCCCGATTAAGGGATCTGACATTCAGGCTCCGATCCGTAGAACGCCAGTTTTCTTTCTCCTGATAACGACGTCCTCTTGAGTAGTCCCCGCCCGGAGATCCGAATGGGGGACTATTTTACCTCCGGAATATTTTACCCAAGAGGACGCCATCATCATTTAATCATACAGTAAAGCTGCATGCCCTCGGGAAAAATTACGGCTGTATTTCCCCTTGCTTTCAGCCGTTCGCAGTAGCAGAACAGCAAGGCCATTTTGGTTAATGTTACAAGGCCAGATCAGTCAATCATCCAGACTTGCCCCGCTACTACTGAAAAGGTTGCTGCCCCTCTTCAGGACGCACACGTTTGTCTGTCCTCTCAACAGATACCCCTCCGTTGTGGTTGCACCTATGGTACGGCCATCTGTATCGCTAAGGCACGCAAGCCTCCCCACCAACGGCAAGGTCCATGGTTCACGGAGGGGGGGGGGGGGGGGGGGGGGGAGGGGGGGCGAAAGTTAATAATTATTACAAATGTATTCAGGAAATTGACTGACAATTTTCGTCGCACCGAGACTTCGAAATTGCTTCACTGCCTTATGGAATTTAAGTTAAGCTCAATTTAATCAGGATAGAACAGTATTGAACTGTGTGAATGTGATAAGCCTGCTTTGTGAATGAAAATTCTCTTAACATACGCATGTTTTTACTATCCTGATCAGTGAAGCTAAATCAGGCCGGTGTGAGAGTGGTTTTTTAAATTTTAGATCCCACAAAAAAAAAATTAAACAGCGACTAGGGCGCTTCTGTGTAGAATGGCTCCTAGTTGCCTCCTATATTGCGGCGGGAGAGAGCGGACGCTCATGGTTTGGAGCCGCTGGAAACGTGGCTTAGTGGACGCGCACCATTGGTTCTGCTGTTGCGTCGAACAGAAGCCTGCAATTCCATTAGTAACGTAATGACGCCCGTGAGATGGTATCGATACGCGACACCACACATGTTTCTTCCTTACTGTGCACCGGCTGTTGATTTTGCTTTTATCTAGTTTCATCGAATATGCTCCAGCTGAAAATAGAGCTATCTAGCTAGGACAGTAAGAGGAAGTTTCTACTGGTCTTTTAATCTCAACTGATATAAATTTTGTTCTAGTGAAGCATTCAACATACACTCCTGGAAATTGAAATAAGAACACCGTGAATTCATTGTTCCAGGAAGGGGAAACTTTATTGACACATTCCTGGGGTCAGATACATCACATGATCACACTGACAGAACCACAGGCACATAGACACAGGCAACAGAGCATGCACAATGTCGGCACTAGTACAGTGTATATCCACCTTTCGCAGCAATGCAGGCTGCTATTCTCCCATGGAGACGATCGTAGAGATGCTGGATGTAGTCCTGTGGAACGGCTTGCCATGCCATTTCCACCTGGCGCCTCAGTTGGACCAGCGTTCGTGCTGGACGTGCAGACCGCGTGAGACGACGCTTCATCCAGTCCCAAACATGCTCAATGGGGGACAGATCCGGAGATCTTGCTGGCCAGGGTAGTTGACTTACACCTTCTAGAGCACGTTGGGTGGCACGGGATACATGCGGACGTGCATTGTCCTGTTGTCACAGCAAGTTCCCTTGCCGGTCTAGGAGTGGTAGAACGATGGGTTCGATGACGGTTTGGATGTACCGTGCACTATTCAGTGTCCCCTCGACGATCACCAGTGGTGTACGGCCAGTGTAGGAGATCGCTCCCCACACCATGATGCCGGGTGTTGGCCCTGTGTGCCTCGGTCGTATGCAGTCCTGATTGTGGCGCTCACCTGCACGGCGCCAAACACGCATACGACCATCATTGGCACCAAGGCAGAAGCGACTCTCATCGCTGAAGACGACACGTCTCCATTCGTCCCTCCATTCACGCCTGTCGCGACACCACTGGAGGCGGGCTGCACGATGTTGGGGCGTGAGCGGAAGACGGCCTAACGGTGTGCGGGACCGGGACGATGACGTTGGGTTTGTGGGGCGCTCAACGGCGTGGTTATCAGCGCCCGTACGATTATCCAATCTTTGCTCAGTCCAATTTCGCCACTTTCCTGGATGATGATGAAATGATGAGGACAATACAAACACCCAGTCATCTCGAGGCAGGTGAAAATCCCTGACCCCGCCGGGAATCGAACCCGGGACCCCGTGCTCGGGAAGCGAGAACGCTACCGCGAGACCACGAGCGGCGGACCGTGTGTGGGTGTGCGGGACCGTAGCCCAGCTTCATGGAGACGGTTGCGAATGGTCCTCGCCGATACCCCAGGAGCAACAGTGTCTCTAATTTTCTGGGAAGTGGCGGTGCGGTCCCCTATGTCACTGCGTAGGATCCTACGGTCTTGGCGTGCATCCGTGCGTCGCTGCGGTCCGGTCCCAGGTCGACGGGCACGTGCACCTTCCGCCGACCACTGGCGACAACATCGATGTACTGTGGAGACCTCACGCCCCACGTGTTGAACAATTCGGCGGTATGTCCACCCGGCCTCCCGCATGCCCACAATACGCCCTCGCTCAAAGTCCGTCAACTGCACATACGGTTCACGTCCACGCTGTCGCGGCATGCTACCAGTGTTAAAGACTGCGATGGAGCTCCGTATGCCACGGCAAACTGGCTGACACTGACGGCGGCGGTGCACAAATGCTGCGCAGCTAGCGCCATTCGACGGCCAACACCGCGGTTCCTGGTGTGTCCGCTGTGCCGTGCGTGTGATCATTGCTTGTACAGCCCTCTCGCAGTGTCCGGAGCAAGTATGGTGGGTCTGACACACCGGTGTCAATGTGTTCTTTTTTCCATTTCCAGGAGTGTATTTAGATAGCCTGCAGTTTGTGGCCCGATAATGAATGAAACATTGCACATATTGCTAGAATATTCCATATGAATATTTCATCAGATAACTTCCCCCCCTGTCATTGACTTCATGTGCATTTTATTCAGGGCTGCTGATACAAAAACATTCAAACCTACTGTGCACATCTTTTGTGGCAGCATTCGCATATACACAATTTTACGCAGCATAAGTTTTAAAATGCACAGTTACTGTTCGCAGTATACTTGACGTTTTCTTTTCTTTTCTTCGCGCCTGGCAAACCTTCTGAGCGACTCTTGTGTGCATATATACTAATGGTTGTAGACTCATGTTTTTTATCATAACAGAAACAAATTTGTACAAAATATAAGTAAACCTCCAATATTTCAGTTCATTGTAATTTCATGTAGCCTAACTAAGTCATAGGAGTTTTTCCCTAGCTTTTCATAAATTATGATTGATTTTCAACCTTTGTTGGGGGCAACGTTTCTATCTCGATATCATTACAAAACGCAGCAACAGCACAAATATCTAGGAGTAATCGTCCTGAGCAGTCTAAACTGAAACAATCATATAAAACTATTTGTGTTGAAAGGAAATATGTCTGATCCACGAAAGAAATGCTCTCTGGATAGATTCTTGAGTGATGTTTGTGAGTACGAAACACATACCAGATAGCATTAGTAAAGAACATAGAGGAAGCCTAACATAGAGCGCCGCGTTTCCTCATTGAGTCATTCAGTAAGGCTGAGAACGTCGCGGGGAAGTTCGTCAAACTCCAGTGGGAGACGCTGCCAGACAGGTGTTGTGCATTACGGTGAGGATTGACATTAAAGTTCCAAGAGCGGACCTTCCAAGGAGAGTAACGCAAACTCATTACTTCCTCCTGCTTTTGTCTCGTCAAATGAACGAGATGGAAAAGTCACACGGAAACTTAGTAACAGCCGCTCTCCCCCCGCAGAGAACAGGAAAGAGTGGAAAGCATGGTAATACCAGAAATACTCTCCACTGCACGAATAAATGTGGTTTATAGAGTGTACGCATGGATGACCTAGTCCAGCCTCGACCACCAAAGTGAAAACGTATGATAAGAATGTGTAAGTGGGCCATCGTGAAAGTAAAACCTGTAACTGCGTCTTGTTAACGATAGCTCGAAACGATTGTCAAGTGGTGGTCCTTTACAATGTATGTTTCACGAAAAATATTGAGCAGAACATTATCTCTTTTATCTTCTTGGTAACATCTTTTATGCCATGATAGTATTTTTCGGAATGGCAACACGTTACTAATTGTAGGATACGGTTCTGATGTAGGAAGAGAATAATGGACTGCCAACCTAAAACGTCCGCCTTCTGTTAATTACTACGCCAAGATAAACAAACTTTCTGCGTTCCAAGAAATCCTGAGTGGTATAGCCAAAGGCTGTTTCTGCACAGAAGAGCCAAAGAAACTGGTACACCTGCCTAATATCGTGTGGGGCCACTGCGAGCAAGCAGAACTAGACAAACGTCCGAAGTAGTGCTGGAGAGAATTGACACACTGAATCCTGCAGGACTGTCCATAAATCCGTAGGAGTACGAGGGCATGGAGATCTGTTCTGAACACCACGTTGCAAGACATCGCAGATATGCTCAACAATATTCATGTCTGTAGAGTTAGGTGACCAGCGGAAGTGTTTAAACTCAAGAGAGTATTCATGGAGCCACTCTGCAGCAATTATGGACGTTTGGAGTGTCACATTCTTCTGCTGGAATTGCTCAAGTCCGTCGGAATGCACAATGGACATGAATGGATACAGGAGATCAGACAGGATGCTTACGTATGTTTTACCTGTCAGAGTCGTATCTAGACGTATCAGGGGTCCCATATATAACTGCATATATAACTCCAACTGCACACGCCCACACCATTTTAGAGCTTCCACCAACTTGAGAAGTCTGCCGCTGACATGCAGGGTCCATGTAGTCATGAGCTTGTCTCCATATTCGTACACGTCCATCCGCTCGATACAATTTGAAATGGGCCTTGTCCAACCAGGCAACATATTTCCAGTCATCAACAGTCCAGTGTTGGTACTGACGGGCCCAGCCGAGGCGTAAAGCTCTGTGTCATGCAGTCATCAATAGTACACGAGTGGGCCTTCGGCTCCGAAAGCCCATATCGATGATGTTTCGTTGAATAGATCGCACGTTGACACTTGTTGATGGCTCAGCACAGAAATCAGGAGCAGTTTGCAGAAGGGTTGCACTTCTGTCACGTTGAAGGATTCTCTTCAGTCGTCGTTGGTCCAGTTCTTGCAGGATCTTTTTCCGGACCCAGCGATGTCGGAGATTTGACATTTTACCGAATTCCTGACACGGTACACTCGTGAAATGATCGTAAGAGAAAACTCCCACTTCATCACTACCTCGGAAATGCTGTGCCCCATCGCTCGTTCGCCGACTATATCAGCACATTCCAACTCACTTAAATCTTGATAACCTGCCATTGTAGCAGCAGTAACCGATGCAACAATTGCTCCGGGCACTTGTCTTAAACAGGCGTTGCTGACAGCAGCACCGTATTCGGCCTTTTTGGATTGTATTTGAATACGCATGTCTGTACCAGTTTCTTTGGCGCTTCAGTGTATAAGGTCTTTACTTCCAGTCTACGTTAAAAAAAAATTATCATCAGACTATCGATTTCGGTCCATAATGAACATCCTCAGATCTGTTAAGTATTTTAAAGCACTTAAATAGTAGGTCTTTTTTCTTCGCTTTTGATAAATTGTAGCTGATTGTCAGAGTCTTTGTCTTGTGATCAGTACATAGTGCATACTTCTAGGTTCTTCACTTAGATGATTTTTGAAACTTTGTAAGTAGGCTTTCGCGGTATAATTGGCGTCATCTCCAGATGACTGCAAATACAGATTTTTCGACAGTTCTGTGAGTCGACGAACCTGCGACCACACTAAGATGGTATAGAATGCGTGTTGTATATCGTTTGAATTGTAGACTGATTACACTTTTTCAGTTTCCTATCACAATATCAAATACTGCGACTTGATTTACCGCGTATCGATAGCAGTCATTACACGCAGGTATTTGCAGGAACTGACTGACAGAAATTGTGAGGCAGTAAGGTTGCAGGCATAGGATACTGCTTTTCTGCGATTTGTGAAGATTTTACATGTCTGTTTATTTGAAGCAGTTTTTCACCAATCTCAAATGAGATTACAGTTAACTTTGTGTGCTAAGTCATTAATATACGACATGTACAGCAAGAATCGCAAAAAAATTTCCTGGGACATGACCGACGTTAATTCTACTTGTGTTGATAGTTCTCCAGCCAAGATAACACACTGCGATCTCTCTACATAGATACATCTAAAACAATCGCAAATTTGGGTGTCGCATGAGCGATGTATTCTGAAATCGTGCTGATTGGCATGTACTTGATTGTTGTGTTTGAGATACTTCACCATTTTCGAGCTCAGGAAATATTCTGCTATTGCAGGAAAGAAAACATTATTCACTATTTCATTTAACACCAAGCGCATTATTATTGCTTACGGATTATCGTCATAGTTCTAAGTCACCTATAGTTTCAAGTCATTAGCGTCTGTCGCCTTCTACATCCAGATACTGTATCCATGAGACGATTGCATAGAACTGAAACATTATCATCATTGGCATGTTCACTCGAGAACAGCAGTAGTCGAACTGTTAGCGTTATACAGGATTTATCGTAATCAGTAGTCTGCACTGAAAGGGGCAATAGAAGCAAAAATGTACCAATTAATCGGGTTCGCAAACGAGCAGTTTGCGAATGTGTGGTTAAGAGTCACCACTGACTTCAGTATGAAACATTGTCCTACTTATCATTAATGTATTAATTTACCAATTGGGTTCAAATTTCACACATGACCCGCAGATGGGCAATGTGGTACAAACAGGATGTGGCACTGGTACATTTTGCTGCAGGTATAAGACGATATTCATTTACTTATGAGTAAAAATGTATACTATGTTATTGCTATCTTCATTTGAATTTAAACTTCTGACCAGCTTCGTCAATTGTAATGGAACCGTTGTTACAGCCTTATGTTTTATGCATTGTCATACAACCCTCATGTGCTTTCGTTCCTTTGACGGAGTATAGTTCTCGCAAGTATCTTCGTATGCAGGTATGCTACGTAAGAAAAGATGATTTATTACAACTTTTCTACATATTGTGTGGTGTATGATAGCAGCTAATAAGTACTTCAGAAGGAGGTCGAGCAGATGTTAAAACAGACATACATTTTACTTGTGAGTTATTAAAACTTGATCATGGTAAATACTTATGTTTGTAAACAAGTAGTATCAGTTGGCTACACTCATCGCTTCATATTACTGATAATACAATTATTATTATTATTTTGAATTATTTGTATAAAAATTGTCATCTAGCAGTATTTTCTCAATTCGAAATATGAATGTACGTTACCATTACATTGTTTGATGTAACATGGAACTTGTCTTCTTGTCCAATTATGATTATTGGTACTGTATTCTATATATATATGTAATAGTTGGCACATTTATTCTTTTGTTTCAGTTAACACGAGGATTGCCCACCGCTTTTTTTTTTCTTAGGTGAAAACGCTGCTACGAATGCGAAACGTTACGTATGTGTTATGTGAAGTCTAGTGAGTGGGCGCACCAAGTTTCCGTCACTTCCGACAGACAGCGTAGTTGCAGGTCAGTTTCAAAATGTCGTCTGTAGGTGATGCACCTTACAAACAACGTGCCGTCATTGACCTCCTCACTGCCAAGAAAGAAACTGTGGGGAATATTCACAAACGCTAGGCACGGAGAGCGAGGTCATCAGAAGGCGGTTAGGCGGAGCTCCAAGATTTGCAGCGTTCGGGGAGACCATCCACGGCTGTCACACCTGACATGCTGCAGTAAGCTGATGTTGTCATTCGCGAGGACAGACGCATTATGAGTCGGCAGTCGGCGCTGCATCTGTCAGTCAGCAGAGTAAGTTCACACAGTGAAGCAATGGCTCCGCCACCAGGATAAGGATTGCTACCGACAGGGCATACACTCCCTTGTTTCGCACTAGAGGGAGTCCATAGAACAGGATGGAGATTACGTGGAAAAATAGGGTGTGTAGATAAAACACCATTTTTTCGTGTTTGTAATTCTCATTATGTCCAATAAAAAATTGTTGAAGAAAAAAATGGGGTGATTTTCTTTCTGGGCAACCCTCGTATATTGTAACTGCAGGGCGAACTGGTGGCACGTAGTTTTCCTGTTCGCCCCAGCACGTAACGTCAGTCAGTATTCTGCCTGCTCTGACACAGACATACTACTCTGTTGTTTACTGGGGCTACGTCACAGAGGTAAATTTGTCCGCTAGTTTGTGATAAGCACCCTTCATATGTGAGTACCAGCTGATACAATGTTGTTATAGAATCTGCGAGACGATCTCAGAAATTTAGATAAGAATTACGTAGTTTGTACCTTGGAATAGTATAGTAGCGCGCTGCGTCATATTGCCTATTTGATTTGCATTTTTTTAGGTGATTCTTACATTAATTTTCGTCGAGCTATACATTTGAAAAAAGAATGGGCTGTGAAAATATTGTTATGCAGAAGTATGTAATTTGATAATACGGTAAGACTCCTACCGGCCTCTTGATTAGACACAGCAGTGTTTGTAAGTACTGGCTTTGCATAATCTTTATCATAATGAGAGTCTGTGTCATAATCTCCTATCTCGTGTGCAATTCTCTGTAACTTTTCACATCTGAAGATGGCTAGCAGTTTTAGCTGAAACTTGTTATCATGATTATAAATAAATTTTAGGATCTTGATTAATAACGGAATATTTATAAGGTCCAAAACTTTTAACGTCGAGGACTAGGTCGAGAAAGACCTATGCCTAAACGTGCATGATCAAGTGACTTCAGTACTCCGGATATTTAAGACTGGAGTTACATCAAAAGTGGAGTGTAGAACGATCCTGTTGATAAGGTTGAAAAACTGGAGCAGCGAATTGTAGAGTCAAGTCAAGTTTTACAGGATGAAAGAATTCGTAGCTCACTGTAGAAACGGGTGCGATAGTGCTGGGGACGACAAGTGGAACAGGTCCTCTAATAAGAGCCAGTGTGCAGCAAACTGAAACGTAGTATATTACTTGTTGCAGTAATCAACGCGTAAAACTGGATCCATATTAGTTGCAGTTCTTAATTTGAATTTGAAATCTCAAATACATTTGTGCTAACTACGACAATACAGGATTTTTCAAAAACAATATACATGTTACAAAGAATTATATTGTCAAAACTATCGATTCCTGCGCTAGAGCTCGGTTATTGGAGGAAGAATACATTGTGCAATTTATATTCAGTGCCACTGAAAAATCAAATATATTGAATGAAATTAGGTATCCAACGTATTCGTACAAAATCAACTCGTCGTTCCATTCGAGAGTGACAATAGCCTACAACAACAATTTGGCATGTTTTGGGACGGCTGTTAGTTGTGAAGCCAGTCAAATTGCAGCTGTTACAGGCTTTACGACATGACGAGAATCGCAAATGCGTGGCATTTTCTGACGAGCTTGAGTATGCTATTGACAATGATAACATTTTCACACAATGTGTTGTTCAGTGATGAAGCGATTTTCCACCTTAGTGGGAAAGTTTACAAGTACAGTGTTAGAATTTGGGGCTTTTAGTACCCACATGCATACACTGAATATGTACGAAATTCACCCAAAGTCAATGTGTTTTGCGCGATGTCCCATTCGTCTGTGTACGATGTACTCTTCTTTAATGGAAACACGGTTAACGCTCAGCAGTAAATTTCTATGTTTCCGAGGTGAACGAGGACAACTTGGTTTTTCAACAACATGGGGCACTCAAACTCTACCGAGCCGTTGGATTGATCGTCAAACATCCGACGACTTACCACCACATCCATAGTACCCGGAATTGACACCCTGTAACATCTTCCTGTGGGGTTTCATTAAGGACAATGTTTATGCACCAATTCTAATAAAGAACCTACAATAGTTGAAGAACCAGATCCTAGTTCTGCAGACGATGGACATGCTTACTCGAGTATGGGAGGAATTCGATTATCGATGTGACATTTTTCGTGGCGCTGGTGGATGTATGCCGAACACATTTAATCTAAATTTTAGAGATTCTTAAATGTGTGTCCCTAATTTCATAGTTGTAGTCTTACAGTTTAATAAATATATGCGTTAGAAATGCGTATTTTCTTTTTGAAATACCTGTATTTTGCAGTGACATCAGTGACGACTTGTAGCTCCACATTCGCAAATAATCTCGCGAACGACTCGTTTGCAGAGCCATGTTGGACTGAAGGCTATTGATTCTATTATCGCATTCTTCCATCAGTGGCAGTGTTCCATATTAATTATGATACACCTTACTGAAAACTTTTGAAGCTCAAAACTACTGGTGCGCATTTCGTTCACTGAACCTCGCACTCTATAAATAGCGCCTCGCGGAGTAGTAAATCCATCGTTTCTGGTTCAGAGCAGCGAGGAGCGCCTGCGTGTCGTTTCTCCGAGGTCATCGCGTCCTCTGAGTCAGCTCGAGCTTTCTCCAGCAGACCGCTGGCGTCTGGTAAAACGACAGCTACAGTAACAGCGGCCAGGGGGACTGAATCGTGATGCGGGCCCGCCGGCTGTGCCTCGAATGCGCCAAAAGACTGCGGGCGGCGAGCCGATGCTATCGGTCAGTACTGGATGTTCCGTGAAGAGCAGAAGCGTTGGAAAATAAAAGCGAAAATACGGAGCGGGTCGGGACGCTGGTAAATTCTGGTGTCGGTAGTTCCGATTCCAGATAAACCGCCTACATTCTGATCTGACCTCACTTCACTATACCATTTAAGGTCGATTCCTATGTTAGTAACCAGACATCAGCGAGAATTCTTTATCCAATAATACATTTTTCGAGGTGCTCTTAAGACCTCGACTGAACAAGACTAGGTAGTTTTTTAAGCTATTGATCTTCTAGTAAGTAGCGGTGTTCAAATCCGTTTATCTACAATAATTTAAGATTTTATGTTATTTCTGGAAAAAATATCATGCATGTGACTTGTTATTTAAAAAAAAATACATGGTTGTTCCCTTCTCAATCCTTCTCCAAGGGACCAAAAATGTGCAGGGCAGTCGTCCACCTCCAACCCATAAAAAATAACAAAAATATTCGTAAACGAAACTCTCTTTTTAACCCACTAGACAGACAGTCTTATCATTTCAGTATCATTTCGAAGGAAACACCGAGCGAGGTGGCGCAGTGGTTAGCACACTGCACTCGCATTCGGGAGGACGACGGTTCAATCCCGTCTCCGGCCATCCTGATTTAGGTTTTCCGTGATTTCCCTAAATCGCTTCAGGCAAATGCCGGGATGGTTCCTTTGAAAGGGCACGGCCGATTTCCTTCCCCATCCTTCCCTTACCTGAGCTTGCGCTCCGTCTCTAATGACCTCGTTGTCGACGGGACGTTAAACACTAATCTCCTCCTCCTCCTCCCTCGAAGGAAACCAGAAAATACAATCGAGATTCAGTAGTAGCAATTGTATCCAGGGCCATTTGTCGTGAAATGTCAAAACTGTTTTGCCGTTCGCCGCTACACAGTGATAAGCCAAAACGTTATGACTACTGCCCACAGTGACACTGGATACCGCCTGGTGGCGTTGCAGGCACGAGGCGGCGGTACATGTAAGCGGACCAAACACTGACGGATGACCAACCCAGCGAAGATATGGGCTGCAAATGGGGGAAATCCATTGATTTAAGCGACCTTGATAAAGGACAGATGATTATTACGCAGAGCCTGTGAATAAGTACCTCGAAAACGGTGAAGCTGGTCGAATGTTATTATGCTACAGTCATGAGCATCTACGGAAAGAAGTCGAAGGACAGTGAAACTATAAGAGGTCGAAGGACAATGAAACTGCCATTAGGCGCTAAATGGTTGGACGTCCACGACTCTTCACAGATCATGGGGTTTGGAGGCTTGTCTGTTCTATAAAATAGGATAGATTGTGATCCGTGGCATCTCTGGTGAAAGAGCGCAATGCTGGTGCGCGTACAAGTGTTTCGGAGCACAGCGTAAATCGTATATTGTTGAACATGGAGCTTCACAGCAGACTACACCTATGTGTTCGTGTTGACCCAACAACATCGTTACGGGCACGGGACGACCGGGATTCGACCTTGGTTCAAAATGGCTCTGAGCACTATGGGACTTAACATCTATGGTCATCAGTCCCCTAGAACTTAGAACTACTTAAACCTAACTAACCTAAGGACATCACACAACACCCAGTCATCACGAGGCAGAGAAAATCCCTGACCCCGCCGAGAATCGAACTCGGGAACCCGGGCGTGGGAAGCGAGAACGCTACCGCACGACCACGAGCTGCGGACAATTCGACCTTGTATCACTGGAAACATGTCGGCTCTTCTGGTGGATCATAGTTTTGCTACCTTTGGGTCGATGGTCATCTCCACAAACGCCGTTATCGAGGTGACGGCGGCTCGAAACGTGCAGCGCCCCACGGACACAGGCAGGTGGGGGAAGTATTATCCTAAGGGAGACATTCTCCTGCGCTTGCATGGGACCTGTGGTAGTAATCTAAGACAGGCTGACAGCTGTGAACCACCTTCAACCTTGACGTCCTCTCCGACGGCAATATCATCTTTCAGCAGTATAATTGTCCGTGTCTCGGAGAAAGAACCGTGCTACAGTGGTTGCAGGAGCCATTTCGTGAGCTCACGATGACGTCTCGGCGACCAAATTCGCCTGATGTAAGTCGTAAGGAGCCCATCTGCGTCCCTATCGGGCGCTATCACCGCGTACGCAAATCAGTGGTGACCTCACATGACCTGTGAGTAGATATCTAATAGACATGCCTCCACTAAACTATCAACAAACTGTCAGATTCCAGAGATGCAGAATCACTGATGTACACACACCAAAAAAGTTTTGCATCACCTTGGTTTCGAGAGTTTCGGTACCTGTACAGAAAATTGGAACAGAGATCAACATAAACATCATTTCCGCCCTTTTTATTGCTCACGAAAAGCACACGTTGCATGTTGTACCACCATACAGCGAGACCTTCAGAGGTGGTGGTCCAGATTGCTGTACACACCGGTACCTCTAATACCCAGTAGCATTGATGCATGCCTGTATTCATCGTGGCATACTACTGACAAGTTCATCAAGGCACTGTTGGTCCAGATTGTCCCACTCCTCAACGGTGACTCGGCGTAGATCCCTCAGAGTGGTTGGTGGGTCATGTCGCCCACAAACAGCCCTTTTCAATGTATCCCAGGCACGTTTGGTAGGGTTCATGTCTGGAGAACATATTGGTCACTCTAGTCGAACGATGTCGTTATCCTGAGAAAGCCATTCACATGATGTGCAAGATGGGGGCGCGAATTGTAGTCCATGAAGACGAATGCCTCACCAATATGCTGCCAATATGATTGCGCTATCGGTCTGAGGATGTCATTCACGTATCGTACAGCCGTTAAGGCGCCTTCCATGACCACCAGCGGCGTACGTCGGTCCCACATAATGCCACTCCAAAGCTTCAGCGCACCCTCACCTTGCTGCACTCGCTGGACAGTGCGTTTAAGACGTTCAGCCTGACCGGATTGCCTCAAACACGTCTCCGACGATTGTCTGGTTGAAGGTATCATCGGTGAAGAGAACGTGAGGCCAATCCTGAGCGGTTCATTCGGCATGTTGTCGGGCCCATCTGTACCGCGCTGCATGGTGTCGTGGTTGCAAAGATGGACCTCGCCACAGACGTTGGGAGTAAAGTTGCGCATCATGCAGCCTATTGCGCACAGTTTGAGCCGTAACACGACGTCCTGTGGCTGCACGGAAAGCATTATTCAACTTGGTGACGAAGCTGTCAGTGTTCCTCCGAACCATAATCCGTAGGTAGCGGTCATCCACTGCAGTAGTAGCCCTTGGGCGGCCTGAGCGAGGCATGTCATCGACAGTTTCTGTCTCTCTGTATAATCTATATGTCCGAATAATATCGCTTTCGTTCACTCCGATACGTCTGGAAACTTCCCTTACTGAGAGCCCTTCCTAGCAAAAAGCAACAATGCGGACGCGATCGAACTGCGGTATTGACCGTCGAGGCACGGTTGCACTACAGACAACACGAGTCGGGTACGTCCATCCTGGTGGAATGACTGGAATTGATCGGCTGTCGGACGCCCTCCATCTAATAGGCGCTGCTCATGAATGGTTGTTTACGTCTTTGGGTGGGTTTAGTGATACCTCTGAACAGTCAAAGGGACTGCATTATCCACAGTCAACGTGTATCGTCAGGAGTTCTGAGAACCGGGGTGATGAAAAACTTTTTTTGATGTGTGTATTTCGTTCTAAAGACGGAGAAGTAAGATTTTAAGCAGATGGTCATAATGTGTTGGCTCAGCAGTGTACTACTGCTTGCAACTGAAAATGGCGTGTGTGTCTAGGTTCTAAAAGATTACGGTAACACTACTCTCAAATCGCAATGTTTTTCTCGTGTTACCAGACAATGCACACCAGTGGAAAAACGCTGAATACCTTCACTGTGCGATGGAAACAGAAATGTTACCGATGACAGCGTCACTAAAACGGAGCTACTAAATACGACTTTATGAAATTCTTTCATGAAATAAGGTGCAGTAAATAATACTCAACTGGAATCAGTAACAACTACCAACATAAGTAATTGGTAAGTAGATAAAGCATGATTACCAGATTTCAATTAATGAACACCGGTTAACGTAAAATATATCTGATTCTGATTATTCCTGTTCGATAGTAGTGTAATACCTTATATGCCTCTGCGGTCATCGTTGGCCCGCTGTGGAAAAAACTCCTTTCAGAGCCAACAACTGCAAATTACTGTTACCGTTCTTATCTGTGGTCACTACTGAATAATATATTTGAACATCATACAGCTCCGTGGTGAAAGAAGGTTTTGGGCATATAAGGGTTAATATAAGTTGTGCCGTACAATTGCTGTGGCCTTTCGCTCCTAAAGTCACTGGGTTTTTTTTTCTGATTAGCCGCTTATCAGGATAGTTTAATTAATGAAATGGGTGAAGTGTTTTGAGTAAAAGTTCTCCCTCCAAAAAGAAAAAAAAAACAGACAGCTGGTCTAAGAGGCAGTCAGAGAATGACAAAAAAGGTGAATTGGGTGGATGTTCCTAGCTGTGCTTACTGTTTTGAAACCTCCTCCAGGACAAGTACGACTTAGTACGAGAATCATTGCATTAAGTCATGGCAACTTTGGTATGTCTTGCGATAATGCGACAACCGGAGACTTCCACGATGTGCATTCAACCGGTAAGACAGTGTGTTTATGAATGCCGACATAAAATAGGGTTCCAGTACAGAGTACACAGAAGGTCACTGTAAAACTTGAAATGAAACATTCGCATTAGAACTCTGTGTAAATTTATTGTGCACAAGTACAAATGGAACAAAAATGAATCAAAATCAACTAATTTGATTCAGAATAGTCACACAGTGCATGCACAGCGTTGGCAACCATGGGGAAGACACTGAATGCCACTGGAATTGCTATCAATGTGTGACACCTGTCGCCGAGATGCCGTGAGGATATTCGTCTTGCTTGCAAAGCGCCTCGCAAGCAATGGCTTCCTCAGTTGTGGAGTGAGGTCGAAGTTCCACGGACTGAGATCTGGTGAGTGGGATGGGTGGGACAGGATCCATCTTGTGGCGCGGCAAGTCTCACAGTGAAAGTTTCAGTCGCTGATACCGAGCCATCCTCACATGCGGTCGCAATCTGTCGCTTGATTTTGGTAATTTTCGCGTCACAAGGTCTCACAATATACCATAGTTGCCGTGACTTACGGAGTGACCGTCATATGAGTTTACACTTCTTAACTGTTGAAAATGAAAGAGCAGACACCTTACAAAACTCACCAATTGTGTATGATTTGATTATAAACACTCCAAGACGTATTATAATAAAACAAACAATCACCATCCGAACAGGCCTTGAAGGCCCTACGGTACCGACCGACCGCTGTGTAATCCTCAGCCCGTAGCCATCATCGGATGCGGATAGGCATGTGGTGAGCACACTGATGTCCTGGTCGGTGTCAGTTTTCGTGATGATGATGTTTGGTTTGTGGGGCGCTCAACTGCGTGGTTATCAGCGCCCGTACAATTACCCAATTTCGCCACTTTCCTGGATGATGATGAAATGATGAGGACAACACAAACACCCAGTCATCTCGAGGCAGGTGAAAATCCCTGACCCCGCCGGGAATCGATCCCGGGACCCCGTGCTCGGGAAGCGAGAACGCTACCGCGAGACCACGAGCGGCGGACTCAGTTTTCGTGACCAGTGCTGCTACTTCTCAATCAAGTAGCTCCTCAGTGGACTTCGCAAGGGCTGAGTGCACCCCCTTGCCAATAGCACTTGGCAGACCCCGACGGTGACCCATCCAAGTGCTAGCCAAACCCAACAGCGCTTCAGTGACCTGACGGGAAACGGTGTTACCATTGCGGCTAGGCCGTTGGCTATGACGTATTATTATGGCGACATAGAATTACACAACATTTCACTGTTAACAGTGGTACATGCAGCTTAGTGTCTTCAATTGTTCAAACAATAAAGGAATTATAGTGAAGTCGCTGTAAGAAGATCCCTGACAGCTGCAGCTCCGCATGCCTACTACAACCAATCACGTTACGTGATTTCTATAAGTCTCTATAGCAACGCCTCAGTGTTGCCGGAGCTCTACTGATGGCTGTTGTTTTCATCTGCAACTGTCTCCACTTCGTAGTTGAAAGCTTGC
Organism: Schistocerca cancellata; assembly: GCF_023864275.1. Taxonomy (NCBI): domain Eukaryota; kingdom Metazoa; phylum Arthropoda; class Insecta; order Orthoptera; family Acrididae; genus Schistocerca; species Schistocerca cancellata. The sequence continues at coordinate 159,707,663 of NC_064633.1, forward strand.
AACAGCGTACCCAGTTGTCAGGGATCAAATTTTGCCGACTCAACTGTAGACTGTACCTGAGTAGATGGATATAGTGTTGTCCGACGAAGTGGGATTTCGCCTTTCTTCAAAGGATGGAAGGCATGGATTGCACTGACGTTGCAATGAGTCGTGAATCCGTGATCTCACGGCGATATAGACGAAATTTTCTGGAGGATCCATCCACATCAGAATATGCAGGAACTTTTGGGCGCGTACTCCTCGTCCATAGTCAAGTGGTGATTTCTTTAATCAGTCGGCCAGGTTGGAAGCTCGAGAGAATTTTATTCTCCCTTTGACGTATTGGATGTGTATTTTGTATCATGACTTGGCTCCTGTCGTTCAGGTTATCGTTAATATGAACCGAGATGTCTGTTTGGACATTCTCGGTGACCAAGTGTTGCCCTTCCTTCTATATCTTCATACGTTTCTGATTCGACGAACATTCAGGCACCCTATCCCACCACGAGTGATCAGGTAAATCATCCGTTTTTAATGTTATGAACAATTCTGGGTTCTCTTTGTAACAGTGGGTGAAACTTAGCTGTCAACATCCTCGCAGTATTGTAGCTCTATGGCGTCTGATGATCAGCGAGTGGTTTGAGATGGATGTTGCGTAGCTGAAGAACTTGTGTAGTCTCCACGTTGCCAAGTTAACACCATAACCAGGGCTGGAGGCGGTGTTACCCGATATTAGCATGGTGGTTCCTGAAAGTTTATTATCTTCTATCTTATAAATCTCTACTTCCTGCATAGCAAAATGTCATACAAGTACAATTATTGTATAATAAACACACATAAGTATGTAACTATAGTCGCCGGCCAAAGTGGCCGAGCGGTTCTAGGCGCTACAGTCTGGAGCCGCGCGACCGCTACGGTCGCAGGTTCGAATCCTGCCTCGGGCATGGATGTTTGTGATATCCTTAGGTTAGTTAGGTTTAAGTAGTTCGAAGATCTAGGGGACTGATGACCTCAGATGTTATGTCCCATAGTGCTCAGAGCCATTTGAACCATTTTTCTTTTTTTTTTTTTTTTTTTTTTTGTAGCTATAGTCAAGCTTCGTTCGCCGACATTTCCTTTGTACACTAACGCGCTGTGTTTTGTACTTTTCTTTAGGTCCTGGGTCTAAAGTTGTACTTTGAATTTACTATCAACTACTTTGATTTTTGCGCATCGTTTTCTGTACCTTGTAGAACAACACGGTCCAGTCACATTAATGTGACCGCCTGCCAATAGTCTGCCTGAATAACCACCTTTTCCATCGCGATCCGCTGCGAGACGTGCAGGAAGAGTCAGGGAGGTTATGGAAGGTACCGACTAGTGTGTGCAGCCATCTCAACTCCAGTCCCGAGGACAGCTGCGCTAGGTATCTCGGTTGGAGGCTCCATGGCACTAACAGTCCGAGCGAGTTGGTCTCATATATTTTTCATTGGATTAAAATCTGGTGGGTGTCATGGTCGGGGGAGTAGGGTAAACTCATTCTGGTGCATTCTGAACCTCGTACGTACACTAAGAGCTGTGTGAAATGTTTAGTTGTCCTGCTGCTAGATGACATGGCGCTGAGGTTGGTTGGTTGGTTGGTTGGTTTGGGGAAGGAGACCAGACAGCGTGGTCATCGGTCTCATCGGATTAGGGAAGGATGGGGAAGGAAGTCGGCCGTGCCCTTTCAGAGGAACCATCCCGGCATTTGCCTGGAGTGATTTAGGGAAATCACGGAAAACCTAAATCAGATGGCCGGACGCGGGATTGAACCGTCGTCCTTCCGAATGCGAGTCCAGTGTCTAACCAGTGCGCCACCTCGCTCGGTCATGGCGCTGAGGAAAAACAAACTGCTTGTAGGGGTGGACATGGTTGCATGATTGCGTAGATCCATTACTCCTTTCAGAATGACGAGACCGCCCAGGGAATGCCACGAAAACATTCCCCAGACCATATCGCTCCCTCCTTCGACCTGGACCCTTCCCTCGATTGTTGCAGGATGTTTCCTTTCAGACGTTTCGGAGCTCCCAACGTGAATCATCTGAAAAGGCCACCTGTCGCCACTCATTAGACGCCCAGTTGTGGTAATGGCGTGCAAATTCCAACCTTCGTCACTGATGAATAGGATGCGTGCAAGAACTAGGCACCTGCTGTGGATGCCCACACGCAGCAACATTCAATGAACAGTCTTTGAGAAGACACTGTTAGTAGCCACTTGGTTCATTTGGGTGGTCAGTTCGTCAGCAGCAGCACTGCTCGCCCGTATATATCTCCGCAGCCATAGTTCGTCTATGGCACGTAATGCACCACAGTTGACTTGACGCCGGTTTTGGATAGCGCCATTTTACCATGCACGGTTTACTTTAACAACGGAGGCACGCGAAAAGTTTAGAAACTTAGCGGTTTCGGAACTACCATTGGCCTGAAAGCTAATGATCATGCCCTTTTGGACGTCACATGAATCACACCGTTTCCTCATTACGACAACGACTGCACTGTTTTCTACGTCCGACTTTATATATCCTGCACTGCTACCACCTGCCGTCTGTGGGTGGTTATTGCAGGCTGACGTCGATCACAGGGAGACTAAAATTACAGGGTGGTACTGTAAGCACCAGGACTCTGCATTCCGAGGAGAGATTCTTATCACAGACTTCTAATCGACGAATTCTTTACTTAGTTATTTGTGTATTTCATTGAAGATAGTTACAATGTTTCACAAAGATATGGAACGAATTCTTTACTTAGTTATTTTCATATTGTGTTGCAGATAATTACAATGTTTGAGAATGATGTGGAACGAATCATTCAGTTCACAAGTACGATTAACTTTGTTAGTGAAATATACAATATGGCAATAACTCGACCATTAACAACATTTTCCATCACAGTAAACTCAAAATTCTTTCTTCTACATTCAGTTTTATTTCTTAAGTCATGTGCACTCTATCTCCTCTCTCTCTCTCTCTCTCTCTCTCTCTCTCTCTCTCTCGGTCACACACACACACACACACACACACACACATACACACACACACACACACACACACACACACACACTACACACATTCCCCTATTATATATTACAAAATACTTTTGTGCAGTAAAAGGATTTGTCAAGTAGACATATGTGTCTGAAGTTAATTTTACTATCTATAAGATACTTCACACATCGCTGTACATGTGGTCAAAGATTTTTATGACTGAACACGTCACTCCTTTCTGTGCTATATAATAGCTGAGTGATGGATAGTGTCAATCCGATGTTTCTCTTCCTAATACTATGGAATGTGTTTCCCAGTTCCTATTACACGCTTCAAGATGTTGTGAAGGGGACTTAGTAGATAAAGTTTTGGCAAGGGATCTGTCTCCAGAAATCTATCATTTGGACATAAAATAAGTCTGAAATCAGGATCACTTTCAAATCTCTTGCTTCATTGTACGGTACGTACTAGTAGAACTGCACAACGCATGTGTCGAGAATGTTTTCCAGATCGCCTCAGCGTATGACTACAGCAAAGGCTGCGCGAATTTCGTACGATCGCAGCTAGGAGGGTTGAGTGCGGTACTCCACGGACGCGCGCCAGACCTTGTGTGTGTGTGTGTGTGTGTGTGAAACAATGTGTCGCAGATACACCTTGTGCAACGAACAATAGGGTCACCATGTAGAGGAGCTCCTGCGAGTATACAGGTCAGAGCGAATTGTCTCCGCTGTGAGCTTACCGTGAGATGGGAGATTTGAAAGTGATCCAATCTTCAAACTCATTTCACATCCAAACGGTGCATGGAACCTCAACCGTGAAATCTTGCGCAGCTGATCACGGCATGGCTCCACATCTCTGTCGGTATCTTCCAGAACATTATTCACTCTCTTCTCTCTTCCTGCACATCTCGCAGCTGTTAGCACTACAAAAGGTGATTATTCAGGTTTTTGGCAAGTGGTCACATTAATGTGACTTGACAGCGTACTTGTTACATGTTTCTGTGCAATATACAATTTCTTCCTTAATGAAGAGTTATCCCACAGTATAATGTTTTGGTCTGTAGTGAGTAAAAACGTAAAAAGACACATTCACTTAAGCTTTAAGAGTGAGGTACCGAGCTGTCAAGAGGTGTGACGAAGTATCTTCCGCCATGTTGCGGATCGCTCTTCCTCATTACTCGCGAGCGGAGAGAGAGCCCATATACATCACTGAGCTTGTATCAGATGGGTTACGCAACGCTAATGATGGAAGTCGACGCGGAAGCAGCTACTGGGTGTAATTCACTCGCTTCCCGCGCGGGCGCTGCTGTCGGAGATTTATGTGCGTGAATGAACTCTTGAGGACTGTGCCACGCAACTTAGTGGGACGGTCGCTGCAGCGCGTCTGCAGCCGAGAAGTCCTGTGGGGCGAGTTTCGACGGCTCTTTTATATTTAACAGGTCTGCTCCCCTGGGATAAGTAGCTACAACGTGGTAACACAGTACCTTTGGAATAGCAGTATCTAATCCGATGATGGTGTTCAAAGAAATTGGCCAATCAGCGGAAAAGATTTCGTGATGCTTCATTCCTAATAACCAAAACCTGTTGAAAAGTCACAAGTTAAATTGTAAACATACTCACAGTGCTTGAGGAAGGTATAGCAGAAGACGCTCTTCGTGGTGATTTATCTTAAAAATATGAGCAACATTATAAATGCCATTCTGTGGGTTACTGAGAGAATTAGACGCTTTAGCCTCAAAGAGAACCCGCCTTTCTTCCTCCTAGATCTCTTTTTATCCTGTCCCCTCCATCTCTCTACTGTTTAAGGATTCATTTACAACAGTCCAAAAACTATTTAAAGTATTTTTTTAAATTGTTTATTTATCTTGTTCCATGGGATCAGGGGAGCCAAACGTACTCGTTCATGGAATGTGGCAGTACATGGTTTACAGAAAGCTGATTAGAAAACTTGTAAACAAAAGATTTAAAGAACTAACAAAAGACTAAAACATTTGTGAGGGAGTCTTTGAGTAAATAACATATTGTAGACAAAATTTCTTAATAACTCCTGTTCAGAATAGAAGAAGTGTGCCGCAAGGAAATCTTTCAACTTGTTTTTGAATACTTGAGGTTTATCATTCAAGTTTGTCAGTTCTGCTGGAAGCCTGTTGAGAGTATAATGCTCAAGGAAGTTTTATCTAAGGGCATCTAGTTTTTCCTTTTAGTATTCACTGAATTAATGTTGCTGTTTCTACCGAATGAGTCAATATTGCCAGGGAGGCAGAGTTAGGGTTCCAGTACACCTGAACAACGACATACACAAATTTCGCGAAGCGACATCGCAGTTCAGTGTGAGTGCCCTATTTTCGATGAAGAATTGTCTTGGTGAGTGCTCACAATTTTCACTGAACACAACGCCTCACGTAACAATGAAGTGAAAGTAAGCAAAGTAAACAAGCCTTCGTGTTTCAGCGTCGGATACGGTGGAGATCATACTTATAGGGGAGACTGCAGCACTCAGTTTGTGCACAAGACACTGAACTTCGTACTTTAACAAAACCTTACAACTACCATTGGTTCTAAAAACTGGCTGTTTGATAACCTTGGGACAGTAAAATTTCGCTTTTACAGGAGTTTCGTCTCCAACTGTGCTCATTGGGTTTGTTACAGGTAAACGTTAATCTTTTCTGTGAAAGCGACATGCTGATATTGACTGTCCTATTACGTACATCATTTATATTACGTTCCACCTCTTTCGCAGTAATACGTGTGTCATCTAAAACGAAAACATTTTTTGTATCATATATCACGTCTAGTGATCGATCATTGACGTATATCAAAAACTGCAACGAACCCAGAACAAAGCCCTGTGGAATCGTCTACTTAACATGACCACACTGAGATTCAGATCTCTTTCTGTTTATTGGCACTGGAGGACAACCTTCTGCTTTCTACTTTCCAGATGTGAACTGAGCCAATATCGAGCCTTTCCCCTTATCCCATAATATACCAGCTGATGGAATACTTCCTCATTTGCGTGGCTATATTGTCCTTAGTTACTTTACAATTTCTGAGGGTGTTTTCGCTCCGTCGTTACAGCTACAAGGAAGTGTGCGTTTTTCTCACCAGACGCCTTTCACTTTACTGAAGTATAGCATCATCAGTGGTGGTAATTTGTGCTTGTTTTTGGCTGCTTGAGGAAATGCCATCTGCTAACACGTTTTTGATTCCTTTCTTTGTTAGACACTGACAACTGTGTTCTAATATTTCACTGCTTTGCAGAACTGTGCATTTTTGACGTTTAACACTACACAGTTTCGTACACTGCTGTTCACTGTTTATTTGTATACAAATTAACGTCAAAAACAGTGGTGCGCGAAATTGTGTTGTGTTAAACGTAAAAAATGTACAGTTCTGTATGGCAGCGTAAAATTAGACCAAAATTATCAGTAACTAACAAAGAAACCAAAAAGGTGCTATCTGACGTCATTTCTTGATATAGGCGAAAAACCAAGTATAAATTACCACCACTGATGATGCTTTACTTCGATAAAGCGAAACACGTCTGTTGAGAAAAACATGCATTTTCTTGTAGTTGTAAAGACGGAACAAAAATACATTCAGAAATTATCGAAAGCTATTGCATGGTTCACACAATGAAATACTTTTGCTAAACTAAAGATACAGCTGTTGTCCTCAGTCTACCGTTCAGCCCTGCTAATACCAATCTTAAATATAAAATATTGCATAGGGAAAGCTATCTTATAATGTGACAAGTTAAGCGCTAAGTCACTGAAAACTTGCCAAATATTTTGCAACATTCTTAATGTTATTATGATTAAACATGAACTTGGGTACTGATATACAAATTTTAAAAAAGCGGTAAAGTGCACCAGCTATAAGAAATTAGAATGCCCATATATCAGAAAATTATTTGTTTCCATCTTTATTATGTACATTGGGCCTCAACTGAATTCGTTTTCTGTGTTTATTTCCTGTGCCTGCAAACTGAAAGAGCAGTACGCAACATTTAAGAAGTTTAAAATCAAAATAAAATAGTGTATAAAATAATCATTTTACTCAATTTAGAAGCTTCTGTTCGCGTTTTTCCGTGTTTACTAATAAAATCTGGCTTTGAAGAAGAAACATTTCATTATTAATTTACGTTCACCGAAGCCGGTTACTCTTGTCCACACGAATTTTCAGTCGGATTCATTGTGGCCCACGTGGGACCTAATTTTTCTTCTTATTGTTATAAACACTGCACACCATTGGGAGATGAATCAATTTTACCCATATATACTTATGATGACTCAGAAATTGAGTGTCATGATTATTTGACGTGACGTTGATATTTTAAGGTTTTCCAGGTGGAATGTGATGTTCCAGTAACAACTGCTTTTCTTTTTCTTTTATTTTCAGGTGTATGGTGAGCTACTAAAGCTACGCCACAATTCAGTCCATAGAACCGTGCCCAGTGTCTAACACGGAGACAAAGCGAGTCTCTTGGAAAGTCGTCTTGGTGGAAATTTCTCCATTCTAAAATTTTTGGGATATGTGAAATAATGATACCAACCTCTTCTCGAGTTATTGCAGGGGCTTTGTCATTTTTGTAGCTGATACTGGTCATCATGTGAGTAACATGTTAGTTTTCTGGTATTCTAGTTTGAATCGAGTCCGAAGTGATTCTCTCAGTTGTTTTGATGTACCTATAAGCTCCAAAAGATCTCCCAAAGTTAGTGGAAAAACTCTTCTGTACTGTAAAAATATTTTATCATCCATCTGTCTGCTACCTTGTTCATTAAGACTCCTTCATTATGAGTCACTTCATAATGTGTATACTGCTAACCAACCTTGACCAGCTCTGACTGTTATCAGAATTAGTAAAAAAAAAAGGAAACAGTATGTATTTTACATAGCGAAATATACGCGTAATTATGGGACTCTATTATTAACAGGAAAACAAAAATTACTTTTCACACGCATTGAAAGCAACACTGTATGGTCACCAAATAATGCTTTGACAGACTGGATATAAAGCAGGGTGGAAGTGTTACATAATGACTTGTACCCTGCTCCTTATGCGCAGGGGCGTGAAGTCTGAGAGCACATGTGGCAAAGTTTACTGTAATCGTTTAATTAATTTCTTCACGGCCGCTTACTTTAATAAATAGTACCTAGCGGCCTGCAGTCAAGCAGACCAAAATCATCGTTTGAAAATGTAGTTAAAGTGGCCTTTGACACTGAGCTGCTTGAACGCAGATTAATGCTGAATGTGAAAAAGTGGTTTTAGTCTGATGTGCACGTTATTGTGTTCCACTTCGCTTTGATCACATCATTGCAATCCCACAACTGCACTTTGAGTAGCTGTTCGAAACTATTAAGTCTACAGAAAAAATAGTGCTGCGCAGATAGCGCAATTATTTTAAGCCGAGGGAAACACAGGAATAAGTCGAGACACAGAAATATATGTTTTTTTTTGTCCTCCTATTATATCGATATTTTGTTTCTTTGTGGCGCCAAAGTTCCTCTCTTAGACCTCGAATAGGCGATCGTTCAAATGTATCTCGTCGTAAGACGTGCAGTTTTGCATGCGAACGGCTCATACCACTCTCTTCTGAGTAAGCATCTCTCTCTTTCGTTTTCTCTCTCTGTCTTTTTTTTTTTTTTTCGAACAAAGTTGCTTAAAAGTTTACATTACAAAATTTCCTTTGCGATTTTGGAATATTTTTTATAGTGAAAGTCATCTTCATATATCTTTCCTTTCCTCTTACGAAAGTTTTTTATAAAAATATCTATTCATAATGGCAATACTATAAACTTAATTCGGACCAGTAGCTGAGTGGTCAGCGCTTCTCACTGCTATGCGTGCGACCCAACTTCAGTTCCCGACACTGCCAAAAATGTTTCCGTCGTAGATGAACGTGAACGGTGTCCACTAAACGTCGTGATACCAGCTGAGGAGCTTCTTGAATGAAAAGTGGCGGCTCCAAGGTCTGGATAGCTGCCAACGACCAGGAGAGCTGGTTCTGCTGACCCCATGCCTCTCCTCCATAGTGGACGATCGGTATCGCGTGATCACTTAGGTTTGATCATGAAGTTCATATTTTTTTATTACTGTAAACTATACCAACTCTGTGCCTAGATTTCGTGCACCTTCGCTTAAGGGACTTGCTAACAGTTCTCACGCAACACTCGCACCCTTCATCTTATCCAGTTTGACAAAGCATCTGGTGCTGCTTTCAAACGGTATGAAATGTAGAATTACATTTTCACTCTGCACCGGAGTATGCGCTGATATGAAACTTCCTGTCAGATTAAAACTGTGTGCCGGACCGAGACTCGAACTCGGGACCTTCGCCTTTCGCGGGCATGTGTTCTACCAACCCCAGGCTGTGGCTAAGCCATGTCTCCGCAATATCCTTTCTTTCAGGAGTGCTAGTTCTGCAAAGTTCTCAGGAGAGCTTCTGTAAAGTTTGGAAGATAGGAGACGAGGTACTGGCAGAAGTAAAGCTGAGAGGACGGGGCGGGAGTCGCGCTTGGGTAGCTCAGATGGGAGAGCACTTGCCCGCGAAAGGCAAAGGTCCTGAGTTCGATTCTTGGTCCGCCACATAGTTTTAATCTGCCAGGAAAGTTTGGTATGAAATATAATTTCCGGTTTAAGTTTTACTCTGTCGCACATGTGTAGAGTTGACAAACTAAAACAGATATTCTTTTCGAATTCTATTGATGGCCAAAAGTTGCTACACAATTTTACAGTATAATTTTTTTGCGACACAGAGAATTTTAAGTGATGAAATGTGACAAATTCGCAGTGAAGGACACAGCAACCCGCTGTATATAACGTGTAAGATATAAAACAATCCTAGACCTAAATTTTTCTTTTATTTTGTGACTGGTTTTGGTCGGTACAAACCATCATCACAGTGGCAGACATGTCTGATGATGATTGTATGTTTGGTAACTGGCCGTAAAAGAAAAGAAAAAAAATGAGATCAAAGACTTTAATACTCTACAAGCTAAAATATAATGTTGTAAAATTAAAGGTAGAGCAGGAGAAAGGAAAAGAAAGGGAAGTAACTCATTATGTCAGCTGGCAGAGTCAGTGGCGCTGAGTCAAAATGTGTGCCAGATCAGTATTCGAACCCGGGACATCCTGCGTATTAGGCAGATGCGTTAAGCACTGCGCCACCTGGACACAGCGTCAATTTTACTTACCTCGGTACGCCCCTCGGCCGACCCACATTTCCCTAGAGCCACCTATACGCAGTCCTCCATGCTCGCTACTTGGTGATCCTCGCAGGAGGTCGAACGTGACCGTGCATTCGCACTGAAAGTGGTGGATTCATAGCCCATCTAAGCGACTCAGTTATATGAATGCATGATATCTGCTCTTTCGCGCATTTCTGAACGAAGAGACACCACGTTTTCATGTAGTATATAAGGAGCAGTCCAATGAAAACGAGACAGTCTATATAATCAACATAGCACGGATGTTGGTAGCGCACTTAGATGTGAGTACAGAAGTGTCCTGTGCTGGCAATCAGGAGGGAACAGCGCGAACGTTCACCGCTTTGACATTTGTCTGTTAGACATGCTCGACGTGAGATCAGCGAGTCTCGTGTGCGTCCGGCTTCTCTGTGGGGGCCGGGAAAGAGGAACGGCGAGCTGTAGTGCGGGATTTGACTGCGGGGGAAGTGTCAAGATGTGAAATTCATGCCAGAATGTGTGCGGCTTATGGCGAACAGAGTATGTAACGTGCGCTTGTGTTCGCACGGAGTAAATTGTTTCGAGAAGGTCGGGTGTCACCCAAAGGTAGCAGTCAGACTGGAAAGGTTCATTATCCCATTAACCCTTGTTTTAGTGGTGCTGTGGGTGCTGCCTTCAGAAATGACCGATGGTGGACAGTGGAAGACATTCAGCTCATGTTGGGCATCAGTCACGATATCGCTCATTCCATCATGATAGAACATCTGAAGTTTCGGGAAATTTGTGCGCAGTGGGTTCCACTAAGTCTCACGGAGGATCAGAAGATGAACAGAATGTCGACATCACTTCTGCACCTGGGACGGTTATCACGATGAAGAATATTGTTTCCTGCCCCGTATTGTCATGGGAGATGAAACGTGGAGTCACCATTTTCAGGCGGAGAGCAAATCTCAGAGCCAATAATGGGAGCAATAGATTCACCCCTACCGAAAAAATCCAGTCTCCGAGAAAGTCATGATAACCTTTTTCTTTGACAGCAAGGACCCGCTGCTCATATACTTTCTTTAACACGGCGTCACAATTAACGCACAGCAGTTCGTGGACACTTTTCAAAAATTGAGGCGCGCCCTCATGTCCAAACGCCCAGGAGTGTTGACGGATGGCATCATTATCTTGCTGGATATTCCTCGGCCACATGTTGCCAAGGTTGTTTCGACTATGCTGCAGAAATTTCACTGTGAAGCTCTTACACATCTTCCTAACAGTTCCGATCGCTCCCCATGCCTAATCCATATCTTTGGAACCCTCAAGAAGGACATTCGTGGCCATCGCTTTGCCTCGTACTGCTGGGTACACTCATGGCTCCGTAAGCAACCGTAAACATCTTTCGACGAAGGCGTTGACCGTCTTGTCTCACAGTGGGATAAATATACTGAAGAGCTAAAGAAACTGTTACTTCTGCCTAATATCGTGTAGGGCCTCCGTGAGCACCCAGAAGTGCCACAACACGACCTGGCATGGACTCCACTAATGTCTGAAGTAGTACTGGAGGGAACTGACACCATGAATCCCGCAGGGCTGTCATAAATCCGTTAGACTACAAAGAAGTGGAGATCTCTTCTGAACAGGACGTAGCAATTCATCCTAGATATGCTCAATAATGTTCATGTCTGGGCAGTTTGGTGGCCAACGGAAGTGTTTAAACTCATGAGAGAGTTCCTGGAGTCATTCTGTAGCTATTATGGACGTGTGGGGTCTCGCATTGTCCTACTGCAACTGCCCAAGTCTGTCGGAATGCAGAATGGACATGAATTGATGCAGGTGATCAGACATGATGCTTACGTACGTATCACCTGTCAGAGTCGTATCTTTACGGGACAGAGGTACCATATCACTCCAGCTGCACACGTCCAACACCGTTACAGAGACTCCACAAGCTTGAATATTCCCCTCCCCTGCTGGCATGCAGGGTCCATGGATTCATGAGGTTGTCTCCATACCCACACCTGTACACGGCCATCCTCTGGATACAATTTGAAACTGGACTCGTGCGACCAGGCAACATGTTTCCAGTCATCAACAGCCCAATGTCGGTGCTGAGGGGCTCAGACGAGGCGTAAAAATTCGTGTCGTGTAGTCATCATGGTTACGCGAGTTGGCCTTCAGGTCAGAAAGCCCAGGTCGATGAACCCAGAATGAGATTTTCACTCTGCAGCGGAGGGTACGCTAATATGAAACTTCCTGGGAGATTAAAACTGTTTGCCGGACCGAGACTCGTGACCTTTGCCTTTCGGGGGCAAGTGCTCTCCCATCTGAGCTACCCAAGCACGACTCACGCCCCGTCCTCGCAGCTTTACTTCTGCCAGTACATCGTCTCCTACCTTCCAAACTTTACAGAAGCTCTCCTGCGAACCTTGCAGAACTAGCACTCCTGAAAGAAAGGATATTGCGGAGACATGGCTTAGCCACAGCCTGGGGGATGTTTCCAGAATGAGATTTTCACTCTGCAGTGGAGTGTGCGCTGATATGAAACTTCATGCAGATAAAACTGTGTGCCGAACCGAGACTTGGGACCTTTGCCTTTGGCGGACAAGTGCTCTACCAACTGAGCTACCCAAGCACGACTCACATCCCTTCCTCACAGCTTTACTTCTGCCAGTACCTCGTCTCCTACCTTTACTTCTGTAAAGTCTGGAAGGTAGGAGACACGGACAGAAGTAAAGCTGTGAGGCCGCGGCGTGAGTCGTGCTTGGGTAGCTCAGCTGGTAGAGCACTTGCACGCGAAAGGCAAAGGATCCGAGTTCGAGTCTCGGCCCGGCACACAATCTGCCAGGAAGTTTCATGTCGATGATGTTTCGTTGAATGGTTGGCGCGCTGACACTTGTTGATGGCCCAGAACTGAAATCTGCAGCAATTTGCGGAAGGGTTGCATACACTTCTGTCACGTTGAACGACTCTCTTCAGTCGTCGTTGGTCCCGTTCTTGCAGGATCTTTTTCCGACCGCAGCGATGTCGGAGATTTGATGTTTTACCGGATTCCTGATATTCACAATACACTCGCGAAATGGTGGTATGGGAAAATCCCCACTTCATCGCTACCTCGGACATGCTGTGTCCCACCACTCGTGCGCCGACCAACTCGTTCAGACTCACTTAATAACTTGCCACTGTAGCAACTGTAACCGATGTAACAACTGAGCCAGACAGTTGTCTTCTATAGGCGTCGCAGACCGCAGCGCCGTATTATCACTGTTTATATATCTCTGTAATTGGATTCGCATGTCTGTATCATTTTCTTTGGCGCTTCAGTGTATATTAATAGTAATGGTGATTACTTTTAAAATAGTAAACAGTTTACGTACTTTTTTATTTGTCCCGTTTCCATTTGACTGCCCCTTATATTAACTATACAGTTGGGTTAATTACTAGAACAGTACAAATTTCCTCGCGGACTAAGTACCGTACGCAACGCGCTTTCCAGCACTCATAGCTTCTCCATGTGAGAGACTTTCTCCCTGCACCTCATCTACCGTGTGTCATAAGGTGTCATTTGCGGCTCTGTTTGAGAACGCGGCGGAATGGGGTCCGCGGCGGCCTGGATGTGAGGAACTCGTCATTATGCAAGCGGATCGGCCGTCTTTCGTTACGGAACAGCTTTCACTCTGCACAACATGCTTGCTGACGTCCGGGACTAGCCTAATTTAAACGCTTTGCCTCTGCGGCGTCCGCGTTCGTATCCAGACACTTTCATCGCGGCACCTCACCTCGTGGAGGCGGAGGCCGTTTTCTGTTCCTGGACAGCGGACCCGCTCCAGTGGTAAACAACCAGTCGCACGCCCACCTTCATCATGGCGCTGCTCACTCCAGACATGTCACATTCCCAAACACTGAAACAGCCCGTGCACAGAAACGTAGGGCTTCTCAACGTTCGCCACGTTAGCCGCAGAATCCACTAATGGCAGACAACTTGGTAATTGTTTTTGCTCTAGATTTGTTACAGAATGCTCTTTCCGCCACCGTAATCATAATTTACCTTAATGACGGTGGCGGGGGCCATGTTTTTTTTCTATTACCGGCCATGGTGGCCGAGCGGTTCTAGGCAATACAGTCTGGAACCGCGCGGCCGCTACGTCGCAGGTTCGAATCCTGCCTCGGACATGGACTTGTGTGATGTCCTTAGGTTAGTTAGGTTTAAATAGTTCTAAGTTCTAGGGGACTGATTACCTCAGAAGTTAAGTCCCATAGTGCTCACAGCCATTTTTTTCTATTCGGGTGATCCTTTGTTTTTGCGAACGAGTGAGTCGGAGCAGTAGGCTCAAATTCGAAAGGAGTAGGGCTCGACTCGCTGTCTGGCCATCCAGATCTAAGTTTTCCATTGTTTTCCTGATAGTAAATGCCGGGATGTTTCTTATGAAAAAGACCCAGGCGATTTCCATACTTGTCCTTGTACATTGAAGACGTGGGTTCTGTATCAAATGGACTTGTCGTCGACAGGACGTACGAATATAATTTTGTTTCCCTTCTTTATCATGTATGTTTATTTCACCACTATGCCGTTCATCTGAATCAGCATCAAATTTGCCTTCACTGTCATAGAAATCCGCCATAAAACATAAAACCACACTCTGGGTGTTTAGCGTGCCAGACTAGCAAAGAAAGTGAAATTTCGCGTCATGGCCCTGGCCACTGTCGTGAACATCTACGGAAAGAGGTAGAACAGTGAATCTACCACTAGGAGCCAGATGGTAGGAGGCCCATGACTCATAGAATGTGGCATCCAGAGGCTTGTCTGCTCTGTAAAGTAGGACAGATAGTGATCTGTGGGAACTCTGCCGAAAGAGCACAATGCTGGTGCACCCACAAATGTTTTGGAACACACCGTTCATCACACACTGTCGAACATGGAACTCCGTAACAGGCCATCACCACGTGTTCACGTTTTGACCCAACGCCGTTGTCAGTTGCTATTGTAGTGGGCACAAGATCATCGGGATTCGACTGTCGATCAGTGGAAATGTGTCGGCTCCTTGGGTGAATCACTAGGTCGATGGTCGTCTCCACAAACGCTGTCATAGAGTCGACCGGCGGATCGAACCGTGCAGTGCGCCGCGGACACAGGCTGGTGGGAGCAGTATCATGCTATGGGAAACATTGTTCTGCGCTTGCACGGGACCTGATGTAGTAAACCAAGGTTTACCGACCGCTGCGAACCACCCGCATCTCTTCATGCGTGATGTCTTCCCCGATGGTGATGGTATCTTCTAGTGGAGGCAAAACCCGCTACAGTGATTTGAGGTGCACTATAGTGAAGACGCATTGATGTCTCGGCGAACAAGTTCGACTGTTGTAAATCCTATGGAACTCGTCTGGGTCGCTATCGGGCGCCATCGGCGCCTACGCAAGTCAGCAGCCCGTTATTCACGCGAATTGCGAGACCTGTGCGTAGACTTACAATGCCACATACCTCCAAAAACCTACCAGCAAACTGCCGGATCCCTGATACGCTGAATCAGCGATGTATTTCGTTCCACAGACAGACGGTCGAACAATTAAACAGGAGGTCATAATGTTCTGGTTCATCAGTTTACATTCCCCAACAGGGAAGACTTTTTAATTGACAGACGCTTACCCGGTATCAGCGGATAAGTACGAAATTGTGTAGACTGTGTTCTTCAGAAATACGATGTAATATTCCTTCGGACGTTGTGTTGTTCAGAAGGACGGTGCCTTGTATCGCATTTCTGAACAACACAATCACTGCAATATCGTATTGCCACTACTAATGGGTCGAGTAGCTCCTTAGTTGGTCTCACGAGGATGAGTGCACCCAGCACCTGTCGTCCCGCCAGGGAAGAATCACTTTCTGTATGGAAAATCGAACCCCGGTCCTCCATATGGCAGTCAGCCGCGCCAAACAGCACTATTGGTCGTTATTTTAGAAAGCTGGTCTGATTCGCGTCTGGGTCGTCAACCAGTCTCGAAAGCAATCACATTGTGTGTTGAACTCTATGAGCATGTCCAGCTGTATCAAGGTTATTCTTCGACCAGAAAGAAATGACTGGGGGGAAAGCGATACCCATTAAAAACAAATGCTTACTGCGACTGATGTAAAAAAAGGAAATAGAAACTGCAATAAAATATGAAAACAGTAGGAGTGTAGACTAAAGACGGTAAGATCACTAACTGACTGACCTGTAGCGCCGTTCTATACACTTGGAGCCAGAACATTGGGACCACTGCAGACCACGAGACTGAGTGCTACCTACTGGTCGTGTGGAGAGCGCGTGTGGAAGTATGAAAAGTGCATACGCGGAGCAGAGACGAATGGAGCATCATTCTAGCTTCGATATTATGCGCAAATGGGGGAAATACGCTGACATAAGCGATTTTGACAAGGAGCAGATTGTTATGGCCCGACGGTTGGATACAAACATCTCGGAAATGGCAAAGCTGGTCGTCTGTCCACGTGCTACTGTCGTGAGCATCTACGGAAGGTCGCTGAAGAGCGCTAAAACCCTGCGTAGGTGATAAGGTGTCGGGTGTATAGAACGATAGGCGACCGTTTGTGGCAGATGTTGCGACAGAGTACAGTGCTGTTGCAGGATCAAGAGTTTCGGAGCACACTGTTCAGCGCGCATTGTTGTTAATGGAGCTCCACAGCAGACGATACCCACGTTTTCACTTGTTCATCCAAAGACTTCATTAATTACTATTCTATCGGTCATGGTATCATAGGGATTGGACCGTGGACCAATGGAAACGTGTCGCCTGGTCGGATGAATCAAATTTCTTGTTATACCGCGTAGAATCGTTGTTGTAATGTTTTGGCTGACCTGTACGTGTAACATCCGCTTGGCATCCAAAATACTAGAATTTATTGTGCCGATCACTAGCCGTAGTGTGATGTTTGGGGTCATTTCCAGTCCTCGGCGCTTCAAGGCCTTCGCAGTCTTTCCTAGATTTTGAATTTGAACTGAATAACCTCAATTATTAATACCTACTAAAATTCCTTATAGATACTGTGTAATCTAGTGACATATGCTTCGACGGAGAAAATGCCCGTTTGGATGCAAAACAATTGAAGCCACAATCCATTTTCTATGAAGCCAAACTGTATTACATTTTAAGAAAGTAAAGTAAAGAAGAACCAAATAGAAAAAGCCGATAAAATGAAAGGTAAGAGCGAAATCAAAGTTTTTTTCGACCGCGACATCTGCTAGCAACGAGGAAGAAAAAATCCTGTCGCCTTATAAGTATGTAGAAAGGAGCAACAAACGCCAGTCATTGCGATAATGCTTGCTCAACAAAAGCGAAACGCATTTGGTGTAGTGCTCTGTTAAATTGCGGTCCACCTTAGACAGAAAATAAGTAAATGTAGAAGTTCCTTCTCCTTCTCTTTGTTAATCGGAGGCTGCAATACAACCGGCGAAAACAATGAACAGATTTGTGCTTTATAATCTTAGAACTTTGCCTGATACGGCTGTTCCAGTAAAGTAACCCGAGTCGGCACATATTTTTCACAGTCAGAATTCAGAAGTAAACCTCACGTCACGTGCGGGGGGGGGGGGGGGGGGGGAGGCGTTCCAACGAGGAAAACAGCCGTTGGCTGGAATTTAGAGCAGGACGTGGCGGTGGACAAAGCACTAAAGCACTGGAGAGAGAACTGGGAGTGAGTGGGGGCGTTCTCATATCCTCATCCGAGCATCTGGGACATATCTTTCACATGGACTCCATACATCCTTTAAGGCGAATGCTGCGTAAGCTCCTAAAACAGGCTTGTGTTTATTTGTGCAGTCCTGAACTAAAAGTCGAGAAATATTGTCGCAAAGCAGATGCACTTGGATGTGGACACAGTGTGCAAGGACAAACACACATATACATAAATTGTAACAAAATTTTGAATACGTACGGCCATTGGTGGCATATGATGGCGGTTGTGCATCGCCTTCTTGGTGTCGTTGTGCAAAAGTTTGTCGGGACCTTTGTATGACACTGTATATCCCTAAACCATTCCTACAAGGAGGCAGCAGTGGAAAGAAAAAGAAAAATTATCCAATATCCAACATCAGCTTCAGCGTGACGGGGAAGGCATGTAATCCAAAGAAGCCGCATTGCGAGCAACAGTCAAATTGGTACCCCCTCGTTGTCCGGGATTTCTCCAGACACGATTACGGCCTAGAATCTCATGACTGGAGCAGAACTGTCTTGCGACATGAGTCCCGCTTCGAATTGAGCCCCAATGACCACTGAAGAGGTGTCTGAAGACGCCCCAGATCGCGGTAGTTTACCAACCTGTCTCCCTCCATATGGTCTGACAACCAGGGGTTATGTTCTGGGGTGGCACTTCTCTTCATAGCTGGACATCTTTGGTTGTCATCCGTGGCATCCTTTCAGCACAGTGGTACGTCGACGATATCATACACCCTCGTTTCTACTGCTTGCCCTCGTGCTTGCCAAACCCTACCTTGGCCAGCAAGGTTGCTGGATATCTCCCAAATTGGGAACGTTTGAAACATTATTGGCATGGCCCTGCAACTAGAACGGGATTTTGACGATCAAACGTGCCAATTGGATACATTTTGGCACAATATCCCTCCTCAGGAGGGCATCCAACAACTTTATCAATCAATCTCAAGCCGAACAGCTGCTCGCACAAGGGCCAGAGATGGACCAAGACGTTACTGACTTGCTCGGTTTCTGTCCCATTCATTTAATTCCTTTGTGGTGCATCTTTTCTCTCCTTTATTTTTACGAGGGTAATCCCAAAAGTAAGGTCTCCTATTTTTTTACAAGAACAGAACTCTGTGTGAGAGTTGGTCACACTGTTATGAAGAGTGCTTCACGCGCTGTGTGTAAACATGCGCACGCCGCGCTGAGGCGCTCAGTCTTCGCTTGGCAGCCGTTGAGAATGGAGCTCCCGTCGGATGTTACCGCCAAGTGCGAATTGCGCGCAGTTATTCGGTTTTTGAACGCAAAGGGCACTGCGCCGATTGAAATACATCGCCAATTGACAGAAGTGTATGGTGAGTCGTGCATGGATGTCAAAAATGTTCTTAAGTGGTGTAGAGAGTTTGCAGCTGCATGGACCGAAATTCACGACGAACAAAGGAGCGGGAGACCGTCAGTATCTGAGGAGACAGTGTTGAAGGTTGAGCAAAGCATGCGTGAAGATCGGCGGATCACTCTGGATGGTCTCTGCACGTTGGTTCCTGATGTTTCCCGAAGCACTGTTCACAGAATTTTAACGGAAACATTGAACTACCGGAAGGTGTGCGCAAGGTGGGTGCCACGCATGTTGACTGAGGACCACATGCGGCAACGAGTTGATGCTTCCCGCGCATTTCTTCACCGTCTTGCAGCCGAACAGGACAACTTTCTGGACTCAAATGTCACGGGCGAAGCGATTCAGCTCCGTCGACGAGGTGAAAGAAGAGGTTCATAACTTTCTGAACAGCATGGTGGCGAGGTGGTTATAACATGGGCATAGAAAAACTGCCGCAGCGTCTACAAAAATGCATTGACAGAAATGCTGATTATGTCGAAAAATAGATAAATGTTCAAGCTGTAAACTGATGTAAACCATTGTAGAAATAAACAGGTCCATGTAATTATAAAAAAAATAGACCTTACCCACTTTTGGGATTACCCTCGTATTTCTTTTTTTGTCATAGAGTGTATTTGGAAACTGTCTGTGACAAGAAAGAAAGAAAGCTTGATGTCGTATGATTTCGTATATCTGTAAGCAGCAAACGTGGCAATCTAGAGAGAGGGACTTCTAATGAAACTAAGCAAGGCAGTTACCAGCATTAAGACCATCTTTTGCCATGTAATATGCTGAATAACGCCTGTTTCAAGTCTACTCGAACCGACAAAATGACCTGCCTCAGGCTCACTTCCCTTCTTTGTACGGTTCAATCCATATGTCTCCGAACTGGCATGGCACGCAAGAGTAATTAAATT
Source organism: Schistocerca cancellata (assembly GCF_023864275.1). Lineage (NCBI taxonomy): Eukaryota > Metazoa > Arthropoda > Insecta > Orthoptera > Acrididae > Schistocerca > Schistocerca cancellata. The sequence continues at coordinate 159,727,791 of NC_064633.1, forward strand.
GGCGCTGTAACAGAGGAAGGGGAAATTAGTAGAGGCAGGCCAAGACTAAAATACAGAAAACGATTACAGAGGATATTGAGTGTAGTACTCACGTAGATATGAAAAGACCAGTGCACTATAGAGAAAGATGGAGGACGTCATCAAACCAGGCGAAAGACTTATTACTTGGAAGAAAAAGGAAACACAGTAAATATGATACAAATAAATTGCTGTCACAAAATAAAACATAGTGTGTCTAAAAAGTAGTGTACCCATTTGAAATCCAGATAAAACGCATAATACATTAGTTACAACACGAAGTTTGTTGCAGATTGTTTGCTGTAACCTTCGAGGTTAGTCGCTAACAGACGGAATAAAAAATAATGTGCTGCTATTATTGAATTGTACGTCATACATGGACAAAGTACTGTGCAAGCCAAGTGGACATACAAAACAAAATTTAATGTTCATACTGCACCATCAAAACAGGTCAAGAAGATACGTAAATCAGCTGCATGACACTGGATACGCTATCAATAAACTCAGATTTGGACAAAAAATTCTAGCAAACCGCAGGGAATACTAACAACGTCCATGCGTCAGTGGCAAGCAGACCCCAAATGTCAGTTCGTCGTCGGTCTCAAGAACTTGACATAACCAACACCTCGTTACACAGAATTTCAACAGCTCACTTACACACAAACCCCCATAAAACTTAGATTTCCCAAAGAATATTGCCTGGTGGCTTTCCAAAACGACCAGTTTGCAAATGAATTTCTATTATTGGCAGGACAACCGCGTTTCCACAAGAAACGTACGATCTTTATGACCTCAGTGGCATTGTCAATAAACAAAATGCCGCATTGGGGCCACAGGAGAGCCGGAAGTTATCAACGGAAAACTTATTCGCAAGTAAACTGTTACAGTGTGATGTGGAATACCGTCTCATAGTGCGCTTGGCTTTTTCTTTTTTGAAAACGCAGAATGCATGACTGTCACTTTGAATGTTGGACGTTACCGTGACATGTTAAAACTTTCCTAAAACCATTATCGGGTATGGGAAGTGGTGAACTGCAGTTTTAGCAAGACTGTGCAACCTGCGATGCCACTTCTTCAGGAAACGTTTCCTGGTCGGGTCGTGCCTCGTAATGGAGACATTAGCTGGCCGCCTAGGTTGCCGGATCTCTCGACCCCCAATGTTTCTCTTTGGCGTTTTCTCAAGGGCAGTATCTACAGGAACAAACCACAGACACTTGCTGGCCTTAAAGATAGCATTAGCATGCTAACACGCGAGCTTTGACAAGAGATTTTGCAGAAGGCCATGTAACATGTCACACTACAGATTCGCTACTTTCAAAACGCGAATGGTGGACGTATGCCTAATGTTCTTTCTCACAACTAAACTTCTGACTTTAGTTAGTAAATAGCTATAAAGGTAACACCACAATTAAAGAACTTTTGTATTAACCACAAACTTATCCCTCGACAACATGTCAGTTTTTTCGTGTTATTTCAGTCAGTATCCATTACAATGTACAATGTCTACAACGGTAAAACTAGAGAAATGAAGGGTCATACTAAAGCGCTCCAAGATGGGGTCTTGCTACCAACCATCCACGAATAAAGTTGGGAAGAGAGACTACAATGAAACTTCCTGGCAGATTAAAACCTTGTGCCGGACCGAGACGAACTCGGGACCTTTGCCTTTCGCGGGCAAGTGCTCTACCAACTGAGCTACCCGAGCACGACTCACGCCCCGTCCTCACAGCTTCACTCGTGCCAGTACCTCGCCTCCTGCCTTCCAAACTTTACAGAAGCTCTCCTGCGAACCTTGCAGAACTAGCACTCCTGAAAGAAAGGATATTGCGGAGACATGGCTTAGCCACAGCCTGGGGGATGTTTCCAGAATGAGAGCGCACACTCCGCTGCAGAGTGAAAATCTCATTCTAGAGACTATAATACTGTTACACGACAAACGCACCACCGATCACTGTTATCAGTACGAATGTAGACGTAGAATACTAATGTGTATCTTAATCACAGCGGCATTTGGTCCTGCCAGTTCCTCTGAGCGATTTAAGCTTCGTTCTGCGAAGAAACGTCTAGTGCAAAGCTGCAATAAGGGGGTAATGTCTTCAGCGGCGCTTTGGCTGCGTTCTGTGGCAGGCGCGTAAAGAAATATTTTACAGCGTCCGTAAAATGGAAGAGGACTGACTCTTACCAACGGTCTACATCCGATCAAAGTCACGGAGAAGGTACGCTAAGACTGGCTGAGAAGGTAGCGACAAGTGAACACTGTACTCCTGGCCTCCAGCGCACGTCCTACGGCCTGTGACGCAGCGCGCTGCCAAAGTGAAAGGCAGAGGAGGACCTGCAGCTGCAGCTGTAGTGTGTCTGCGGCCGGTAAGCGCCGAGCGCCACCTCTGTACTGCCTCCTCTGCTCTTCTCCGCTGCCGGCTCTCGAACGCCCCCTCCCGGCGGGAAAGCAAACGGCGCGCAACTCATGCGATATCTCCCTCACGCTATTGGAAGATGTGTTCGCTAAGGTACTTGCCGTCTCCGGAGAAAGCAGGAGGCGCCCGTCTGGCTCCTGCGACCTTCCTCCTGGCCGGCGGCGCCGAGAAATGGCGTTATCGCTGCATCGCGACTCGTTTCGGAATTTATTTTCACACTGCACGGTTTCTTTCAGGCTGCAAAACTAGAAGGCAGAGTGTTGTGTTTGCGTACGTACGTAAAAGAGACTGGATTTCCAGAAGGCTTCTGACAACGTTCCTCACAAGTGCATTCTAATAAAACTGGGCGCCTATAGTATCGTCTCAGTTGGGCTACTGGATTCGTGATTTCCAGTCAGAAAGGTCGTAATTCGTGATAACTAAAGCGAAGTCATCAAATGAAATAGAATTGATATCTGGGGTTCCCCAACGAAGTGTCATAAGTGCTCTGCTATTCTTCGTAAACGTAAAGTATAAAAGATTTAGGAGACGATCTGAGCAGCGCTCTTAGATTTTTCCAGATCATTTACAGGCGAGTAAAACTGTCAGAAGACCAGTGCGAATTACCAAATGTTTTATACAAGATATCAACATGGCGCGAAAACTAGCAGTTGACACTGAACCTGTGATGTTCTCCAGCTGAGTACTAAAAAAAATTCCGTTCAATTGCAGTTACATGATAAATCATACAATTTCAAAGGTTGACGATTCAGCTTAATACCTAGGGATTATGCTTACGGACAACTTAAATTGGAACAATCACACAGAAACTGTTATGGGGAATGCAAACCAAAGGCTTAGAAGATACAACAAATCTACTAAAACCTTTATAGTCTGGGCAAGCACAGACACGATAAATAATGTTGAGAAATGAAACCGTGCCGGCCAGAGTTGCCGAGTGGTTCTAGGCGCTACAGTCTGGAACCACGAGACCGCTACGGTCGCAGGTTCGAATCCTGCCTCGGGCATGGGTGTGTGTGATGTCCTTAGGTTAGTTAGGCTTAAGTAGTTCTGAGTTCTAGGGGACTCATGCCCTCAGAAGTTAAGTCCCATAGTGCTCAGAGCCATTTTAACCATTTTTGAACCAATGAAACCGCTTCTTATACTATGTTATGTATGTCATGACTTGACTCCAATGTGTACATTTCTCACTGCTGTTTCGTCTGACATCTGGGATTATCAGTTTTTCTACATGCTTGTTTTTCCATTTATATACAGATTTGCACCTGAAGACGCAGCTGTTAAGTGCTGTGAAACCGCTTGTGACTAAGAATAAAAAGATTTTACAGCTGTAGCGGTTTTATTTCTCAACAAAATCTACTAAAGAGACTGACTATACTATGCTTGTCTGCCGTGTTACGGAGTATTCTGTGCGTTATGGGATCCTTACGAAACAGAATTGACGGAGACCACTGAAAAAGTTCAAAGAAGAACAGCTCGTTTTCTGTTATCGCTAAGTAGGGGAGAGAGTGCCACGTATAAAATACGCGAGAAGGTGTGACAATCATTAAAACAAGGCGTTTCTCCTTATGCAAGATCTATTTACAAAATTTCAATCACCAACTTTCTCCTTCGAATACGAAAATATTTTCTGGACTCCCACCTATACAGGAAGAAATGAGAAGCGTAGTAAAATAAGAGAAGTCAAAGCTTGTACAAAACGATTTTAGTGTTCGTTTTTCTGACATGCTATTCAAGAGTGTAACAGTCGAGAAATGGTTCTGTGGATCATCTGACAATCATTTAAGTGTTAATTGTAGAGTAGTCATTTAAATATAGATGTAGATCCGATTTCACACAACTGAACCTTGTGCTTGAATGAACACAGAAATTTGACTTAAATTTCAACTTCTGCATCTACATCTACTGAACGATTACCGTTCGTATCTGATTTCATTCTTTGCACTTAGTTACGCTCAGATGTACTTTATTTCTTTGCTTAGAACTCATAGGGAGATCATTGCCAGACTGTATGCACTTGCTTTAAAATAGGGACATTTACTATTGCTACCTTCGTTGATTTAGTGCTTCGGATTTCATAAAAAGGAATCGACACAAAGTAATTATTTGACTGGTAAGTGAAATACAAACTGTTCATCTATGCACAAGGTATAACGCATGAAAGAGCTCAGGCAACCATGGATATTAACGGACATTCACCCTACAATCAGACACGATCTATCTTTCATTGACTTTACCAAAATCATTTATTTATTGATTATAAGTCATCATTTGGGATTACTAATCAAGATTGCTGTCAGGAACGATTTTGGGGCTGAAATTATTAGACTATGGAACCGAAGATCCTCAACTGAATATGCAATTTATTATGGCATGCAAGATATGACTCATTTATAAACAGAACATTATTTATTGTCTTATTTCTCGCTGATGGCGCCTGTCTCTAACGAGGCGGTCTCTAACAAAAATATGGATAGGAACAGGAAAGGAATATTGTGTTGCTACTGTTCTTGCTACTGCTCTCACTTGACCACCATGCTCGTCATTCATTCTCATTCCATTGGAAATGCTTTGAATTCAATAGCAACTGAGTTTACTGGCAATTACTGGCGTATTTGATTTTGACGAGAACACACAATGAAATACCATAATGCGGGGCAAGGAGCTAAGCAGACAGAAATATTCTTACATTAGGTACATATAAAATCTATTACATCCTACTAAATTCTTCACACTCATGTATTTGTCTCAATATGAATTTCGACAAGAACGATCATTTTGCAATGACTGCGCAGTCAACACAACGTTGGAAGTGAAAGTAGCACACTAGAACTCACCTTAGTCGATCGTTCTTGGAACATAAAAACAAAACTCCACGTGAGACATTCACGTGAGACACAAGCAATTCCTAGATTGAATTACCTCAGGAGCTTCCTTCGGTCATTGGGTACACTCAGCTCCACGTGGGTGGTCGGAAATGAGTGTTTCTTATATTTACTCGCCCATGTAGATGTTCTCGCTTTTATTACAAAATTAAATTTCAGGTGGTCAAGTCTCCTTGCAGGACTGCTCACGTGACAGCGTCGAGTCAATGACCAGTAGACCAGAAATAAAAAATTAGCAAAGAATTTCAAACGCCAGCATACTTAAGTACCTCAGACAATTCACATGCAAAATGCCTAACCAGAAATCGTACTATAATCTCTACTATCTTTTGCTGTACAGTGGCGACCACATGGTTGTGTCGAAGACAACGGGTGAGGCTTCATGCTCTCGACAAAACACCAAACTTCTAGCCATTGAAATTACCTGTAAAATTACTATAAAAGATGGTCCCATAACGCTGCTGAAAAAGAACAGGTTAGTAATCTTAACAACAATATACCTCATCCTCTTCAACTTTTGCAAACCGCATGACGGAGTCCGTCACAGTTTCCGTCCACCCTCTAGCCAGATCAAGAACCGAATTTCGGAAAAGTCAAAGCGCCCCTAATGATCACTCTGTTCTTCCCTGAGGGTGAGTGGGAGGGGGACCCTACCAGTCTCTACTGCTACAGCTGCATCTTTGTGAATTCCCCACAAGAGTTAGGCTGGAACTAAAATCTAAGTAAAGCATGAATTTCTGTACTACAGCTGCTCTGCAGACGAACCGACAATCAAAACAAACACTCATTCTCTAATTTATTGCAACATAATAAGGATAAGCCGAGCGAGTCGCGCAGCGGTTAGCACATTGGACTCGCATCCGGGGGGACGTCGGTTCAATCCCGCGTCCGGTCATCCTGATTTAGGATTTTCCCGATGTCCGTATATCGCTTCAGGCAAACGCCGGGATGGTTCCTCCGAAAGGGCACGGCCGACTTCCTTCCCCATCCTTCCTTAATCCGTTGGGACAGATGACCTCGCTGTTTGGTCCCCTCCCCCCAACCAACTAATCAAACAATAAGGCTACAGGAAAGGGGGTACATAATAAAATAATTAAATAAATGAACACAGCGGCGTTCATTCATTTTCCAGAGGATCATTATACCACACTTCACTTACAACAATCACTAATGCGTCGTATAAAGCCACTGTCACAGGATACCATAGACACAGTAAGTAGGTGGAACCACTAGTTCGTCTCACTACATCCAGTAATACACTGTCATTTACAACTAATTGGATGTTCCCCACTGTACCAGTTGTTACGGCTTCTTCACCTTCCATTCACGGATAGAACGCGGGAAGACCCGTCTGTGCGCTCTGTAATCGGTATAATCATGTCTTCGCGATCCCTATGGGAGACATACGATTGAGGTTGTAGTATATTCCTAGATTCATTAGTTAATGCTTCTTCTTGAAACTTTTCAAGCAGGCTTTCGCGGGATGGTTCGTGTCTATCATCAAACGTCTGACCGTTCATATTTTTCTCCATCTCCAACACGCTCTCCCAGATGTCGAACAAACCCGTGAGTCTTCGTTGTCACGCCACTCTATACTCCAAATATACCTGCACACCTGAGGAATGTTCTAGGATGAGTTGCATGATTGTTTGTAACCACGCTCCTATGTAGACTATACGTTTCTCCCTCCCAGCATCCGAGCCATAAACCGAAGTCTTGCGTGAGCTTCTTTATCTACGACTCAGCTCGCGTGGTCATTCCATTTAAGATCCCTACAACTTGTTATGTTCAGGTATTTGCAGAATTGATTGGTTCCAGCTGTGACCCACGGATAATATAATAAAAGGATATTACGTTTCTGGGTTTTGCGAAAGGCACAATTTTACGTTTTGAACATTTAAATCAAATTTCCAATATTTGCACTAATTTTAAATCTTTTCAAGATTTGTCTGGGTGTTTTTACAGCGTCTTTGGGATTAGGAAGCATCATCTGGACTCGATTATCGATTTTGACTGGTTGATTTACGCAGGGAGGTAAAACAAAAGTGGCCTTAACCAACTTTTGCTCGCTCTGAAACTGGTTTCTCGCCCTGTAATTCTAGTAAACCCACCCGGTACCTTTAAAAGAGCAGTAGCAGGCCTTTTGCTAAGTCTTTATTAGACATAATTTCTTCAGAAATTAATAATACGAATATTCTGTTTGTTTTGGCATCCAGGGCTTCGATTTCATCTCTCTCAGCGCATAACAAACATTTAGGGACTTCTTTATCTATGCCAGTTGTGTATAACTGTTGCTTAAAGTTCCCATGGCCAGTCATGAGTACTGCCACGAATTTCAAGTGGCTCTGAGCGCTATGGGACTTAACAGCTGAGGTCATCAGTCCCCTAGAACTCAGAAATACTTAAACCTAACTAACCTAAGGACATCGCACACATCCATGCCCGAGGCAGGATTCGAACCTGCGACCGTAGCGGTCGCGCGGTTCCAGACTGAAGCGCCAAGAACCGCTCGACCACACCGGCCAGCGCCATGAGTTTCATCCGTCGTCTGTTCAACAACTTAATTTCGAAACTTCTCTTGAAACGTGGCTTGCCATGTCCCTGTTTTTGGATGTTAGTCCAATATTCTGCGTGTTGCGTCCTCTCGAGTTACGTAAGTTTGTTTTGCCCATCGCCTTAGTGATGATTACGACAAATTCCGGTCCAACAAATGGAGTCGTTGGTCCTGTCCTGGCCAGCCTATCAGCTTGTTCATTGCCACTGACTGCTGAGTGACCAGGGACACTCAGCAGGTTTACTCTGTTGCTTTCCCACATCCTCACAAGGATTTCATGGCATTCTGCGACAGTCTTTGATCTCGTTGCAGCGGCTGCAGACCAATTAGATAGGAACCCAAGTTTCTAAAAACTTATTGAGACAGCCTGCAACATAGTCACAGCTCGTTGACGAGAATATTGTTTTCAGGTAGATAAGGACTATCAATCAGTCGGTTACTATTGCATTAGCATGGTCACCAAACAATGTGTTCTCGTATGCTGAAACACTTAGCTCGCTCACCAGGGAGGCATCTCAAAAATCTGTATACGCAGGACAGGTTCAAGCAACAAATTCTTGTGTCGAACAAGATTTTTACGTTATTTTTTGTCACTTTTCCGTGTAATTAAGTTAACTTCATTACGCTGACCTCCCGGCTGCCATTTCCAACAGCCACAGTAGACAGTTTTCCTGATAGGTACGTTTGTGTGTCCTGTGTGTTATATTCACGCGATATTGACTGGGACAGCCTCAGCCTTTCACGTTACGGCATTTCGTAACGACCCTGGCACAAAGCTGCCGTAGCAATACAAAGGTCGAGCTCATCCAAACACACTTACGGCTGCATAAGAAACTCGGTATCCGTGACCGCACAAATACTTTATCCATTCTCTGCATTAGCAGTATGATGGCAAGCGCAGAAGCTGAACTATCGTCGATAATGCTACTGACAAAGGATTGTAAAAGGCTTAAGATACGTTGAAACATCCAAAGCTGTAAGGCAATTAAAATGCATGTATTTCTTAAAGGAAAAGGTACCGTACGAGAAATGCGAATAGTATACGAACGCAAACCGTGAAAGTTGTCTGTTAGAAACGGATTTTATATTATGTGTCAATACACGAGTTGCCAGTCACTTACACGATTCAAAGATTGTATCTCTCTCTTTCGTCTGCTAGAGAGGTCTTATCTGTGGTTGTATGGTGAAAGGCATGTCTGCAAGTAATATTTTGAACGCAGAGCCTAGTCAGCCAACCAGGCCGCGCTAGGCACCGAGATTCGAATTCGGTAGGCCCTCGTGGAGTATGGGCAAGGCATACTTCCCTTTCCCTACACTTGGTACTGGCCGGAATCTGTTTACATTGATCTGCAACGTTGGTGGCTTAAAGCCCTGTTCAGCAGACTTTGCGCCAAAGTCTTGGATTAAATTGTAAACCTCTCCGCACTGTCTAATCAAGTAATCAAGTGACGGCATGTGGCACTGTTGGCAGTCCGTCCGGTGAATCGGGACGTTAAGCTCAGCGGCTCCCTTTATGCTCACTGGACTCGTATTCGGGAAGACGACGGTTCAATCCCGCGTCCGGCCATCCTGATTTAGGTTTCCCGTGATTTCCCTAAATCGCTCCAGGCAAATGCCGGGATGGTTCCTTTGAAAGGGCACGGCCGACTTCCTTCCCCGTCCTTCCCTAATCCGATGAGACTGATGACCTCGCTGTCTGGTCTTCTCCCCGACAACAACCCAAACCTTTATGCTACTCGAGAGAAGCACGCTTTGTAGCCGCAGTGGATTTCACCCCTTCCCTTCCCTTCATTAATAACACAAAACTCAACCTACACTGTGCTAGCACTTATCCCAATCGTCCACACGACACATTTACACATTAGACAGCCCCGAGGGTTAGCCGAACGGTCTTAGGCGCCTTGCCAAAGTTCGCGCGGCTCCCCCCGTCATTCGAGTTCTCCCTCCGGCATGGTGTGTGTGTAGGAAGGTAACGACAAACCACCTTCACCTTCTTGCCAGGTTTCCTGTATCTGCTTCCTTGCTGTCATTTCCTGAATACGAGGCCACTCTTACTTCTGAGTTAAGGATGGAACTCGTACCCCACGTTCTGACCGACTCTATAGTACCAGAGAACCGCTCCTGTGGTGAACAAATTAAATCCGTGGACGAGGCACAAACCGTTGCGAACTCACTTTAACATAACCACAGAGGTAATCAACAGAATTCCAAGTCAGTGGCGATATGTGCTACACGAGACAGTGTCATAAATACGGAACAGTGCCGTCTGTGGCCTCTGTATAAATTGCTCACTTCGCCACCGGCTCTGACGTGGTGAGACACGTCTTCCACGTGAGTCTCCCACCTCCGGCGGACAGCTAGGGCGACTCTGTTGCCGGGGAGCTTTATCACCTCTCACAAAACGCCGCTATCGACAACAGACTTAGGCAGAGATACAAAAAGTTAATTCACATTATTGTAGGTATATTGCGATACACATTATATCGACGTATCACCTGTTAGTTTTTGTCTCGTGGACTCTTTCATTAACGATTTTTCTGACGTTTCGCCAGCACGAGTGACGGGCATTGTCAAAGGTTCGTCAGCCATTGGGGCTGCGGACTGGAGTAATGGAGGTCAATCTTCGACAATGCCAGCCGCTCGCGCTAATGAAACGTCAGAAAAATCGTTAATGAAACGTCAGTCAATGTTCCCGACACAAAAGCCAACAGGCCATAAGTCAACAAGTTAGCACGAAAGCCCCAACAGTTTTGTACACACTACTTTGCTGAGCCATAAAATATTATACTTCATGTATTTATGCTATACTGAAAATTAGATCAACAATAGTATTTTGGAAAATAGTGTAACTAGTTAGTTGCGCGTTTCATATGTCATATGATTCTTTTGTCGAAACTATGTGGAACGAGTAACTTTTCAGGATGTGTATAAATATTTACTGTGGGTGGCTACATGAAGGCCGTTTACTGGTTCCTAAATGACACATTGGACTAAATTTAGCATTAGTTAACACACTCTAATCATACAACTACATTTAAAACTAATTTCCATCATCCACTACAAATTTTTAAATAAAAATTCATCTATGGAATAGAAGTTGTTCAGACCAGATTTAGAACTAGCTTTCAGACTTTTATGTCACCGGCCATAATTGTAATCAAATTTTTGTTGGCGCATATTGGAATTCTTTTCTGAGCTACTGCCAGGTTTGGTGGTGACTAACTGAGGTCAGTTTTTCATCTGGTAGGTATGGCCATCGCTAATCCTCTCAAACTGTGATATTGTGAATGTTCATTTAAAGTGCCTAACTCCTGAAGAAGTACCTACAAGGTAAATACGGGTGAACACCACATATTATTCTTACTGCTCGCTTTCCCGCAATTAATACTTTCTTTCTCGGTGATGAGTAATCCAAGAAACATTATTCAGTGTAAACTGCAAAATGTATTAGGAGATTCATTTGTTCTCGAGACTAGCTATTCTGTAAAGAGCAAAAATGGCTAAACGTAATATTTTGAGCAGCTCAGTAATATGTTTCTTCCAGTTCAACTTTTATCCAGTATGTACGCTCAAAAACGTGGAACATTCTATCTTGTTTAGTGACTCCTGCTCATGTGCTGCATCAGCTGTTGGTACGATGTATTTGTTGTATATAACTGAATAAAGTGGTTTTCCTCAAATTTAAGAGAGAATCTACTTTTAGAGATCCACGTCATGATTCTTTGAAAAACATTATTAATGTTTTCGTGTGTTGCTTTCTCTGTGATTGAATTTATCATAACACTAGTAGTGTTTGCAAAAAGTGCTAGTTCTACATGCTTAATGTCAAGTGGAAGGCAATTCACACGTACGGGGCGTATCAGAACTAATACCTTAAACGCATATAGCTGAAAGTACACGACACTAGAAGCAAAGAAATAGTATGCATGGGCTCCAAAACCCATACCTTAAGACAGTGGTCCCCAATCTTACTGAGACCGTTACCTCGCCGGCCGGAGTGGCCGTGCGGTTCTAGGCGCTACAGTCTGGAGCCGAGCGACCGCTACGTCGCAGGTTCGAATCCTGCCTCGGGCATGGATGTGTGTGATGTCCTTAAGTTAGTTAGGTTTAATTAGTTCTGAGTTCTAGGCGACTGATGACCTCAGAAATTAAGTCGCATAGTGCTCAGAGCCATTTGAGCCAACCGTTACCCCTGAGTGTTATCAGATATTGGTTAGTACCCCACTCTGTCCACCACCATGACCATGATGAGCATTAGCGCCTAACTAAACTTCAGAAACATAAATAATTTTCTTTAAACAAATTTATTTTGAAAACGGCGATAGATAAATGACATTTAGCTTTTGTTTGTGTTTTATTAAACCCCAAGCAAACGACTCAATGTCACAACTACACTGCTTATTTTTAACGAACTTTTTTTGTGGAATAGTCAAGCACTTCTTAGTGCATCGAGAATGGTACTTACAACTCCTTCTCGGCAGAGAACGCTATCCCCACTGAGTGTAGACACTTGTTACAAAGTGTGCTTCCTCTAGACCACACCACTCCCCAACAACACTTACTTTACAAAAACTCTGCACCACAATTTAAAATCAACCGAGATAAAATGCGAGCACTGTACTTTATTGCTGGACTCCTTACTTCTGAACTGTAAGACTGGCAACACTTTATGTGTGACCACAGTGACTAATAATAATAATTGTAATAACAGTCTCTCTCTTTCCAAGCATGAATCCCGACTTGCGGGGTCTGTCGGTTAATGGTATGTGGCATGGTTAATTTTAAGGGGTGGCCGGATGCCCTTCTGTCACCACCCCATACCCCTCAGGGAGGAATAAGTGTACCCCAACTATCTGCGTCTAGTGTAATCCATGGAATGGAGCGAATGTGTTCAGATGTCTGCGAGCCGTGTAACAGAGGCGAAACGTGGGGACCAGCCCGGTATTCACCTAGTAGGTTGTGGGAAACCGCCTAAAAACCACGTCCAAGCTGGCCAACACAGTGGCCCTCGTCGTTAATCCGATGGGCGGATTCGATGCGGGGCCGGCGGGTCTACCCGAGTCCAGGAAGCAGCGCATTAGCGCTCTCGGTTACCCTGGCGGGTAATAGTTGTAATAACAGTACCGAGTAGAAGCAAACTATTTCATTTATTGTTGCGAAATGAATAATGAAGTAATTTCTAGTCAAATCCTACTCTGTAACTTGGTAAACTGCAATTTCATTACGTATTTAAGTGTATGTGAGATATACGTCTGAATTGTACTGCCATAGATGCACGGTACAAAGAATAAAATATGTGTGTAGTAGAGGACTACGTGAGGATGATGACGGTCAGACAGTTGTTTCATAAGCTGTAACCTCCACCACACTGTGTGACGTGTTAAAGCTATAATTTGGGAAAAAAATAATTATTGGTAATTACGTAACCAGTATTATAACCTTCCGAAAAAGTGATAATAGTAATGATCTTTTAAAAATAAGTTAGTTTCGTGGCCGAAATATAATTAAGCTCTTTAGTTTTACCCCTCAGAAAATGTAATTTTACTCCTCAAGGGGGAAATTACCTTCATGTTGGAAACCACTGCCGTTACGAGCCATGAGCACCTCTTCATCTTCGAAACTGTGAAGCAAAATTCTTCTACTCCAAGCTCTTTGCTTCCTATAATTTGGGAGGTGGTAGTATGGACTAAACAAGAAAAAAAATGTACAGTAAACATGACAACTAAAGTGCATACCTTAAGAGCTATGAACTCTTGTTTAGTAGAAAAGAAGTCTTTCACACTAACGAAGATAACTAAGCGCTCATGTCTTTTAAGGTAAGCACTGTAGAGACCTTGTTTCCTGGATTTTTTTTTTCCTGTTCTGATCGTGCTGCCCCCTCTCAAAATATGGAAAGCAGGGAGCTTGTAATAGAAGTCATATGTCTCACAATACCGAAGGTGAACAAATGCTCATACTCTTAGGTTTTAGAGCCCATGTTTAATGAGACATTTTTTGCTTCTGGTATAGTGTACTTTCAATTGGATGCTTTTACGCTATTAACTATGGCAAACCCAGTGTATGGAACGGGAGCGGGCCGCCACTAATTACAATACACCATGTATGAGGGACAGGAGTGAACCAAAATTAAACATTGTGGGACTTCCTTCATGATCCATTTTTCTCCAGTTATTAAAATTTACTCTCCTTCCAATATTATTTAAATTATTTAGCATAATGTTTTTGAACCTATTTGTTAAGTATGATTCAAACCGGTTGTTTGTAAAGCCATCAGTTCCGTAAAAATATGTTTTGTAAGCTGCACTGATATATTTACTTTTACACAACCTTAGTAGTTATTTTGTGACCTTGATGTCATACCAGTCATACTTCATACAAATCATCATCTGCAAACAACAAAACGTTTCCTAGTTTTCCTTCTTTCTTTCGTTTCAGATTGAAAACAGCTTCATACCATCGTCGTTTCATCGCGTTGCTGTTTCTGGTGCTGTCGCCTGTCGTTGTATTTGACGTGTTAAAGAACCAATTTCGGTTACCGGTATTGCTTTGACTATTGCAGATTCATGCAAATGTTTATATTTCCTTTTGCCATGGAAACATAGAACTGATGCAGTCAGGTCAAGTGTTATGGTAGCTATGTGATGTTCAGCGCAATTTTTGATAAGCACAAATAGTAGACATGTAACATTTCAAGGATCTTCTGTGCACTGTGCGTCACAGCATTTACTACATATCCATACCAATGTAAGTTAACGTCAAGTTATCATTGTAATTGTAAGTAACCTTAAGTAGAATTCTTAGGAGTATGCACAACTTCCTAACATGTCTCAAAAACGTTTCAGCCAGAATGATGACAAAAGCCACTCCAGCTATCACAAAAGTTCTGAAACATGCAAGGCTGAAGGGAAAAGTAACGTCTTGCATGAGGACAAAGTTTTCTCCAGAATTTTTGCCGCGCAGCTTCTTCAAGAAAGATTTGGGGATTTACTAGAAAACTATTTTGTATTTTACATGCCTTGACGGGAGCGGTGTACGTACGATTGCTGCAGTGGTAAGGCTAGGTCCTTCACTTTCCAGTCATCAGTCATGAAGTAGTTTTCGATTAGTTTTCGATCAGCATCTGTTGTTGCTACGAGCTCTATTGATTGACGGAAGAAAGTTAAAGATTCCTACGCATTAGCGACATTTGGGAGCTTTTAAGAACGTTAGACCGATGAGGGGTAGCAAAAAGTAACAAATTTCATTATTAATCTCGTAATATTTTGTAATTGGGAGACGAATTTGACTTTTACTCTGATGTAACGCCCTTCTACAGTCCTGTATCAACACCTAAGAGACTCAGGAACATTGTGTGGAGGATGTATTCAACGAAACCAGTACTCTTGGCAAATTTCAACGAATTTTCTAAATATGTGTACACTGAAATGGTTGAAAATATTGCCGACAAGAAGGTGTACACTGAACAGCGGCCTGTGGCGGAAGTCCTGAATGCTGAAGGTAAAGCTGTGATTCGCATTCGTGGAATGCTGAAGAACGTTTTTGTGAATCCCTCCGCATGCAAGATGAGTCACCTAAGATGAGTCTTCAGACTTTTCCTGAACCGTTTAAGATGCCGCAGTTCTGTTTCCACCCAAATAAATTGTGAAAAATTCCTCACTAAAATAGGTATAGTCTCTTTTCATAGCTATGTTAATTACAGAGTTATCGGCATCACAATTGCTATTCAAATGAAACAATGATAATTTCAGTTGCTGGTATCGTAGTTCTAAAATAGACGAATTCCGTGCGCTTTCTCTCTTCAAAATGTGATTAATAGTTTCGCGGAATTAAAATACTTAAATTTTGGATTTATCTCCTTCGAACATGAAACCGATTACTGTCTCATATCAAAGTACGTGTTGTGACACGGAACTGTCGCATCAGGCTGATGGAACACTCGATCTAGACACAGCTACGAGAGTCTACTTACAATAGCAGACTAGTGGTGAGAAGTATAATTTGAAACTGATACCGATCACACTCGGCGAGACACCAGCTGGAATCCAAAGATGTGACATCTAAGGATGATTCAGCAGTTTTCTACGGTAACATCCTGCTTTTGTTTTGGTTCGAGCCTCGAAGGAAAGGTGTGCGTCAAAAATCGAACGAATTTGTAAAACGGGATTGTGATATAAAGATTGTTAAATAATAACTTCTCGCCACGGGTTTAATGTCAAGATACTACTTACATTGCAGAATTACATCAATAATAGCAGAAAAATGACATAACAAAAGAATATAGTCATAAACACTTTCTTAAAATTTCATTTATGTCGTCAAGTGTTCGAAACGCTCACAGTCTATGACAATAAACGTTTGTAGTCACTGGTGCAAGGACTTCTGAACAGAGTCGAGAGAGTCCTTCGAGATCACTGCACATGCTGAAACAATACAATTTTTTAAATCCTACTTGTTCGTTAGAACTTGTGCGTAGACATTAGCAATCAGTGTACTATAGAGGAAAAAAATAAGTGGTGTCGATTCAGGTGAACTTGCAGGCCAACATATAACGCCTTCACATACAATTCGGCGACGAGTAAAGAAT